>NC_072398.2:212617500-213242500 GCF_028858775.2 Pan troglodytes | reverse complement strand
TCTAGGCTCCCTGGCAAACAAATGCATGTTTCTCCAGAAGAGGTTAAAATTAAAAGGGAATAATTCAAATAGTGATTTTTTTCTAGTAATTTCTTCTTGGGGTCACTTCTGATCGTATGTTTAAAAATAAGGTGCACTCAGGGCCAAGAAGATCCTGTGGTCTGTATTCTCTTATCCCACCCTCATTGGCCTCTTTGATACTCTCTGCTTGCAGTGCTCTGGGCCATGAATCAGGAACCAGAGACCAACGTTCTGCTGTTGAAACGCTGTGTGACCTTGAAAAAGTCACTTACCCTTTCTGGAGTTCAGGCTAATTGGTGCTTGTGGCTTCAAAAGGGGTCTGAGGTCCCTTCCAGCTCCCAGGCCCCTTGCCTCCAAGCCTGCTGCAGTCCATCTCGCCTCTGAGCCCCTGCAGATGGTTCTCTCTCTGCCTGAAACAACATTTCTCCCCAGCTAGCTGGAATCATCTTTCCAAATTCAGCACAGCTCACTTTCCTCAGGGAAGCCTTGCTGACTTGGCTGCTGCCCCAACTAGCGTGGGCGTCCCCTGTCTGGGCTCCCATTGGTTGCTATTGAGCTGGGTGGCGTTCTCCTCTGTGCAACATTGATGGGACCATTCAGAGATACAACTGGAGACTCTGGCATCCTCAGTACATGCAGATCTGCCCTGATGCTGGGAAAATGGGCCTCTATTTAGGAAACAACCTCTTGTGGTGGCAGAGTTTGGAGCAAGAGGTTGTGGAGGTGGCCCACGGCAATGTGCACCTGTTACTGGCATCTCTCTTCCCCAACCCCGCTTTCCTCTGCTTTCTGTCTAGCCTTTACATGTATTTCCACCTTCACTCCTTTGTCCTTGCTCTCCTCCCCTCTCCTTGTCATCCTTCCCCTTCAAATAACCTCACAGACCCAGGGCCATGGCAAGCTCAGTTCCTCCAAGAAAACTGACTCCGTGGCATTGCACCTGGCGGGCTCCAGCCCCCTGCATGTCTCTTATTTCTCGCGAGAGTCAGCCTTGTTCTCCCAGCCTGACCATCAAGCACCCCTGGGCAGGACTCTGTGTCCCAGCTCTGGCTCTCCAGCATCTGGCTCAGGGCTGGGCACAAAGCTGGCTCCTGTTAAACTGTTGAATGACACATATTTGTGTTTCTAGTTGTGCTCAGTGAAAGGCTAGGGACACATATGCAGCATCTTGCTAATCTGCTCAGCAATTCCATGAGGTTGTCATTCACTGATTCATTCATTCATTCATTCATTCACCCATCCAACATATTTCTTGAGCACCTTCTGTGAATCAGGCACTGCATTGGGCGCTGGGATGTGGTGGGGTCCATGGCTCCCTGTGAGAAATCGAGGCACACAGTGATGAAAGGGCTTGCTCCAGGCCACACACCTGGTTTGAGGTATTTAGGATTCAGACCCAGACCTGTCTCACTCTCAGTATTGAGCTCCTAACTGCTGTGCAAACTGCATCTGCAGACCCTGCTTCCCTGAGCATGCTCTTCCTTCCAGGCTCCATCTCTCTCCTTTTGCCATGCTGTCATTACTCACCCACCCACTCACTGGATATCACTAATTCAATCACCCGTTTACTCAGCCATGCATGTATTTATTCACTCTTTCTTTCTTTCATTCTTTCATTCAGGCTCTTCCTAAACTCCTGGCCTGCCCAGACAATGTGCTGGGCATTGGGCACAGCCAACATCAATCCTAGAATCCAAGTTGGGGTTTCCAGGGCCAAGATCCCAGCAGCATTGTGGGAGGGAGAGAGGGAGAGGGGCCCATCCCCACCAGGCCTGGGCCAGCCAGGTGTTTCTCCAGGTGTGGTCAGCCCCAGATGAGGTGGGCAGGTGAGATGACAGGGCTACAGAGGACAACGTTGGGAGCCCTAGAGAGTCAGGAGCAAAACTGTGGGTGAATGTCAGTATTTTTGGACAGGAAATAAGTGCTATGCAAATGGAATGCAAAACTATGCAAATCATGAACATTCAATTTCAGTCCAAAGCTACTTTTGGTAATAAGTCTGTGGCAGGGCTGGTAATTGGCAGGGAGGGTGCATTACATGTCCCGCCTTTGAGGGGAAGGCAGAGCTGTGCTGGGGGGTTGTACTCTGAGGCAGTCTGTGATAGCTGCTGATATGGGGGGTCATTATGGGGCTGGGCAGTGTGGGGTGCAAGGGAAAATAAAAGCAGTCATGACTGGGGTGAGGTGGGATTTCTGGGAAGAGGCAGGGTTTGAGAGGAAGATACAAGTCTGAAGCCAACACCAACCACTGAGTAAGGAGGTACCTCTCAGGCAGGGGTGCAAGGGCAAGGAGGCAAAGTGAGTGGTCACCTGGGCATGGGATTTGGAGCACATGGACATGGGGTAAAGAGAAGCCAGGAAAGATGAGCAGGACCACAGTCTGAAGAAGAAGTTTGGCCTAGAGCCAGGGTGAAAAGCCCAGATGCCTCCAGAGGCCAGCATTAATGGGAGGAATCAACTGTTGTCTGCATTTTAAATACATGGAAATATCCATCACTTCCATAAAGAAACATGCTGTCTTTATTTTCTTTGAATTCATAGGCCCTCAAGGTCTATCTTTTGTTTGCCAACTTTTGACAGAGACACATACAGGGAGCTTTCTCTAAAACCACAAAGCCAAGAGCAGAAGATCCATGGTGACTGTGCTCAGACTCCTCATGGGGGAACAGGAGTTAGTGACGAGGACAGGGTCAGAGTGCGGGGATGGTGCATATCCTACTCTAGTGGGGCAGCTGCTCCTCAGACCCAGATGGGCGGTGCTGTGCAGGAAGGCAGGGTATAAGATCTGATTTCTCATTTTTATTTTTGTTTTGTTTATTATATTATATTATATTAATTATATTATATTATATTATATTATATTATATTATATTATATTATATTATATTATATTATGTTTTTTGAGACAGGGTTGCACTCTGTCACCCAGGCTCGAGTTCAGTGGCACGATCTCAGCTCACTGCAGCCTCGACCTCCCAGGTTCAAGGGATCCTCCCGCCCCAGCCTCCCCAGTAGCTGGGACTACAGGTACAAACCACCATACCTGGCTAACTTTTTTATTTTTCGTAGGGAGATGGTTTCACCATGTTGGCCAGGCTGGTCTTGAACTCCTGGGTTCAAGTGATCCACCTGCCTCAGCCTTCCAAAGTGCTGGGATTACAGGCTTGAGCCCCTGTGCCTGGCCAAGATCTGATTTTTCAAAAGAAGGATTCTATGTGAGCATCCAATATTTAAATGTTGGGTCAAATTCTGTTTTAAATTTTTAGTACACTGTATGTACAAAAAGAAAAAAAAAGAAAGGAAATGGAAAGATGGGAAATCTGAAGGCCAGGAACAACCAGTTGAGGCCTTTCTGATGGAAGCTGGGTTCAGGAAGGAGAGAAGGCTGGAGTTGGGAAGGGCCGGTATCAGGCAGGGCCCACACTTATGTCCATTGGCCGCAGGTCAGCAAAGCAGCTTTGGTGATCTTGACTGGGTTCTCTCACGTATGGGACCTGACTAGGACGACTGAACTGATTGAGTTCTGCTTATTCCTCCAGAAGTCTCATCCAGGAATGTTCTCACCAGAGGTAGAAAGGCGAAGCAGAGACCAAAACTCATATAACTCTTGAGACAAGGGTTTGAAACTGGCATATAGGCATGACTATTGATCAAAAAAGCTTCATGGCCAAGCCCAGATTCAAGGGCTAAGGACACAGGTTCTTACTCTTGATGGGCAGAGCTGCGAAGTCCCATTGCAATGGGTGTGGATGCAAGGATAGATGGAGAAATAGGGCCATTTTTGCAGTTCATATACAACAGCAGAGCTTTGGGTAAGTCGCTCGCTCTATCTGGCCCTGTTTTGTCATCTGTAAAACAAAGACATTGCATAGGATGTTGTTTCTAGCTCAGATGACTTGTGGACCCACTTCATCCCAGGCTTCCAGGGCCCATCTGGATTCTAGCTGGCCACAGTGAGGAGGAGGCTCTTGCCTCCGCCTCTTCTCTGCTGGGCCCAGCAAGTGCCTGCTCTGGGATCCTGGGCATCTTTCATCTGAAATCAATAGCTCTTCTTGTTTCTTAATGGGCTCCCTGATGGTCAGCAGCTGTGGTAGAGTCATGGGGAGAGATGCATTAGTGCCTCTCATGGCCCTGAGAGGCATTCATTCTTAATGGAGGAGGGGATGTGGTTGATTTGGTCTCCCCATTGTTTGAGAAATTAATGAAGATTTTATGGATGCCACCTTGGTGGGGAGGGTGACACAAAGGAGAGAACTATCTTACAGACTCAGTTTCTACATGCTGAAGCCTGTATGAGACTGCATATAAGGGATTTATTTCATGCATGTATGCATCCATCCATCCATCCACCCATGCATCCATCCACAATCATCCATCCATCTATCCAAGCATCCAAGCATCCATCCATCCATCCATCCATCCATCCATCCATCCATCCAAGCCTCCATTCATCAGTCTTTTTTTTTTTTTTTGAGATGGAGTCTTGCTCTGTTGCCCAGGCTGGAGTGCAGTGGCACGATCTCGGCTCACTGCAAGCTCCGCCTCCCGGGTACACGACATTCTCCTGCCTCAGCCTCCCGAGTAGCTGGGACTACCAGCGCCTGCCGCCACGCCCAGCTAATTTTTTGTATTTTTAGTAGAGATGGGGTTTCACCGTGTTAACCAGGATGGTCTTGATCTCTTGACCTCGTGATGCTCCTGCCTTGGCCTCCCAAAATGCTGGGATTACAGGCGTGAGCCACCACGCCCAGCCCATCAGTCTGCTTAAGGCCTTGTGTGTGTTAATCCAGCTACAGACAGTACAGAGAGGAATAAAACATAGCCCCAGCACTGTAGAGGGGAGGACACACAAATAATCAGTCAATGCACCATTCTGGGTGTTGGGTGCAGCCAAGCATGGAGAAAGGAGTAAATTCTGCCCCAGGCCTGAGAGGGAACTGTACTCAGGCTGAAACCTAGAGATAGATGTGGCTGGCTTTCTGCAGGCTCAAACCGCTGTCCTATTGATGGGTCCCATGCTGCCTTCCAACACGTAAAGGATGAAGGGTCACCTCAGGATGGAATATGAGGATCAGAGCTTTGCCCATCGTGGACCTGCATTTAAGATGCTGAACCATGAGAGTCTTCATGGATGAACACCATGGTGATGGGATGTGTACCTCTGGGAGCCTTGGTACTAAGCTTCTGACATCATCCAGTGGCCTGGGCCCCAAGGAATGGCCACTCCCTCCTACCCCTGCTGCACTTGATCAGCTGTGAATAAGCATCCCAAGCCCCTTGCTTTGTGGCCACCCGTGGGAAGGGCTACTGAGGAGCCAACTTCAGGTAAGAAGTCGTATAGGTGGAGTGATGGCCCTGGGCTCCATCCACCACAAAACTCCCTACAAGAGTGGGTGGAGGTGGGGGCCAGGAAGTCAAGGAGACCCTTTTCTTCAGTAAGACAGAGCCCAACCCACACTCCTAAATAGATGTGGTTAACTTCTTTTGCAGCCACAGAAAAATGTCTTTGACCTCAAAATTATGCAAATAATTTTAGAAAAACCCCTGAAGTCCACCTTGAACCTCAGGATAAGAGCTCCAACCTAAGAAGACTTGTTCAACTAATTAGAGTTCCGACTCAGACCAATAAAACTTTCTCGTATCATTAGAGAAAGCTGGTACCCAAGATGGGAAAGAAAAGGCTTGTGCCTGTAATTTTCAACTGCTGGCTCCCTGCTCCTGGGAGATGTAGCCGCCCAGGAAGACCAGGGAAAGCAGCCATTTCTTTCTGTAGCTAGAGCCAGGACATGCCAGGCAAGAAGGAAATTTCACATCCAACGTGAGCCTTTTTGCCATGGAAAACCTCAGTATCGATTCATCACTTATTACCTCTCTAGTTCCAAAGATGGATTATGTAGATATGTAAAATAAGTGTGACAAATAAAGGAAATACATTTAAAATGTACAAGAATTGGCCAATTTTGCAATATTTCACCTCAATTTTATATGCTGTCAAATACACTTGAAATACATGTGTGCTAAGCATGACAAATATATAGAAACTAAAGCTCTATTATTTTGCTGTAATGGGCCGGGGGAATAGCTCTGAAATAATATTCTTCTGTCTGCAGTAAAGGCTTTTCTCTGAAGCTGTCTTAATGCTGTGAACAAAGCCTGGAGATCTCTCAAGGGCTCCTTCTCTTGAATTACTGCCCCTCTCACGGCCTTCTGCCATGATAAGTTCACCAACCACCTGGCGGGTGGATAGGGACCGAGCCGGTGAAGCAGCGGGGTTGAGGGAGCATAAGCTGCCACGCACAGGCTGGTAGGGGTGGAGAGGATGGGTGAGTGTGAGTAGGCACACCCAGAACCAACAGTGTCTGGGTGGCAGTCGTGCCATGCTCAGTCCCCACACTCTGGAGACGCACCTTATCTGTCAACATCTACACTTAGGCAGCAGCCCTCAGGAACACTGGAGGTCAATTCAGCTTGAGAGCTGGACTCCTCTTAAGTGACCATGTGGCATGGGCAGCCCACTACCCAGCAGGAGGCGGGGGAAGAGTCTAAAGGCCTCAGGGAATCAGACTCTGTCAGTGTCAGAGCTGCACTCTGCTGTTCACAGACTGTGCTCTGGGTCAGGTCTCATAACTTCTCAGAGACACACTTTTTTTTTTTCTTTTTGAGACGGAGTCTCGCTCTGTTGCTCAGGCTGGAGTGCGCTGGGTCCATGATCGCTCACTGCAGCCTCCACCTCCCGGGTTCAAGTGATCCTCTGCCTCATTCTCTCCAGTAGCTGGGCCTACAGGTGTGTGCCACTACCCCCTGCTAATTTTTATTATTATTTTGTAGAAATGGGGTCTCGCTATGTTGCCCAGGGTAGTCTGGAACTCCTGGGCTCAAATGATCCTCCCGCCTCAACCTCCCAAAGTACTGGGATTATGTTTGATCACTGCACCAGGCCGAGACTCAATTTTTTTTTGCTATGAAATAGTCATAGCAACTCCAGCCTTATTGGATTGCTGTCACCTCACCCTCCATCTCCAAGGGATGTTATTTACTTTGTACTCTAAGTAGATGATGCTCCCTGAAGTTGTGCAGTGTGCTACCTGTGCAGCAGTACATGGCAGCTGTGTATGATGTAAAGACCCCAGCACACAGTAGGTATGTAATAGGTAATAGCTGTTGTTATCATTGTGATTCTTATTCCTAAGTACAACTAGCTCTAGAATATTGTATTTGGAAGGGGTCCAGAGGGGGGCTGTTTCCCAGAGTGATTAAAAGAGAGGACATTGGTGAAAGTTGCTTAATCTCTCTTTGCCTTAGTTGCCTCCTCCATCAAATGATGATAATAAGAGAGCCTATGGCAGGGGTTGCTGTGAGGATTAAGTCTGATAATTCAAGTTCAAGCCTTTGTTGGGCAGTGTCTTCCACAAGGCAGATGTTGAAAATGTTAGTTCCCACAGAGTATCTGGATAATAGAGGGAGAGTGCGTCCATCACGAGGCTGAGAGCAGTCAGCAGCACCACACCAGATGCACCCACAGCACGTGGATCAACTGCAAAAATCCAGGGCTGGAACAGAAATGCCATTTAGTATCCTGAAAATGCACAGACTAAACAGCAGTGTGCATTTCATAAAAGGACATACAAAGAGAATACACATAAAACATGTCAGAAGGGTTGCCTACCGAAGCGAAGGTAACGGGAGTGGAAATTGAGGATAAGGGGGAACATGTAGTTGAATAAGAATGGGATGCGACAAAACCATAATTAGCTGGTGTCAGTCTCTGGGCAGGGCTCTTTCTTGGAGCCACAAGTGGCAGATCACTTTCAGGTGCTTAGTCACTCCCTCCTGGAGTGCAGAAGCTCTGTCAGCCCTGGTGGAATTTTTCGAGTTTTCAACTAATCAGTTTGAGAAGGTGTTCCTCGGCCTATTTAAATTCAATCGGTTACTTTTCTTTCTACTTGCATGGCTTTTGTGGACTTTCCGAGCTCTGAAATTCTAGCCCCATTGAATTTCAGAGCTCGGAAAGTCCACAGAAGCCATCCAGTCCATTCAACTTCCAGACAAGGGGAAGCAAGAGAAAGACAGTGGAGTGGACAGCATGGCCCATGGGGCCAGTGACTGTGGAGAAGTTTTAATATGAACAATGCTGAATGCCTTACGGTAACCTCGCCTTGCAGGGTAACCTTCCCACCAGGACTCCACATATGGAGTTGAGCCTGCTACATGCAATGCCTCCTGTAATGGTTTTGGAGAAAATCAGGAAAATGGGACAGGGTTCTGTAGCTGGACCAGTGCAGCTGCAGGGGATGACAGAGTCTGATGGGGAGAACTCTGTGCCGGAGGTGACCACATGCACCTGCTCCCCTAAGAGAGCTCAGAAAACTTGAGGAGGGCATCAGGCTTGCCACAGAATGTCTGATAAGAGACTTGAGTCAATTACATTTTTATATTAAAGGCCAGGGGTCCTTGTCTTATACTGAGCCATAAGAGGAAGCGGGAAGCATTACCAACCAGCTTGTCCGTGGGGTTCTCCCAGCATCTTGTGGGCATGTCACCAACATTGCAAAGGAGGCAGAACTAAAACTGCTGGACTGGGTGGTGTCAGGCAGAGACATGAACGTTTTCTAGTTGAAAAATGAATGAATGAGCAGTGGATGTTCTGTGCAGCACCAGTTACCTAATTTTGTGGAATTTTTCCATTTTTCAACTAATCCGTTTGGGGATGTGTTACGTGTTCCTCAGCCCATGTTTATTCAGTTGGTTGCTTTTCTTTCCACCTGTTTCTCATCCTTCTCTCCATCCTCTCTTTCTCCCTGCACCTGTACTATCTCCTGTCCTCTCTATCCTCCTCGCCTCCTCCTCAGCCTGGAGACACTGCTCTGTGAGCCAGCCATGACCCCAGTCTTTGAAGACGCTTCACCATGTAGGAAAAAAATCTAACTGCCCAGAATATCGATTTTTAAAATTTATTTATTTATTGTTTATCTTTGAGACAGAGTCTCACTCTGTCACCAGGCTGGAGTGCAGTGGCACAGTCTTGGCTCATTGCAACCTCCGCCTCCTGGGTTCAAGTAATTCTGGTGCCTCAGCCTCCTGAGTAGCTGAGATTACAGGCACACGCCACCACGCCTGGCTTTTTTTTTTTTTTTTTGTATTTTTAGTAGAGACGGGGTTGCACCATGTTGCCTAGGGTGGTCTCAAACTCCTGGGCTCAAGTGATCCACCTGCTTTGGCCTCCAAAAGTGCTGGAATTGCAGGCGTGAGCCACTGCACCCGGCTCCCAGAAGATCCATCTGCCTCAGTTGTCCGCTCAGCCTCCTGCCTCCCAAAGCGGACAGAGGGCCTTTTGTGTCACCAATGAGCTGGCAAGGGTCCTGCATTCCAGGAGGGAAGGGCTAAGTGCCTGAAAGTGTGTACACATATGCACACTCTTGCATTCTTACAGAGTCAGAAGCATAGATGCACACACAGCAACGCAAACACGGGCACACAAACACACAAAGGCACACCTTAGAGGCACCATGTGCATATATGCCCCTGAATATAGATGCATACCCAGACATGTGTGCACACAACGACCCACATGTAGGTATGTGCACATATATGCATATGCACCTAAGCATACAAGTGGCAATAAATAGACACCTATGTGCAACCAGACATATACAGCCAGGTGAACCAGGAAATGGAAGAGGAAAGGTCTTTTCTACCCACCCACTTCACACAGGTACACAAACCAACATACACCACACAGAAAGCACCACACAGGTGCTCAGCATGTACACAGCCAGTGGTCTTCTCCCTGCCCCTCCTCCCCTCCTGGCATTTGGGGGGCATGCCGGCAGTGAGTTGGGGCTACAAGAAGCCAAAGCAGAAAGATACATCATGGGACCCCCATGGAAGCTGTGATATGTTTGATCACATGAGCTCTACCTCCCTCTGCCTGATCTAAAATTGCATCCCATCACCATTTTGATCTCTTTCCCTTGCTTCATTTTTCTCCATAACACTTCCCACCACCTACCATATGATGCATTTTACTTCTCCTTCTTGTCTGCTTCCTGTCTCTCCACTATAACATAAGCTCCATGAGAGTGGGAGTTGGACTTGCTCTGTTTATTGCTTTATTCATTCTCAGTACATAGCAGGTGCTTAATATATATTTGCTGAATGAATGAACAATCCTGTGAGGCAGGTGTTTTCAACTCAATTTTACAGATGAGAAAACTGAGGATCCTAAAAGTGCAGTGATTTGTCCGAACTCACAAGGCTGGGAGCTTGAATTTGAACCCAGGTTGATCTGGCTCAGAAGTCAAACATTGTATTTACCCCACCTGGCTACCACTTGGCTGCAGGTGACCATCTTCCAAGCACCTTGCAAAAATTCCAAACATTTGGTTGTCAAACTTTGGTGTTCACCCAAATCAGGGCAGATCCCTGTGCTCCCCATAGCCCTAATTAAGTCAAACGGATGCTGTGGAACAGCTGGGTACTATTTTCTCAAGAGACCCAAACACCCAGGATGTTACTTGCTAAACCTTCCCACCGTGTTCCTGAAATCACTACCAGCAACACTATCTTTCTGAAACTTACCTGTTTGGGCAGTGGTAGCTACACCTTCTTATTATTTTTTTAATCTTTGAGCATGATTTTAGGAACATCAGCTGTGTTGAGGAGGCAGCCTGTTATTATAGCTGTGTGCATGGACTCTGAACTCAGACTGCCAGTCTGAGGTCTGGTTCTATCACTTTTGCTAATTGTGCACACTTTGGTGACTTATTTAACTTCTCTGCACTTCCACTCTCCTACCTATGGAATGCTGACTTTGGTGTACATGATTGTCTCCCATATTTCTATCTTTCTTTTTCTTTTAGTAATAGAATTGCTGGATTTCAGCTGGGCATATGGTCCCCTGATAAAGACTACATTTCCCATACTCCCGTATTGCCAGGTATGGCCATGTGATTATGTGCTGACCAATATGATTTCAGAGGGAATTTCAGGAGCAACTTCCAGGTCATGCCCTTAAAATAAAATGGAATATCCTCCACTTCCCCTCTCTCCTCTGCCTGTTGGTGAGAATGCTGGACCTTGAGATGGAAGCCACATGTTTTCAACAGCAGGGAATAAATTTGGAGGCCTTGTCCCTGGCATTGGAAGCTACCTTATCAGCCCTAGATCGACTGTTAGACAAGGGAGAAACTTGTGTCTTATTTAAAGCACCCCATTTTGGATTTTGTTACAGCAACTGAGTCTTTAGTTTGACTCAAACTGACTGGTTCCAGAGTGAGTGCAGCCATAATGAGACTTAAACCATAAGGCTCTGGTTCAGTGGCCAAGGAGCAGGTGGTGAAGATGGAGATATCGCAGGATAGGAAGACGGCCCTTGTTATGATGAGGCAAAACATCTGGTGTTGCCTGCGAAACCTCGGAAGCAGATCATGTGCCAATAGTGTGTGTCCCTCTTGGGGGTCTGTTGGAAATCCCAGAATGTAATATGTATTGACTTATTCTTTCATGCTTAGCAAAGTCCCACAGGAGGGGTGATGTCAGGTTCATTAGAAAGGGATTCGGAAGAGGAAGCCTGAGCAGGGGCAGGAGAGAAGAAGACTGAAGCTCAGGCTTTTCTCAGGCACCTCAAGCCAGACCATAGAATAAAATACGGCTGCAAAGGTCCCATTAGGGTGATCTCTTCCCCAAGCCCACTATCCCACATGGCCCCAGGAGGCCACCTTCAGGTTGGGGGCTAGGCAGGACAGAGACACTAGGAAATTAAAGATAAACAATTTTCAAACATAAAAACTATCTGGAAGAGATCTTGGTTGTTGTTATTTGTACATGGAACTGAGAAGAAGTAAATTCAATGAAACTCTATACAATTCTTACGGGAATTATATTGCCAAAGAAATTGTGCATTTCTCTGGGACAAGGTGACTGCCCTAGACAAAAGCCTGCTGCTTTCTGACATGAGGCTGACAATGTATCCAGGCACCTCTGGTCAAGCCCACTCACTCTTGGAAATGCACATTCCTGCCCTGGCAGGCTAGAGCTGGGCCTCAGAGCTCATCTGGTTCACTGCCTTCTCTGGTTTTGCATATAGAGAAATAGAGGACCAGAGAGGGACAGTGGCCAGCCACAGAACACACAGCTTTCTAGTGGATGGATTAGGGAGCAATGACCCCAGTTCCAGGATTCACCACAGGTTTCTACCTGTCATCCACTCCTTTTTGCATAACTTCAAGGACCACGTGTGATGAAAAGAAATGATGCTTGTGAAAATAAAGAGTGTGGGCTGGGCACAGTGGCCCATGCCTGTAATCCCAGCAGTTTGGGAGGCCAGGGTGCATGTATCACCTGAGGTCAGGAGTTTGAGACCAGCCTGACCAACATAGTGAAACTCTATCTCTATGAAAAACACAAAATTAGCCAGGCATGGTGGCATATGCCTGTAATCCCAGCTACTTGGGAGGCTGAGGCAGGAGAATTGTTTGAACCTGGGAGATGGAGGTTGCAGTGAGCTGAGATTGCACCATTGCACTCCAGCCTTCCAGCCTGGGCAACAAGAGCAAAACTGTCTCAAAAAAAAAAAAAAAAAAGTGTGCAAAAACGAGGGACTATGAACCAAGCTAGTGGCATCTGCATAATTGCCACCCCTTTCCTGACCCCTACTCACTCTGCCTCCTTCCAGGGCCATGGAGGATGTTCTGGCGAAGAGAAAGGAGCACCCAGGCGTGAGCACCACTGCCTGGATATGAGTCCTGATTGTGCCACCTACTACCCATGTGACCTTGAGCAGGTAATTTATTTCCACAGGCCTCAATCTGTAACAGTAGCATCTATCTCATGGGGTTGTTGTAAGGCTTAGACAAGGAAATAATACAAAATGCCTAGTATGGTGTCTGGCACGTAGTAAATGCTCAATTAACATCAGGTGTTGTGTTAGGGTGATTAATGTGAGCTGCGAATTCTAACATTAAGTGGCTTCATGCAATTGTTTATTTCTCACTCATATCAACCTGATGCCAGCCAGTGGCTCTTCTCTATCTTCTAACTAGTTAATTAACACCACTCAAGTCTTCAAGCAGGGAAGAGAGGGATGGAAGATGTTTCTAAGGGCCAGGCCTGGAAGTGACACACATCACCTCTGCCCACATCCCAGTGGCCAGAAGTTGTCAAAGGCACCACTAAACTACAAGGGAGTCATTCACCACGTGCCTGGGAGAGAACAGAGCATTGTGGCCACCAAGGCTCCTGCCACAGCTGGGCTGTAACACTGACTCTATTCCTTGTATAGTGTGTGGAGCTTGACATGTTCAACCTTCTGAGCTTCCGTTTTCTTGTAAATGGAGCTAATGACACCAGTGTTATTATTGTGAGGTTCACATGAGGAAAGGTAAGTTCAAGGTGCCTGGTGCATGGAAGATGTTTGGCAAATGTTTCTTTCCTTCCACTCTTTCCCCAAGCCTCCTCTTCCTCTTGCCTTCTACTTCCCTCCATCCCACCCCTTCCATCTTCTCCCCTTCCTTCCCCTGCTGTGAGCCAGATGACAGCTGGCACGGCCTCTGGTCTGCAGCCACTAAACCTGCCCATCCATGTCCAACTAAAGGGACAAAATGGCCAAAAAAAATCCCGAGAGCAAAGGTGGTGGCACGGAGTGGGTGGCACGGAGTGGGTGGCTGGAGCCACGTCCTCTGCTTCCCAACGTAAATCTTTGGGAAAACCATTAGCGGTGGGCCCTGCAGCTCAGAGAGAAATTACAAGGCAGCAGAATCAATGTTATTTTTTCCACAAGCTAAATTCATAACGGTTTATGGCAAAATCAATGCAAATCTTCATGAATAAAGTGATGGCAGGTGCACATTAGACAATAATAAGGGGGGAGGGGGAGGAGAAACCTCAGCCAATCAGCAGTGGAGGCGGGGCCCCAGAGGGAGCTGGAAGCAGGTACTCTGGAGCCACCTGCACAGCTGCCAGGGGATTTGATTCTCTCTGCGATGCAACGAGGCCCCTCCCAGACTGGCCCCAGCCTGGCCTGAGCACCCTGGGAGGGAAGGGGTTCAGGGGTGGGAGGAAGTTAAGAGCTGACCTATTTCTTGAGAGCTTATTCCAGACTTCATGCTTGACCTCCACGGTCCTATTGGATCCTCAGAATAGCTCTTGGAGGTAGATGCTGTCATTACCCCCATTTCACAGTTCAGGAAACAGAGGCTCAGAGAGGTGAAGCCACTCACCTGGCATCACACAGTTAATAAGTAGGAATTCCTGGAATGGAACGCAGGTCCTCCCTATTCCAGAGACTCAGAGGCACTTGTTTAAACAAGATTTGCCTCTCTGTTCCATGCTTTTCTGCCTCAGGGGCGTCTGCACATGCTGTGTCCTCTGTCCTGGTGCCCGAGTCTTCTCTCCTCCACCTGGGAAACTCCAGAGCGGCCCTCACCACCTGGCTGCAATGTTGCAGGGAAGGGGTGGCCTGGGAGGAGGTTCTGTGATATCTTCAGCTGGCATTGTCATGCCTTTCCTGGGTGGGCCCCTTGGGATTTTGTGTTTGTGTCTAGTGTGGACTCTAGGATAGTGTCTAGGGAGTGTTTGTCCTCATGGTGCCTTACCTAGGCTGTGAGCCACTGCAGGGTTTGACTGTATCCTAACTTACCATCTCGTTTTTCAATCAATTCACTGGAATACTTGCATTGACATTCATCACTCCATCTGTCCAACCATTTATTTATCTGTCTCTCCACCCACCCACCCCCCATCCATCCATTCATCCAACCATCCATCCATCCCTCCATCCTTTTATCCATCCACCCATTATCCATTCATCCAACAATCCGTCCATCTATCCATCCTTCCATCCGTCTACCCATTATCTATTCATCCAACTGTCCATCCATCCATCCATCTCTCCATTTTCAGGTAGTTCTCAAGACTTGAAAAATTATCAGACTTTATCCTAACACATGCTACGACATGGATGAACCTTGAAGACATTATGCTAAGTGAAATGAGCCAGTCATAAAAAGGAAAATACTGTATGATTTCACTTATATGACAGTCAAATTCATAGAGACAGAAAGTAGAGTGGTGGCTGCCAGGGGCTGAAGGGAGAGGAGAATTGGCAGTTAGTGTTTAATGGGGACAGATTTCAGTTTGGCAAGATGCAAACATTCTGGAGATGGATGGTGGTGATAGTAGCAGAACCATGGGAATGTACTTAATACCACTGAACTAAAAAGAGCTTAAAAATGGCTTAGAGTGGTAAATTTTATGCTATCGATAGTTTGCCACAATTAGAAATAAATTTTTAAAGTATCAGTTTCACAAGGAGGCTACAGTATTCCCTCCGCAGAATTCCACTCCCTCTCTTCTCACCTGCTCCAGTCAGGCTGTACCATAAGTCTTGCCTCCTGGTGCAGCACCAACAGGCTGCCCCAGCCCTCTCCAGCTCTTCTGTCTCCAAATATTCTGGGTGCTTATGGTTTTCATATAGTAATCATGACTGTGTTAACAACAGTTGCTAACACTTGGTGAAGGTGTCCTGGGGCAAGTTATAAGTGTTTTGCCTGGATCATTGCATGCCCACTCTGGGAACTAGGTACTGTCGTTAGTCCCTTTTTAAAGATGAGGAAACTGAGGCCCAGGGAAGTTAGGTAACTTGCCCAAGCTTCCTCAGCTAGTAAGCTGCAGGGGCAGGATTCAGGCCCAGGCACTCCGACATGACCACGTCTGCTCTTAAAGCTACTACGTGTGCTTCCCGCAAGCCAGTGCTTGCTTTTCTACTGCCCTAGGTACTGAGTTTACAGAAGTTTTATTTCCCTAAGACCTTGTGAATTCCCTAAAGACAGGGGTTGGGTACTTACACTCCTCATTACCCACCTTGACCTTGACCCTGACCCAGCATGGACACCAAATAGAGGCTCTGTAACTCAGGGTCAGGGCTAGAGCAAGGGGAGTCTCCTCAGGGGCAAAACTTAAGGGGGCTTCCAAAGCTCAGTAATTAAGGTAAATAATATTTTAATGCAATATTTAAAAATATTGATTTAGTGTGAGAAATCTATGATGAACAAAATATTAAAATTTTAAATAAAGACAAGATCTAATCTTACATGACCCCACCTCATTGGCCTTACCTTAATCTTGGCCCTGTGGGGCTTGCTTTTAAGATGGAGTGGTGGTCTAGCATGCTATTATGGGATCACTGAAACCACCTGCTTGAATAAATAATCACTCCCCTGGCCCATTTGGCAAGAATTCCATGCTGTAGGGCAATAGCACACAGACGCTGAAGTCAATCTTGTCTTAGAAGACCTTTTTTGTCTGGGCCTCTGTAGCTGTGTGTCTTTGGGCAAGTAGTTTAACCTTTCTGTGCCTCAATTTCCTCCCCTGTAAAGAGCACTCTTAATAGTCCCAACTTAATCATGCAGCCTTGCAGATTAAATGAGATAAAGTGTGTAGAGAGCGTAACACAGTGTCTTCCTCTTGGCTAACTAAAAAATGTAAACTCTTGTAAAAATGATTCGACTCATAGACTAAGTCCCCAAATGAAAAGAAGGTGTAACACATGAAGTTATGTTAGCAGGCATCAAAAAACCCTCAGCTTTTATTTTTCCTTTTCTTGTTTTCCCCCTGACATTTCTTGGCCACCCCTGGCACAGAGGAGTTGGCAGAGGCAGGGAGGAGACAGTGAAGAATGGGCGAGGGGCTGGGAGAGGGGAGACAGTAAGTGGTTCACGGTTTATCAGTGTAAGGCAGATGGCTGCTTCCGTTCCCCACAGTCTAGGTTCTGCATGTTTATTCATTGGCTTCGATAGGAAAGGTTGTCTCTGGTTCTCCAGATGTGTGCTCTGTATAGACTGCGACACATCTGGATGAAAAAGTGCTAGGGAAAATGAGCTGTTTTATCCCTCCATGCTGCCAGGAGTGTTCAGAGAGCCAGACGTCCAGTGGCCAACGGTCACATCTGGAAGGCAAGCTGAATCTTTTCAACCAGATGCATCAGATGTTGGGGTGACTCGGGGACACTCAAGGACCCTGGTCATGAGGAACAGCAGAGGAATAGTCCATCGGATTCTCCATGGCCTCCCCAATCCAAGGGTAGCTGTTGTCTCCGCCTCTTTCTAGTGTAGACTTTGAGTGAGATGCCCTCTCTCTACTTTCCACTGCCCCGACCCCCAGCCCCCTGGAACTGAGGGCTTTGTCTTGACTTTTCTGTTCATGAAGTCACTGGCAGTCCCTTGAGCAGTCAAAGGGACAAAACCAAGGCCTGCGGTAGCAGAAGGAAGAGGGCAGATCTTGCCAGATTATCCCAGGTTGTTTAGGGAGGTGCTGGCCCTTCAGCCATCTCATACATTTGTCAATCTTCAAAAGAACCTTGGGAGGGAGAAAAGTGGCAATGACTTTCTGCATATAAAATGGGGAAACTGAGGCTTGGAAAGGTTAGGAGATTGTATTGGGCCACCCAGTAATAATGGGCAATGCTAGAATGGGCACTATGGTTTGTTGAACAGTAGTTTATTTCCAATATGCCAGGCTGATGACCTGGCCAAGATGGCGTGACTTTGCCTCCCAGAGACCTTGACCTGCCCCTCTTTCCTGCTGCATCAGAGGAAGTGGAGAGAGGTGGAGGAAATCCCCACCACCCAACCAGGGTGGGTGGGAGAGTGTCAGGGTCAGGCTCAGTTTTTCACAGCAGCCTCAGAATCATCCTTGTTCACAAGGCGTCTTAGCATCTCAGAACGTCAGGGCTGGAAGGGACCCTGCTCCTTCAGTTCTGCTTCCATCCATGTTCCAACTGGAGACTCCAAGGCCAGAGACAGGAAGCAGCCAGTCGAGGAGAAGCAGGCGTTTAATGGAAGAGCCATCATGATTACCCAAGCCCTCTGACCCCTGTGATCAGTATTCCTGACTGCACCGGGCACAGCCTCCCTGGGTAAGGCCAGACCCCCACTAGCTCACTCTATGGCTATGGGCAGGTCCCACTTCCTCTGATCTGTCATTTCCCCACATGGATGAATGAGGGTACAAGTCCTGGCCCCATCCAACTCAAAGGGCAGCTGGGAGTTTGATTGATAGGTATAAACATAAGGGCAAAGACAGCTGACACCTCAGTTCCTACTGCGTGCTGCACCTGGGCTGGGCACTTGAAATATGAGGTCTTGATGACTCTGCAATCATATTCTCTGCCTGCCACACACTATGGACTCCCTCTCCTCTTCTGACCCTTCCTCCAATTACTTCATCTGGCTGACACCCAGTCATTACTGAGGTCTCATTAGATGTCACCTCCTCCAGGAAGCCCTCTCTAATGACCGATGTTCTGTCTTTGTGTTCCTGTGACAGCTGTGCACCCTGGCATAGCATTGATCGCAGACCATAATCATTGGCTTTTTAAATGTCTGTATTCTCCAGAAGACAGTGGGCTCTCAGAGGGTAGGCAGGGTCTGGGTCTTTTGGGTTCACTGTGGTATCTCAATGCTCATCAAGGTGTCTGGTACATAATATGCATGCAATATATACCTGGCAAGTTTGACTAGTGAGGAATCTGGGATAGTAGATATGAAAACACTGCAAATTACAAGGAGTTCTTCAAAAGGAAGGATAGAATGATATGTGATGTTGCAATTCCACAATCTACCTACAGAGGGCGACGCCGAACCCAAGGGAATGCTCCAGTGACGGTGGCCTTTCAGCAGAGTTGGGTGCTGTGACATTTAAGGGAAAGGGAGGTCTATGACCCTTGCATCATACCACACAGTGATGATGCAGAGTCTGCTCCAATGATTTCCAAGACCCATATGGGTTAATTCTGGCAAAGGAACGATTCCCTGGGTTTTAGCTCCTGGCCTGGGAGTCACGCCCAGCTTGTGGTCATGGGATGATGAATCATAGCTAGACCCTATTCGTTATGTTGACTGCATGTTCTTTCTCTCTCCCTTCCCGTCCCCCCAGTTAGATTTAGTTAGATATTGATAATAGATGCTGGTGGAATGAGTCTCTGTGGTCTCAGGCTGGACCTGTGGCAGAGAAAGGGAACAGCCAGCCCCTGGGGACGGGACCTGTGGAGTCCAGGCCTTGGGAACTGAGTACCACTTCCAGTTCCTTTGTCTTTATGACCCTCACCCTATGAAAAAGGAAATGCTTCCAAGGCTCCTCCAGTCAGTTTCTGTCCTCACCCCTTCCCTCTCTCTTTTCCTTTGGGATCCACAGCCCTGGCCATGCCTGTTGGAGCTGGCCCCTCCTCTCCAGCCTGCAGTTTTATTTCCCTAAGCCTCAGGTGTTTGGATGTGGGTCTTGCCTGGAGGGAGCAGGGGCATTGAGATTACCGATCAGCAGACATGCTTCCCTTCTCCTCCCACCGTGATGCCTATCACTCCTTTCCACTGATGGGGAGCTTAGCCATGTGGCTTGCTCTGGAAAATGGAAAGTCAGTGAACATAACCCAAACAGAGGCCTTAAATAGGCATGTGTCGGTTGGCTTGATTTCTTGTGCTCTTGTGACCTAACAGGAGAAGAAGATACCCAGGGTGACCACTGCCTCACCAGACTAGGCTCAAGAATTAACACACAGGGATCAGACTTGAACCCAATCTACAGCCTATAGTGGAGCAGCCCAGCCAGGTCCAGCCTAGATCAGCCAAGCCACAGCCAGCCTGCAGCCCCATGAGCATGAGAATAAATGCTCACGGTTGTAAGCCACCAAGATTTTGTGCTATTTGTTTGCATCATTATTGCTGTAAAGGTCTGGCTGGCACAGAGGGTTGGGTGGGAACTCAAATAATGATACAACAGAACTGATTATTCCAGATTACAAGGCAGGAGACCTGAGCTGTAGTCCAAAAACTGCTAACTTCCTCTATGCCTCCAGAGGAGAGGAAAGAAGCTACCATCTGTGGATCATCTGCTGGGGGCCCAGCACTGGGCTAAACACTGTCCACACATCATGCTATTGTATCACTACCATGTCTATCTTATTTTGGAACCTACTCTGTGCCAGGCATTGTGTTAAATGCTTATGATGCTAATTAGGGTTATGCTAACAATGATACTGAAATGAATAATAACTTAAAAAACAGCCATTGTTGAATACATAGGATGGGTCAGGCCTGCATCTAGTTATTTAAATGTATTGTTTCAATTTACCCTCAGCACGACCAACCTGGTAGACTGTAAACTCCATGAAGCAGACATCACATCTGTTTAGTTCACTGCCGTGGCCCCAGGGCCTAGTACGTGCCTGGCACATCAATGCTCAATAAATTGTTGTTGAGATGGAAGTCCTACGAGGTGGATGCTAGCGTTACATCCACCACTGTCCGTCCCCTGCTCTCTTTCTGCGGCTGATGAAATGGAGGCAGATAGGCTGGCCTAAGCAATGGTTCTAACATCTCAACTGGGGGCAATTTGGTCTCCTCAGAGGACATTTGGCAATGTTTAGAGGCATTTTTGGTTGTCACGACTTGGGGAGGGGGTGCTACTGGCATCCAGTGGGTAGTGTTCAGGAAAGCAGCTGTACATCCTACAAGGAAATCCTTCCACAAAGAATGATCTGGCCCAAAATGAAAACAGTGCTGCGGTCGGGAAACTCTGGCCTGACTATCAGGGGAGCCTGGCTATCATGGCCTGGCAGGAAATTAAAGTCAGATTTGTTTTGTTCCAAAGCACCTGTGTTGGTTTTCTGTGGCTGCTGTAACAAACTACCACAAACTGGGTGGTGACAGCAGCCGAAGCGTGTTTGCTCACAATTCTGGAGGCTGGAAACCTGAAATCACGGTGTGGGCTGGGCTGTGCTCCGCTGAAGACTCCAGCGGACATCCTGTGCCTGGGGTCTTCCGCTTCCTGGTGGATGCTGGTGTTTCCTGGCGTGAGGCTGTGAATTAGTCTGTTCTTAGGCTGCTGATAAGACATATCTGAGACTGGGTAATTTATAAAGAAAAAGAGATTTAATGGACTCACAATTCCACGTGGCTGGGGAGAGCTCACAATCATGGCAGAAGGCGAAAGGCACATCTTACATGGCAGCAGGCAAGAGAGAGAATGAGAGCCAAGAGAAAAGGAGTTCCCTTTATAAAACCATCAGATCTCATGAGACTTACTCACTATGATGAGAAAAGTATGGTGGAAACTGCCCCCATGATTCAATTATCTTCCACTGGGTCCCTCCTACAACACTTGGGAATTATGGGAGCTAAAGTTCAAGATGAGATTTGGGTGAGGACACAGCCAAACCATATCAGGCTGCATTACTCAAATCTCTGCCTCCATCTTCATGTCACCTTCTCCTCTTGTGTCCATCTCCAATCTCTCTCTGTCTTCTCTTATAAGACCCCTTGTCATTGGATTTAGGGCCTACCTGGAGACTCCAGAATTATCTCCTCATCTCAAGATCCCTTAACTTGAATCTCATCTGCAAGACCCTTTTTTCAAATAAGGTCATATCCACAGGTTTCTGGGATTTGACGTGGATATCTTTTGGGGGAGGGACATTTTTGGGCCTTCCCCCTGCACCCCTTCTTGAATGCAGACCTACCCTGCCCTCCCAGATGTACTATGTGAATCCTCAAAAGAACCCTCTGAAGAGTTCATCTTACCTTGTTTCACCCGTGAGGCACTGAGGATCAGAGAGGCTGTGTGATTCTCCTAGGAGAATCAGCGCTGGGGTCAAGATTTGCTCTCTGGCTCCGAAACTCTTGCTCTCATCCTTCAACTTTCTCCTCAAACCTCGCTGGGCTCAGAGATGCCCACACTTTCTGCGGAGCACCTGGAGATGCCCCTTGAACCACCCTGCAACTGGCAGTCAGTGGGGCACCCCTCTGGATGCAGGAGGAAGGACACAGGAGTCACGCGCAGCCTTTTCAGGCAAGTGACTCTTTCAAGTGACTCAGGGGACATCGAGCAGAGGGAGACCTCAGGACCAGCAGCTCCCCCCTGGGGAGGGAGAGCAGGCGGCATTATCCTGGGGACTTTGCTGCAAGAGTCAAGCTTGTCTAAGCCCAGAATCTCAATCGCTGCTGCTCTAATGAGCTCCTTCTTCCTGCCTTTCTCTGAACTTTTGCCAGTAAATTTCAGGGTCTCCCAGATGTGACAGCTCTGGCCAGTGTTTGATGGTTTGGATGAAGCCAATCAAAGGCGGGAGACCCTCTACGCCTTTCCCACCTTTGGTAGTGAAATCCCACAAACACCATAGAGATGAAAGTGTCAGCCACTGCGTATCACATCATTTAATCACCTCATTAAACTTTGAGTTTTCTCTCTTTTTTTGTAATAGCACCCCTGAAGCATAATTTGCACATTGGAAACTGCACATCTTTAAAGTAATACATTTGATAGATTTTGATATAAATATATACATACACACACACAACCACACCTGTAAAACCATCACCACAATCAAGATAGAGAATATATATGCCACTCCCCCAAAAGTTTTCTTGTGCCCTTTTGCAACCTTCTCTTTTTCCCCTCCCCACCATCCGTCCCATTCCCAGGCAGCCACCAATCTGCTTGCTGTTGCTATAGATTAGTTTGCATTTTTTAGAGTTCTGTATAAATGGAATCATTCAGTATTGACTGTTTTTGCACAGCTTATTTCTTTCATCATAATTATTTTGAGATTCCACCACGTTGTGTTGTGTATCAGTGGTTCCTTCTTTTTATTGATGGCTAATATTCCAGCTTGTGGTTATGCTACAGTTTATACATCCATTCATCCATTGATAGACATTGGATCTTTTCCAGTTTTTGATGAGTATGAATAAAGCTGCTATGAACATTTGTGTAAAAGACTTTTTGTGGATACACGCTTTCTTTTCTTTTGAGTAAATACCTAGGAATGGCTGGATCATATGGTAAGCACATGTTTAATTTAAGGAAATGCCAGGAGTGGTGGCTCATGCCTGTAATCCCAGTACTTTGAGAAACCAAGGCAGGAGGTCAAGACCAGCCTGGGCCCTATAGTAAGACCCTATCTCTACAAAAAATTTTAAAAAGTAGCTGGGCATGGTGGTGTGGTGGTGCACACCTGTAGGTCCACCTACTCAGCAGGCTGAGGCAGGAGGATCACTTGAACCCAGGAGCTCAAGGTTACAGTGAGCTATGATTGCACCATGCCACTACAGCCTGGGTGACAGAACAAGACTCTGTCTCTAAAAAAAAAAAAAAAAAGAAAAAAGAAAAAGAAAAAAGAAAAAGGAAACCACCAAACTGTTTTCTGAAGTGCTGGTACCATTTTGCATTTCCACCAGCAATGTATGAGATTTCCAGTTGCTCTGCATCTTCTCCAAGGCTTGGCGTGGTCAGTCTTTTACTTTTAGCAACATAATAAGTATGTTAGCATCTCTTGATGGTTTTAATTGACATTTTCCTGATGCCTAATTATGTTGAGTGTCCTTTTCTCTGCTGATTTGCCATCTGTATATCTTCTTTGGTGAAATGTCTGTTCAAGTCTTTTACCCATTTTAAATTCAATTGTTTGTTTTCTTGAGTCTTGAGAGTTCTACATATATCCCAGGTATCAGTCCTTTAGCAGGTACTTGATTTGTGAATATTTTTTCTTAGTCTTTGTCTTATCATTTCATTATCTGAACATGATTTCAAAGATTAGGAGATTTTCATTTTGATGAAGTCCAATTTATCAACTCTTTCTTTAATGGATCATGTTATTGATGATATATGCAAGAAATTGTTGCCTAACCCAAAGTCTGGAAACTCTCTCAAGGTAGTAAGCTGGGGAAGCTGAGGGGCCTACTTTATGTATTTCTTGTCTCTTAGGGATCAAGCTCCTTCACTCTCTGATGCCAAGTGTCTTGAAAACCATTGTTTTAAATATTTGTCTATGTTTTGTTGTTTCATCCAGGAGGGTAAATCTAATTCCTGTTACTCCATCTCAGTCTGAAGTCCCAATAAACCTTTAAGGTAGACATTATTTTACTCATATTACTTCCTATTTCTCCACCAAGGTAACAGAGCTCAGTGTGGTGAAGTGTCTTGTCCAGTGTCACACAGCAAAAAATGGTACCATCAGGACATAAACTCAGGCCTGCCAACTGTAAAGCCTGGTGCTACAGACCAGGCACCCTCAAAATTTTGGGATGGTGTCAAGTTCCACTTGGTGCTTGAAGTTTCAGAGTCTGGAATGCATCTAGGGTCTGGAATTGGCTAGACAGGGGACTCTCATTCAGTCTTGCTGGCTTGGCCCTCTAAGATCCTGGAGCAAAGGTAACCTCTCCGAGTTTCAGTTGTCTAATCTGCTACCAAAAATGTTAATTTGGACCTGACTTGCTCTTTAAGGGGTGCAATAAAATGCAATCACAAAACCACAGGATTTCTGAGACCTTGTAGAATATAGGGTCCAACCTTCTACTCAATGCCATTTCCACAGCAGGATTAAGAAATCTAAGATGCACCTCACCTTTCACCCAATACCCCGTCTGTGCCCATTGCAGGCATTACTAATCAATGATGGAACTCTTGATCACAAAATCCAATCTTTCTTTAATACTCAACATGCCCACCACCAATTTATTAGATTGGCACATGAGATGAAGCCCATTTGTGTTCCTATTTTTTGGTGTTCTGGTCAGATAACCATCTGGCCTCACACTCACACCTCACTTAACCAAGCCTTCACCATGTCCTAAGGTAATCTGTTTCATTACTGTCCAGCTGCAGTGCCTGGAACGTTCTGGCATGTGACAACAAACCCACTGTCCAGTCAGCATTATCCATTACATTAAATTGTACCTGCTGGGGGCTCAGAGATCAAACATCTTTATCTTTTAGAAAGTCCTTCAACTATAATGTGATGGTAAAGGTCATGTCCCTCTTCATCAAGAGAAATATCTCCAGTCCTTGACATGTGACGTGGGGCCCTTTAGAGTCCTGCTTTCCCTTATTTTTCCCTTTGCCTTCATCATCTTCCTTAAAATGTAAAATCCGAGTTTGAAAAAATATCCAGTGTATGATCCGATTAGAATGCAATAGAGAAAAAGTATTATACTTTGGTCTTGACATTTTCCTTTTATTAACATAGCCTAGGATTTTATTAGCTTTTAAAACGATCATCTTATGCCATTAGCTCATGTGAGAAAATGTGAGATAATTTTTACATGAACTGAGCCAGGCCAGATGCCCCCTCCCTTATAGCTGTGCAGTTCAACCTGTGAGCCCAGTGTATTACCTGACACTTTCTCCGTGGTTCATCCCATCAGTCTAACCAATGAGCACGTGAAAAGGAGCTGTACCTCCAGGCCAAGCCCAGTGCTGCTACACGCAGAATAATAATAGTAACAATATTAGCTAACATGCACATAGCACTTACTGGATGCCCAACATCATTCTAAACATACTACATATTTTTACTGATTTGATCCTTACAACAGCCTGGGGTAAATATTATCTTATTCCCATTTTACAGAGGAGGAAATGGAAGCAGAGAAGTTAAGCAAGCTTGTAAGTGGTTGAGCTGGGATTTGAAGCCAGTTCTGAAGTTTGTGTCCCGAGTCACTACATTATACTGTTCTGAAGGGCCTGAACACATGCATGTTCTATGAATATTTATGCTCTTATACGTAGTTCTTGGGGGAAGCTTCCTGAGGGTGGCAGGAGACAGCTGAGATGTGAAGGGTGCATTTCCTGGGCAGGCTTCCCCGCTTTGGTCCAGGCCTGTCTCTGCAGAAGTTCTGCTGATGCTGCAGACTGCAAGCAGGTGAGGGCAGATCAAAACCCAAACGTGATTTTCACACAACCGGGGTAGGTCCAGCCCGCCTCTCCTGGACACCTGCAGGGCAGAGCCACGGCCTTTGAGGCTCTGTAACTCGGAGCTCTACTCTGGAGGGTGCCCTGTGTGTTCCCTTTGAGAGACGATGTCACAGGATGGAGGGCGCAAAAGGACAGCCCCAGGCTTGAGATGAAGACTCACGTTCAGCATCAGCAAAGCCACCCTCTTCCCTGCCCGGTGTCCAGGGGAGCCATTTCTCCTCCCTCTCAGGCCCTCTGGTCTGGGTGGGGCTGACCCTGCCCCTGGTAGACATGTGATCTAGACTGAACCAATCCATGTGCACTCTCTCCCTGCTCTCTCACGTTGGTTCAGTTTCAGGCACATGGACCCAGCCTGAGCCCATGAGAGGCAGGCCTGGGATATTGATGGAAACTGTTCTTTTCTATGGATTTGAAACCAGGAGGAGGCAAACCCTGAGCTTTCTTGGCAAGAGCCTGCCTGTCTGTCACCTATACAAAGGAAGGAAGGAGACCCGAGAGATAACTGTTTGAGCTCTGAGTCCAGCCATGCTGGGCTGCTTCGTTATTTGAGCTTATGAAATTGGCCTGAGTTTCCTAAGCTGGTTGAGTTGGTTTTTCTGCAACAAGCAAGCCAATGAGCTCTGACAAGGACTGGCTATGACTCTGGTTCCAGCTGGGATTTCCTTGTCTGCTGTGTGCCAGCCCAGGGCCAGGGACTGTGAGGGGATTCACATCTGCCATGAAGCCTGAGCCCCAATGTGTCAGACCTTGGGGTACAGCAATGAATTGGACACAGTCCTTGCCCTTGAGGGGTGCACAGCCTAGTTAGCCATTAACTGCCATAGATGCCATTAATTTCCATGGTGTGGGGCACATTAGAGAGGTATATGCAAGGTGCCTGGGAACTCAGGGGAAGGGACAGGCCACCCTTCCCAGAGCACAGGGAGGGAAAATGAAGCGGGTGCCCAGGGGCAGTGACATTTAAGGAAACGTCATGCAGGACCACCGTGATGAGTTACTTGGGTCCTGCATCACTGCATGCTTTAAATCCTGGTTTGACCTTTTGCTAGCTCTGTAACATTGGGCAAATGACTTACCATTTTGGAGCCTCAGTTTCCTCGTCTGTAAAATGGGCATCTACCTCATGGGTTTGTTGAGAGAATTAAATGTGATGACATAAGTTTATCACATGTAATGTGGCTAGTGTATCACACTAGGCTAGTACAGTGACCAGCGTAGAGTTAATGTTCAGTAAATTAACTCAGTCTTTTATTATTATTAATTTAATGATGGCAGGAACACTCCAGGTGGAGGAAAGAAAACATGCTAACCATTACACATTCACAAAGTGGGTGGGTGTGTAGGGTCCAAGTCTGTGGAAGAAATGAAGGGATTCCAGATGGTGGGGCTAGTGTGGGCAATAGTGCTGGGGCAGGGAATAGCAGGGGTGGCACTCCGCACTGCCACCTGGTAGCAGGAAGCCTTCCAGGGAGGAGGCAGGAGGAGAGTGGAGTGTCTGGGTTGGCGTCAGGTTGTAAAGCCCTAGCTTGTTGCTATAAACAAAAATGCCCTGTCCTTTTTTCAGAAGAAGAATTTGCAGCTACCTAACCCAGAAGTAACTTATCCTCAATTCAGTTTGCTCAGTTCAGTTATGTTACTGGTCAATTTCAGTAGGGGAAAAAAAATCCAGTGGGGCTGTTTTGCCAAAGCAGGTACCCACTGGGCACTAGAAGTACATGTTAGGATGTGCCATTATGTCAACATCTAAGCAGGGCTCCCTGAGCACAGAGGGACCCCAGGAGCCCGGCCTCCAGGAGAAAAGAGAGAAAATGGCATCAGATAATGTTGCATTTACTTTTGCTTGTTGTCATGTGGGAAAGACTAGTGTTCACTTCTTTAAGCTCCTGCAACAGTGGGAATAAGTGGGCCTGGTGAGGCCAGCACCCCCTCCCACCCTGTGTCTTACACCCCCACCCAGCCTAGCTGTGAAGGAAATGGGCAATTATCTGGCAGATTGGCTATTAAGTTAGGCGTCCATTCAAATCCCCCAGCTCCCCAACTTCCTGGATGGCCTGAGATGACATTGATCAATCTGGACAAGGCTGCCACTGCCATTTCAGGGAAAGACCACCTCTTGACCCAACTACCACCCCACTCCCCAATTCATTCACTCACTCACTCACCGGCTGACATCCTCACTCACTCATTTGTTCATGAATCAAGCACTTCAGTCATTCATTTGTTCACTCATACATCCTTATTGTACATTCACAAACACTCTTGCGTCACCTGGGCACTGGGCCTGGTGACCGAGATGCAGGTGGCAGGAGCAGCCGTGGGGGCAAGGTCACTGAGCTGCCTGGGCTGGATGCCCAGGGCTTTACAGCCATGGCAATGACATGAGCCAACCCAGGGGCTGCTCCAGCAGGAAGCTGGGCAAGAGACCCAGGACTAGGGGCAGGCGGGTGTGCAGACTGGGGGAGGTGCATCAACTGAGTCAAGTGCAGGGAAACTTTAAGCAATGTTGGGGAAGATTCTGGGCTCCGGACCCCTAAGCATCAGTGGTCTGGAGTTGTAGCTGCTCCAGACTATATCATAGTCCTCTATTCCACTATTTCTTGATATTTGAATACTTTTCTCCTTTCCCTAGGGAGTATGCTGGACCTTATGGGTACAGAGAACCAATAAGTGGTGCAGGGAGGAGGGTGAAGTCTGATCATATGATTTGGCTCTGTGTCCCCACTCAGATCTCATCTTGAACTGTAATCCCCATGTGTTGAGGGAGGGACCTATAATCCCCATGTATCCAGGGAAGGAGGTGATTGAATCATGGGGGCAGTTTCCCTCATGCTGTTTTCGTGATGAGGGAGTTCTCACCAGATCTAATGGTTTTATAAGTGTTTGACAGTTCCTCCTTCAAGCACTCTCTCTTACCTGCCATGTAAGACATGCCTGCTTCCCCTTCCACCATGACTGGAAGTTTCCTGAGGCCTCCCTAGCCATACAGAATTGTGAGTCAACTAAACCTCTTTCTT
Organism: Pan troglodytes; assembly: GCF_028858775.2. Lineage (NCBI taxonomy): Eukaryota > Metazoa > Chordata > Mammalia > Primates > Hominidae > Pan > Pan troglodytes. The sequence continues at coordinate 213,213,728 of NC_072398.2, read as the reverse complement.
TTATAAATTACCCAGTCTTGAGCAGTCCTCTTTTTGTTGTTGTTGTTGTTGAGACAGGGTCTCACTCTCTCGCCCAGGCTGGAGTGCAGTGACATGATCTCAGCTCACTGCAACCTCTGCCTCCCAGGTTCTCCCACTTCAGCCTCCTGAGTAGCTGGGACTACAGATGCACACAGCAACACCCAACTAATTTTTGATAGAGACGGGTTTTACCATATTGGCCAGACTCGTCTCGAACTCCTGACCTCAAGTAATCTGCCTGTCTTGGCCTCCCAAAATGCTGGGATTATAGACATGAGCCACCACGCCTGGCCTTGAGGAGTTCTTTATAGCATCTGACAAAGAGAAGATCAGTAAAGATAAACTGAGAAGGGCTTCATAGAAATCATAAACACCTTGGTCAGAAACACATGATTTGAGAGAAGTTTGGGCAGTCTCATTGCCTGTCTCTGTGGTTCATGGGTCTCATGAGAATACTGCAAACCAGGTGTGTCTTTTATTTATTTTAAGTTACCCCCAGGCCCTTAAAGGGCCACATTTACGGGAAACGGGGTCCTAGTCCCCATAAGATGAAGTTTGGGAAAGAAGAACAATACCTTCTCCATCTCAAGCACCTAGCATAGTTTGGCAATGAAGACATCCATTCATTCATTTATTTATTCAAATAATACATATACTTACTATTTTCGTGGGGCTGCCATAACAAAGTGCCACAACCTGGGTGGCTTAAAACAACAGAAAGTAATTTCTCACAGTTCTGGAGGCCAGAGTCCAAGATCAAAGTGTCCAAGGCGGTGTTAGATCTGAAACTCTGGGTAGAGTCCTTCCTTGCCTCTTCCTAGCTTCTAGTGGTGACCATCAGTCCCTGGAGTTCCTTGGCGTCCCTTGGCTCCAATCTCTGCCTCTGTCATCACACAGAGGCACACATCACACCCTCTCACTATGTGTCTCTGTACAGATATCCCTCTTCTTATAAGGATTCCAGTCATATTGGATTAGGGTCTACCCTAATGACCTCATTTTAAACTTGATTATGTTCGCAAAGAACCCATTTCCAATTAAGGTGACTTTCACAGGTACTAGGGGTTAAGACTTCAACACACATTTTTGGGGGGACACAGTTCAATCCATAACACCTTCTATTTGCCAGGTCAGCTGATAGGCATTGGAGGAAAATACCTGTTGAATAGACAACTTCACTCTTCCCTCCTACTACAGTCCTTCAAATGGAACACTTCACTCCTTCACCCCACCATGATCCTATTGGGAAAATGCTGGTGAGGGGCTGAGGACCCAGCTCAGTGGAAGCATTCCTGGATCCCAGGCTCACTGGGAAGCCCCACCTCACTTCTGTCTCTATGAGCCCGAGCCTTACCTACCTGTTTCAGCCCCTAGCAGAGCTCTGCAGCTCATCAGTAACCATAAGAGGAGCAGTGGGCAGAATAAATCTCACTTCAAAATTAATGTAGCTCGGGAAAAAAAGTACATTTACTCATTTCAACTTCTTGTTGCAAGACTCATAAGTGAATAAATCCAAAATAAATGTAACCGGGACGAAGGGAGAAGCCACGATAAATGCAATCCCATCGCCCTAAATGAAGACAAAGGCTTCGAGACAATATTAAATTCCATCCCCAAAGGCTCATTTCATTTCAGACCCAGATTTCCACAAAATCGAGTTTTCCAGCCAAGCTAAGCCCGCTTCTGATCCTGTCCTCCACTTGCCACACTCCCTCCCCTGATAAACAAGCCTTTGCTCCCCCTTCCCACCAGGCTGCTTGTGGTCTCAGCTGTGTAGGTTGCCTGCTGTCATGCCAGCAAGTCCCCTGTATTAGTCTGTTCTCACACTGCTAATGAAGACATACCTGAGACTGGGTAATTTATAAAGGCAAGAAGTTTAATTGACTCACAGTTCAGCATGGCTAGCGAGGCCTCAGGAAACTTACAACCATGGCGGAAGGGGAAGCAAACACATCCTTCTTCACGTGGTGGCAGAAAGAGAAGAAGTGCCAAGCAAAAGGGGGAAAAGCCCCTTATAAAACCATCAGATCTTGCGAGAGCTCACTCGATATCACAAGAACAGCATGAGGGTAACTGTCCTGGTGATTAAATTACCTCCCACCGGGTCTCTCCCATGACATGGGGTTATGGGAGCTACAATTCAAGATGAGATTTGGGTGAGGACACAGCCAAATCATATCCAAACTCCAAAGATATGGTGACTGCCTCAGATCCCAGCTGGACAGCTTCAGCCACATTCTGGGGACCCACAACATCTGCTTGGACTTCCAGGATTTGCATATTCTTCTCTGTATCCCCTGGACTATGAGCAGGGATGTACTCACCTCTGTGTCTCAACACATGCAGGTTGGGTGTTCAGTCCTGGAGGTGCAAAGCTGGATGCTCAACTCTGACCAGTCTTCTGGCCAAACTGGTTAAACCTGGGGTGCTGGGGCTGGAGGCAGGGTCATGCTTCGCTTGATACTGTTTCGTGGCAATTTAATGACTATAGAGCTCATCCTTGCCCTCCTACAGAGCTAGCATGTGGGTATCCTTGGGGTAAGGGACCCTAGAGTGGGGAATACAGAGAGATGAGAAATTGGCGTCTCTCTTCTTAGGAGGGTTCCCAGCTGCTGTGGGAAGACTTGTCTCCTCTGCAAAGGAAGTAGATCCAGCCGTTTTCCACAGAGGGTGAGCTCCAATGGCAGGAGCTGCATCCGCCTGTTCGTAGTGGACCCCATCCCATATGTCTGGCTTGAAACCAGGCACATTCAGGACATCAAAATATACTTGTTGAATTGATTTAAGTGGCTCTAAATCAACTGGGCACGGTGGCTCACGCCTGTAATCCCAGAACTTTGGGAGGCCGAGGCAGGTGGGTCACTTGAGTCCACGAGTTTGAGACCAGCCAAGCCAACATGAGGAAATCCCATCTCTATCAAAAAATACAAAAATTATCCAGGTGTGGTTTTGCATGCCTGTAGTCCCAGCTACTCAGGAGGCTGAGGCAGAAGAATCGCTTGAACCCTGGAGGTGAAGGTTGCAGTGAGACAAGATCACGCCACTGCACTCCAGCCAAGGTGACAGAGTGAGACTCCATCTCAAAAACAAAATAAAATAAAATAAAAATAAAAATAGATGGCTCTCACTGACCAGTTCTTCAACTTCAGTGATGTCACCAGCCAGGTGATCTTGGGTAGATTGTCTATCAGACTTCACACACTGGGCTGAGTATCTCACTGTCAGAATGACTAAACTGAATTGACTGAACTCTGAGTATGTGGTGAAAGGTTTTTAGGGAATCCAGTGAGATTCCTGATGGAGCTGACAGATGTCTGTCACCTATGCCCACAGTTAAGTCTTTGTGTCAGAATTATGCCAATGTCAAGAATTTTGTTACCTGTACCTGCTCCTATCCGCCCCCTCCCAAGTCTAGGCTGTGGACATTGTGAACTTGCTGTTGCTTTTAGGGGTAGGTTTACTTTTTTTTTATTTTTTTGAGACAGGGTCTCACTGTTGCCCAGGCTGGAGTGCAGTGGCACAATTATTGCGCACTGCAGCCTCAATCCCCCAGGCTCAAGCGATCCTCCCACCTCAGCCTCCTGAATAGCTGGGACTTCAGGCACATGCCACCACACCCAGCTAATTTTCTGTAGAGACGAGGTTTTGCCATATTGCCCAGGCTGGCAGGTTTACTTTTAACAACAGTGAACAATAACAGTAACAATAGCAATGCTGGCCATGTCTTAGCACCTGCCTTGTGCCCTCTCCTTTCTGCAGGCTTATGTAGCGATCCATTCAATAAATCTTGTTCAGATGCCTCCCATTTGCTAGGTCCTGCTTTAGTGGTGCTGGGATGGCTCTGGTGTCATGAAGTTTGCATGCTGGCATGGGTAGTATATTCCGTTTTATTCTATTATGCTGTAGTGGAGGTAGTTATATTATTAATGTTCTGTTATATAAAATTTATATCATATTATATGAAATTTATCTTGTTTTATCATGTTATATTATATCATGGTGTATCATTTCCATTTAACCTTCATAATGGCCCTCCTGGGAAGGCATTATCATCTTCATTTTAAAGCCAGGAAGACAAGTTCAGACAGATAAGTGACTTGCTAAGTGCCCCCTGCCCGTGAGTGAGCAGGTGGTGCTGTGGGTGAGCACAGTGTGGGGCGGATGGGTTTGGGAGTGGGATGAGCCGGGGTTTGAACCTGAGAGTGTGGCCTCTCCCACTCCAAACCTCAGGATTTTCACCTATAATGTGGAGATGATAAGAGTTTCCCTCTCGGATGGCTGTAAGAATCACGTGGGATGACATGTGTGCCTAGCTCAGCTCCTGCCTCATCGTTGGTGCCTGGTAAGAGCCATGTCTGCTGTGGCAATGGTCATGGTCATTCCAAGGGAGACCATGAAGCTGCTCCATGGCAGGATCCAGGGCTCTGGTCTCCTGCCCTGGAGCTGCTGCTGTTACCCCATAGTTCAAAGACTTGAGGAAGAGTCCATAGCCCCCTACTCCTCACTTGCACTCCAGCTGTGGGTTGGTGGTCTGGAGGAGGGTCTGCCCCTCCAGCTCACTGGCTGTCATTTGTTCCCAGGCTCACAGGGGCTTCAAGGTGTCAGGTTAAGAGCACAGCCCTGGGCCCAGACTGAGGGTTCCAATCCTGGCTCTGCCACTTCCTCACCATGTGAACTGGGGCAAATTACATTTGCTGTGGCTCATCTGTAAAATGAAGTTTTACGTCCCGTGGTTATTGGGAGGGTGAAGTACCTGCCAAGTGCCCAGGACAGAGCTTGTCCCGTGGAAAGTGCTGTGTAGGGGGCAGTTGTCATCAGCCTATGGATGCTGCAGGCCAGGTGGTGCTGAAACAGGCCTTTCCCTGCTGCTGAGAAACTGGGTGAGAAGCCACTTGGCCAAGACAGGAGGCACATTCTCCATCAAAGGGAATTGCAAATTAGTCTTAAAAATGAAGCACCAGGGAGAGATGGTGGCTTTGTCAAGAAACTCAGGAGTCAGGCAGATACTTCTGCCTGGTCCTGCGCCAAAGTCTCTGGGAGCAGCGTGTCCAGGAGCCTCACCCTTGACCCTGACTCCCCTCTTGCCTCCAAGGGACCCAAAGGGGCTCACATAGATGGCGTGGGTGGCTTCCTGTAGTGTAGTTTCCAGGATCACAGCCCCAACCACCCATTTTTCAGTTCCTTAAATCATACTTAGTTTTTAATTGATTTTTTTATTTTTAATTTTTTTACAACTCAATGGTTTTTAGTATATCCACAAAGTTGTGAAACCATTACCACAATCAATTTTAGAACATTTTATCACTCCAAAAAGAATGCCATTTAGCTATCACTCCCTCCCCGCGATCCCTCCACCCACTGCCCCAGGCCCTGGCAACCACTAATCTACTTTCTGTCTCCATAGAATTGCCTATTCTAGACATTTCACATAAACGGAATCATATACTATGTGGTCTTTTGTGACTGGCTTCTTTGGATTTATTGCATAGACCTCCACATGGACAGAGTTGGGGGGCGGGGCTCCCTTAGATCATTGAACCAAATCCTTCATATTTCAGATGTGAAAGTGAAGCCCAAAGAGGGGTAGTCACTTGAGCACCCTTAGGCTCAGGATTAGAACTTGAGTCTCCAGATGCCCATTCTGATCTGCTCTTCCTCCCTTCTCTCAGGAAGCCGGGGTCAGGAGCTGTTTAAAGATATGATCCTGGGAAGGGAATGAGTTCCGTTGGTGGAGCAGTAGTTAAGCAGTTGCCTTCCGTCCTTCATTTGTTCATTCTTTCCTTCCTTCGTCCATTCCTTCACTTGCAAGCAGTAACATGGCAGGCTCTGTTTGAGGCAATGGAAAGATGGAGGAGAACAAGACAGAGAGGCCTGGCCTGTGAAACTTACATAGAAACAGACACACACAAAAGGAACTGTCAGATTGCAACCAGTGCTGTGCACAGAGCAAAAGAGGGAAGCTGGGGAGAGTGACTGGCCTGGGGAAGCTACTACTTCAGTTTGTGGGGGTCAGAGAAGGCTCCTGGAAAAGAGGGTATTTGGTGTGAAGAAGGCAGCTCTGCCAAGGTCTTGGGGAAAAGCATTAAGAAGCAGGAACTGCATTTAGGGGCTGAATTTGGAGTGGTGCAGAGTGGTTGCAGAGCAGGCCAGTGTGGCTGGGGCGTCAGTCTGGGCACAGTGGCAGGAGGTAAGGTTTTCTGTTCCCTCCACCCTCCCAAGTCCATTTACACATAGTCATGCAGTTTTTTGCTTATGATGTTATCTCCTCTGCCAGCCTGGAGGGCAGGGCCTAAATCATAGGGACCTCTTAGTGCCTGCTGCCTAGCATGGGGCATGGTTCCCACCAGGGGTCTAGTCTGTGTTCGAATTGATGCCTTCACAAGGATCCCCACCATTGGGCCAGGCACGGTGGCTCATGACTGTAATCCTAGCACTTTGGGAATATGAGGTGGGAGGATCACCTGAGGTCAAGAGTTCAAGACCAGCCTGGCCAACATGGCGAAACCCCGTCTCTACTGAAAATACAAAAATTAACCGGATGTGGTGGTGGGCGCCTGTAATCCCAGCTTCTGGGGAGGCTGAGGCCAGAGAATCTCTTGAACCAGGGAGGCGGAAGTTGCAGTGAGCCAAGATCGTGTCACTGCACTCCAGCCTGGGTGACAGAGTGAGACTCCGTCTCAACAACAACAACAACAACAACAACAACAACAACATTCCCCATTGTTGGTTTTCCTGACAGTGGGTTGACATCAATGAAGGTCAGTGGAAGGCAGCTGCAGACCCCAGAGAGGTGTCAGGTGAGGAGTCCTGGGGAAAAGGAGTTGAACTGGGCTGCCAAAGACACGCTCTGCCCGGCGCTCTTGCCTGCTTCCTGTTCCTCGGTTCTTTCCCGTGCCCTTGTCCCTTCTGTCGTTTCTCCTTGAGAATCAAGTTGTTTGGAAAAGAGAAAACCAGTTGCATAACTGTGTCCGTTGGCAGGCATGTTCTAATTTTAAAAAATGTGTCACTCTCCAAGCTGCGCGTCCCTTAATCAGGCAATTACTTTATGATGTAGTAGAGTTAAGGACGGGGGGGAGCCACCAACCCTTGAAATCTCAAACAATTTCTTAGTAGAATTAATTTGGTAAATGTTTGACTTGAGCTCAAGAATATCTTTTGTTTCCATTTCTAAATGACAAAAGGGACACAAAAGAAAAGTAATAATTTGGTATTAATCAATCCTTTTCATTAAAATTAGCTCCCCAAACCAGGGATGTCATGGAAACAGCAAGTGTCAGGAGAAGGGCTTGGAGCCTGGAAGGGGGTGGGGAACAGGGTTATTAAGCGGTCATGGCTCAGGGACACAGGACAAGACAGAATAGGTATCAACGGCACTGAAAATAGTAACCATCAAGGACTGAATGCTTCCCATGTTCAAGCCCTCGTGCTGAGCCTTTTCAAATGCCCGATGGTTTTGTATCTAGAGCAACCCCACGATGTAAGTACTGCTGTGCCCATTTCACAGTTGAAGAAACCGAGCCCAGGGGAGGCTAGAGAATCTGCCCAACACTCACAGCTGGAAGTGGCGGAATCAGGACTTGAACCCAAGTCTCTTGACTCCAAGTGTCCTGCTCTATCATTGTCTCATCTTACCATCCCTAAGTGTCCTTTGCCTCTGCTAAGGAGCAGGGCTGGGGAGATTCCACACCTCAGGAGGGGCTGCTGAGAGGCCCTCAAAGGCATATGAGGAACTTTATTCAGCCAGGCACAGTGACTCATGCCTGTAATCCCAGCACTTTGGGAGGCCAAGGTGGGCAGATCTCTTGAGGTCAGGAGTTTGAGACCAGCCTGGGAAACATAGTGAAACCCTGTTTCTACTAAAAATACAAAAATTAGTCAAGTGTGGCGGTACATGCCTGTAGTCCCAGCACGCCTGTAGTCCCTGTAGTCGGGAGGCTGAGGCAGGAGAATCGCTTGAACCCAGTAGGCAGAGTTTGCAGTGAGCCAAGATTCCACCACTGCACTCCAGTCTGGGTGGCAGAGTGAGACTCCATCTCAAAAAAAAAAAAAAAAAAAAAAAAAAAAGACTTTCTCCTTTCTGCCAAGGATGTAGGGAGGAGTGGGGCTCACTGCTAGCAGATTCAAGGCTCCTAAGAAGCTTATCTCCAGTGGTGCCAGGCTTCCCGGGCAGGGGGGTCCCCATACTTCACCCAGAACTGTCTGTTCTCCTGTGAGGGCTGCATTCCAAATCTTCCCTGAGCTTCTCCCTTCATCAAAATACCTACCCAGGTCTTTCTGTCCTTCCCCTCAGCCTCCTGCGTCATGATGACTTAATACACCCTTGTTTACTGTGACCTTTGTGTTGTTAAACCCAAGAAATCACAGAAGCTCTCGGTCCAGCATCTGCCTGGGTTGGTGGAGGAAACATTCTGAGCCGGAAAGGTTGGGGCAGGGGGCAGGGCAGTTGCCAGTTTTCCATCATCTCTGACTCTATTCCCCATGGCTAACGCTCTCTCTCTAAACCTAAGCATCAGAACTCTTTCTCCTTCCTCCGATCCGCCCCAGCTCTTTCTTACGTAGAACATAAGCCATCCTGGCCCAATCTTTCCCCATTTGCTCCTTGTCTCTTTATCCAGTCTCCTATGTGGGCTGAGCACACCGGGCTGGCTGTTATGGAGGTGGAGGGGTGGGAGAGTCTCCTAGCTGGCAAACACCCTTCCATTAGGGGAAGTTGAGGGTGGTAGGGAATCCTCACTTGAGAACATAACTTGTCCCTGTTGCAAGATCACATATTACAATGACTCTGCCACCTGGATTTTTAACAGCTCTTGTTATCTGCTAAGTTATAGGTGTGTCTTGAAACAGCATGAAGTCCAAGGGGCCCAACAGAGTATTCCCACCAAGGGATGGTTGGTGACTGGTTCTGTGAAAGGCTTATGCGTGGGGGCAATGAGGTGCCTTAGCTTAGGAAGCCCCTGGAGAATCCCAAGGCCTCTGATGAGTCAAAATGGGAAGCCCTAGGCAAGCAATTGCTCCATGTCAGGCTTCAGGCTTTGGAAAGAAAAGCGACCGATTATTAAGCCCCCAGTGTATACAAAGTACTCAAGTACCCGCAAGATAGATATTATTTTCCCCATTGTGCAGATGAAAAAACTGAGTCTCAGAGAGGTTAATTCACTTGCTCAAAGCTGCACAGCTCATAAGTGGCAGAAAGAGGACTCAGTCTAAGTCTGCCTGATGTTACAACCTGTTCCTCAACTGTTACAGCCCTCTGGCTTCCCAAGAATAGGATCTATTTGCCTATCTACTGAAAGAGATACAACCTCATGACACCTTCCTGGAAGACAGCATTGGGGGACAAAGTTTGTGATGTCTTTCTTTTGGGCATTTTGGGGATGCGGAACAGGCTGGGGCTTCTCCTTGGGTTACCATTTCAATCTCTGTCTACCATTTGGTGATCGTGGTGAGAATCTGCAAGAGGCAGTACGTGGACGCATGCATTTGATCGTTCAAAGTCATGTTTACCGTGTCCTGGCTGTGTGCTGGGAACTGTGACAGACGCCACAGCGGTGAACACAACTCGTTTGGTCCCTGCCAGCAGACGTTTGCAGTCTTGTCAGGAATATGGCATTTGAACAGGTAATTAAAACATGGTATCCATCGTGGCACAGTGCTGTATTTTCAGGAGGAAGGGGATTATGTGTTTGTAAAACCACAAGAAGGTCTGAAAAGGCAGGGTTCAAGGCTAAGCTTCCAGGAATGGATGTCAGAACAAGTCAGGCCCGGATCATGAAGCAGCTGGGACCGCTGAGATTACGCCAATGCCCTGCTATCTGGATTTGAGCCCCTATCCTGATCCACAGCCCCCACATAGGAGGAGGTGATGGAAGGACCCTAATGCTGTGATTCAGTGATTAAGGCTCAAGAAGCTGTCCCCACCATCACTCCTTTATGACACCCAGGATGCTGGTGAATAAACCTAGAAATTGGCTGTAGGCAAATCACAGCTATCTAACCAGCAGAGAGGGTCAGTAGTCCACCTCATGTCTGCCTCCCCAGTGCTGTGCAAGTATATGGATTGGTGGAAACTTGGTTTTATCCTGAATCCAAGCTACAGAGAAATCTGGGAGATGGGGATTTCAGCCTTCCAGACCATGAGTTACAGGAAGAAACAGAGAAGGGGCTGGGAATGGAAGCTTGCACTGATGGTTGCCATGCAGGGCAGCCCTGAGGGTTTCGGGAACAAAGGCCCACAGAATGCTGCGGGAGGATGAGGAGGAGGTGAATCCAGACTGTGGGGGCAGAGGCAGCTTCCCTGGGGAAGGTGCTGTCCAAGCTGCCATTGGAATGGTGCAGATGGAATACTCCAGGCTGGGGAAACAGCATGTGCAAAGGCCCTGAGACTGGGGTGGAAGGAAGCATAGATACCTGTGCCCTGTGACAGTATGGATTGTTGTTCAGCCAGTGTTCATTTCCCTCTCCGTTCCACGTGGGTGGTGTGTACTTCCCTGCCCCACTGATGTTGGGCTTAGCCACGTGACTTGCTTTGGTCAGACAGGAAATTGGCAGGGCTTGGTTTGGCTTGGTTTATTGCATTCTGGTCATCTGCCGTGAGCAGAACCTCCTTAGACTCTGGGGGGAAAAATGTGAAGCAGAAGTGAGATCATTCTATAGCCTACATCAACCAAACCTCAGCCAACCTGCAGACCCATGAGCTTGAGGATAAATGCTTGTTCTTGTCAGCCACTGAGCCTTGAGAAGACTTGTTATGAAGCACTGGCGGGGCTGTAGCTGACTGACATAAGATCTGAGCTATTGGAAGAAAAATTCTGTCCTGATTGGAATGGAGAGAAGGCCAGGGAGAGGGTGCAACATGAGGCTGAAAAACTCGCAGGTGCCGGAGTTTTGCAGGGCCTTATAGACCGTCTTAAAGATATTGGAAATGTTCTTGCTTTACACTGGGTAAAGCCAAGGCCAAGAGAGGCGGAGTGCCAGTGGCACATGGTAGGTTAGAGGCAGAGCCGGGGCTGGGCCCAGGCCCTTGAGGTCCCATTATACACCTGTCCTTCTTTCCTTCTGGTGATGACAACAGCAACCATTCCACAACAACATTCAGTATGATCCAGTCAGATCAATGTGTCCGGTACTATCTGATTCAATCTTGCTAACATCTGTATGTTTAGATGAAGAGACTGGGGATCAGAGAGGCTCCCTGTTCTGCTCAAGGCCACATGCTAGTTTGTTGGATCCAGTGCTCGTGACCTTCACTACTGGGCACCACTGCCCCTCACCAGCCTGGTCTCTGGGTTGAGCTGAGCTGTAGGCAGAGGGTGACATTGACCATGGGCTCTATCTTCTAACTCTGATCCTTTCTGCAACTCCCCTCTGACTTGGGTGGGCTAAATTGACACCTCAGGCAGGAGTGTGTGGGGACTGTTCATTGTAGGAAAGTGAGAGGTTCGCATCCCAACATGTGTTCCTGGTAATTACAGTCTCCTTGGTTGTCAGGCAATAACTGAGATGTCTGTGGTGAGATTCCTTCTCAGAAGGGGGCCCTTGAGTGGGCTTAGCCAGGTCTAATGGAAAGTGACAAGGGCAAGGGAGGCTGAGGAGGGAACAGAAGAAGGAAGGACATGGGCAACTGCTACTCTTGGGATGTCGGCAGAAAGAGTGGGGGAAAGAACTCCAGAAATCCAAGAGTTCTCCCACTGCCGTGGCCTGGAGCCTCCTTCTCCAGCTGGGCTCTGCAGAGCCACAGGGCCTGGGGAATGTCAGTTCCTGTTCTGCAGACCAGCAAGCCCCTGGGCATGGTGCTCCCCCACATTTCCTAGCTGTGTGCTTCCGGGGCGCATGGTAGCAGTGCACTGGCTGGCCCCTTTGTCCCTGAGCAAAGCCATGTGACCAGTTCTGGCCAACGTCTGCAAGGTGACAGTCCCGTGCATCACTTTCTGACCAGGGCGTCTCATGGGAGACTTTCAGGAATCCTGACTGAGTTTCCCCCTGCTGGGAAGCACCTGCTGGAAAGGGGTTGTGAGTGGCTACGAGGAGCAAACTCCTCTGTCACCCTGTAGGGGACATAGATCGTGAGCAAGAAACACACCTTGGTTGTTATAAGTCAGGAACATTTTGGAGATTATTGTTACTGCAGAATAACTGAGTCCAGCCTCACAGATAAAGTGACTCACTGAGAATGGGAAATGCTGCAACCCCTATCTGTTTCTTGGGGATTCACAAGACATGATTATAGTGAAGGATCTGAGAGGAAAGAAAGAAGGAAGGAAGGAAAGAGAGAAAAGAAAGAGAAAGAAGGAAAGAAAGAGGGAGAAAAAAATGAAGGAAAGAGAAAGAAAGAATGAAAGAAAAAGAAAGAAAGAGAGAAAGAAAAGAAAGAACGAGAAGGAAGGAAAGAGAGAGAAGGAAAGAAGAAGGAAAGAGAAAGAAAGGAAAAGAAAAAAAAAGAACAGCATGTTTACTTTGTTTTAATTCAAGGTTTTCTGGACTTATAGACTAGCAAGCCATCCTTCCCATGAATATCCAGTGGAACATCTCTGGGAAAGGCCGGTAGGGAGTGAGTGTCCGGGACAGCAGGGTGGCAGCACAAACCTTCCACGGTGCTCTCCCAGACTCAAGGGTCGCCGCTGGAAGATGTCTCATGTGAGACATGCTCATGGGCCGTGACGAGGAGGGCAGCATTGGGAAAGGATTTGAGCACTCAGAGGGGAGCTGGCAAATCTGCTTATAAACCTGGCTCTGTCATGGGCTTCCTGTCCTCCATGGAGAGTCCTCTACCCTCTCTAAACCACAGTGTCCTTCCTCAACACCCAGGCTCGTAGGGAGGATGGAATAACTCTGCACAGTAGAGGTGCCAGCGTTGGCCCGTTGCAGCTGTCCCAGATGTGCCGGCAGCTGTCTGATGGGTGGACCACAGCCATGCAGTGAGCACAGAGCCAGGACAGGTTGAACCTGCCAGAGAGCGATGGCAGGCTCTGGAGAGCAGGACCTGGCCATCTGTAGGCGCATCGGTAACACAAAAGTCCCACTAATTACACCTGGGAGGCCCCCCAGCACCCCTGTCAGGGTGTTGAGTTCCACCAGAGTTTCCAGACTGAGATTCCTGAGCCGACATGCTTTCCTGCAACCCACAACCCCAGGGATGTGGGGTTTTGCCCTAGGACTCTCTGGCTGGGACTTGCCATTGGCCAGAACCCATGGAAATGGATCTGATCTTCCTACTTTCATTTGGATCTCTGGGGGGCCCTCAGGGCTCAGCTGTCTCCCTGCAGGTCCCCAGGGCCTCCCATTTCTACATTCCCATGGACTACAGCTTCTCCCAGCAAAGCCTTTTCCCAGCCTCAGGCCCTGCAAGATGCCAAGCTGCGACAGATGCTCCTATGTCCTGTTGGGAGCTGAAAATATACTGGCTCTAAAATGTTGCTCTTTTCTCTGAGCCTCAGTTAAATAACTGCAGCAGGGGAACATGGACCATGTCAGGCATTTTCAAACCATTTTTTAAAAACCACGGAGGACAGGAAGCCCGTGGACCTTTTCCTTTGGATAAAACCTTAGATGGGTCTCTGATATTACACCAGGTAAGAGTGGGTAAGAGTGCTCCCCACTCACCTCGTCTCTCACCTCCACGATCACCCACAGAGGTTCCGGGCTTCTCAGTGCACAGTTTGAGTCACTGGTTGGCCGGGCACAGTGGCTCAGGCCTGTAATTCCAGCACTTTGGGAGGCCAAGGTGGGCAGGCAGATCACTTGAGCCCAGGAGTTCGAGACCAGCCTGGGCAACATGGTGAAACCCCGTCTCTACAAAAAAATACAAAAATTAGCTGAGCATGGTGGTGCACCTGTAGTATTCCCAAGGCTACCGGCATGCACTACCATGCCCAGCCCAGGAGGCTGAGGTGGGAGGATTGCCTGAGCCTGAGAAGGTCGAGGCTGGAGTGAGCCATGATTGCACCACTGCACTCCAGCCTGGGCAACAAAGTGAGAGCCTGTCTCTAAAAAAAAAAAAAGAGAGAGAGAGAGAGAAAGAGAAAGAAGAAAGAAAGAAAGAGAAAGAAGGAAAGAAAGAAAGAAAACAAAAGAAAAAAGAAAAGAAAAGAAAAGAAAAGAAAAAAAAAGAAAAGAAGAAAAAGTTACTGGTTAAACCCACTTGGAGATCCCCCAGCTCACAGGCAGGCCACAGCTCAATGAGATGGAACCCCTACTGCCTCACCCTCCTTCCCTCCTGAGGATCCCCACCCCACACTCCCTGGTGCCACAGGAGCAAGTCCTCTGCCCCTCCCTCCTATGAATCAGCTCCATGGCTCCACCTCAGTCAGACCCAGCCTCCCCTGCCTCTGATGGGGTAGCTTCCCAGAGGCTGCCGCTGTTGTCCAGGGGTGCTAGGGTGCTCACAGGATGGCTGCGTAGGCTGGGCTTGGCCCCATCCCCTTTCAGGCCAGCCCTCACCCCACCACTGCCTTCAGCCAACAGGGTCTGCAGCGGTTAGATGCCAGAGGTGGAGTTAGGACAATTTCCATCCTGGTTGGGGATCCCTGTTTTTTTCACAACCTCACCTAGCCAAGTCAGAGCCTGAGCTGTGCCTCATCTCTGCAGCATCTGGGGCAGGGGCTCGGTCACCCTCTTGGCTCTGGGAACCAGCGTGACAGCCTTCGAGCCTGCAGGAGTCCCCCTGGCACCAGCCCCTTTCTCACCTGCCCGCTGAAGAGGGAAGCTCATTAGTGACAAATTAGCATTATTATTCAACTCCACTGCCCTGTCAGGGGCTTACACAAGGGACCCATCAGGCGCCTGGTCTGTGGGCCCACGTGTCCTTGCTTGAGATTTTAATAATCTCCAAAGGTGTTTTTTTAACGTAGTAATAGTAATGATGATGATAATCAGAGGACACAGTGGCATTCCCTCCCACAGGGCCTCTGCAAGCTGACTCATGGTGCCTGGTGGGAAAGCCTGAGCTTGGGGGTGGGGTGCAAAAATCACTCCCTGAAATCACCACAAACCGGGCTGATAACAGACATGCTAATCTGCCTCCTTCTTCTAGAATCATGTCAGCATGATTGGTGAATTCCCTGCCCAGTTTCAAATGTCTTAAGAAGCACGAGTATCTTCATGAGTTCCACACAATCCTTTTTGGGGAACTCCTTGAGATGTTAATGGATCCCCTCTTGTTTCTTTTAAAATGATTTCCTTCCACTAGATCACCTGAGATTTGAGATTTCACAGGAGAGGGAACAATCTTACACTTAACAGAGCCCCCTCCATCAGAGAGAACCCTTTTGGGAGCGAGTGACAGAAAAAAATTAATTCAAGCTGCCTCAAATCACCACCACAACAGGTGATTTGTCAGAGCCAGAATGCACAAGTTTGGGTGGTGCTTCAGGTCTGGTTGGATCCAGGTCACTCTAAAAATATTGTCAGGATAAAAATATAAATATTTCATTTATACAAAATATAATCAGTCCTCAATATAAAAATGTTGATCTTTCTCTCTCCCTTGCTTGGCTCTGCGTTCCTTTGTGTTCTCTATTCCCAGGCTCTTCCTTCAGGGTGGCAAGATGGTTGCCAGCACCTCCAAGCTGCCATTCCATCCTCTAAGTGGGAAAGAGTCTTTCTGTTGCCCAGCAATCCCCATTGAAGACCAGCACTGACTCCTGTGGGGTCCCATTGGCCCAGTTAGAGTCACATGCTCAACTCTGAACCAATCGATGTGGCCAGAAGAAGGAGTGGTTCTGATTGGACAGGGCTGGAACACATGCCCATTCCTTGAGCAATAAATGAGAGGATCCCACTAAAGACACCTGGACTGAGAGGGAGGGGGCTTAGCCATCCCAGGAAGCCAGAGTGATCTTATGGGAAGTAAAGGGGATGCATTCCGGGCAGACAATACCTAGATGGATATTTATGTATATTTATGCTTTAGATGGCACCACTACATCCCCACCCTTGACCACTACCACATTCACAGCTCCCAAATTCAGAGCTGGCACATGTTTCAGTCAACCCCAGACCAAGGCAAAGCATTTATCAGCCAGACAGTTGACTACAGCACAAGATCTTGGCAATAGTCAACTGAAATTCAGGGAATAACAGATGTTAAGTCACTAAGTCCAACCTTGCCACCACAGCCTCCCTGAGAGGCTGGCAGTACTTCTGGGGACTCGCTCCTCCTGGGCAGCTTTGTCCACTAGAAGGTGGGTTCCTTGAGGGCAAGGACTTTGTTTCTTCACTTTTTTTTAATTTCCAGGACCAAGGACAGTGCCCAGTATGCATTGTTGCATGAATTTTCACAATTGGCTTTGACTTTTAAAAATATTCTCCTCGTGATGAGTTCATGTCCTTTGCAGGGACATGGATGAAGCAGGAAACCATCATTCTAAGCAAACTATCACAAGGACAGAAAACCAAACACCACATGTTCTCATTCATAGGTGGGAGTTGAACAATGAGAACACATGGACACAGGGTAGGAAACATCACACACTGGGGCCTGTTGCAGGGTGGGGGGATGGGGGAGGGATAGCATTAGGAGAAATACCTAATGTAAATGATGAGTTGATGGGTGCAGCAAACCAACATGGCATAGGTATACCTATGTGACAAACCTGCACGTTGTGCACACGTACTCTAGAACTTAAAGTATAATAAAAAATATATTCTCCTTTTATGTATATTTAATCAAAATTAAACTTCTGGGGGTTTCCATCTTCTCAGAAACACTTTATGTTTTCCAGGGGACCACATGTCAGGCATTTGAAGACTACCAGAAGTCTCTCACCTCTACCCATCTAGTCTCTCCCTAGGCTACACAGGACTAGTTTATTCAGCTGTTCTCCATATGGTATGGTTTGGAGTCCCTCTCCCCTTTCTGGATGCCCACTCTAGACCCAATCCTGTTGGTCAATATATTGCCCAAAATGTGATGCCAGTTTTCCAGGGGTGGGAATTCTGTAGTACAACAAAATGATCACCTCTGACATGCTACCTACTCTGCCTCTATTAATATGACCAACAGCATCCCGTTGTTGTTTGGATCACCATATTTCATTAAAGACCCACAATATACTTGCTGTTTTCTAAACCCTTGTGTTTTTCACATATCCTAACTATGGCTTTCCCATTCCTTACTTATATGGTTGACTTTTTATATAGCTCCTGATACCCAAGAAGAATAAGGTCACGGTGTAGAAGTTGAGGATGGAGGAAATTAATTTTTTTGGGTGTGGGGTGCTTCCTATGTGCCAAGCACACCATATTTACTTCTTACAACTCTTTTCTTCTTCCTCTTCTTCTTCTTCTTCTTCTTCTTCTTCTTCTTCTTCTTCTTCTTCTTCTTCTTCTTCTTTTTTGAGATGGCTGAAAGTGCAATGGTGTGATCTCGGCTCACCGCAACCTCCACCTCCCAGGTTCAAGTGATTCTCCTGCCTCAGCCTCCTGAGTAGCTGGGATTACAGACATGTGCCACCATGCCTAGCTAATTTTTGTATTTTTAGTAGAGACAGGGTTTCTACATGTTGGTCTGGCTGGTTTTGAACTCCCGACCTCAGGTGATCTGCCTGCCTCAGCCTCCCAAAATGTTGGGATTACAGGCATGAGCCACCACGCCTGGCCTAACTATTTGCTTCTTACAACACTATGAGGTAGGTATAATTATCCCCAATTTATGGATGTGGCAACTGAGGCTCAGAGAAGTTCTTCACTTGTAAATGTCACACAACTGAAAGGAGGCACATTCAGGATTCAAATCCAGACTTACCTGGTCCCCAAGCCTACACTTCTGTAGCAACACCATGAGTTCCTCCCAGGAACCAGGGTGTGACTCGAAGGTATGGCAGCCAGCCCACTCCAGAGAGGATTTCATTGTGCCTATAAGTTCTCCTTGTTGTCCCAGCCCTGCCCAAACTCATCCCATTGTACCCACTCTGACCCTCCTTCTGGATCTTGCTTCCAGCATATGGCAGGAACCCATCATACTCGTAAAGTTCTCTGTGTCCATCTGCCTGCTTGGCACAGCTGCATCTGTAGGGCACCATGGACAGCAGATGGGGGGGGTCAGCGAGTCCGGGGCCTGTGAGCCATCTTGGAAAAGGTACACAGAAGAGAAAAAGGCCAGCGTGGCCGGCTGCATTCCTGCCTCCATTCACCAGCTGTCAAGGGGGCTCACCAATTAAGTGGCTGCTTAGGGCTTTCAAAACCACTAATCAAACCTGCCAAAACTTTAAAAAAGGGCTTTAAAAAATTTTTCTCTTCATTTTTTTTTAACTATGTTAAAAGGTTCATTAAAGATCTGCAAAGGATGAAGAAGCCTTTTCCAGCTTTCCTCCTCCCCCACTCAATAATTAGGAATGTGGCTCCCCCAAACGTTACTTTTCTTGTCTCCCCCATTGGCAGCAGAAAATGCAGATGGGAGTTCAGAAGCGTCTTGTTAGCATGTCTGCCTTGCAAGGAATTGCTCGTTAATGGGAGATGCTGGGAGTTGGTAATTTTGTAAAAATTCATTGGTATTGTCAGCAGACAGCTTCCCCAGCCCTTGCCTGGGCCCTGCCTGCTCTCTTTCTTGTATTTGGAACTCAGCTGGTAAACAATCAAAGAAAAGATGCCCCCCACTGAGAATCCAGACAGAGTAGATCCCCTCAAGGAACTCTCCGGTATAAGTGGCATTTGGGAAGCTGCCGCAAGAGTCCCCCAAGAGAGAACAGTCTCCCACTGTGGTGGGAGCCAGGGCTGCACGAGAATTGTGCTAGACCTAGAGTCAGGAAACCTAGACCAGTGATCCTGTCTCAGTCTCTGAGTTACCTGGGGCAGGTGGCTTTATCTTCTGGCCTCAGTTTCCACATCTGTGAATTGGAGATCACAATATCTTCCTTGCAATATTGCCACGAGGGTTACATGGGAACAGGAGCAATCAGAATGACGGCTGCTATGAATAGAGCATTTGCCAAAGCAAGATACTCTGTGAAGGCCCTCAAAACATCTATTTTACAGGAAATAAAACAGGTTCAGAGAGGTGGAGTGGCTTGACAGTCGCCACACAGCTAGGAAGTATACTGGGATTTGAAGGCAGGCATTCCTCTTTCCAGAGCCCTATATGTGCGGCCCATTCTTATGTGCGGCCCATTCTTATTTCAATCAGATTTTATGTGCAATGGTGAGCATAATCACCGTTTGTATGGAAGAGTTTCCATGCTTGCCTGATTTTGCAGATGTGAGCTGTCAGCCTCCAGGACTGGGAAAAGTAGAAGGGACCATTATTGATTTTCAGAGATGGAGAAACAGAGGGCAAGAAGGGAGTGACTGGCCAAGGGCCCAATAGTGCACAGAGTAATGTACACTCCAGGTACTTAGAGGGACCAGATTTCACTGGGGTGCCAAGGAAGGAACAGGCCTGGCATCAAAATCCACATGCTAATGGAATAGAAAATCCAACATGGAGTAAAGGGAAAGGTACAAATAACCAGCAGAGCCTCACCTCATTTATTTGGCAGATACTCTCTGAGGGTACTAGGTGTGCACACTGGGGATAAAGCAACATTGTTTTAGACGTCTGCCTAAGGCACTTCCAAGCCATCCCTTGTACAGAAGCAAAACCCACAGTCCTCCCTGAGCACCATCAGACCCTGCCACCCCCTGCAACCTCATCCCCCAGGACTCTTCTTCCTCCTCACCCTCCACCATGAGCCTCGGGCTATTGCCTCAAATGTTCCTCTACCCCCAGTGTTTCCATAATGGGCTTCTCTTTATCCTTCAGGTTTCAGATCCAATGGCACTGCCTTAAAGACAACCTCCTTGATCCATCCCTAGAAAGGAGGCTCCTTCCCTCCCCTCATAGTCTCTGTCTTCCCATCCTTTTTTGTTTTCTTTATAGCAATGAGCATCCTTCGCAGTTCTTTATCCTTTGTGTACTTCTTTCACCTCTTTCTCTCCAGTTAGACAGAAGTTACTAGAGGACAGTGACTGTATTAGTCTGTTCTCATGCTACTAATAAAGACACACCCAAGACTGGGTAGTTTATAAAGGAGAGAGGTTTAACGGACTCACAGTTCCACAAGGCTTGGGAGGCCTTGCAATCATGGTGGAAGGTGAAGGAGGAGCAAAGGCACGTCTTACGTGTCTTACATGGCAACTGGCAAGACAGCGTGAGCAGGGGAACTGTCCTTTATAAAACCATCAGAACTCATGAGACTTATTCATTATCATGAAAACAGCACAGAGAAAACCTGCCCCCATGATTCAATTACCTCCCACCGGGTCCCCTCCCACAACATGTGGGAATTATGGGAGCTACAATTCAAGATGAGATTTGGGTGGGGACACAGCCAAACCATATCAGTAACAAAACAAGCCTGTCTTGTTTTCTATCACATCTCTAGGCTCTGACACTTAGTAGGTGCTCAGGAAGTGTTGATTGAAATAACCACATACAAGACATACCAATTGCCCCCTGCAGAGCTTAGGAGGTCATAGGTTGTATTGGCAGGTGGTAGAAAAAAAGAGCTAATCCCGGGAAGGCTTCCTGGTGGGATGCTGCCTCCAGGGTTGGGAATGGCCTGGGCACAGCCTTGGCAGATAGAGAGGAGGGCTGAGAGCAGGGGGATCTTGGAGCTTGGGGGAATCGCTGTACATGGCAGCTGAGCTCCCTGGGTTCTCAGAGGAGAGGGTCTAGCCCTTCTCTCGTGGCCTCTGGTGACAGGACAGTGGAGGATAGTTGCAGTTAACACTTGGCCATATCATCGGCTGAGCTGATTGAGGCCAAGGAGCAGGGAGCTCAGTAGCTGGGCTGCCCACAAACCCTGATCTCAGTCTCCAGCCTGCTGCCGTAGCAGCTGGAACTCTGTTCCTAAGCCAGACAGAGAGGAGGAAAATAAAAGGAGAAAGAAAGAAACCCACACCAATTCCCTGGGAAGCATTTGAAAACAACATCTCATTGAACAAGGAATGCATGCAAGGTTCATGCGGGTGGCAGGCAGGGTAGTAAGTGACCTCATTTCTGTTGCTGACACGGGCCCACCTGCTGCCAGGCATGGCAGAGCAAGCCGCTACACGGGCCTCGCCAAGCGGGAGCTTCTGCCCAGCAAGATATTTCTTCCTGGAAGGAAGCACTGAGGCCCAGCCGGACCTGCAGGGATCTGAAGAGCATTGTTCTTTCCTGTTTTAACATCCCAGGTCAACAGCCATTCCCCAGTGACTGCTGAGTCCAAGGCTCTGAGCTTCCAGCTGAGAAAGCAGATGAAAAAGCCACAAACCTGCCTTGAGAGGCTGGTGGTCTGGAAGGGGAGAGGACACAGAGAACAGACAATGGAATCAGTGCAAGAGTGATGAGGGAAAAAGGAAGGACCACCTGAGGCTGACAAGCCCTGGAGCCCCAACCCTCCATTTACCAAGAAGTGCCTAAAGGTCATGGGTGGCATCCTGGGTGGTGAAGCACCTATTACTTGGAAGTACTAATGCTCCATGGTCGTCATCACCTTGCCAAGCCCAGCTCCTCCTAGGTCCATGGTTGGATCTGCATGTCCCAGGTAAGACAGGGGATCTGCAAGGATGTCATCCAGGGTTCCCTGGCCCCAGAGGCCAGGCAGACAGTAAAAAGAAAGAGGCCTGGAGGGTTTTCTGCAAGGTTGGCATAGATTGTTAATTTAGGGGTAAAGAGTGGTGATGGGAGGCTGGTTATGAGTTGCGGTGCAGAAGGTTTGGTGATGGTGATGATGGGATCAGTTGTCACAGTGGCTGTGGTCGTGATACTCAAAGACATAAGGAAGGTGCTGGCAGTGATGCAGAATCGTGATAACAGTGGCGATTGTGGCAGTAGAAGAAAGGTGATGGTGATGCAGGCGGTGGCAGTGGTGATGCAGCAGGTGATGATGAGAGGAGAGAGTTTGTGATGACAACAGTGACAGTGGTGACGCTGATGGTGCTGAAGATTGGGATGATGTCCAGATCCATCTCGCACAGGCCCATCCTTCAGAACTGGAAGTGCAGACAGCCGCAGACATCACTTGTCTCTGTCCTCAGGCAAGACTTGCTAAAATCTCTTTGTAGCAGGCTAGCTAACAATAGAGCTTTTTTCGGGGAAAACATGTTTTCCGATCCATAGTACACATCCAATTGTCTCCACTGGTCTTTAGCTAGTGCCTGACATCCAGGCAAGGGAGAATTTCCAATGCCCCTAAAGACTTCACAGTGGCCTTCTAGAGACATAGACATGGCCTGGCCATCTAGGGAGGGTCCCAAGAAGGGGGATTATCCTGGAAGGATTATTCACAGAGAAAACAATGTCCATCAGTAGAAGAAGGCGTGGTTTTGCACATTGGGAGACAGTCCAGCTTAGGGGGTAGTGGTTAATATTAAAGATCAGGACAGGCTCTCCAAGCAAGTCAAACATCAAGTTCCAGCTCCAAAGTCACCTCCTCAAACAAGACCTCCCTGATTGCCCCTGGCCTGAGGAGGGCCCTGCTGGCCTCCTGAGTACTCCCCTAGCACCTTCTTAGTCCATGATTATGTGGACAAAGTTTTACAATAATTGATCACATGTCTGTTTTCTGCATAGACTGTACCTTCTTTAAAGGCAGGGACCTGGTCTGCTTGTTGGTAGAACCCGGGGTCTGGTACACAACAGGCAGCTGATAAATGATGACAGGCACTGACACGGTGGGCTCTCCCTCTGTCCATCTCCTCCTGGTCTTGGTCAGTTCGGCTGCTATAACAAAATACCATAGATTGGGTGGTTCACACAATAGACATTTATTTCTCATAGTTCTGGAAGCTGGAAGTCCAAGACCAAATTGCCAACTGATTCAGTTCCTGGTGAGGGTCCCTTTCTTGGCCTTCATAAGGCTGTCTTCTCACTGTGTCCTCACGTGGCAGATAAAAGGACAGAGGAGAGCACATTCTTTGGCCTCGTCTTATAAGACCACTAGTCCCATTCTGAGGATTCCTTATGAACTCATCTCACCTTAATTACCTCCGAAAAGGCCCCACCTTCAAATGCCATCATATGTGGGTTAGGGCTTCAACATAAGAATTCAGGAGGGGGGACACACACATTCAGTCCACAAAACTGATCATATTGCTGGGGAGCCATAGAGCAGTTCTTCCGAAGGGGCGGGATTAGACAAACCCAGGCCTGGTACCCAGCTGGAGAAACTGAGGCTAACGCAGGCTGTTATAGAGAAGCTAGGTGAGGACATCCCCTGGGACTCTCTGCCTTGTCCTGGGCTGCCTGTCAGCGGATCTCCTCACTGGCATGAAATTTCTGGGCCCTTAAGAAGTTCCAAAATGTCTTAATTAATGACCAGGGACAGTTCAGACCCTGGGGAGGGAGCTTCAGTTTCCAGGCAGGCAGAGAGAAGGTGATCATAGGGACAGCTCCCAGCAAGAGCCATCCTCTGGGATGCCTCGGGGAATAATTGGCTTCCTGGAGGAATTTAGGGAAAATAAGGTTGCCTGCTGCCTTATTGCTGGGAACAGCCTTGGGCTTCTTGAGTGGGGGATCTTTCTTCCTTCCTCACTCCCTTCCTCAATCAGTTACTGTGGGCTTCCTATATACCAGGACCCTGGGGCAACACCATGCACTCACTCACCCACCCATCAATATTTACTGAGCACTAGTGTATGCCAGGCACTGTTTTCAGTGAGGGAGATGCAGTGGTGGCTAAGACGGCCACTGCCGACACCCTGCAGAGCACACAGTCTGGTAAACATGCAGAGAAAATCAGGCCCAGAATCATCCCGAATGAGAGGGAGGAAGGGCTCGCCCACAAATAGCTGAAACATGAGGATGATAGGGACCAGGGTCACGTGGCACAGTGGAAAGAACACAGGCTTTGGAGGGAGACTGGCGTGGTCCAGATCAGGTGTGCATCTCACCTCTCTGAGTCTCAGCTTCCTCATATGTAAAATGGAGATGATACCTGCTTACTAGAGCTGTTAAGAGCATTTTTAAAAGGCAACTCCAAGGCCGGGCACTGTGGCTCATGCCTGTAATCCCAGCACTTTGGGAGGCTGAGATGGGCGGGTCACTTGAGGTCAGGAGTTTGAGACCAACCTAGTCAACATGGCGAAACCCTATCTCTACTAAAAATACAAAAATTAGCTGGGTGTGGTGGCATGTACCTGTAATCCCAGCTACTTGGGAGGCTGAGGCAGGAGAATCGCTTGAACCTGGGAAGTGGAGGTTGCAGTGAGCCAAGGTCGTGCCACTGCACTCCAGCCTGGATGACAGAGTGCAACCTCGTTGCAAAAAACAAAGAACAAACAAACAAAAGGCAACCTCAAAGTCTGGAAGAGAGAGGTGAAATTCAAGGCAGGCAGGACACTTTTGGCAGGTAGGATCAGAGGGGCCTTTCTTGGGGAGGTGAGTTTCTGGTGAAACCCTGATGATGGTCCACCAGAGTTTCAGTGTGGGCTTAGCAGAGTGCCTGGTAATGAGTGCACGGTGGTACAGGTCAGTGAAGCAGGCAGCTACGCAGTGCCGCAGCCGCCTGTTGCTGTTCATTACCCATGTTGGTACTTGAAATTGTTGTGATTATTTGCACTCTTGCTGATTGTCCGTCTCCCCTAACTAGGTCATGAGCTCCGAGAGGGCAGCCACATCCCCAGTGTTCAAAGCAGCACTGGTGCAGAGAGAGTGGGCCTGTGACTTGCTGGTTGAATGAGTGGGCATGCAGACGGTGCCATCCTGTGGGTCGTGGGGCAGCCTGGGGAGGAGGTCATCCATCTACTTGCTCATGACCTTCTACAGATTGAGTTCCTGGGTTTTTAGGGACAGCTGGACTCCATTGAGACAAACGTATGTTGAACTAGTGAAGTTGCAAAGAGGTAGCCATGCCTATTGCTTCCCTTGAGGTATTCATGGTTACACTTGATATTAACTTTACTATCTCATTTATCCTGGCAGACAGAAATAGTGAGCCCATTCCCCAGTTCATGCAGCAAAGGAAGCAGAGGCTTAAGAAGGCGAAGTCCCTCTCAGGTTTACATGAATGGAGCTGGGCGGTGTCCCTCCCCAAACTCAGAGCCTGTCTCCAAGCTCAGGACTTGTTCCAGGAGCCCCACTCGGCACTCAGGTCCTAGACACAGATCATCTATGCCCACAGAGGGGCTGCTTTATTTCTGGACTTTCACTTCTATCCGTGCACCGTGGGATGTTGTGCAAGTCACTCTCCTCCCTGAGCCTCAGTTTCCTTACCTGTGCTATGTGCATGAAAGTTTCCACTTGCCTGCTTCACAGGAGGGTGACCACATGGGTACATAATCTGACACGGGGCCATGCAAACAGCAGGTGTTCACACCTGAGTTGCTGCTTCCTCTTTCCTATCTGGGCTACTGATGTGTAGAGTGTTACAGAGAGAAGAAGTAGCCCAAGGAGCTACTCTGACGTTGGGTGCAGAGGGCAGGCAGGGAGACCCACTGGTGGGAGTGACACAGATGTGGGGCAGCAGGAAGGAGGCCCAAGGGCAGGAGGTGAGAATGAAAGAGGTGAGTAAGGCCACCTAGAGCCAAGCAGAGCCACTCTGCAGGAGGAGTGAGAACAGCACAGACTTGCCGTGTCATACAAATGATAAACAATAATAATAACATGTGTTTGTGTGTAATGAGAAGGACTACAGAGACCGAATTACCTTGGTAATAGCTTGAGGATGTCAGGGGCTCATTTGTTTCTTGAGGGAGGAGTTGAGGATTGCATTCTCTCTCTCTCTCTCTCTCTCTCTCTCTTTCCCTCTCCCTTTCCCTCTCCCCCTCTTTTCCCTCTCTCTCTTTCCCTCCCTCTCTCTCTCCCCTCTCCCTCTTTTTATCCCTCTCCCTCTCTCTCCTTCTCCATCCTTCTCTTTGTCCTTTTCCCTCTCCCTCTCTTTCTCCTTCTCCCTCTCTCTCTCCTTCTCCCTCTCTCTCTCCCTCTCCCCCATTTTTTCTCTCCCTCCCTCTTTTTCTCTCCCTCCATCTCTCTCTCCCTCTTCTTCCTTCTCTCTCTCCCTCTCCCTCCCTCTATCTCTCTGTCTCCCTCTCTCTCTCTGTCTCTCTCTCTCTGATACACACACACACACACACACACACACACACACACACACACACACACACACTGGATGTTGCTCAAGGTAGGGAGAGGGAGGATGAAGCCCTGGCAGAGAGCAAAGCCCAAGCCTGTGCTGGTGGGTGTCGAAGGCATAGCCCTGTGGGGCTCAGAAGGGGAGCATGGTGGTCAACATTGCAGCTCATCAAACATTCCTGCTCTCACCTTAGGGCCACCAGGTGGGTTTGCATTTCCTGGCCCCCTTGTAGTTGCTGGTCCATCGAGTTTCTGGGGGAAGTGATGCATGTCGCCTATGTGCCGCAGCTCTTCATGGCTGTTGCAAGACCCTGTAGAATTCCTTGCCCTTTGCTGCAGTGACTGTGGAAGTAGATGTAGACTTGACAGGTCCGTCAGCCTGGGTCCTGTAAGACGATAAGGCAGCTGAGACCCCTGTTCTGATGGATGCACAGCCGGAGAAAGAAATGTTTGTTGATATAAGCCACAGGCGGAGAAAGAAATGTTTGTTGATATAAGCCACAGGTGGAGAAAGAAATGTTTGTTGATGTAAGCCACTGAAGTCGGGGATCATTGTCACTGCAACATGACTCATCCTGTCCTGACTAACACGGGTCCCTGCTTTGGGGCCAGCTCTAAGAAGGTGATCCCCAGGTCAAGGACTGCACAGTTGTTCAGAACCACAGCTCCTAAACACATATTTCCTGGTCAGATGGAAACTCCCCAAACCTCCAAGGTAGAAGAGGGATCCCTCAGCCTTGAACCATTTGCTGGGCTGGTCCTGGCATTGCTTTCTTTTGCTAGCCATGACATTGCTCCAGGGGTTACAAGTCACTGCTCAGCTCAGGAAATAAAAATCAGACAGAATGTCCAGTATCATGGAGACAGAAGGTGATCCGTCAGCTGAACTTGGCTTTTTCAATTACTTTTTAGGTCATCAGATGTCAGAGCACTGTGGCTTTGGGAGACAGCCTGGAACATTATCCAGGTTGGTCCAAAAAGTGGCGATTGTCATTAACCATGATCTCATCTCAGCCCCTTAAGATGAGGTGGGAAATTGAGGCTCATGTTTTCAAGGTCATATGGACACATTATGGTGTTTTGAATGTCCCTGGAACCTCCCTAAAACCTCTCTCCATTTTCCCCAGCTCTGAGGTCTCCAAGAACCTGAGTATTACCTTCATATCTTATTTAGGGTGGCACAAGGGGTGAAGTGAACTTTGAGAGACAAAAACTCATACCTGGGGCTTGAGTCTCAGAGGCTGGATCACGCTGCACACCCTCCTGCCAGGTGGGTAAAGATCCAGCCGGCTCTCTGCCTCCCTGTTCATCATCTGGAAGCTCAGCTGGAATCTCACCCCTAAAGTTTCTCGCTGTTTGGGGTGAGCTGGTGTCTGGGAATTCTTTTCTGTAACCTCTCCACCTCTGCTCTCGTAAATAATCCACTCTTGGCCTTTCTTGCTGGGAGGTGTTACGCTTCAGGCCTTGAATCATGCCTGCAGCCTGTCTCTGGACCCCTTCCAGGTGCCACATTGCTTGGCAGCTCTGCATAGATTGTGCCTTCACTGCTTCCCCTGGTCCATATATTATACACTCACGTAGTCACCCTAATAGCCCTCACCACCTAAAAACATAAATCATGCTGAAAAAAGGAGCAAAGTGCTTGAGCATCTTAAGCTGGAATAATAATAACGGTAGCGAACGCTGAGGCAGGGTTTGCTCTGCGCCAGGGACTGCTGAAAATGCTCCAGACACATTGACTTATTTCCTCCTCGTGACAACCCCAAGGGCTGGTGTGATAATTTTTCTGCTTAGGAAATTGAGGCTCAGAGCAGTTAAGCAACTTGCCCAGAGTCACACAGGGATGAGTATCAGAGACAGTACCTAAAGCCTGCATGCTCTGCCTTGAGTCTCCCTCCTTCCCCGGTATACTACGTGCCTTTCTGGAAGGAACCAGTGGGGTCCTCAAATTCAATTCTATTTGGAGATACAGCACAGAAAGACAAAATGACTTTCTCTCACTCCCACAGAAAGTTAGTGGCAGACTTAGGAACGGATCCACTCCCCATCAGTTCTATTCCATGAGCCCTACATCCCTCTCATGGGGCATCCTTTGATCTGTGCCAGGCTGCATGGCTCTGTCTTCTCTCTTCCCTGCTGCACCTCCAGGGCTTCCTCCTTATCCCCAAAGACTCGGCCCCCCGTGGAAGAAATGGCCCGCTCTTCCTTCCAGGGAACCATACGAAGCAATCTGCTTTTCTCCCAGGCACATCTGGAAGTGATTCAGAAATGGCACAGAACAGCAAGAGAGATGCATCCCCAACCACCGTCCTCTGTGCTGGAGCTGCCAGCCATGGAGGACATGCTAACAAGAGGGAGGGGGTTACCACCAGGCCAGGACCTGGTACAGCCGCTAAAAATTCTTCAGAAGAGACTAGAGCTGTACTCTGCTTGGTTGCACCTGGTTTCTTGACCTACCTAAGCCCAGACTCCTGTAGTCTTCCCCTTAAACACCTCTGCTTGCCAAACAGGCAATGCTGGTCCTGAGACAGAAATTCCTATTTACCAAGGAATCCTAGAGTAGAAAAATAAAATAAAATAAAATTGGGAGCTAAGCTATTTGGACGCAAAAGCATAAGAATGCTATAATGGACTGAGCGCGGTGGCTCACGCCTGTAATCCCAACACTTTGGGAGGCTGAGGCGGGTGGATCACAAGGTCAGGAGTTCGAGACCAGCCTGGCCAACATGATGAAACCCCATCTCTACTAAAAATACAAAAATTAGCCAGGTGGCGCATGCCTGTAACCCCATCTACTCAGGAGGCTGAGGCTTGAACCCAGGAGGCTGAGGCTGACGTGAGCTGAGATCTCGCCACTGCACTCCAGCCTGGGTGACAGAGAAAAAAAAAAAAGGATGACACAATGGACTTTGGGGACTTGGGGAAAAGGTGGGAGGAAGGTGAGGGATAAAAGACTATACACTGGGTAGAGTGTACACTGCTTAAGTGATGGGGGCACCAACATTTCGGAAATCACCACCAAAGAACTTATTCATGTAATGAAACATCACCTGTTCCCCAAAAACCTATTGAAATAAAAAATAAAATAAAATAGATACAATGGGGTGGGGGTCTGAGGCAAAAACAGGTTCCAGCTAGGGGATAGGTAAGTCTCAAGGATCTTTTGGAAAACAGGTAAGAAGTAGAATGAGGAAGAAAGCCCCCAGAGCTCTGAATTTACCTCCTCAATGACATACCATGGAACATTACAACTAATCAGCTATGCAATGATTTTTATTATATAAGCCAATAAAATGGGAAAATTACATTTTCACTGTTAACTGTTAGACTGAGTTTTTTGAACCTTATATTTTATAGCCTCATGGTTCCTCAATTTTTTTTAATATGTTCTTTCAGATTGGGAAAAGTCCCTTTTAAACATTCTGCATACAGCATGCAATAGATAGCATTATTGTTCGTAAGTTTTCACTGACCTGCATTCCTCTTTGCCATATAATGTACAGCAGAGAAGGCACTGCACAGCTTTCTGCACCGTTGAGTTTGGGAGTGTGTATTAGTCTATTCTTGCACTGCTAAGAAGAAATACTTAAGACTGGGTAATTTCTAAGAAAAGAGATTTAATTGGCTCATGGTTCTGCAGGCTGTACAGGAAGCATAGCAGCATTTGCTTCTGGGGAGACCTCAGGAAGCTTCCAATCATGGCAGAAGGTAAAGAGGGAACAGGCATGTCACATGGCAAAAGCAGGAGCAAACAAGAGGGAGCTGGGGTGGAGGTGCCATACACTTTTAAATGACCAGATCTCGCGAGAACTCACCATCATGAAAACAGCACCAAGTCATGAAGGATCCACCCCATGACTGAAACACCTCCCTCCAGACCCCACCTCCAGCAGTGGGGATTACAATTCAACATGACATTTGGGCAGGGACAAATATCCAAACTGTATTAGTGTGGCGCTGTGACTTTCTTGGGTGACTTGCAGTACGCGGTGTGTGTTTCTACTTGTCCTTTGCAAAATTTCTGTCTTCTGTCATGAACAGGGCGTGCCCCAGGTTTCCCGGTTCTGAGATGAGAGAAATGTGGAATAGACCTAAACCAAATCCACAGCTGGAAACTGCAGCCTGGAGCCCCATCGTGCCAAGTTGCAGCTGGTCCACAGACCCATGAGCACAGAGTAGGTGCTGGTTGTTAGCCATTGTGATTTTGGGTTGATATGCAGCTTTATTGCAACAAAACCTGACTAGTTTGACGCATACACTTATGGGCACAGAGAATCTTAGAATCTCAAGTTTCGAAGAAATGACTTTTTATTAATAATAATGACCATCATTGATCGAGGGCTTATTAAGTGCCAGGCTCTGTACTAGATCATTTATATGCAGCATCATTTTCTATTGGGTAAATGGAAACTCAGAGGGGTCAGGTAGTTCGCCCAAGGTCACTTAACTAATTAGTGATAGAATCGGAATGTCAGTCTCAGGTCTGGCTGGCTCCAAAAGCCCCACTCATCCACGCTGACCTCACTTCTTGGGGTTGGCCCACCTCAACCTTCCCTGCTCCAGGCCTCTCTGACATTGACTCATCCTCCAAGATCCTTGCCAAGGTTTCCATCAGTGTGCTTTGGAGTCCTTTCATTAAATAAAAAGGAGCTTATCTCCTCCCCCAGGAAGGGTACTTCATCTTTAAACATTTCTGGTTATTGGAAATTCTTCCTTGTATTGAACCAAAACCTTTCCCTCTGAAACATCTGTTCTTTGGTTCTGAATTTTTCCCCTGCTTGGGACTATGTAGAAAAATGGTGATGTCTTTTCCACATCCCAGCTTTTCAAATATTGCAAGAAAGGTTTTACATTCACCCCATGTTTTCCCTTCTCTGGACTAAACACCCCTACTTCCTCTAGCTGTCCTCAAGAAAACACATTTTTATTGTGAAATATTGCATGCAGAAAAATGCATAAAATACAAAAGCACAGTTTCATAAATAACTCTAAAGTGAGTCCCATGTAAGTCCTTTCAGGCCAGCAGATGGAATTTTGTCACCTTCCAAAGACCCCCTGTGTCCTTTTTTTGTTATTCGTGCCCCTCACACCGCTGTGACCACTGTGTTGACATGTATGATAATAATTTCCCAGCTTTTCTTTATAGATTTTGTACTTGTTTATCCACACCTAAATATTATAGTTTAGTTCTGCCTGTCTGTGAGCCTTACGTAAATGGAATCATACTGTAGTACTCTTTCGTGCCTTGCTTCTTTTAATTTACATGATAAGGTTCATATTGTAGCTTGTAGCTATATTTCATTTATTTTCCTTGTTGTATGGTATTCCACTGTATGAATATATTACAATTTACATGTCCATCCTATTGCTGATGGACATTTAGGATGTGTCAAAGTTTGTGTTTTGATACCCAGTGGTGCTATGAATGTTCTGATACAGGTTTTGATACACAATGCTGCTATGAATGTTCTGATACAGGTACTTAGATCATATGTTCAACAGTTTCGTTTGAATCATGGGATATAGACATCTTTATCAGATAATTCCAAGCTGCTTTCTAAAGTGATGGAAACTAGTTCGTACACCCACCAGCAGCTTTTGTGAATTTCCATTCCTCTTCTAGCATAACATGGCTTAGTTCCAAGTGGCTTTTTTTTTTTAATGGAGTTTTGCTCTTGTCGCCCAGGCTGGAGTACAATAGTGCAATTTCAGCTCACTGCAATCTCCTTCTGCCGGGTTCAAGTGATTCTCCTGCCTCAGCCTCCCAAGTAGCTGGGATTACAGATGCCCACCACTACACCTGGCTAACTTTTTTTTTTTTGTATTTTTAGTAGAGACGGGGTTTCACCATGTTGGCCAGGCTGGTCTCGAACTCCTGACCTCAGATGATCCACCCGCCCCGTCCTCCCAAAGTACTGGGATTACAGGCATGAGCCACCGCACCTGGCCCCAACTGGCCTTCTTATCCTGGCTATGTGCTCTTCAGATAGCCTCCACACATGCATACACAATGCATTCATATTCACAAGGTGTGCACAGATGCCCACACATGCATACTTGCCTAACAATACGTGAGTTAATGGACAGATAAGAAATCCCCCTTGACTAGGTTTTAGAAGACCTGCAATCTACTAGGAGAAATCACTGTGACAAAGAAGAAGCTGGTTCCACTTCATCACCATCCTAATTCTGCACTTATATGAGTGGGTAAAACATAAAAGTGAGTTGCTCATCGTGGAAGACTGGATTATGTGTCTGCCTCTTGACTTCCTGGCATGTTTGATAGGATTATACCTCCACACTCTTGGGCATGCTTCTTTGCAATGCCCTCCCACTGTGGCGTGACGGTACGTCTCCATCTCTTGAGCTGGGGCTCAGTCATGTGTCTTGTTTTGGCCAACTGGAAGCCAGCAGATGTGGCTCAAGCAGTCTTGAGATGTACTTGCTCCATTCAGCCTGTGCTCTTTTCCTTCTGTCGAACCTGGGAAGAGAATGGAAGCCCACGTGGAGCAGCACAACCTTGGCCAAGCCCAGCCTCGGTCAGCAATCCACAGCCACCATGAACTAATTAAATGCTGTTGTGGGCCATGGAGATTCTGCAGTTGTCTGATATGCAGCCTTAGTTAACCAAAACCCTCATCATTGTCATCATCACCATCACTCTCTTAACAATAGCTACCACGTATGGAGCATTTCACCATCCCTCTGTAGTAGACAGCTTTATTATCTCCGTTTTGCAGTGGGAATCTGAGGCTTAGAGAGGTGAAGAGATTTTCCCAAGGCCACACAATTAGCAAGAGGAGTGATCATAGTTTATACTTAGGTCTCTCTGACTCAAGAGCTCATGCCCAGCTGGGGTAGTGGTGGGAGGAGCCTTTTAAAGCACATTTTAAAATCACTGTGTTCTATCAGTATTTGTTAAAGCTGTGATGAAAAGCATCAGAGGACGCAGACATCACACTCACAAAACTGTTCAGTGGTCAGACTGAGATATGCAGGGGAATAGCCGAAGGGTGAGGTCTTTTACTAGGCTCACTCCTGTGTGGTCAGCTCAGGCTGGCCAGTGGATTTTCTCCCTAATGTTAGAATCTGACAATGAAACTACTATCTTGTGTTCATGGGGCTAGAAACCATCAGAGATTCAGAACAGGTCAAAGCTGGGTTGGAGTCGTGGCTGGACCTCTTACCAGAGGCGTGTCCTTGGGCAAGTCATTGAATCACCTGAGGCTCCGTTCCCTCATCTGTAAAATGGAAAGGAGAAAATCCCTCCATGCTGGTCCCCAGCTTGTTGTTAGGAACAGAGGGAACGAGGGATGCAAATAGTTTGTAAATAATGAAACCCTCCACAGACGTTGGTGGTTGTCACTTTTCTTGTTATGATGACAGCGTGGGTCCCTCTTGCGACCAAGCAAAGATGCAAATGGCTCCAAACCAGCAGCACAGATCTCCCAGATGATCCTGTACCAAGAGGATGGGCAGGAAGGAGGCAGAGAGTGAGAGCCTGGGATGTGAAAGC
Organism: Pan troglodytes; assembly: GCF_028858775.2. Taxonomy (NCBI): domain Eukaryota; kingdom Metazoa; phylum Chordata; class Mammalia; order Primates; family Hominidae; genus Pan; species Pan troglodytes. The sequence continues at coordinate 213,180,165 of NC_072398.2, read as the reverse complement.
AGTGAGAAGGATCAAGGTCTCTCGGGTCTCGGGACCACCCTTCGGGTTGGCTAAGCCCATGACGGGTTCTAGCGGGAGCTCGTGTTGTTTCTTTGCCTTCCCACCCCAGCCTGGGAAGACTTGCATTTGGGAGAGGAACATTCCCATCTCACCACTCAGAGAGAGAAGCCTGAATTGCAGAGACCATGAGGATGGCTGAGTAGACTCTGAGGCTCCAGGAGAGCCCAGTCAAATTCTACTTCTGAGGGCCAGAGCATGCTGCGGCCCCGAGAGCGGGAACATAGGGTTGAGAGGCCTTCCTGAATGTCCCGCGCGCTGCAGAACAGCCGGAAGGAGGCCTCTGCCTTGACCTTCAGCTTTTATGTGCTTTAGCTTCTGCGAAAGCTCTTTCATTTCTCCCCAGAACAGCATCTGACAGCTCTCCTCACTCCTCTGTATGCGAGGGTTTCTTTGTTTGGCTGAATAAAGAAGCTTGTTACCGGAGAAAATGCCCTGGCAAGTGTCAGTGAAGATATCTGTTTCCTTGAAGAAACTCCCATAAAACCTTTCAAGCTGCTGCTTTTGAGTCCCAGAGCCCCTTGGATCCAAAGACCTCTCTGTTTTCCCCACTTTCTTTAGCCGTTGCTTGGTGATTTTCCAAGTCTTTCTCCTGCCGCAGGAAAGGTGAGCCCTGCTTCTAGAATCCCTGGGGGCACTTGGCAAGTACCTTGTCTCCATCATTTTGCTTTCCTCATGGTTGACCTGAAGCCCAGGCCCCAGTGCTGGGGCGGGAAGGACAGTGAGTTTGGCTCAGGCAGGGTCAGCAGAAGGCATTCACCTGTGGTCAGCCCAGGGGTTCAGTTTTCCCAAGATTCGACTGGGTGTTCATGAAGTTTCTAGCACCTAGGCTTCACCCGGCTCTAGAGAAGGCAACACCAGCGTGTCTGCCTGTGGGCTGAGGTGCCTGCTTCTCAGCAAAGATGTTTTCATCCACCCTCATTTTCCCTTCTGGTTTCTGTGCCCCTCAATCCCCACCTTCTTTGCAGCCCTGGGACCCACCTCTCTCTCTCACCTCTCAGTGCCTTTACACAAAGGACTGCCCTCCTGGGATGCTCCCTTTCTCTCATGGACCCAGTTCCAATATCACCTTCCCATGAAAGCTTTCTTTGCAGCCCAGGGACCCCCCAGTCCCCTGTCTCTCTCATCTGTGCCTGCTTTTATTTTAGCACCTGCTGCATGATACCGCATGACCTACTCTCACGTCCGTCTCCTGTTAGGCAGGAGTTTCTTGGCTGTCAGGAGCTGGTCTCAGTGGCTGGTGCTCTGCAGGGGCTGTATCAATCTGGCTTTCTAAGGCTTCAAGGATGAATCTGTCCATGATGCCTTTGGTGAGCGGAAGGAGAGTCACTGTGAGGACAGAAAGGGCAGAGAGCTAGTATAGCTATACAAACATACTAGGTTCCAGAATGTACTAGGTTCATGAAAAACAGGAACAAATGCTCAGCAATAGTCCAGAAATACCTAGGATGACCCAACCCACCTTCTGTGCAACCCCCAGCATCTAGACCACGTGAGAGAGAGAATCTGAGGGTCCTGTTTGCTTCCATCTGGAACAAAGCATCATGACTAGGCAGGGTACCCCCAGCTCTCCTTAGAGGTCGTGGGCTTCCCTTACAGACGTGGCCTGCCTGGTATGCTGGGGATAGCAGGGTCTCCACGCTCACGACACAGGCCAAAGCCAGTCTGTAGAAGGATACACCTAGGATCTGGGCATGGTGGCTCACGCCTGTAATCTCAGCACTTTGGGAGGCCAAGGTGGGCAGATCACAAGGTCAGGAGTTTGAGACCAGCCTGGCCAACATGGTGAAACCCCATCTCTGCTAGAAATACAAATATTAGCCAGGCGTGGTAGCGGGTGTCTGTAATCCTGGCTACTCGGGAGGCTGAGACAGGAGAATCACTTGAACTCAGGAGGCAGAGGTTGCAGTGAGCAGAGAGCACACCATTGCACTCCAGCCTGGGCAACAAGAGTGAAACTCCGTCTCAAAAAAAAAAAAAAAAAGGATACACCTAGGATGTGTTTTCTCAAAGGGGATAGTGGCAGGGCAGGCCCCCAGTGACTCCTGGTCCCCTCTCCAGCAGCACACGCCTTTCAGAGTGGAAGGAAGGCGTCGGAAGGGGGCCTGGCTTCAAGATGGGAAAGTATCTGGCCTCACCAAGGGAACTGAGAAAGGCAGCAGGAAGGAAGTTGAGTGAAAGAAATGTGGAGTCCCCATGGCATTCCAGAACCTGCAGGGGACCCACAGAATCCTTCTCTTGGAGTCCCAGTTCAGGGCTTCCGTGGATGAAGTCTTAGTATCCAGAGTGCCCTGATTCCCAAGCAATAAAAATAACTATGGTGTGTTAAGCGTGCCATGTGTATGGGCGTGCATGATTCCATTTAATCCTCCTTGCAACCTGATGGGGTTAGGTCGTAGTCTTGTCCTACTTCACAGGTGCGCAAATGGCAGTTGGGTTGGTGAGTGGGGGTGCCCACTTGGGGGCGAAGTGACCTGCTTCAGGACATAGAAGGACCAGGCCTCTAGCCCAAGAAGACTCCAAAGCCTGTGCTCTTGACCTCTGTCTTACACTGCCCACATGGCATGTCCCAGCAGCCCTGGTTCCCAGACTCACCACTCCCCAGTCCCTGCCTCTGCCTGTCCCAGCTCCCTGAAAGCTGTCTCTTGTCTCTGGGCCATCTGAGGGGACTGTCCCACTTCATCTGCCTGGTGGTGTCCAGAGATGAGCCCCACTGTCAGCCTCAGGAATTGCCAGCCACTCTATAGTTCTTTGCTGCCCAGCAGACCTGGGACCACTCAAGGACATCTCAAGGACATGGAAAGGACATGGTCAAGTCTCAACACAACCTGCCAAAGGCTCACTGGCCCCGGGGTGGGCTTTGGCCTTAGCTGTCCTTTGGAGGTATTTTTGTTCCTTCTCTGGGTCCTGAACTATGCCCACCCCCTGGCCCAATGGGCTGGGGTCTGATACACCATCTCCCTCCCCAGTGACTCTTGCCCACACCCTAGACAGCCCCTTTGACTCCCAGACACTGACTGCCACAAACTGCTGGGCTCTGCCCTCCACCAAGTACTTCTGAGAGCAGAGACGCTATCATAACACAAGTTGCTTTTCATGGAGGCAGGAATATGTGCCAGGCATAGGCTTGGTGGCTTCATGGTCTTATCGCTTCTAATCTTCATTGGGTCTCACTGTACAGATGAGAAAACTGAGACTTAGAGTGAGGAAATGACACTCCCAAGGTGGCAAGGCTGACATCGCAGGCTCTCTGACCTCAAAGCCCAGGCTCCCCTTATTCCCTGGACACTGTGTGTGGATGGACCACCTCCTCAAAGGTCGTCTTTTGTCCTAGGCTTGGTGCTCCAGAGTGGGACTAAACTGCTCTCCAGTCAGGTGTTTTAACTTAGTATGTGTCCTGCATTGACAAGAGCTCAGAGTAAAACTACCAAGGACTCCAGCAATAGAGCCAGGATTTTACCCGTGAAATGCTGTGCTTTGGCGTGGCTCCACCCTTCTCATATGTGGGTAGACCAGCTGATAGCCATGTGCAGCATAACAATCATAGTCATCAAAATGCAGACCAACACCTAATGAGCATTTCCTGGGTGCCTAGCACTGTGCCAAGCCCTTCTCATGCTGTAAGGTTATAGAGAGAGGCATATCCTCCATTGCCTGGCATTAAGGATCCAGGGAACAGAGGGTCTCTTTGCTTTTCTCAGAAGCCTGGACATCTGATCTGTCACCAGGTCCACCCAGCCCAACCCAGCCCCATCTTCCCCCTTGCCTTTTCCAGATGACATAATGAGATTTTTGCTTTGCTGCAAAAGTGGGGAGGGGAAAAAAACACCCTCAACAACCAACAAGAAATAATTAGCGCACATTGTGTCATTAAACACTAGACTTTAATTAAATCGCATGGAGATAAATACCTCTAACGACTGGAAATGGGGGGACCATAGACAGCAAAGCACTCAGCATAATGGAGTAATAGACTCCACAAATAGCGTCAAGTCAGGGATTCTGACTTGATTAAGAATCTGCCTAAATTGGGTTGTCACCTCGCATGCTGCACCTACTACCTGAAAATTGCTCATTATCTTCCCCATTTGATCTTCTTGGAGCTAACAAGCCTTTGTGGAAATCGGTCCAGTGATCAAAGGACCCATTTATTTGGAAATCTTTCCCTTGTCGGAGTCCTTGCGGCTGGTGTCTCCTGCCTCCCTTTTTTTATTTGTGATGAAACATCACCTGGCAACAGCCTGTGTTGAGGTCGGGCTGGAGGTGACCTCTGTGTTTTTCGAGACGACCGTCCCTTCTGTAATCCTTACTATGGGGGCCAGGGCGCCTGGCTCCAGAGGGCAACAAGGAGGTCTCTCTCGTCTTTTCCACCCTATCAGCAGTCAGCCACCAAATCCAATCCCTGATGCCCCCTTTGCATCTGACCTCTCTGCCTTATGTTTGCTGCTGCTGCCCAAGGTCAGCACACCCTGTGTCAGCAGAGTGTAAGAATATCCAACCACTTTCCTCATCTCTCTCCCGCTCTGGCTGGAGTGACACTTCTAAAGCCCTGCTCTGATTAAACAGCAAGTCTTCCTCATTTCCTACAAGAAGACAAGCAAGTTCCTTAGTCGGCTTTCAGAACCTTCTCCATTCTGATCCCAACCTACCTCTCCAGTCCCCCAATGGATACGTCTACAGTTTTTTCTGGAAAGCCTCTGTGCTCCGTCACACGGAGCTACTCATGTTCCCTAACCCTACCCTACCTTTTCACAAACCTCTTAGCCTTGCTCATTCTGTTCCTTCCACTCACTATGTTTTTCCTCATTGGCTCAGCCTGTCAATGTTATATGCACTCCTCAGGGCCTGCCTAGAATATTCCTCAGCCATGAAAGCTTCTGTAAAAGCTGAACTCAGAAGTGTTTGCTTCAGGGTCAGCCGAAGTCTAAATTCTAGCATAATGTCATAAGCTGAGAGGCCTAGGGTACAAGCCCGTTCATTTACCCGCACCTTGGAAAGTGCCCACTATGCACAAGGCACAGAAGCAGGCTCTGGGGATGGGACAATGAGCCAGAGAGCAGCCTCTCTGCCTGCATAGAGCCTGAGGGAATCTGGGACAAGAGAACATTGAGCCAACATGATAAAGTGTGTGGGGTGCAGTGGTTGGGGAGCTGGGGTGTTAAGGAGCCTGGGGCAGGGTCAAAAAGGGAACATTGCCCATGGGGGCAGAGGCCTTGGGGGACATCTTAGAGAGGAAGGATGGGTGTAATTAGCCAGGCACCTGGGCAGAGAGAAGTGCAGGTGAGCCCCTCTTAGAGACCTGAAGATAATTGTGGGGTTGGAGCTTAAGAGTGAGGGGTGTGGGGTCAGGGGGCAGGAAAAGAGGTAAGTAAGTGAGCAGCAGAGCCAGGAATGTCAAGGGGTTCAGACCAAATCCTTTAGACTGGACAGGGAGCCACCGAAAAGCCTCTGAGCCTCAGTGTGTCCATCTGCAAAATGGAGAATTCTCACACACAGATGATTGAGCAGGGCTGGGGCTGAAATACAACCCCGCATTGGTGGGTCTGCCATACAGGTGGTCCTTAGGAAACCTGGTTCCCAAGGTTCCCTCAGGGCGTCCCTCCCAAGAGTGAGCAGGGTCCCACTGTTTATCCCCTTGGTCATAAGCTGCTTGAGGACAGGGACTGTCTGCATCTCCCTGAACCTCTAGATGGAGGTAATGACAGGACCTGCCTTACAGGCATGAGGAGGGAGTTGGGGGGTTAATAATGGTGGCTAACAGGTATTCAGTGTCTACTGAACTAATGAGGGCATATTTTTTTCTTTCATGCATTCATTTATTAAATAAATATTGAATGAGCAACTACTACAGGCCAGGTACTTTCCTAGGTACTTGGGATATATCTATGAATAAAAGGCAGATCTCTAGCCTCATGGAGCTTATATTCCAGCAGGAGAAAGATGGACTATCTATCTATCTATCTATCTATCTATCTATCTATCCATCTATCTATTATCTATCTATCTCATTTATCTATCTATCTATCTATCTATCTATCTATCTATCTATCTATCTATCTATCTGTCTATCTGCCTATCCATCCATCCCTCTATCTATCTAAAAAGCATGAGTAAAGTTTATAGTTTGTGAGAAGGTAATGAGTGCTATGAGAAAAGAAACCAAAAGGAGGTTGGGGTAAGGAAGATGAAAGCCCAGGACTGCAATTCTTAAAAGGGTGATGAGGATAACCTTTTTATATTCACTCATTGTATCCTTTACAACAATCTTATAAAGGAGGGCTAGTATTATACCCAATTTACAGATGAGAAAAGTGAGGCACAGACAGGATTAGTCAAGGAGTCAACCAAGTGGAAGTTCTGGTATTTAATTCACATACACAGCAAGTCCTCAATAAATGATAGCTTCTGATAATGATGATGATGTGATGATATTGGGGGGGTGGTTGCATGCAGTAAGTGATCATTAAATGTTTCTGTAGTTGAAATTAACTGAATTAACTCCCCCAAGGAAGACAAACAAATCTCAAAACTCCAACAGTCCCTCCCAGCTCTGGGTAGAGGAAAGCCTTGGCTACACAAATGCAATCGTGATGGGGGAGCCCGCCCCCCCCGTGTACCCATCTCTTTCCCAGATGTCCCATTTCAAGGGCCCAGCCTCTCCAAAGGGAAGGCAGTGGAGGCAGTTGCCTGGACTCGGGGAGAATGGGAAGCTGGAGCCGGATGACAACTGTGAGGCCAGGGAGTGACCAAAGAAAAGACCCCACTGCAGAGCAGAGTCAATAATTCACATGGCTCCTTTAAATATTTAGGGCTCCAGCTACTTAAAATGTAGAACTGTACTTTTGAATATATGTATGTGTATTTTGCAGTTTCATCACAGAGACATGGACACCATAGACAGGATGACAGGGGTGGAAGGGCATGGTGGGGCGCTGGAACCCTTGGGGACATGCAAAATAGTTTTGCAGGTAGGAGGAAGAAGTGTGATATTGAAATACTAACCATCACCATCATATACCGAACACTTATGGTGTGCTGGGCATCGTGCGAAGTGCTTTATCTCTAACTCACTCATTCATTCACTCATTTACATTCACTCATTTAGCCTTGCTGGCTCTGGAGCCAAACAGCCTAGGTTTGAATCCTGGCTTCACCTCGTGTGGCTGACTGTGTAACCCTGGACACACAACTTCACCCTCCTTTGCCCCAGTCTCCTCTGTAAAACAGGGTGATAAGAGAAATAAAGAAGTTCACACATGTAAAGTGCCTAGAACAGTGTCTGCCATAAGAGCTCAATCAATATTGTTATTTTTACTATTGTTACTATTGGTACTATTTTTACTATTGTCAATATCATAATTCATTCACACATTCTTTCAGGAAATATTTACTCTGCTCTAATTATGTGATGGGTGCCGTGGGAGTACAGCGGTGAACTTCAAAAGACAGTTTCTGCCTTCAAGGATCCTCCACTGGGGACACAGATAATAAGGTAATAAAAAATTAACCAACAAGACAAATTCAGATTGCCATAAATGCTGGGAAGAAAGTTAACAGGCTGGTGGGACTCAGGGTAACTAGAGAGGGGAGACCCTTTTAGCCAGGTGGTCGGGGGCTATCTGAGGAGATGGCTTTGCAGCTAAAATGTGAAATATGAAAGGGAACTCAGGAAAGGGAGTTCCAGGCAAGCGAACTGCTAGTGCAAAGGGCCTGAGGTAGAAAGTAGCTTGATGTGGTTGGAGAAAGGAAAGAAAGTCGCTGTGGCTGGAGAGTAACATAGGCCTCTCCAAAACTCTCCAGGGGAGTGGGGACATCTCAAGGACATGGAAAAAGAAGCCCAGAGAAGTATGCAGATTTGCCTTGGGCTTCGCCACTGATAGTGGTAACGACAATATAGGAAAACAGGTCTGTCCAGCTCTACAGCCTGGGCCCCTAACAAATGCACTGACTACTCCTAAGTAGGAGCACAGGCCCCCACAAATACAGCCCAACTTCGGTAAGTCCAGTGCTAACTGGTGGTGACTCTGAGTGTCCCAAGAGAGAAGCAGCCGGGCTACCTAGGAGATCTGAGAGTGCTTCAAACCAGCCACCTACAAAATGCTGCCATGGAGAGGCCCTGCTGAACCCTCCTTCATGAACACATCAAAGACCCTCCAATTAACATCTCCCTGGGCATCAAACCAGCCACCCAAAGCAATGTAGAATTGTAGTATGGGCTCACACAGGCAGTGGGGAAAGAAAGCTGGGCCCTGGGGTTGGCAGGAGGGGGTGTTCATGGAACTCCTTTGTGTACCAAGTTCTAAGCTGCTGTCTCTGCATCACTGATTCCTCATAGCCACTCAAAGCTGTAGGTATTGTCCTTCTTGTATTAGTAACATGGGGCTCAGAAATAGCAAGTAATTTGACTACAATTACAGAGCCAGAAAGCAGAGTGGAGGAGGAAACTGGACTCCTCTATTGGCACCTATCGCTGGTACCAGCTGCCCAATGCCTAGGCTAAGAAGCTTGATGCCACCTCAATTGACCCATCTTTTCAACAGTCACTAATTGGCCAGGTTCTTTCTTGCCAGAACCTTGTGAGATGTGGCCACATTTATCCATAACCAAGGTGGCCATTGCATCTGGAATTAACAGCAAGCTTGTCCAAATTCTTAATGACATTCTAAGGGAATCCAGGAGAAGCTGGGGTAACAACCCTGAGACAAGACCAGTTAGCTTTGGGGGCACTGAATTGTCTTAATGGAATGTGGCCAAATGTGATTGGGGTAGGGGAGGATTACATCTCACCTGGAAGGGAACAAGAGTGTTTGTGGTCATACCTGGCAGTCCATGTACTGGCTCAATTAGGCACCACTTGATTGGGGCTGTAAATTCTACAAGGGCGGAACGCATGTTTATCTTTTACACTGCGAAATCTCCCAGGCCTAGGACCTAGTACCTAGTAGGGGTTTCAATAAATAGGTACTGAATGATAACAATAACTCATGTTTATTAAGGGCTTACTAGATACCAGACCCTCTGCTAAGAACTTTACAAGGGTGGTACACAACCTCAGCTGCAAATGCAGCTACATCAGGAGATCGAAAAGATCCTGACACCTGAGTCCTGTTCCCCAAATGTTTTGCTTTAATTGGTTTAGGGTGAAAACCGGACCCTGGCATTTTTTTCATGCTCTCCAGGTAACTCTAATATACAGCCAAGGTGGCGAGTATCACTTTATACGCCTCGCCTCATTTAATTCTTCCATTAACCGTAGGAAGTGGTTACTATGCTTGTGCCCATTTTGTAGATGAGAAGGCAGATGCTCAGAAAGGTTAAATAGTCTGCCCAAGGAAGTGGTAGTGTCAGAATTTGCACCAAGGCAGCTGAACTCTTGACACCTGGGGCTGAGCCATGAAACCACACAGAATGAACATAGGGAAGACAGGAAATCATTAGAGCTGCAGATACAGGAAAAAGGTGCGGCAGGTGCACCTGTCTTGACCACAAGCTCCTCCTAAGGGAGGTGACTCCACCCACAGATGGGTTCCATGCTTGGCTGTTTCTGAAATAAGAGTGACACCTTTCTGTGCCTGGTAACCTGTACCTTGGGCCAGATATCTTCCTGATATGCAAAAACTTTCCCTTCTGGCATAATCCCAGTTTACACAAGTTAAATAAGCACTTGTGAAATTAATTGCTTAATATTGCATTTTACAAATCGATGAATAAATCGAAGCACTGTCCACATCTCCCTCTTTAATCCCAAATATCCACTTTCCTTATTGGATCCCCTAAGCAGCTTATGCTCTGTCCTCTGGCTGTAATGATCAGAGCCTCAGAGCAAACAGTTCATTCATTCACCCATTCATTCATTCATTCATTCATTCGGTATCTTCTCTGCACCAGGCTGTCTCCTGAATGCTGGAGCATTTTCTCGTGGGTAATCATGCATCAAACAGCAATGAGAGAAGGAGCTGAATTCATGTTGATTTTCACTTGCCTTAATGTAAAACAGGATTGCCTGCATTTCAGATTTTGCTAGTTTATCTTGCACGGCCAAAGCCCCAGTTATCTCTGCTTCACTAAGTCTTGAGATTGGTTTGGAACTTGAACATATATTCTTCGAAACCACTAAAAGTGGTTTAATTGGCTGTTCAGGGATGTCTTCCACTCTCCTCTTCAAATGGATCATCCCTCTCTGTCTCTCCCAAGAACTGGGAACTAGAAGCTCCTCGCCTGGATGATCCATTTCCCTGGATTTATTTATCTTGCTCTGGGCCCCAGAAGTATTAGGCTTCGCCTAGCCGATCCAGCCTCTCTTCGCAGCTGCACATCCAAATCCTACTTCAGACACCCACTGTAGCAAAACTACAGCCCTGGATGAAGGAGCAATGCCAGTCAGCATCATCCAAGGAGAAGGTCTGCTCTTTTAAAAAATTCAAACTATATCTTGATAAAACATGGTGATGAAGGCAGTCAAGGGAGGACATCAAGGAAGAAACACAGAGACAGCCACCTGGGGTTATGCAACACAGCAGAAAGACAATGACCTTGGGAATCTGTGAGTCCTGATATGCTGGTCAGCTGCCAGGCATTTTTTGGGTGCCCATTATATTCCAGACCCAGGACCTGGTTCATATTCAGGCTCTTCTATCTCCTAGCAGTGTGACCTTAAGCAAGTCTCATAGCCCCTTTGAGTCTGTCTCATTGTTTAGTGCAGGGTCTCTGAAAATTAAGTGAGGCCATATATGTGAATGCATGTGATGATGTGCAGGTAATAGAGAAGTGCTGGTGCAATGGCTGGTTTAGAATACCAGTGGCCAGCCATTTGGAACTGGGCACCCCATGCCACCCACCCCTAGCGAGCTCCATGATGCATAATGTACATATTTGTATGCATACATAAGTATACACGCACATATAATAAATGCATAAATATGTGCATATTTTGCAAAGGTAAATAGAGAGAGAGATGGAGCTGCACTACAGAAATACAAAGACAAGCCTATTTCCAGATATTCTCTTGAATTCATTTCTAGACTATTTCTAGTTCTTAGCAAAGTGCTTGGTACATAATAGATACTTGACACATATTTGTTGAATGACCAGACATAAGAATCCATGATTTTTGTGTGTGCGTGTGAGAGAGAGAGAGACTAAGAGAGACAGAAAGAGAGAGAAATAGGGAGAGAAAGAGCATATGTGTGTTCCTCAGCCTGAATGCCGCCCCTGCTGCCTTGGGAGGTTTGGACAAGCCCAGGCTGGAATACACTTGAAGGAGGGGCAGGACTTGGAGAAAGCAGAGAAGGGGGCTGGTAGGAAAGATGGAGGGACAGGATGGATAGATATAGTTATAACAATAATTCAAGAGGCAATATCATGTTTAATGCAAATTCCAGAAAATAAAATAAAATTAATAAAATACTGAATAAAATACCAAAAAAAAAAAACACAAAACAAAACTATATACTTTTTTTTTTTTGAGACAAGAGTCTTGCTTTGTCTTTTTTTGAGACAGTCTTGCTCCCAGGCTGGAGAGCGGTGGCATGGTCTTGGCTCATTGCAACCTCTGGCTCCCGGGTTCAAGCGATTCTCATGCTTCAGCCACCCAAGTAGCTGGGATTATAGGTGTACACCACCATGCCCAGCTAATTTTTGTATTTTTAGTAGAGATGGGTTTTCACCATGTTGGCTAGGCTGGTCTCGAACTCCTGGTCTCAAGAGATTCCATCTGCCTTGGCCTCCCAAAGTGCTGGGATTATAGGCGTGAGCCACCTCGCTCAGCCAAAAAACATTAACTCTCTAATTCCCCTTTCTCTGTCTTCTTTTTCCTTTATAGTTAGAATTGTCAGATAAACACACAAACAGGATGCCCAATTAGGTTTGAATTTCAGATTAAATGGTAAATAATTTTATAAGCATGTTCCAAGTATTGCATGCACAAATATCACATGCTACATAACATGTACTAAAAAATTATTCATCCTGTACATTTATTTGCCCAATCTGGCAACCTTATCCAGTCGTTCTAGTAAAAGTTCCTACATTCCACTTTTTAAAAATGCCACATAAGTGCTCAAAGACCTTTGATGGTTGTTCATTGTCTATGGGATTAATAATATTCCTTTAACCAGGCCTCTGGCCTCTGAGCCACAGGTCTCCTCTCTCCAGCTCCAGTCCACGTGGAAGCCTGGCCACTGATCGATGCAGTGCCCCCTCCACTCATGCCTGGCCTGGTCCTGTAAATACCTGTAAGCAGCTGTGGGTAGGGGCAGGTAGCTTTGGTCCATGTTTGGCTTCTAAATCACATTACCTTCATCCCCCACAAAAAGGTAAGTATCAGCTGGCCATGGAGCTCCTGCTGTCTTTTGCACAGAATCAAACCTCACACCTAAAAGAGAGAGGCCAAGCAGATTTTTCTTTACCTCTTCAGGACACCAAAAAGGTAATTCCCTTTTCCCTGGTCATGGAGGAGCTCAGGAAGAGCCTTATCAGAGATAAAGCCTTTGCAGTGGGTCGTCAACCATCACTCACAGCCACTGCAGGCCCCAGCATCGGGTGATGGTGGAGCCCTGCTTGGTTTTTGTCGGGCTCTTTCAGCATTCCCACATTCCTCAGCCTGAACATCTCCCCTGCTGCCTTTGGAGGTTTGAACAACTCCACACTGGAATACACTCGAAGGAGGGGCAGGACTTGGAGAAGGCAGAGAAGGGGGCTGGTAGGAAAGTTGGAGGGGGGGGTGCTTGGAGCTCCCATTGTATCCTGGGAACCGTCTCTTGAGCCTGGGTCACCTCATCTAGAAAAACAGGAACCACAAGGTCTGCCTGCCCCTCAGGATAATGGTGAGGGTGCAGTAAGATGGTGCGTGGTAAGCCTCCCCCTGTACAGTCTGTCCTCGTAAAGTTTCACTTCCTTTTCCTAGTGTACAGCCTGCAGTGGGGCATCTAGCCTCCTAGGGTTGGTTCTAGCCAAGTTGGTATTGAGTTGAATGGTCTTCTGCCACTGAGCTGAGCCAAAGACCCCAAGCCTGGTGTCTAAAACCCCTCACTAAGAGCCCATCTTGGAGATAAGTCAGGGACTGATGCCTCTGATTAGGCCGTCCCTCCCTGTCCTGGGGAATCAAGGTGACACGAGGAAACCCTCATTCAGCTTGCATTCTCCAAAAATAGCCCATCACTCACCAAACTCTTCCCAGCTGTCATCCCAGTAAATTCCCCCAACAACCCTGAGGTTGGGCTCCATTACTAGTCACGTTTTAAACAGCTAGTCACCAGGGCTCTTGGCTGTTGGATTTCACGGCCTGTGATCTTAACCCAGAGCCCTTAAGAAATTGGAGGTGAATTTTGGCTCCAAGGGCAGTCCCTGCTGCAAGCTTGGAATTTCCATCCTTCCCTGCCTTTCATCTGGGAATAGAGAGGGACCTGGACACCCCCACCTCCTGGTGCACTAAATGTACCCAGGCTTGCTTCAAAACCAGCCACCTGGCTCCCACTCTCAGCAGTAAGTCCCCCCTCCCTCACAACCGCAATCTTTTTCCTGGGTGTTTTTTTGTTTTTTTTTGTTTTTTCTTTCTGTGGCTCTGGCCTTCTCTCCCTGAAAATACAGTTTGCTGATATTAAAAACACACACACACAATCACAAACACATTTTATATAGTCTTTGAAGTCTAATGGCCTCAGGCTGCTGGACTGATAAGTATGCAGACAGAGCGCAGACCAGAGCTGGGAAGACAGTACCCTGTGCAGGCGGAGGCAGGGGCCCCTGCGGGGGTGGGAGGGGACGGAGACGCCTATGGGTCTCAGAGGCAGGGGGTCCCACCCTGTTCATCTAAGCCTGAAGGAGAAAATCGGATCAGGTCGGGGAGGAGGGATGAAGCCCCTCAGGGCTGCTGCTCCTGGGCTATCCAAAATGAGGTCTGCTCTCTCAGAGGCTGGGCCATCAGAGGTTCCCTCTATTTTTTTTTTTTTTTTTTTTTTTTTTAGACAGAGTCTCGCTCTGTCACCCAGGCTGGAGTGCAGTGGCGCGATCTCGGCTCACTGCAACCTTTGCCTCCTGGGTTCACGCCATTCTCCTGCCTCAGCCTCCTGAGTAGCTGGGACTACAGGCGCCCGCCACCACGCCCTGCTAATTTTTTTTTTATATTTTTAGTAGAAACTGCGTTCACCATGTTAGCCAGGATGGTCTTGATCTCCTGACCTCGTGATCCATCTGCCTCGGCCTCCCAAAGTGCTGGGATTACAGGCGTGAACCACCGCGCCTGGCCCATCAGGGATTCCCTCTCAAAACAGGGAGGGGAAAAGGATGTTTCACGTGCCCCAAGGCCTCAGAGGGCATCTTCGTGCCCAGGAAAAAGATTAAGATGGGGAATTGCTGAGGTTCTGGGGTCAGTGTAGTTCCAGAAAAGAGGCACGTTTATAAATTGTGGCAGGCAGGGTAAAGAGGAGGGTACAGAACAGTAACCTCTGTCAGCCCCTTCAAAGCTGCTACAAAGCTGCCTGGATAAGGACACCGCCCACCAGATACTCAGCAGAATCACTGGGGCAGTGATGCCCTCCTGGCACAGCAGCAGACGCCCAGCTCTTTGCAAACCCAGGGAAGGAAGGTGCCACCTAAAGGGAACTCCCAGGTTGATGAGCACAGGGCTGCAGGGAGAACCCAGACATTAGGACCTGATGGCCTGATGAGGTGGTGGAGGATAGAGCCCCTGACCTCCTAGGTACTGAGAGCTCCCAGGCTGAGGAGAAAGCTCCAGCTCTTGTTTCACAGGGAAGTCCCCAGTGAAATAGGGGAAGGAGGACCTACATAAGCACAGGAAGCTCTGACGCAGAAGTCCTCTTCACTCTCAATTCTGCAGTCACCAAATCTGGCACCTCTTACCCACCCCCAGACTTGTGCCAAGGGGTCTCGCAGAGGAGCCTTCCCTACTTTCAATGCTTACTGTGTTGCTTTCAAAGCTTGGTCCCCGCATCTAGTCTGAATTCTCTGACTGCCTTGGGTCCCTCAGAAAGAGGCATCTGACCCCACTTCACTTCCACTTAACCTGCACTGTCCCATCTATCCCCATCACCCCTCTCCCCAATTCCACCCCACCCATCTGTACCACCCATCCCTGCAGCTTCTCAGCTCCCTAGTGTCCTCACCTTTGTACATGGCTTCCAGCAATGGAACCCCTGTTTGTGAGCTCATCACTTGTTGAGGGCTGGCCTCCTGATCTCATCAGCTTCATCTCTCAGCTCCTAACACAGTGCCCAGCCACTATGTTTATCTCACATTAGCTACATGGCCCATGTATGTTATCTCATCAATACATAGGAGACCAAGGCTCTGAGAAGCCTGACAACTCGCTCCCCCATCACCCGGGGAATTCTTGTCGTCCCTTACGTCACAGCCTAAATGTCCCTTCCTTGGGGAAACTCTCTCTGACATCCACCACCACACCCCATCCTCCCCACTCCAATGCAGCATCTTGTGCATCTCTGTAGCACTAATCACAGTGGCATTTAATGAGTTGTTTCTGCAATGGTTTGCTCTCTCCCCACTCATGCATAAGCTCCTCAAGGGATGGCAACATGTCTCTATTGTTTACCACCCTGTCCTGAATGCAGGGGCCCTGACTCAGAGAAGACTCTGGGTAATTATTTACCATTTGAAGAATGAATGGCTTCCTAAGTTTGTGCACCTAGAGCTCTCTGGCCTTCAGCTGCTTCATCCGTAAGTAGGTGGAGCCTTAGGTCCCCAGGACTAGCTCACTCTTAAGATGACTTCTCATTCTTAGGTCCTAGAAAATGCTTTTTAAAATTCCATCTTCCTTTCCCAAATGGAAACAACAATGTCATACCAATCAGGTTGGAAAAAAAATGAGAAATTTGGATAATGCCATGTGCTGAGTACCAGTGTCCTCGAAGAAACCTGTCAGTATTCAGGGAAATGAAGTACTGCACGCCTTCTGACCCCACCATCCCACTCCTGGGGAGACTCCGGGGAAACACTCACGTGGTCCCAGTGGGTCACCCACATGGTGGGGCATCGGAGGCAATCTAGCGTCCACCCCTGGAACAGCGGACATCTCTCGAGAAACTCCGCAGCAGTCAGAAGCATCGAATGAGATATATGCACAGCAACTCAGGTAGATATTAAAAACATGGTGTTAAGTGAAAAACTTAAGCAACAGAATGAGATCTATAGCCCAATACAATTTATGTAAATTAAAACACATTCGCACGATAAACAACACCATATATTTTATAGGCACCATCCATATCTGAGGACATATATTAGAGATTTTAGAGTGGAGCTGCAGAGGGGGCAGTCAGGAGGGGCCAGGCAATAGCATCAGGGAGAAGGAGAAAAATCGAACAAAGCAAAGCAAGAGTGAGGCTTTGTGAGATCAGGATGTTAATGGATGGTGAGTTGAACGTTGTGTTGGACTCGGACTAATCCAACTCTCTTTTCAAGGTGAATGTAATGACTGATTAACGAACGAAGATTCCACCTTCCCTTCCTCTCGTGGATCCCAGCAAACTTCCAGGGCATGGGTTAGCATAGGTTTGAAGAAGGTTTCTCGGCCTCTGCACTATCTCCATTTTGGGCCCGCTAAGTCTTTGTAGTTGGGGCTGGCCTGTGCATTGTAGGATGTTTAGCAGTTTCCCTGGTCTCCACCTACCAGATGCCAGTTGCACCTACCAAGTTCTGACACCCAAAATGTCTTCAGACATCGCCAAATGTCCCCTGGGGGACAAAAATCAACCCTGGTTGAGAACCACTGGGTTGGAATACAAGCCTGAAAAACCGCTCCCAGTCTGCCAGGTAAGTGACCCACACTTGCTTTACAAAACCCCATGCACGGAGCAACAGAACCTTGGGACCTGGGACTAAGCTTGTAGCTCCGTGTTGAAAGCCTGCAGCGTCACTTGCATTTTAAATCAAGGCTCGGTGGAGATTCCAGTTACAGCCTGCAACTGCATCTGCCTTGGGCTTCCTCCTAATTTTAACCAGCAGCTGGATTTGCATAGGACATTTGCATGTGAAATTACCCATGATTCTTTGGGAGCCATAGTCTACAGCAGATGATGGCAAAAAATATATATAATTCCATTTCAGCTTGCAAAGTAGGGGGGAGGAAGGAGATGAAGACTTCAGGGAGGGAGGGTACTTTAAGAAAATTTCAGTGCTTTATATAATTGGTTAGAGAGGTTGGAAATAGATGCCCTGCTGGTCACTGGCAGAGAGAACTGTCCTGGCAATTCATATGTGAATTAATGACTCAAAGAGTGAATGCATGAGGTCCCCTGAGACTCCCCCAGGAGCGAGCTACTGACCCAAGTGGAGGCAGGCAGAGGAGAGGGAAGGATGGTGCAGACCTGTGTACAGAACAGCACACAGCCCAGCCCCAGGCCTCCGGGAGCCCAGCCACCCGCTAGCACTGGCCGGCCCGGGAGCCTGCCACATGCCCGAGAGCACTCACTAAGTGCCTTCCTCACGTGGGCCATTTCATCACACAGCCCCACTCCTCTTGATGAAGGCATCGTTCCCCACATTTAGAAGAGGAGGAGGTGGAGATTCCCAAGTCTCACTCTCAGTAAAGAGCAGAGCCTGAATTGGAGGGAAAGTCTGCCAGACTCTAAAACCAGTGCTCCTTCCACTAAGACCTTCAGTGGGTCATTTGCTGACTTGCAAAGTTAATACACAGGCAAAAGCATGGCAGGTCATGCCGACAGGAGCAGACGACCCCTCCTTTACAGTTCAGCAGTTTCTGCTCAACCCGAGATTTGGCCAGGCCTGGGTTCCAGAATGTAAAAGCAGACATCTGCAAGCCATGCCCTAAATTCCAGGTGAGGTGTGTCTGTGCCACATGGGCTAAGGCTTAACTGGCACCTTCCTGGTTGCCACCTGCAGACACCAAGGTTAACCACACCCTCCACTTGCTGCCCCAGGGCCTTGCAGTCCTCTGTGATTGCATTACTTATTCTTTCTACATCTCTCTCCCCTACTAGACCGTAACATCTTGGGGGCAGAGATCATGACCGGCTCATCTATCTCTCTATCCCAGAGCTCCAGAAATATATGTGCTATAAACTGAGCTAATTTGGGGCTGGGAGCAGGAGACTAACCAATCTTTGTCATTCCAGTTGAAATGCTACCTTGTCCAGGAATAGTTTCTTGATTTTCCCAGGAGGAAGAACATCTTAGGTGAGACCTTCCCCTAAGCCATGGATAGCAGAAGCACTTTCCACCTTGTGCACTTGATCCCCTTGAATTTGCTGAAGACTCCTCAAAGGAAAGGGTCTTGCCCAATTGTTTTTGCATTTTCAGTGCCTAGAACAGGGTTTTGCATAGAGGAAATAGAACATGAATGAATAGATGGATGGATGGATGGATGGATGGATGGATGGATGGATAGATGGATAGATGGATAAATAGTTGATGAAAAAGTAAGAAGGCAGGCAGATGATTGGATAGGCATTTGGTTGAGTGGTGATTTAGTAGTTAAGTGGATAGACAGATAGATGGATTTATGGATGAATTGGAAGATAGACAGATGGATGGATGGAACAAGGGTTTGATGGCTGCGTGTTTGGATGTGAGAGAGTGAGCAGGCCAAAGATGATTGGATGGGTGGGTGCAAGGTTGAGTGGGTAGGTTGATGGTTTGGATGGTGAGTTAAGTGTATATTGGGTGGGTGGTGAGGATCTGGATGGGTAGATCCATGTGGTATAATAGAGTGGTTGGCTGGTGTGGTAATGGTTGCATAAAGACACAAAGTGTCTTTTCACCTTCCAATGTTATGCTCAGACTCCTAAGTAAAACAGTTCCTTTGTACTCCTCTTTTCCATATCCTACTTTTAAGTCCTCCTTCCTCTCCCACTCTCTTCCATCCTCTTAAGCAGGAGCTCTAGGATGCCAGATGGAAGCTTCCCAGGAAGTTCAGCTCCAGTCCCTGCCTGTGTGCTGAGCACTCCACATTGTGCAGAGATTTAATACTTGACTCCAGCCTCTCCCCACTCCTTACCTGCCTGAGGAGGTAGAGGCAGCGATTTGCATATTTATTAAATATCTCTTAGCAGGATCCACAAGCCGCATTGCTACATCCCGCTCCCAGAGCCTTCCTGCTGGCAGACAAGACCGTGTGCCATCAGCGCTGCATCACCGCCTGTTAAATAGCTGTTCCAGGGCCCAGGAGGCTAGGAGGGAGCCAGGGGCCACGGGGAGGGTGGGGAAGGCAGAGGCCATGCAGCAAAGGAGGGCCTAGAGGCCTGGCATGTGGCTGTCTCACACTTGCTTAATAGTGGGGGCTTCTGTCCATGGCCCAGGCAGAAAGGGCTCTGGGGGCATCTGTTTCAGACCCCTGCCTCCATGTGGGCACCCTGGAAATCAGCCCTTCCCTTAGAAAATTCCCAGAGGAGGACATTTTGAAGCATCTTTATTTTGAGTTTCTTCTGCTGCTTGGCTTATTTGGAAATTCTTCCTAGTGTCTGAACAGAAGTGTGCCTGCCTTTGCACAAGCCCCATTCTGGTAGGCTGTCTTAGGTCAAAAGGGAAAACAAACATTCATAAGCATGGCTGGGGTGTCCTCCCCAAGGCAGAGTCATCCTATAAGGTCTGGCCCTAGATCTAAATCTCCAGGGCCTTGGGCATCAATCAGTCCCTCTTCTGTCTAGAAAGGCGCTCTCGAGGGTAGAAACTGGGTGTCTTTCTGGGGACCAGGAGCTCCCTGCACTAAACTGGGATGAACCTCTTCCACTGGGCTCCCTGACTCTTCTTCCTGTCTCCTCTCACAGTTCCTAGATCAGGGTTCAAATCCAAGAATATAGTATCTAGAGTCAAACTATCCAGATGCTAATCTCTGCCCCACCTCTTACTAGCTGGGTGGCCTTCGGTAAGCGATAGAACCTCTCAGCCTCAGTTTTGTCATCCGTAAAATGCAGACGATGACAACACCCACCTCCTGAGGTTATTATGCAGAGTAAGTACAATGAAGGGCTTTCGGGCTTAGCATAGTACCTGGTTCTGATGTAGACATTGAGAAGATGTTGTTTGTTATTGCTACAGGATCCCAGAAAGTTCTAGGTGCAAAGTGCGGCTGGCGGCCCACCTGCCTTTCCTAGGGCGTGAGAAAGAGTGGAGAGGTTCCTACCTATTCTGTCTGCTGACTGTGCTGAGCATGTCTCCTCACAACAACCCTGCACAGTAATTACTTCAAACACTCCTATTTTATACATGCAAAAACTCAGTCCCAGGGGTAGAAGGGAAATGCATGAGACCACGTGAATTGGGAACCCACATGTCTCTTTATCTCTTCCCAGACAAGTTATGAGGGATCCCCTGCCCCAGGAACAGCCTAAGATCTCAAGAAGAGGAAGAGGAAACCCACAAACAAACAGCTTTTCCAGCTTCATCTGCCCCCACCTCCCCCAGCCCTGGACTGGTGGGATCCAGAAGGAAGGGCCCAAACTGCAGCCTCATAAACCTTCCCGAAAGCCCTCATAAACAGCAGGCCTGGCTGGTGCCACATCTGGTGCTGCAAAAAGCAAAATCTCTGGTTGTAAAGTAATCCTCATAAAAAAAAGAGAGTAAAGAAAAAAACCTCTGTGATAAATACAGTAATGACCTCTAGGAAACAAGGAAAAGGAGCCCAAGTTCCTATGACTGCAAAGGGAAGTGGGGCTTCAGCCCCAGCAGACACCACCCAAAAGGTACCAAGCTCAGGGAGCCTGGTGGCCCAAGCCAGGAGAGTGGCTGGGGGTGGCTGGGAGTGGAAAATGGAAATGAAGAATAGAGCTGCTGCTGCTGCTGCTGGTGATGGAGATGGTGATGGTGATGGTGTTGGTGATGCTGGTGCTGATGGTGATAATAATGGTGATGGTGATGGTGATAGTGATGCTGCTGCTGATATTGATAATGATGGTGATGATGGTGATGCTGGTGATGGTAATGGTGGTGATGGTGATGGTGATGGTAACGATAATCCTGGTGCTGCTGATAGTGATGGTGATGCTGGTAATAGTGATGGTGGTGGTGATGGTGATGGTAATGGTGATGTTGCTGGGCTGGTGGTGATAGTGATGGTGCTGATGATGGTGATGCTAGTGATAGTGATGGTGATGGCGATGATGCTGCTGATGGTGGTGGTGATGCTGGTGATGGTGGTGATGGTGATGGTGGTGATGATGCTGGTGATGGTGATGGTGCTGGTAGTGTGGTGGTGGTGATGGTGGTGATGCTGGTGATAGTGATGGTGATGGTGCTGGTGGTGGTGGTGATGGTGCTAGTGGTGGTGATGTTGGTGATGGTGCTGGTGGTGGTGGTGCTGGTGCTGGTGGTAGTGATGATAATGGTGCTGGTTGTGATGCTGGTGATAGTGATGGTGCTGGTGCTGGTGGTAGTGATGCTGGTGATAGTGATGGTGATAGTGCTGGTGGTGGTGATGCTGGTGACACTGATGGTGATGGTGCTGGTGGTGATGGTGATAGTGATGGTGTTAGTGTTTGTTATGCTGGTGATGGTGATGGTGATGGTGGTGGTGATACTGATGATGGTGATGGTGGTAATGGTAATGGTGCTGCTGGTGGTGATGCTGGTGATGGTGATGGTACTGGTGGTTATGGTGATGGTGATGGTGGTGGTGATACTGATCATGGCGATGGTGATTGTGCTGCTGGTGGTGATGCTGGTGATGGTGATGGTACTGGTGGTTATGGTGATGCCGTGGTGTTGATGGTGATACTGCTGGTGCGTGTGCTGGTGATGGTGATGCTGGTGATAGTGATGATGTTGGTGGTGATGGCACTGCTGCTGACACTGATGGTGATGGTGATGGTGCTTGTGGCAGTGATGTTGGTGATAGTGATGATGACGGTGATGGTAATGGTGATGATGATGGTGATGGTGATGCCGTGGTGTTGATGGTGATACTGCTGGTGCATGTGCTGGTGATGTTGCTGCTGGTGATAGTGATGATGTTGGTGGTGATGGCATTTCTGCTAGTACTGGTGGTGATGGTGATGGTGACGGTGATAGTGCTGGTGGTGATGGTGATGGTGGTAGTGTTGGTGGTGACGGTGATGGTGATGACAGCACTGAAGTAGCTTCTGTGAGACTTATATTCATGCCCACCCCCTTGATGGCACCTCTTAACAGTCTCTAAGTTTCCAGGCTAGGAATCCTATTGTATAGATGTAGAAACTGAGGTCAAGGAGAGCAGGAACTCTCATCCAGAGTTCAGGCCTGCTACCTGCTTTGTGACCCCACATTGCTGCTCTTGTGAGCCTGAGGAGAGATAGGGGCAGCCAGACCCCCATGCTAAGGAATTGCCAAGGCTTGAGGGGTAGGCGTGGCTATGGGGTCTTAGGTGGGGGCCTGCACATCCTACAGCCTCTGTTTGTCATCTATACATTGGGGATGTTCACTCTTACCTCACCTGGGGAGGAGGAAATGAGCTAAGAGATGGACAGGGCCTGAGGGTCTGGCGTGAGCTAGGGGGTCTGTAAGTGAGACCTATGGAAACCCAGGGTGGGACACTTAGAATCAGGATGCAGTGAGGCACCCAGGCCCAGGGGACAGGGGGATGTTTTTGGGTGGGGACAGATGTTGCCAACTTAGTGCTGGCATAAAACACCTTTGCCATCTTCAGCCCCTGAACAAGGCAGCCCTGCTCAGCAGCGAGTCTCCCAACCCTGACAACTCGCCCCCTTCCTTCCCTTGTTCAATCTTTCCATTCCCAGGCTTATCTCTTCCGTGAGCACCTCTCCTTCTCCCTCTGCTCCCCCCTCGGCTTTTGTCTGCCAGGCTCTGGCTTCTCCATCTTTCTGCAGTACTGACAATCTCCTTTGCTCTCTCTCCCCAGGTGTGGGAGACTATTGTCCCTCCTGCTGTCAGAGGCTGGCTCTGCCTTTCCCCATTTAAGACAACACTGCCCCTGCCTCTCCTTGCTCTCTCTGGGGCCCTGTGGGGGACTTGGACTCTGCCCACATCCAGTCCCAGCCTTAGTTGCTTGGGGAAGCCTCCCTTTGGTCTCCAGCCCAAAGCCCTAGGAAGCTCCCTTTAAGTGAAGAGGGACTCCTGCCTCCCACACACCCCTTCATAAAGCCCTACCCCATCTACAGGGAGGGCTCAGTATGGAACCATCCCTGCTGCAGCACATCCACCCACCTTCTTACAAATCTGTCCCCCTCCCGTCTCCCAGCAGGACAGGGCCAAGGGACCACACTTTGCTATCTTCTTCTCTGCCCAGTGCAGGCACTTAGGAAGGCATGTTTGCATGCATGAGCCTCTCCGGTAAATGAACCCCTGACATAGGGACCTCCTAAGTGGAGACAGTGCCAGCCCTGCCCCTACGCTCACCTCTGCCACTCCTCACCTCCTGCCCAGACTCAAAACAAGTGCAACAAAGCACAAAGCAATGTCCTCTCAAACCCCTGTCCCCCAAAACCCTGCCAAAGGATGCTGTGGAAAGGAGAGGGTCCTGCCCTGTGTGAGATGGGGTGGGAGGGGAGCTTCCAGAAGCTTTTGTCTTATCACGTGTAACATGGAATCATAGAACTTACAGGGCTGCTGGGAGGCCCAAATGAGTTCATAAATATAAAGCATTTGTAGCAGTGCTTGGCACATTGTAAATAAGCATAAGAGTGTAATACAAGTGTTTGCTACTGCCTTTTCTGGTAGTGGTGGTGGTGTTACTGGCGGTGATGGCAGTTGTTATTGGTGGTGGTGGTATTATTGGCAGTGGTGGCAGTTGTTATTGGTGGTGGTGGTATTATTGGCAGTAGTGGCAGGTGTTATTGGTGGTGGTGGTGGTGTTATTGATGGTAGTGGTAGTGGTGTTATTGGTGGTGGTGGTGGTGTTATTGGTGGTGGTGGTGATGTTATTGGTGGTGATGGTGGTAGTGGTGTTAGTCATGGTGGTGTTATTGGTGGTGATGGTGGTGGTGATATTGGTGTTGGTGTTGGTGTTGGTGGTGTTATTGCTGGTGGTGGTGGTGGTGTTATTGTTGGTGGTAGTGGTGCTATTGGTGGTGATGGTGGTGGTGTTATTGGTGGTGGTGGTGGTGTTATTGGTGGTGATGGTGGTGGTGTTAATGGTGGTGATGGTGGTGGTGTTATTGGTGGTGGTAGTGGTGTCATTGGTGTTGGTGGTGGTGTTATTGGTGGTGATGGTGGTGGTGATATTGGTGTTGGTGTTGGTGTTGGTGGTGTTATTGCTGGTGGTGGTGGTGGTGTTATTGTTGGTGGTAGTGGTGCTATTGGTGGTGATGGTGGTGGGGTTATTGGTGGTGGTGGTGGTGTTATTGGTGGTGATGGTGGTGGTGTTAATGGTGGTGATGGTGGTGGTGTTATTGGTGGTGGTAGTGGTGTCATTGGTGGTGGTGGTGGTGGTGTTATTGGTGGTGATGGTGGTGGTGTTAATGGTGGTGGTAGTGGTGTCATTGGTGGTGGTGGTGGTGGTGTTATTGGTGGTGGTGGTGGTGTTATTGGTGGTGGTGATGGTGTTGGTGTTGGTGGTGTAATTGGCGGTGATGGTGGTGGTATTATTGGTGGTGGTAGCATCTGTGTTATTGATGGTGGTGATGGTGTTATTGGTAGTGGTGGTGGTGTTATTGGTGGTGGTGGTGGTGTTATTGGTAGTGGTGGTGATGTTATTGGTGGTGATGGTGGTAGTGGTGTTAGTCATGGTGGAGTTATTGGTGGTGATGGTGGTGGTGATATTGGTGTTGGTGTTGGTGGTGTTATTGCTGGTGGTGGTGGTGGTGTTATTGTTGGTGGTAGTGGTGTTATTGGTGGTGATGGTGGTGGTGTTATTGGTGGTGGTGGTGTTATTGGTGGTGATGGTGGTGGTGTTATTGGTGGTGGTAGTGGTGTCATTGGTAGTGGTGGTGGTGGTGGTGTTATTGGTGGTGGTGGTGTTATTGGTGGTGGTGATGGTGTCGGTGTTGGTGGTGTAATTGGCGGTGATGGTGGTGGTATTATTGGTGGTGGTAGCATCTGTGTTATTGGTGGTGGTGATGGTGTTATTGGTAGTGGTGGTGGTGTTATTGGTGGTGGTAGCATCTGTGTTATTGGTGGTGGTGGTGGTGTTATTGGTAGTGGTGGTGGTGTTATTGGTGGTGTTATTGGTGTTATTGGTGGTGGTGTTATTGGTGGTGGTGGTGATGGTGTTATTGGTGGTGGTGTTATTGGTGGTGGTAGTGGTGTTATTGGTGGTGGTGGTAGTGGTGTTATTGGTGGTGGTGCTGGTGGTGGTGATATCATTGGTAGTGGTGATGGTGTTATTGGTGGTGGTGGTGGTGTTATTGGTGGTGGTGGTGGTGTTATTGGTGGTGGTGATATTATTGGTAGTGGTGATGGTGTTATTGGTGGTGGTGGTGGTGTTATTGGTGGTGGTGGTGGTGTTATTGGTGGTGGTGGTGATATTATTGGTAGTGGTGATGGTGTTATTGGTAGTGGTGATGGTGTTATTGGTGGTGGTGGTGGTGTTATTGGTGGTGGTGGTGGTGTTATTGGTGGTGGTGGTGATATTATTGGTAGTGGTGATGGTGTTATTGGTGGTGGTGGTGATATCATTGGTAGTGGTGATGGTGTTATTGGTGGTGGTGGTGGTGTTATTGGTGGTGGTGGTGGTGTTATTGGTAGTGGTGGTGTTATTGGTGGTGGTGTTATTGGTAGTGGTGTTATTGGTGGTGGTGGTAGTGGTGTTATTGGTGGTGGTGTTATTGGTGGTGGTAGTGGTGTTATTGGTGGTGGTGGTAGTGGTGTTATTGGTGGTGGTGCTGGTGGTGGTGATATTATTGGTAGTGGTGATGGTGTTATTGGTGGTGGTAGTGGTGTTATTGGTGGTGGTGCTGGTGGTGGTGATATTATTGGTAGTGGTGATGGTGTTATTGGTGGTGGTGGTGATATTATTGGTGGTGGTGGTGGTGTTATTGGTGGTGGTATTATTGGTGGTGGTGGTAGTGTTATTGGTGGTATTATTCCAGCCTTCTTTCTGTCCCCAGACTCACTTCCAATCCAATTTCCAACCCTGAAAATGCAAGATCTTCCACAAATGCAGAATCTTCACAGTGGGCTGATTTCTTTAAGGAACTGGGATAAAAATAACAATGTGAGTAACCATACTGTGAGCAGGTGCTGTTTATTGAGTGGTTACTGTGTGCCTGATGCTGCACCAGTGACCCTCTCAAATGGTCTCTTGTCATCCAACCAGGAGCCACCACCATCCCCTCCCATTCCCAGGTAAAGATAGACCCAGAGAGGCACAGCGACTCTCCCAAGCCCACAGAGGAGCAGGGCTCTGGCTGAGCAGCATCTTCTGTCTTAACTCACAGAAGGATTCTCCTGCCTCGAGTCGTTGGGTGGTGTTGGGCAAGTCACTTTCCCTTTATGGGCCTCAGTTTCCTCATCTGTAAGATGAAGTACCAGTGCCTGCAGGGCCTGGGGTGTGACAAAGGCCATGCTCCAGTTAAACTTTGCTGACTGGGCTGAGGTTGAGAGCTCATGTGACCTGCCTGGAGAGGGTTAGGTGCAGAAGCCCTGAGGGCTGCATGGACTGGCCTAGGGGGCTGGGTCCTCTCCTCACGGGATGCCTGTATACATGCGAGGACCTACGTGATACACAGGGATGCGCATGTGGGTGCACGGATGTAGCATGCACATCCATCCCAACACTTGGAGGTGCAGAGATAATCGGCTTCAGCGTCGCTCCATTGTGGAGAGAACAAGGGGTTAGCGAGGCTGACCAGAAAGCCCCTGAGACCTGGATAGCATTGCCACCAGCTGGGTCCCTGGGCTCCTCAGGGGGTCTGAGAAGGGCAGAGGCAGACCGATGACAGAACCAGGGGCTCAGAACCCAGCAAATGCGGCCCCAGGCTCTGCAGATGGAGCAACTGAGGTCAAGAGCAAAGTGGGGCCTCTGACTTCCAGCCCAGTCCTGCCAGAGCCCCCACCCCCTCAGCGGCTCTAGTAATAGTAGTAATAAAAATCATACTACCCCTAATCATTATGGTAATAATAGCTACCCTGATTGAGCCCTTTCTCTGTGCCAGACACCTGCTTGATGTCTTACAAACATGATCTCATTCACCCCCATGACAGCCCCCTGGGGAGGGAATCATTTTGCCAGCCTCCCTGTAAAGGCGGGAATCATGGGCTCCAAGATTTGCCCTAGCTCACCCGGCTGTGGGTGGCAGGGCTGGTTTCACCCCTGGGTCTGACTCCAGCCCATACTGTTTTTAAGGCACTGGACCAACTCATACAGGACCTGTTCTGACTGATTCTCTGATGATTCTGTGTCCCTCTCAAGCTTAGCACAGACCTGGGCACATTTTGGTGGGGGTCACTGTGTGAGCTGCAGTTGGACAGGCGTGAGCTCAAATCCTGATGCCCTGTAAATGACAGGATGCCTATATACATGCGAGGACCTATGTGATATGCAGGGATGCTCATGTGGATGCACGGATGTAGTATGTAGTTATTTGGTTGATTAAGAGGTTGGTGCAGTGCCCCCACGCATCCCCCACGAGGGTAAACATTGTCTAATTTCTCCAGGCCTGGGGATCCCTCACATTTAGCTATAAACCCATTTGTATTTCAGAGCCTTCCTGCATGCATGCCTGGAATCTCCATTTCCTCTGCCTGAAATCTCTGCTATTTTCCCACCTGGTCGTTTTCTGCTCATTCTCTCAGACAGTTCTCCAGGAAGCCTCACCTGATTCCCTAGGCTGAGTTAGACATACCCCCACTTCCTTTGCTGGCCCCATGGCACCTTTTACATCTCTCTCTTCCTGGTAATTGCCAATTACATGTCTGTCTAGAGTACTGTGAGGTTCCTGAGGGCAGGGAAGGTGTCATATTTGTCTCATGTCCCCAACACTGTGCTGCACTTAGAAGGTGCTCCGAAATGGCTGCAGAGTGAATGAACAAATAAGCAGATGAATGAATCAACAAATGAATGAGTGATGGGAGAACCAGCGCAAGCTGCCCTCCTATCCTGCCTTATTGGGTCAGAGACACGGATGGTAGGATCCCTCTCCCATCCCTCCTCCTTCCCCTGACACACCCCCATCCACCACAATAACCCACCTCTTCTCAGCATTTAAATTTGCCTGTCATCTTTGCCGATGATGCTGCCAAATCTGCTTCCTCCCCACCCCCACCCTCTTTCTTCTTCTTTGTTTTGGTCCTGCATCTAGAAGGTCAAGACCACAGTGACCTCTGGACTCCAGCCCCTGGCTAAGAATGCAATCTACCTGTCCACGGGCCAGTGTGATGCAAGATGTCAAGGGATGGTGATCACTGAGAGACCAAAGATTTCCTCTGAATTTGCCTGGATTTTCACACTTGATTGTTCACTGTCAAAAGGAAGAACAGGTGTACCTACAGCAACCTGGCTGCAGAAATCTACATTCTCCTTATTCTGAGAAACCCCCCAAAATACTACCACCAAAGTAGAAACCAAATTTATCCTGAATTGACATGTACCCCCTAACCCCAGCCCAACTCCATACTCCTCTCTGTCAAGGAAGCAAAATCAATTTCCTTTGCTTTAGATACCAGCATGTAGGCTTGTGGACTTCCAAATGCTGTCTTCCAAGAACTTGGAGTTTAAACACGATCCCTTGGGTGATATGTCCAAAGAAGTTCTCACTGAAATTCCCCGCATCGTAAAATGTCAGGATGTCTGCGGTCTTTATTTATAGACAGATTGCTTTTCAACTTTTCTCACTCCAACATTTCAATGTGTTATTCCTGAAGATAAATGCACATTATGATTTCATAATAGAAATTGCATTTCTCCCTTGTGTCACCTCTAAGCATGTATATACATAAATATGGCACATTGCCTCCGACAGTAATTTAAAAGGCACTTTGGAGAACATATTGATTATGACCAGAGAACGGAGCTGGCACGGTCTAGATTTCATCGAATCTGCCTCCTCCCCACCCCCGCTCTCTTTCCTCTTCTGTGTTTGGACTCTGAAGCTTGGGAACTTATGATTTCCATTTATCTTTGTATATCAGGGATGTTTGTTTATAAGCATCATGGGGTTTAGGAGAGAGGGAAAAAGTGAAATTTTATAACTCCAAAGTGTAAACAAGGAAGGAAAATGCAACCTTCCCACCGGAGTGGGTTCCCTGGAGACAGGAATTCTCCATGTCACTCCCAGACAAACTTGAGATCTTGTGTGGCGGATGCTGTGCACAGCTGCCCAAGCCACTTGGGGATGTGGCTGTCTGTCAGCTCAGGATCACGTGCTCCAAGCATTCTCCCGGGCTGGCCCAGTATCCTCCTCTTGACTCCTTCATCTGCCTCCTGGAGACCTTAGGCTCACCTTGGAACATTCACCTCCTCTGAGCCCTTTGAGCCACTCACCATCATTTGTGGAAACTGCTAGAAACTCTTCTCTTCCAGGAAGTTTCCATGACTACTCAGAGCTACATCCCAGCATCCCACTTTCTCCCTGGTACCATCTACACTCAGCCCATTTTAATGATGATTTATCTCCGGGCTGCTTTTAAAGATGAGATTATTCTGGGTCAGGTACCTTGATGTGTTGGAGGAAACCAAACTGAAATCGATTAAGTGTCTGCAACACACCAGGCAAGTTCCTTTAATCCATCTCGTTTAGTCCCGGCAACAGTCTTGAAGGGCAATGTTTTATTTCCCCATTTTATAGAAGACCAAATGAGGCACACAAATGTTGAGCTACCCATCCCCTTAGAAGATATTGGGCCACTAAATGAAAGAGCCTTGATTCAAACCTTCAAAACCCACTCCCTTTGACATTTCCTAGAGGTGATGGGGCTAGGGTATAGGGTTGGAGATCAGGTTTTCAAAATATCAATTACTTTTCCAATCAAGATGGATGGTTCCATGGCTGTGCACTGATGGCAGCCATGGCAAGTGTCCTGAAATGTCCACCTCTGGTCATAAGGGACCCAAGCTGGAGTGAGCTTAGTATTTTTTTTTTTAAGACAGAGTCTCACTCTATTGCCCAGGCTGGAGTGCTCACTGCAACCTCCGCCTCCCAGGTTCAAGCAATTCTCATGCCTCAGCCTCCCAAGTAGCTGGAATTACAGGTGCCCGCCACCATACCCGGCTAATTTTTGTATTGTTAGTAAAGACAGGGTTTTATCATGTTGGCCAGGCTCGTCTCAAACTCTTGGTCTCAAGTGGTCTGCCCACCTCATTCTCCCAAAATGCTGGGATTACAGACGGGAGTCACCACACCCAGTCCTTGGAGTGAGCTTAACTCTGTCAGTACTCAACACTCTTTGTCTTTTCTACTCTCTCTATTCCTCCCTGTCAGTCTTTTCTCTGCCCGCTCCTTAAACATCACTATTCTCTACATTTGGTCTTCGGCCCCCTCTCTTTGTCCTCTTTCCACTCTTCCTCAGCTCTCCCCCATCTCCTACCAGTTACAAGGACCATTTTTCTCTTGGCAACTTTCCAACATTCACCGCAGCTCAGATCTCTCTGCTACCTAACTGCCTACTGGATGTCTCTGTTGGGATGTCTTGTAGGCCTCTGAAATGTAATATGACAACTATTGAACAAAACATTCCACCCTCTCAGTGAGAGTACTGTCACCCACCCAGGTCACTAAAGCCAGAGGCCCCAGCCATCGTATTCCTCCTCTGTGTTCTCCCATCCATTGATTCATCCCAGGCCCTACATCCTCTGCATCCTTAACAACTCTCTTCCCTCTGTGTGTCCTCTTTTTCTGTGTTAGTTCAAACCAACACTCATTCAGACCTGAGTCTCATGGCTGTAGCCGCCTGACTCATCTCCTAGGTCCCACTCTTGTCCCTTCCAGCCCATTTTGCATACAACAGCCAGAGGGGGGCTTTATCAAGCAGAAAGCAGATCATGTCATGCTCTTGTTTAGAATCCATCATGGCGCCCATTCATGGCCAGTGGGGACATCTCCATTGTGTTTCCCCACTCATGTCAGGCCCACATAGTAGGCATTCAGTAAATTATTGCCAAATGAATTTTTTCCCCGTTCTCCTTGAGTCTGTTCTCAAGGCTTGGTGCCTGCTAACTTTTCCTTCCAGAGCTTTCATGACCCATTCTGCTTCAGCATTTCAGCCCTGCCTTGGAGCCAAGACCTGGGGGCTGAGCTGGCCTTTGCCTCTGCCATTAGTTGTCTTCCCCTCTCAATTACATGGTAATCCCTGTTAAAACTACAAATTTATTTATAGTTTTTTTCCTTTCTTTTTTTTCCCCACTCGGCAATTTTTACGGCTCATCGGCCGTAACAAATTCTACTTCATAAAGCGAAGGCACGTCTTATTATTACCTTATGGAAATAGACGGCAGCAGCTGGCTCCTATTCCCGGCCAGCGTGTTGTCTCCACGAATCCGTAATGGTTTCAATCAATACCCCTGTGGGATTTGTTCCGCTCTTTGAGGACGAGAACATTTAGACCTGAGAGTGGTGTTTCTGCCTCCGAGCCAGTTGGCAGTGATGCCCCACCCAGAGGCCTTGGATTTTGGGGGTTGCCCAGTGAAAAGATTCCTGCAGGGAAGTCCTGGTGTTTCTATTTTGTCCACTAATAAAGAGGTCACTCTTGTGCACAATATGTATGGAAGACACTCAGTAAATACTATTATGGTAACCATATGAGGTGGGTGCAAACCCATTTTCTGAGTAGGGAAAGTGGGGCTCAGAGAGAGTTTGAGCATCTCTAAGGGGCTTGCTCCTCCAGGCCCAAGCAAGAGGGCAGGAGGCTCTGAGGGTGCCCTGGGCTCCCTTTCCCACTGCACACCTTTCCTAGACTCCACTGTGAGGACCATTAAGTCATTCATTCATTCATTCATTCATTCAATACAAATGGACTAGCATTTACTGAGTACTGGGCACTATAGCAGATGTTTGGATCCTGAGATAATTCAGCCATGTATGAAAAGAGTGGACGTTATCTTCTTCCCCATCAGATCAGAGGGCACCTTTATTAATTATAATGGTACTACTAATAATCTGGAGGAAAAGAATTCTGAGAAGTCAAAGATGAAGACAAAGGGGAAGATAAGGAGTGCTAAGACCAGGCACTCTGGCAATTGATCCCGGTGTGTGATCTCGTGTTATCTTCATAACCCCACAGATGCCAGGGGTCAAGGGGCCTAGGAACACAGTGCTTGAATGTGAATCCCAGCCCCTCTCACCCAGCTTTGTGACCTTGCTCAGGTAGTAAAGCTCACTACACCTTGTTACTTCAAGGACAAAATGGGGGTGATATTAATACTCATCTTTATCCTAGCAGGAGGAATAAAAGAAAATCACATAATTTGTGCACAGTACTTATTAAAAGCTCTCGGTAAATAGTATTCATAACCATACGTGGTAAGTGCTATTTATTATCCCATTTTACAGGTGAGGAAAGTATGGCTCAGAGCATTCGTAACTTGCCTAAGAGAACAGAGCCAGTGGGGGCAGAGGTGAGATTCTGGAGTCAGCCCCAAGGTGTGCCTTCTCACCCATCACCTCCCAAGACCCTGCATTACCACCATCCCAAGCATCGGTTTAGTCATTAGCTTTGCCAGGGCAGGGCTGGCCTTACAGTTAGGAATACCCACAGGGTAGAGGTATCTGCCTTAGAGGAGTTACAGTCTCCTAGAGTACAGGGCTATTAACAAGAGTTAATTCACTTTCAGCAGAGCCATGTGAACCTGTGAGCAAACAATAGTGGGTGGACACAAAAGAGGAGGGAGCATTCCCTGGGCCAGGATTAGGAGGGAGCGACCACAGGGAGATGCAAATCCTTGCATTTGAGATATGGGAAGGGAGGATCTGAGAAACTCTGGTCCAACTGAACTCTTGTCATCATCAGCATCTCCAGGCTGCTGACCAGAGTGCACCTTACACATCAGTCAGGACTCCGCTCTGGAATCAACTCCCCTAGAAATTTCCTGACCAGCTCAGACCCTGCTGGGCCCTGCACTCACCCTGGGATGTGCCTCCTCTGACACTCATCACTATCCTCACGTCTGCAGGATAAGCATCACCCTCAACGTGACCTTCCTCTTTGGGGCATAAAATTCCTCATGCTCACTTTTCGAATCCCTTATATCTGTATGGTCTTCCTGTGGTGTGAATAGAAGTGTTATTAGAAAAAAAGCAACTCAAGTGTGAATTATTAGATTGTTTTCATAACAAAATATGTGATTTTTGTGCAAAGGTCTTTGCTGCAAGTTGGCCCCATTAACAGGTCCATTATTGACCTTTCAAGGACTTGCGACTGAAGGTCAACACAAGGTGGTCAGGGGCTTCTGCAAGTGGGAACACAGGCCACCTCCTCCCATCGGACTGGGTATAGGAGGCACAAGGGGTTAGGGTAGGAACTGCAAATCATCACTGGTGGGGACTCCACTGCTCTGTTATTTCTCCCTGCCTCTGACTGCAGACCTGATTATATTTGGAAAGAAAAATCATGATCATCAGAGAATGGCAAGGCATCCTATTGGTTGGGCACAGACATGGAAAGGACTAGCAGGGCACACCTCTTCCAGCCTCGCTAAGATGCCTCTGAAGACAGGGAACTCACTACCTGCAGAGCAAGTCCATTCTTGAGCAGCGCCAACTCTCACATAGTTTTCCTTTGATGTAGTTTCAAGACGGCAACTCTGTATCTTCAGCCCAGACCTCGCAGTTCAGCTGTTGGAGGCTTGAGAGCAAGTGGAATCCTTCCTATGCACGTCACTTGCTTGGCTACTGCAGACAGAAAATGAGAGCTGGAAAGGACCTCAGAATCCACCCCTCTGCCTGTTGTGCAATGGGGCTGTGGTCATTGCATCCCTGGACAAGGTGTCTGTGCTTTACTTTCCTCATCTGTGCAGCAGGATCTGACCTATGTGGTGTTTGCTGTGGCTTGACCCCAGAGCTGGGGCTAGATCCCAGCTCCAGCCTCCTCCTTGGCTTCTTGGATCATCACCATTGGCAGAAAGTAGAGTTGGCCAGGATTGGTCTGATGCCAGTTCTGCCTGTTCCCCATAATCTTCCAATTTGCCTGGGCACATAGAGTGCAGCCCCGGCTTGGCCCGTGTGGAATGTCTGGTGCTTTGTTTCCACCATGTCTTAATCCTCTTCCATCTGACTAATATGGCTGATGGAGGGTGGCAGCCTTGGGAGGCAAGGAGGCTCTACCGTCCAGTAAACTTTTTAGTTTACTCCAAAATGTGGAAGGCGCTTGCCGACTCCCAGGTCTCTGTCTCCTGTAGCCTGGCTGGAAGCTCAAATAAATGTCCCTTTCCCTGCCTCAAAGTACAGACTCACTGAGTCCCAGAGGCAGCCTCGTGAGTGGAAAGAAAGAGCAGGGACTCTGGAGACAGAGAGGTCAGATTCAAATTCTGGCTCCTTCTCGTAACAGCTGTCTGACTTGACTCAAAGCTTTCCCCTTCCCTTGGTCTTAGTTTCCTCCTCTGCAGAAGAGAGATAAAAAAAAAAAATCCCATCCCAAAGGGCTATTGTGGGGTTTTTAAACAAGGGAAGTTAAGGTTAGTGTTTGGCTTCATGTCCGGCACACGCTCAACTCTGGGTAAACCCTGGCCTTCCCCATCCTAGCCCCCGGCACCTGCACCCTTGTCCTCACCAAATCCCCTCAGACCTCAGCCTCCTCTGGCTCATACTAGGAAGATCATGGTTACCATGGCAACCCACAGGCAGCGGGGGCTCCCTGTCCCTGCTCACCCAGCCCCGTCCCTCTCTGACCCTGTGCCTAGCTCAGCCCAACCCAGCCCGGGCAGCTGCCAAGGCGGTCAATTTTGTCAGGCACAGCCGGTTCTTCCTCCTGGAGCTGATCCCTAACCACTTGGAGGTTTAAAGAGGTTCAGGACTCAGTGGGCATGAGGGGCTTTTCTCAGCCAGCTCATGTCCTCCTGCATGAGTGGAAGCTCTGTCCTGCTGCACCCCTGACCCTGGCTCCTGCCAGGATCTGCTTTGCTCTCTAATTAGAAAGGCTGGCAGGGGTCGCAGTGGTATTTTGTTCCCCCGTCCTTCCACGCCCTGCCTCCTCCAGCATTTGCTGAGCACATCCTCACTCCACCTCCCCTTGGCTGGGCCTGAGTGGAAGGTTGGGTCTGAGTGAAAGGACATCTCAGCACACCGAACTGAAATGAGAGCATCCAGCTCTGTGTAATCCTGGCTGTGCACTTAGCAGCTGTATTACAGGCCAGGGCTGCTGTAACAGGGTCCCACAAATGGGAAGCTTAAGCAGTCAGAAATGTATTGACTCAGTGCTGGAGGCTTGAAGTCTGAGATCAAGGTGTCTGCAGGGTTGCATCTTTCTGAGTGCTACAGGAAGAATCTGTTCTAGCTCTCTCACTGGGTGTTTTGCTGGCACTCTTTGGCATGGCTTGACTCATAAAGGCACCATCCTGCCTGCCTTCGCTTTACGTGGTGTGTGTCTGAGTGTGTGTCTTCTCCATATTTACATTTCCCCATTTTACGAGGGCACCGGTCATGTTGGATTAGGCTTTACTTTGATGACCTCCTTTTAACTTGATTATCTCTGTAA
This sequence comes from Pan troglodytes, assembly GCF_028858775.2. Lineage (NCBI taxonomy): Eukaryota > Metazoa > Chordata > Mammalia > Primates > Hominidae > Pan > Pan troglodytes. The sequence continues at coordinate 213,144,621 of NC_072398.2, read as the reverse complement.
AGACCCTATTTCCAAATAAGCTCACATTTCTGAGGCACTGGGGGGTTAGGACTTGAACACGTGAATTTTGAGGGGATGGGATCCAACCTATAGCACGAGGTGTGGCCCTGGGCAAGTCACATCACCTGTTAGGTCCTAAGAAATGTTCATCTTGAAAGTGGGTGTAAAAATTGCCACATCCTCAGGGGATTGTTGTAAGGACCGAATGAGACAAGGTGTATAGGTTGGTTAGCCCAAGGCTAGCTATAGTGGAGTTGATAATCATAGCTGCTGTGAATTTCTGCTTGAGGGAGGGGACCATGATCATTGATGCATTTACTCTCAATGGACAAAGTAAAAGGAAAGGTGGAAAGTAAACTCTCAAGCCTCTTGGGGTTCCTCGTTGCTGTAACCTGCCTCCTAGCAACCCCAATAGGGCTACACTTTTGCCATTCATTCACCAACTCCATCAATCTATTTGACAAGTGCTGTGTACGTTCTATTTCATTTAATCATTACAAAAGTATTAGGTTGGTGCAAAAGAAATCACAGTTTTGCCATAAAAGTCATGGCCAAAACTGCCATTACTTTTGCACCAACCTAATATTAGTATTATTATTACCAATTAACAGATGAGGAAATTGAGGCTTTGGGTGGTGGCATGGCCTGCTCATAGTTCCACGGCACAAGGAATGGTGGGGGCCGGGCTCACTGGTTTGGTGGCGTGCATGTACGCGCGACTGCAGGGATACCTGCCTGGGGCAGCTTGGCCTTTTCTCTCCGCATGGGCTACACATATCCTTTGAGCCAGAGCTCCCTGACCGCCTTTGCAGCCCATCCCTGGAGGGAATTCACAGCAGTTATGATTACCAACCCCACTATAGCTAGCCTTGGGCTAACCAACCTATACACATTGTCTCATTCAGTCCTTACGACAATCCCCATGGGAACTCACACTCCCGCGTTGTTGGCACTGGGCACTGTGAGCCATTGGATTGCACCCCAGCACCCAGCCCTGGGTTATAATTTTTTGTATTTATGTCTTTCCTTTGCTTGTCATCAGGCTGTTTATCGGCACGCGGCGACGCATCTCTCGTACGTGTTAAATATATATACGTCTCTGTGTGTCTGTGTATGCCTTCCCGGTTCTATTTATGCAGTTCCTTGGAGGATTAATTTAGCCAAATAACCGAAGTTATTTAGGTAGTTGACATTCACACTGGAAAGAGAATGTGGGAGCGAAGTCAGCGAGGCACTGGCTCTGCTCCCAGGCCCCCCAGACTCAGTTTCCTTCAGATTAAGGTCTGGCGTGGTGGAAAGTGCAGGAGCTCATCTAGTCAAATGTTCTAACCCAGGCCCTGTAATGGTGAGCTATGGATGCTGGGAAAAGTCCAAAGCTGAGCCTCAGTTTGTTCAGCTAAAAAGAGGCCTTTTTTATCTTACAGAGAACATGCAAGCTTTGATTGATTTAATGAATTTAAAGCTTTTTGTTCACTGTAGGCATTTATTTGTTAGTGGCACTCTCTCCTCTTTATGTCTCTGTGTCTGTGCCAAGTGATGCGTAAGATGAAATGGAAATTCCCGGCCAGGCGGGGTGGCTTATGCCTGTAATCCCAGCACTTTGGGAGGCCGAGGCAGGTGGATCACAAAGTCAGGAGTTTGAGACCAGCCTGGCCAATATGATGAAAACCCTTCTCAGCTAAAAATACAAAAAGTAGCCGGGTGTGGTGGGGCATGCCTGTAGTCCCAGCTACTCAGGAGGCTGAGGCAGGAGAATCACTTGAATCTGGAAGGTGGAGGTTGCAGTGAGCCAAGATCACACCACTGCACTCCAACTAGGCAACAGAGTGAGACACCATAAAATAAATAAAATAAAATAAAATAAAATTCCTTGTGTTGGCACCTGAGGTCCTTGGTATTCTGACATTCTGATCCTTGTTGATCTTCCTTTCTCTGGAATTGTTACTCTCACTGTGCCTGGACATGATATAATTCAGTTGGGATGGTTGATGTTGTTGGTGCCCTTTTAAGTCTCTTCCTGGAGCTCATCGTTCCTGTGTATGGTGACTCTATGGCTTCTACCAGCCAGCATACTGGAGGGCTTTCTTTGGTGGTCAGATCCCAACTCACATGCCAAAGGGGCAGGCTGGAGGTGGGAGCAGCTTCCACAGAAAACAACCCTCAACCACCAAAGTAGGAAAATGGTACATACACACCCCAGTCGTTCATTCATCGAATAACTCACAGGCCTGTTCTGTGCTCTCACCTACTGCTTCCCAGCAGGCTGGAACTCTGGTTGCCCCCTGCAGAAACCTGCTCCATAACACTCTTAGTTGGCTTCCTTCTCTTCTCTTCCATGTTTCACTCCCTCATTCTCCTACAGGTGTGTCTGGAAGCCACTTCAAAGTAAACTCTATGCACTCAAATCCTTGTCTTAGGGTGTCCTTTTGGAAAATCCCAACCTAAGACAAGGTAGGATTGTGAGCATTAATGGTCTGAACTCTGGGGTACAACCACCTGTCTTTGAATTCTGCTTCAAGAGTCAGTGAGAAGTTATTTAGCCTTTCTGAGACTCAGTTTCTTCATTTGTAAAGTAGGGCCAGTAATGACAGTACCCGACCCAACAGAGGCGTGAGATGACCCACAGAGATAGACAGGGTCCTGTCCCTCTCTGGCCACTTACCCTACTTCAGTTTGTTCCAAAACTCCCTTCACCCAGTTCACCTTGGGGATTCCATTATTTGTTGATTTGCACATTGTCTTCTTCACATAGACTGTCCCTACCTCATCTAGATGATCAATGTTGTGAGTGGGGGTCTCTGTCACTCTTGTTCGGGGCTGTTTCTCAGGACCATGGACAGCGCCAAGACCACTCTACTTTCCCAGCATGATCAGATCTCTCGTTGCTCTCTCAGTGGCCCCCACGAGTGCTTTACCCATTCCTGGCTCTGATTTTGCTCTAGCACTTCCTAGCACCTTGGATTCCTGTTCTATCCAACTCTATCCTTTTTTTTTCTTTCTTTTTTTTTTTTTGAGACGCAGTCTCGCTCTGTTGCCCAGGCCGGAGTGCAGTGGCGCCATCTCGGCTCACTGCAAGCTCCGCCTCCCGGGTTCACGCCATTCTCCTGCCTCAGCCTCCCGAGTAGCTGGGACTACAGGCGCCCGCCACAGCGTCCGGCTAATTTTTTGTATTTTTAGTAGAGATGGGGTTTCACTGTGTTAGCCAGGAAGGTCTCGATCTCCTGACCTCGTGATCCACCCGCCTCGGCCTCCCAAAGTGCTGGGATTACAGGCGTGAACCACCGCGCCTGGCCCAACTCTATTCATTCTTTATAGCTCAGGAAGTGATCTCACTCTTGGTCATGGCTGACTGGATCTGGGATCAAGGCCTGAACCAAAATCATCCGCCTGTAGGCTGATGGGAAGCCTGTGAGTTGGCCTGGGTTGGGGGTTCAACCCCAGCCTAGCAACAATAAGTCATTGGTATTGAGCACATTCTGCACACCAGGCACAGCACTGAGCACTCCACCACACAATCTTCCTAACTCACAGCTGTCCTTTGAGGCTGGTGCTGTTATTATCATGCCTCATTTCATAGATGTGAAAACAGACTTGGGGAGCTTACACAACTTGCCTGATGTTAGGATTTGAATCAGATCTGTCTGACTCCAGAGCAGTCTCTAGGAATGCCTCCCTATCTTCTCCTTTGGGGTGGTAATTAACTAAAGCTCTCCATTCCTCCTTCTTGAACCATGAAGTTTGTAGTGCCCCTGCCCGCAAATGTGTGTATGTGTGTGCGTGTGTGTATGTGTGCATGAAAGAGAGAGAGAGAGAGAAAGAGACACTCAGGGAATGGGGAAGCACAGATGTGGCCAAAAAGTGAGGTAAGAAGGCTGGAAGCTGAAGCCAGAGGTGAATAGATGTCTTAAGAGCAGGGACCAAGAGCTGAGAAAAGAGGAGCAACAGAAAGGAAAGACCTGAGCTATGGGGATGGTGCCTATGGGGATGGTCCAAGCCTTGCCCCATGACTGTGACCTTTCAATCTCTCACTGGGCACCCAGCAAGTGCCAGGCACCAACACTGAGCAAAACTCCCATTCTCCACAAGGCCTGGCCCAGCAGCAGCTGGGATGGTTTCTCATCCCTTGAGGAACCCCAGAGCATATATTCTCTGCCATCTGAGTAGCCAGCCACGTGGCTACTCCCAATATCATCATCACGCTGAACTCTTCCATGACATCAGCCCAATAATGGGTACCTCCATCCCCCGACCTTGTGACAACATTTCATAGATGTCTTCTCCACACCACTCATACCACCTGCATCAGCACCATCATTAATTTCTTCCTTCATCTGGCAAATATGTATGGAGCCTCTATTATGTGCCAGGTACTCTTCTAGCCACTGGGGACACAGCAGTGAACAAAATCAAGTGTCAGCTCTCGGAGTCTTCCATTCATCCCATTCATCATCCTCACTACTCCCTCCATGACCTTGACTGCCAGCACCATTACCATCACTATAATATCATCAACCATTGTTTCCTGAGCACTTCGCTTGGAGCTGAGCACATAAAAAAGTTACCCCATCCTTGCAGCCCATGTTCTGCTTCCTATCTTATCATCAGCACAGAGGGAAATCCCTCCTTACAGAGACACGCCTCCAGTTTTCCCGCAGAGTGTAGCCCCCCAAAGCCCAATGGGTGGAGGAGGGCTGTCTGACCTGCTTGGAAATTCTTTTAGTGTAAAAAGGAGCTGATGCTTCATCCCGGAGACAGCTGCATTTCCCCAGAGCAGGAAATGAAATAACACAAAGACTGTGGCTCTCCCAAATAAAAAAAAAAATGCCCATGAGATGCCAGAAAGGGACTGGGGAGAACACTGTGGCTTGTGCTGGGCTCTGGCAGCCTCTGCCCACAAGCAGCATCTCGGCAAGAGCCCCTTAAAGAGTAACTGATAGAGTAATAAGGGAGCATGGGTTGGGGGGAACAGATGATCCTTAATTTTCTGGCTGCAAATGAGTTCATCTATTCACCCACGTGGCTCCTGTTTCCCCTCCTCCCCCTGCCCAGCATCTGGCTTCCTTCTAACCTGGCATTCCATATTACAGAGGGCTCCATCAGCCCCTAAGGCTGGGATTTATTTAAATGGTGAGTGAGCTGTGTGGCCAAAGCCCGTGTTAAGCAATGTTTATTACAATCAATAAATCATGGTCTCGTATCTGATCCAGAGACGGAAATAGCTCGTGAGCCCAGGATGCAAGGGAGAGTGAGGTTAGCACAGCCCGAGATAAGACAGACTCAATCGAGGTCAGTCTCTCCACCCTGGCTGCAGGCGGCTGGGTGCTCTAGAGCTCTGGTCTCCTCTCCTGACATTTCCTCTCCCACCTACCCCTTTGAGAAACCTCCCCCAGGGTCTACCTTGTCTCCACATGAGAGAAGGCTGACCTGGGAGCAGAGGCATGGCTTGGAGAGCCAGGTGGGCTCCTCAGGAGCAGCAGGATTTGGGTGAGAAAATTGCCGGGTCTCCTTTGGTGACTTCTTTCCTGGTGGGTGGAAGGGTAGCTCCATACCCTGCCACTCTGGAAAGGAAGCAGGGTAGTTAGGAGACAACTTGAAATGCCCAAATCTGCAAGTCTGCAGCTTGGAAGGAGAGGAGCACTAAGGAGGGGTAGATTCATTTAGTTTTAAGAGCACAGTTTTGGTATCACCAAGAGCCAGTTGGGTTCAAATCCCAGCTTCACCACTTCCTTCCATTAGTTACCTAACCTCTCTGTGTAAATTGGAGGAAAGAATATGACCTTCTTTATAGGGTTATTTAGGAGAAATGCAAGGAGTTGATGTGGGTAGGAGTACTTCACACCAGGGCGGGTATATGGTTTCTTCTCAATAGATGGCACTTGCTGTGGTAGGCTGAATATGCTCCCCCCCAAATGTCCTTGTCGTAATTCCCAGAACCTGCAAATGTCACTTTTATGGCAAAAGGGACTCTGCAGAATCATGAAGGATCTTGGGATGAGAACATTATCCTGGATTATTCCAGCGGGCTCTGTGTAGTCACAATGGGCCCTGGAATAGAACACAAGAGAATAGAGAATTCAGTGTGAGAAGAAGGCCATGCAACAAGAGAGGCAGAATCAGAGAGAGAAGATGCCATGCTGATGGCTTCGAAAATGAAAAAAGGGTCCTGAGTCAAAGAATACAAGTGGATTCTAGGAGCTAGGAAAGTCAGGAAACAGGCTGTGCTCTGGAGCCTCCATAAAAAACCAGTCATGTGAACACCTTCATGTTAGCCCATAAGCCTCACGTCAAACTTCTGGCTTCTAGAACTGCAGGAAAAGCAATTTGTGTTGATTTAGCCGGTGAGTTTGTGATAATTTTTAAAAGGATCAAGACGGAAAGTAATGTATCTAGGAAGACCATGATGCTGATGATGCCAGTGCCAGCTTCTCAGATGTCTCCCAGAATCCCTCAGGTCATACATGGAACCCCACCCATCTTCTTGGAAGGAGGAAACCAGGCTAGAGAACGTTCTACATGTGCCTACTTGGCATTACCAGCTCAGAGAAGTGGGAATGTGGAGCTTCACACAGATTTCTGATGCCCATGCAAGCAGTGGTCAAACCCTTTGTGGTCCCAGTCTCATGGGTCACCACAAGCTTATCAAGCAGAGCTTAATTCATGGAGTTTGTTTAGTCAGTAGATGCCCTTATACTGGCTGAGGGGTGGCCAGTTGATGCATAGAGAGGGAGGAAAGGCAAGAGCAAATTCTGGGGGAAGCTAAATGTTGTGCAGGCAATTAGGAGTGAGGACTTGGCAGGACCAACTGTCAATACGGAGAACTGGACAATGGCTTGATAATAGGGTGAGGTAGGAGACCCCTTACCTGGGTCGAAGGTCAGGGCAAGCCTTCCTTGATGAAGGGACAGCTGAGCTGGTCCAGGGCTCCTTACAATGCTCCTGGCTAGGAGTAGGATTGGCCCTAGGCCTCAAGGTCTGGGGAAACCTACGACAGCATCTGTGAGCAAAAACCACCCAGGGACCCAGGGAGATGGACTAAGGGACAGTGACAGTGGGAAGTTTCTCTTCCTTCAAATCATGTTCTCCTTTGGAGAGATGCATGCGCTCGATCTCAGGATCTACTCTGATAAGGGAGGGGCTCCTACTCCCCAGTGAGACAGATGAGCCACCCACAGCAGCGACTCAGGCTGCTGGAAGCAGCGGGCGGCAGTTTCCTTTTCCTTTGTCTTTTTCCTAGGCAGGGCTGCCAGCTCTCCCGGAGGCCCCTTGCCTAGCCCAGAAGGACTGATGGGAGGAGTGGGAGATGGCGGGTGTTGTTGGAGATGGGTGCTGGAACTGCCTCAGGGGAGATGCTGGGGAAGACGGGGAAGAGGTGTCGCCAGCTTGGATGATTCTGAGGTCTCCTCTAGTGGGTCTCTAATGACGACACCTGAACTAGATATAGCAGAATCACCTGGGGAGCTTGTCTACAGAGCGTGCTCCGGAGACCTCCTGCAGCAGATTCCCACTCAGTGGTCTGGGATGGGACTTGACTTTGCATTTTTAGGGAGTAGGTTTGGGAGCCACCAGTTTGCATACTGGTTTCAGACAAGCAATGTCCACAAGGCCCCAACAGGCTTGGAGAAGAGAGAGAGGGGGAATAGGAAAAGCAGGATGAGGACTAAGGGAGAGAGGGCAAAGCCAGAGTAGAGGAGCAGAAAAGGCAATGAGTTGAGCACTCACTATTCATGGAGGGCCCTCTAGGCACCAGGCTCATTTGTTCCTCCCTGGAACCCTTCGAGTTCAGTATTGGTATTTCCATTATTCTGTTGAGGATAATGAGGCCCAGGGAGGTTATGTGACTTGCTTAAGGCCACACGGATAATGGATTGGAATTTGACCACTGCATACTATCCATATTTGTGTTCATTGTGCTTACAGAACAGCCCCTTGAGGACTTGTGTCGCCTAAGTCGAATGACAGGGAAGAAACAAAAATGATTGTGTTCTTGGGTCTCTGGAGAAGAAACAACTTCCCAGATGGAAAGCAGAGGCTTCTGTGGTGGCCCCTGGTCCTCATCCTAACCCTAGGCTTTAGTGACTTACCCAGGAGTGAGTTCTTACGGTCCAAAACAGAGCACCTCAGGGATTTGAAAGAGCCTGACCATCTCCCCAACCTCCCAGGCCCACTCCGTCTCTAGCAGGCACCCAGCCCCTGCCTGGGGCAATCCCCTCTGGCCTTCCCATGAGCCCCTGGCCAGCTCCTGCTCCAGCTTTCTCTTGGTTCAGATCACAGCTGCATCTCTTACAATGGCCCTGGACCTCTGGATTTGGCTTCGGGAGTGGCTCTTCCCCAAGTGCTTCTGGCTCTTTCCCCCAAACTTTGCTTCCAACTCACCCAACAGGCTTGTTCTATTTCAAATGGTGAGCCCATCAGCAACCCTAACTGCATATCAGTGCAGAACAGTGGTGCAGACAGATTCTGTACTTAAGGCATCATGTGGGAACTGGGAAGGGAAAGAAGCTTGTCTTATCCTATTAGTTTTTATCTTGTGTTTGTATTGGGAGGGTTGATCACATTGTCTCTCTCCTGGGATCACCAGACAGGGCCAATGCTAAAGAGCTGTGGGTATCACACTACTTTAGGTGTGATTGTCATCATCAGAGGAGGAAGGAAGTTGAGAAGGAGGAGGAAGGGGAACAAAGATGAGGTAAAGAAATAATGGCGTGCTTCTCTCTTCCCTCCACCCCTTATGGGCCACTTTCAGCAGAGCAGCCAGAAACACAACCATGATGCATACGTTTAAAGATCTCTATTGGTTTCTCTGGCATTTTGGATCAGATAATGCTTTGTGTGGAGGGCTGTTCTGTGCATTGTAAGATGTTTAGCAGCATCCCTGGCCTCTACACATTTGATTCCAGCAACACCTGCCCCAGTCTTAACAGCCAAACATCTCTCCAGATATTGCCAAATTGCTCCCTGTTGAGAACCTCTGCTGAACTGTTGAAAGCCCTGTAATGACTTCTCCAGTGGGCTGCATTATTGCTCCTAATCCTTCCACACCCATAGCCATATGCCTTTGTACCCTCTTCCAGTAGAGGCAGAGTCCATTTCCTTGTCCCAGTGATACTGGGTTCAGCCATCGACTTACATTAGCCAATGGCATGGGAGTGGAAGGGACAGTGAGTCAGTTTTGACTAGACCTTAAGAGACATCACCTGTTACCATCTTCTGCTTCTGCCATTGCCTCAAGAAGGGCATTCCTGGGGCAGTCCGCTGGCCCCAGGAAGAGGATGGGTACATGTGGCGTACACCTGGACCTCACCTATAGTTCAAGCCAAGCCCAGCCAAGCGCCAGCAAAAGTAGACAACCCTGATCCAAGCTGAAGATGAGGGAGGACAAGTGATTGTCACTTTAAGCCACTGAGTGGCTTGTTAGGCAGCATTATGTGGAGATGGCTGATGAACACAGCTTTCTGTTGAAACTGAGAGACACTCTAAACTCCTTCTCTAACCTCTAAGGCCCTGCATGATTCAACCTCTGCCAAACTCTTTCAGGGATGGGAGGAGCATACGTGGCAGAGGGAAGAGCAAGGAAAAAGACCCTGAGATGGTTCCAAGTCAGGGTTCAGAGGACAGAAATATGGCCAGTGTTAGGCAAGGAGCAGATTGTGGCTGCAGGCCCTGCTTTCTAGAGAAGCCTGGCTAAGACAGGCATAACCAGCATAAAAGTCCAGGATATTCCAATTATAGATTTCATGCCCTTAACTCCCACACTGTAGATTAAAAAAATAATGATTATTAGAAGTAACAGTCATAGGCTGGGTGTGGTGGCTCACGCCTATAATCCCAACACTTTGAGAGGCTGAGGTGGGAGGACTTCTTGAGCCCACGAGTTTGAGACCAGCCTGGGCAACATGGCGAAATCCTGTTTCTACAAAAAAAAAAAAAAAAAAAAAAAAACAAAAATTAGTCGGGTGTGGTGACATGTGCCTATAGTCCCAGCTACTCAGGACACTGAGGTGGGAGAATCTCTTGAGCCCAGGAGGTCAAGGCTGCAGTGAGCTGTGATTGCACCACTGCACTCCCGCCTGGGAAACAGAGTAAGATCCTGTCTCAAAAAAAGGAAAAAAAATAACAGAAAAAGAAGTAATAGTAGTAGTATTGCTATTAAGCTTTCTCTATGGGCCAGGCACTAGGCTAAGCACTTAACACACAGCACCAAATTCAGTCTTTCCATGCGTATGAGGGAAGTTCATTATCGTAGTCATTTTACAGATGGGGAAATCAAATCATAACTTGCCAGAACTCACACAAGTCATGGTGACAGATTGAGCATTCAAACCCAGGTCCATCTGACCATAGAACTCAAGCTCTCAAGCCATCCCTCTGTCTCTCCCCTGACTAGCTGTGAATACCCAGACATTTTCTAGAACAAATTTCTTTTCAGAAAGCAGGAGAGATGTGCTGCTTTTGAAGTGCATGACACCTTCCGGAGACAAGTGTCACCGTGGAGTCATCAAAGCCTTCAGTTACCTTCAAAGGCCGGCTGCTTGCTCTCCAGAATCACATCGTCAATGTGCCCTCCCTCTGCAGGGAGGGGTTGGCTTGTTTATTTCTTTGGGGACAAGCTTTAGGGTACACAGCCTCCATTATAGGACAGACTCCAGGATTTTTAGTCTCTGGAATTTGATCTCATGGCTGAAAGGCAACTGATAGAGGGGCAGATAGACCAGGCTAAATAAGAGGTTGATTTTGCAGAAGACTGGCCAGGGTGGAGGGTCTTGAGGAGGCCTTCAAAGCTTAGGAGAACTTTAAAGAGTACAGAAGGCTGGGCTCCACCCCTAGCCTCTGATTTGAAGGTCAAAGCTGTACTTTTTTTTTTGAGATGGAGTCTAACTCTGTTACCTAGGCTAGAGTACAGTGGCATAATTTTGGCTCACTGCAACCTCTGCCTCCCAGGCTCAAGCAATCCTCCCTCCTCACTCTTCCGAGTAGCTGGGACCACATGCACACGCCACTGTGCTTGGCTAATTTTTTGTATTTTTGGCAGAGATGGGGTGTCACCATGTTTCCCAGGCTGGTCTTGAACTCCTGAGCTCAAGCATTCTGCCTACATCAGCCTCCCAAAGTTCTGGGATTACAGGCTTAAGCCAGGGCACCTGGCCCAGAGCTGTACATGTTTTAAGCCTTCCTCCATCCCCAAGTGATTCCAACTTGCACTCCTGTTTAAAAATATCTGCCCTGGAGGCTGTGTCCACATGGAATGCTCTCTGCTTGTCCCATCTCCTTCCTTATTATGTTTCATGGCCAGGGGTTTTGGTATCACCTCTTTCTGCATGATGCCTTCCTGGGTTCATTAGTCAAAGGCAAATGTCTTTTCTAGTCTTTTCCCATACCTGAACATTTGACTCTTAGAAGGTCCTTCAAAACCAATATACCCTCCAAAAACTCACGTTTGTCCCTAATCTACTCCCACGTCTGGGGTTTTCTGTCTCAATAAATAGCACCCCCATCCTTCCAAAAGCCAGAAAGGGAAGGTACAACTGATTAAGGACTCAGGTCCTGGGCTGCACAGTCAGCCTCCTGGGTTTACAGCTTGGTTCCACCACCAATGGCTGTGTGACCATGAGCAAGTCACTTACTCTCTCTGAGCCTCAGTTTCCTAACCTAGGAGATGGGATGAAGTACTTCTGTATCCTGGGGTTGTGGTTAGGAGTCGGTGAGATGCGATATGTAAAATGCTTAGCACAGCACTTGGCACACAGTGTGCTCAATCAGTGCTCACTGTAATCATCCTGACATCTCTCTCTCCTTCCTTCCTTGTATCCAATCCATCACCAAGTTCGCCAACCCATCACCACTTCTGTCTCCTCAACATCAATTCCATCCTCTTCTCTCCATCTCCACCTCCATTGCCACCTACAGCATACTGTCTCTCCAGGACAACTACACCTGCTTCCTAATAGGCCTCTCTGCTCCCGCTTCCCTTCTGCTTCCAATCTATTCTCAACACAGCAACAGCAGTGACCTGGGTGTTCTTTTAAAACACGAATGCGATGATGGGATCATGCCCCTCCAATGCTTAAAACCTCCAGTGACTCCTCAGTGCTCTCAGGATGAAATCTAAATTCCCAAATGTGCATGAACAGTGTTCTCGACCTGGTCTTTGCCTTTCCAGCCTCCTGCCTTGACACAGTCTCTCTCTGTCTCAGTCTCTGTCTTTCTCTCGTCCTCTCTCCCCAGCCTGTCACCATGCAGATTCTTTTGCCTAATCCACTCTACCCCCCTTCTGTCTTCCTCTGTCTCCCTCCTACTCATCCTTGCAGCCGCAGCCGAGATGTTGCCAGCTCAGGGGGAGTCAGATTCTAGGCCAGATCCCTGGCTCTGTGCCCCACAGCCCACCCTTTGCATCCCCCGCTCCGGCACCTGTCATGCACACACCACGTTATGGTGATCTCTGGTCCAGTCTGCAAATATGTTGTTGCCTGGCACAAAGTAAACAGTCGATGGATGCTGCTGTGCTCGTCATCGTCAAGTCGTCACTATCATCATTTGCTCTGGCCAACTCCTGGTGTTTGCTGTCCTCTTAGAAGCTGTGGTATGAATTGCATGGATTGCATTCATGCATCACCCTTCCCTGTGTCTACATCCCATGCCTGTCACTTTGCAGTTCTCCTCTCTAAAGAGACCCACTCTGTTTCCCACCCCTTAAGTCTGGGCTGGCTTTCACCCATAGAATGCGACGGAAGTAACAGAGGCCAGTCCTGAGTCTAGGCCTCAAGGGGCCTCACGCCTTTCTGCTCTGTCTTTGGCTTCCTGGTCTCCACCATGAGAATGTGCCTGGGCTGGCCAGCAGGAGAATGAGATGTGTGGAGCAGAGCTGAGCTGCTGAGACCATCCGAGAGAGTAGCCGGCAGCCAGCCAGCCCCCAACCTGTGATCAGCAGAGCCACTCGGCTGACCTGCAGATGAGAACAGACACACGAGCAGGCCAGTTGAGCTGAACCTCATAGGCTCACAAGCTGGATAAATGCTTATTGTTGCGCGCTGCTGAGGTTTTGTGGATATCTGTTAGGCAGCCTTATAGTAGCAATTGATAACTGATACAGAAGCCACCGAAAGGAGCAAGCTAAGTCCTAGGGAAAAATGTTGCCAGGCGTTCGGTCTTCTCAGAGTGATAGCTGCTCATTAGAAAGAAACCAACTTTGACTGTCACCTTCTCTGCCACTTGCAGTCTGTTAAACCCAGAGACTGGCGGATGCCTTTCAGCACAGCCGCACTCTGCCTCCCCTCCCTTCCTCCCAGACTCCTGTCTGAGACAGAACAGTATCTTTGAGAACCCGAGGGCAAAATCCTCTGCAGGAGTAGGAGGCGGCTCTTAAACAGCCCCAGGCGATGTGGAAGGTGGGCGGAGGCTGAGCTATTGCACTGCTCCCCAAATCCCAGTGCCTGGCCGCACCCCCAACACCTGAAGCCTGCCTACCCTGGTTTAAGGCTCCCCCAGCCTTCCTGGTGAAGACCCCTCATGGATTCTTGTTACTCTCAGGATTGTACAATAAACCCTTCTTCACGCAGAGTAGACGTGACGGGAAAGTCTATTTCTGGCCTGACTGTATTGCATCTTGTTTGACACCTCCGCTCAGCTGGCATTCAGGTGGGCACTACCTGCTCATGGAAAGTCCAGGAGAAAATGGAAGAGAAGATTTTTTAGAAATCAACACACAATTCAACGTCTTTCTTTCTTTCCTTCTTTGAGAGAGAGAGAGAGAGAGAGAGAGAGAGAGAGAGAGCAGTAGACAAGTCAATTTCACAGGGGCTGAGTATTTACACCAGTCTGAACCTGGGCTGGAAAACTGTTCACCCCAAGCACCATGGCGAGTGGGGAAGGAGGAGGCAGCTGCCGCCTTGAAATCACCAACACAGCTTTGTTTCATTGGCCCTGAGTCAGCCAAAACATTAGACGTTCCAAATATTAGACAACCTTCCAGGCCAATGTTAGCCCCAAAGCACAACCAAAAACCAAACAGAAGTGTCTCAAATGTTCCTGAATGTTTTTACATTTCTTGGACAACTATTCTGCTCTGAGGGAATGTGAGAAGAGCTGTCTGCTCCATGGAGGCCCCAGAGAAAATCATTTCCCATGCCAAGGCTGGAGCTGGTGGCTGTTTCCCTCTGGGGAACGGGGTGGGCTCCATCACCCTCAGACAAGCTATAAAGCAGGCTTTCAAATAGCATATACTCTGTGGGAGCAATTCTACTTCTGGAGATAGATTTTTAAAAAATCAAAAGCAAGATCTTGAAGAGATGTGTACATACTCATGTTCGTAGCAGCATCATACACAATAGCCCAGAGGTAGAAGCAACCCAGGCGTTCATTGACGGATGCATGGATGAACAAAATGTGGGACATCCATACAATGGAACATTCAGCCTTCAAGAGGAAAGGGATTCTGTCAAGGATGCTGCAGCGTGGATAAGGCTTGAGGACAGTATGCCAAGTAAAATAAACCAGTCTCCAAAAAGACAAACATCACATGATTCCACTTATGTGAGGTACCTAGAGGAGTCAGATCCACAGAGACAGAAAGTATAAAGGTGGTTACCAGGGACTGGGGGGAGGAGGGAATGTGGAGTTGTTTATTGGGTACAGAGTTTGAGTTTTGCAAGATGAAAAAGTTCTGGAGATTGTACAACTATGCGAATATACTTAACACTGCTGAAATATACACTCAGAAATGGTTAAGATGCTATATTTTATGTAATATACTTTGTACCACAATTTAAAATAATTTTAAGGTCAGGCGTGGTGGCTCATGCCTGTAATCCCGGCACTTTGGGGGGCCGAGGTGGGTCGATCACCTGAGGTCAGGAGTTCGAGACCAGCCCGGCCAACATGGGGAAACCCTGTCTCTATTAAAAATACAAAAAATTAGTCAGGAATGGTGGCATGTGCCTGTAATCCCAGCTACTCGGGAGGCTGAGACAGGAGAATCACTTGAACCTGGGAGGTGGAAGTTGCAGTGAGCTGAGATCGCGCCATTGCACTCCAGCCTGGGCGACAGAGCGAGACTCCATCTCAAATAATAATAATAGTTTATACTATTAGCCGAGTGTGGTGGTGTGTGCCTGTGGTCCCAGCTACTCAGGAGGCTGAAGCAGGAGGATCGCTTGAGCCCAGGAGTTTGAGGTTGCAGTGAGCTATGATCATGCCACTGCACTCCAGCCTGGATGACAGAATGAGACCCTCTATGCCAAAAAACAGTGTATATTATACATGTGTTAAATGTTTTAATACACAAAATTATAAAGAAGAAAGCAAAAAAGAGGACCTTAATTCTCATAGCCAGGACACCCTTTTGACATTTACATATTTTTTAAAAAACTCTGATATACACACATGGTCAGAATACTTAGAATTATAGAGAAACATAATTTATATCAACTTTTAAAATTTACACAGAAAGAATCTTACACCATTCTGGATCTTACCTTTTTCACTTAATATACATTAGAGACCTTTTTAAGTCAACATTATCCAGCTAACTCATTCTTTTCAACAGTTTCACATTCCTAGTAAGAGTCTCCGGCTGGGCACAGTGACTCACGCCTGTAATCCCAGCACTTTGGGAGGCCGAGGCGGGTGGATCACCTGAGGTCAGGAGTTTGAGACCAGCCTGGCCAACATGGTGAAACCTCGTCTCTACTAAAAAAAATACAAGAATTAGCTGGGCATGGTAGCAGGCACCTGTAATCCCAGCTACTCAGGAGGCTGAGGCAGGAGAATCGCTTGAACTCGGGAGGCAGAGGTTGCAGTGAGCCAAAATCGTGCCACTGCACTCTAGCCTGCCAACAAGGACAAGACTCTGTCTTAACAACAACAACAACAAAAGTCTCCATGTTTGAGCCCGTATTCTATTCTTATTTCCAAGTGATTAACAGGTGGTAACTCATTAAACCTTCCCAGCAGCCTCTGAAGCAGATCCTGGCATCATCCTCATTTTATAGGGAAAGAAACGAGTCCACAGAGGTTAGTGACTTGCCCAGGTTCATGTAGCTCGTAGTGGTAGAGCAAGGATTCAAACCCAGACCCTTGGGCTCCAGAACTGTGCTCTTAGTTTGCCACTTAAACCAGGGGGCTTTTTATTGTATGAATAAACTGTACTCAGTGGAACCAGTCTCTTATTTGTGGCCACCGAGGTTGTTTTTGCTCCTTTGCTACTGTAAATAATGCTGAATATTTGTGTCTGCGTGTGTGTGAGTGTATCTTGCATGTAAATACAAGAATGAGTCTATAGGGTATATTCCTAGATGGGTTAAAGGGGTTGGTGCATTTCAAATTTTGATATTATTGTCAAATTGCCCTGCAAAGAAGTAGCATCGATTTACACTCTCACCATTAATGGATGAGAAGCCAGCAAGAGTATCTTTTGAAGTGCACACCCGAGGATATTACAAGAATACTGGGGAGGGCTTGCAGTCCTCCTTTTAAAAACTGACTTCTCATGCTTCTGCCGTGCACTGGCCACCTTGAATGAGCTTCTTAGGGGAGATTTGGGACCTGGATCCAGAATTGGCATAGGTGCCTGCCTAAACCCAGAGTGGTGGAGACACAGTCTGAACCACAGTAATGTCACGGCTAGAGGTTACTGAATGCTCAAGTGTGTTCAGCAAGCGACATGCTGCTGCTGGGCTTTCCTGCGTGAAGACAGAGCAGGTAGCCACACCCGGAGGATTGTGGTGGGACCCCTCAAGGTTGCAATCAGGCTAGATGAGAGAGCACCTGAATTTGAGTCCCAGCTTTCCCAAAACTTGCTCTGTGACCTTGGTCAAGTGCCTCTCCTTCCTGGGCCTCAGGCTCCCCCTCTAAAATGAGAGAATGGGACCAGGTGCTGCAGAACCTCTTTCTAGCCCCACTATTCTGTGATCCTGTGGCTCTCAACATAAGCAAGGATTTTCCATAGGCCTCTGTCACCCGCAGGTATTAATATTTCCACGAAGCATGATAGAATACTGAAATATGTTGGCCCTGAAGCCAGTATGCTGGGGCTCAAAGCCCAGCTCAGGGTCATATTAGCTGTGTATCATCAAACAAATCACCTAACCTGCTTGATCCCCAGGCCCTTTATCTGAAGGTAGGAATAAAAAGAGTTTGTGAGGCTTATTTTGAGAATTATAAGAGAGATAATGCATCTATTGTGTCTCACCGTTAGCAAACACTCAGCAAATATTAGCGACGAGTGCTGCTACTACTACTGTTTTTCATTTCTTTCCATTGATATCTGGAGCAAGGAGGATGCTGGGGATGGATGGCTGCTTCCTGGACTCCAGTTGCCTGGCTGGCCTTTAAACAGAGCCCCCCTGGGGCAACTTGTGCCTTGAAATACATTTCCAAAGGAAGCTTCAGTGTCATGTGCTCCGGGCATCTTGGAGAGGTGGTGAGACATCTTTGTTGTTGCAACTAATGTTGGTAAAGGGTTTGGGGTCAACCAGGAGAGGATGCTCCAGAAAGGTAATGAGATAAACACACCTTTCCCTGCATCAGCGTCTTCGGTCCCAGCCAGCCCCAGGGAGGCAGCGCGAGGGGAGTGGAGAGAGGACATTGCGGGGAGGGGGCTGCTCTGTGCCCTGCTTCAGTGGGAAAGGCAGGGTTTAGGGAATTGACAGGCGTGGGGTCAAGGGTGCCTCTGACACCTAGTAGCAGCCCATGTCCTTGGGCAAACAGCCGTGCTCACAGAGCCTCTGTGTCTTCATCGCTAGAGTGGGGATGGGAGTTGCTTTGAGACTGCAGTATTGAAGGTCGTAGCATAGTGCCTGGCACAGAGCAGGGGCTCAATAACTGTCAGCTTTCTCTCCTGCCCTTTTCAAAATTCAGGCAGCCCTGGGTGCAGAGCCTTGGCTTGGGCACTGTGGGTTGTCTGTGGGAAACAGCAGGTGTGAGCCTCTACCCCCAGGGAGCTCCCAGTCCAAGCGGCGTGCTGGGCCCTGCCTTTGGTGAGCTTAAAAGCTTTGGCCACCACAGGTGTCATTTATTTGTTCTTCCTGCAGAGGAACATGGGGTCCTGCTCCTCAGAGCACCTGGCCCGGCAGCACAAGCATCCCCAGAGACCTTGTTAGAAATGCAGACTCACAGGCCCACTCCAGGCCTCGTGAATCAGCACCTGCACGTTGACAAGATCCCCAGGTGATTCATGTGTGTGGTCGTTTAAGAAGTGCAGGTGCAGGGCACTGAATGTTGCTCTCGTTATCCTGGCC
This sequence comes from Pan troglodytes, assembly GCF_028858775.2. Taxonomy (NCBI): domain Eukaryota; kingdom Metazoa; phylum Chordata; class Mammalia; order Primates; family Hominidae; genus Pan; species Pan troglodytes. Next base: position 213,126,391 of record NC_072398.2, on the reverse strand, counting down.
CAGGCTTGCCATGGCTTCCCCTCTCCTGGGCCAAGAAGACAGTGAAAGATAGAAGAGCTGTGGCTACCCCAGACCACAGAGGAATTTGGAGATGCTCCCAAAGGGGGCCCTGCTCTGGGATGCAGATGTGCCTTCTGGGGTGGCAACCTGCCCCACTCCTCCTCCAGCCCATGGGTCCAGGTGGCCTGCAGAGACAAGAGACGGTGTGCTACCACAGCAAAGCAATCTTCAGAGGTCAGGCCAGTGGGACAAAGCCTCTGCCCCCGCCAGTCATGTTTCCCATAAACTTCCTCCTACTCCGCTTTTCCCTGTCTCGGAGGGAGCAAGTGAGCTGGGGAGACCGAGGCAGCTGGGACCAGCTGGCTGATAATGGCAGATCCACCAAACAGCTGCCACAGAAGGCGTATTAAAGATGCTTGCTTGATCCCACTTTAATAACCTGGCAGTTTGCGCGGCCAAACGCAGCTAAGAAGTTGTGGAACAAGAGGGCCGTTTCTTATTATTTTTAATACAGAGCTTTTTATAACTGATTTTGTTGGTGTCATTAACATGCCACATGTTTAATGAGACTACACGGTAACAAGGGGCCTGTCTCGTTACTCACAAGCCACAGAAGCAGCTGTGGGCACACCCACCCTCACAAACCCACATGTACCCATGCAGGTGGAGTCGTACACACGCAAACACACCAGACAGGCACACATGCAGCTTCACCCACATAGGCAAGGGATACCTGTGCACATGGGAGCACATGTTTTGACACATGCGTGCCGTCACACATGTGGGCAAGTCACACACATGCAAATATGTGAGCCTGGTGATCATGTGAGCTGCACACACATGCACGTTTGACACACACACACACACACACACACGGTTTTCCAATCCATGGCGTGGAGTGGAAAGGCATATGAGAAGTGTCTCCCACAGACCCACATGAGTACTCTCCAGGCGCTCTTCAGGCAGCAGGACTGGGGCAGGGCTGCACGGAGCCCCTCTCACCCCGTGTGCGTCAAACAGGAGAAGGTGGGCGCAGCAACCCAAGCTGGGTGTGGCCAGAGAGGGGAGCGAGGCCCCAGAATCTGCCAGCAAAGGGAATTTTCAGAAACGGGAAGCCTGTAGAGTAGCAAGGAACTCCCTGATGGAGGAGAGGGGGAAGGAAGGGGAGGGCAGGGCAGGAGGGGAGGGGATGGAGGACAGCAATCCTGCCTCTTCTTTCAGGGATGCCCTTCCACTCCTCAGGGTCTATTTCTGGATTCATCTTGAATCTGAGACTCACACACACACGTGCACACACATAGTGGGGTAAAATAACAGCAATCGCAGACACTCACAGAATATCCAGAGTGCACCTGGCCCTCTTCTAAGTCCTGCGTGGGCGTTCGCTCATCCGACCCTCTCAGCCTCTGTATGGTGAGTCCACGATTCTCTGCTCTTACAGTCAAGGAAATGGTACTTGAAGAAGGTAAGTCACTGACCTAAGGTCACCCCTCCTGGAAGGGATGGGGACTCTGGTATCCCAAGTCCAGAGCCTTGACCCTGCTGTGCAAACCTTCTCTTCTAGAATCAGAGAGGGAAGAAGAGGAAGTGAGAGGTGAGGGCTGAGGATTCAGAATGAAAAGAAAAAGGACCAGGAAGAGGGGGAAAGGTATGTGCTTGGGCCTGGGGGACAAGGGTGACGTTGAGCTGGGAGGACAGGCTGAAAGTACCTTGTGCCACTTGTCTTCCTGCCCACCCTGGGAGGGAGGAATTGGTGACCTTATTTCTCAACGAAGGCCTGGGAAGTTGTCTTTCGTGCCCTTGGTGAGAAGGAGGAGGAGGCGCCCCACCCAGGTCTGCTGGTTCGGGGCCGACTTGCAATGTGGCCTAGTTGAGCTTCTTCCCGCCACTCAGACCCCCAGCTCTCCTCCCGCTCCTTTGTCAGCAGAGGCAGCCGCAGAACAACGGGTCAGCATCTTCCTTAGAACAGCCCCGCGCTGGGCGAGTGGTAACGAGACACCTGTCAGCCTTCTCATCCCCAGGCTTCTGTGCAGAGCAGATGAGAGGAGCTCTTTGCAGAGTCGCGCTGAGTAGGAATAAAGAGGAGGATAAGGGTAGGAGCACGAGGGGGCGGGAGGATGAGGAATAAAACCATCGACGTTTGCCAAAGAACAGATGCAGCGTTTTCTGCCTTCTGATCTGTAAGCCTCTGGAAATTGGGGGTCTGCGGGGGTCCCTCCGTGTGGCCGTTTTAATTCTGGCCTCTCTGCTCCATGTGGCTTTCTGGAACTGTCATTGAACAGGCTCCCCAAAGGAGACATCGATACGCCCGGGAAAGACAAAACCATGAATCCCCCTGCCTTCTCCGGGGGCTGGAAGGAGGCGGTGGGCAGTTGGGGAGCGATCGACATTTTAATAACTGCAGTCAGCATGGCACCGGGCAGCCCAGGCCCAGACAAAGGCGCTAGATCCTGCACCTCCTGCACCCTGGCCTCCTCCCGGCTCGCTGCTTTCCTGGGCCCCTTCAGAGCTGGCCTCACACACACTGGGCCCTCATAAATGTCAGAGGCTCCTGCCTGCCAGGCCAAACTTGGCCTTGAACTTTAAAAGGAGGAGAGACTGTCAGGGGCTGGGTGTGGAGTCGATGGAGACTCAGGGAAGTGATTTGAGTAATAAGGGCTGTGGTGATTGGGGATGGGGAGGACCCCGGGGGCAGGTGCACGGGGTTGTCCAGGGCAGGTAGCTCTGTAGTGGTCACCTCTGAAGTCAGGTGCAGCGACGTCAGCCCCTCCAGCTTATACACTGTCCTACTTTCCCAGCTCTTCATCACTACACTGTTTCCCAGATCCAACCAGCACCCCCACCATACCCCTCTGTGCACTGAAGCCAGTGATAGTAATGGATGTGTTTTGGGTGCAGCTTCAGGATCCCCCATTATTGCCCACAGTCCTGACACGCAGCTCCAACCAAGCTCTGCCAGCCCAGCAGGTCTCAGACAAAGGAAATGAAACAATGGCCAGAAACATGCTTTGTAAATTGCAAAAGGGGCTGCATGAACATGGGCCGTTTGAGTTACTACTAGGAGGGAAGGATTTTGGATGCATATGATCAGGACTATGGAGACAATAACTCCTGTGCTGAGCCAAGCATGGGGTTAAGAGGTTTACATAAACAAATATATTTAGTCTACACATGGCCCTAAAAGGTAGGCATTAGGACCTTTCTTTTACAGGTGGGGAAACCAAGTCTCAGAGACACAAAACGGCTTGCCTACGATCACACAGGCTCAGAGGCTGAGTTTGGGTTGCAGCCCAGGCTTCCTGACTTCAGATTTCACACTGTTCTGCTTTCTCCAGTTATGGGGGGCCTGGGAAGCCTTGGGGCTCCCCCTTCCCCCTTGGAGGATATCCTCCCTGCCCGTCATCTGTCCCCATCCCCGACTGGCCCAGTTACCTCCAAGTGTCTCTGGACTTACTGTCACTTGCTGTGGCACCTCTTTTCCCAGAGGCTGTGAGATTTCTCCCCAATAGAAGTGAAACGATCACAGTGAATTTGTCTCAGCAGGCCTCAGATAGGGTGACCCCACCCATAGACCCTGCCAGGAATGGTGAGTGTGGTTTTTGAGCTCAGCAGCTGCCCACGGCAACACACTGAGATACTATCCCAGGGGGCTTGTGGGGTGGGGGGTGGAGAGAGGACGGGGTCTTGTCCTGAGAGTTTGAGGCCAACAGGAGCAAGGGTCTGTCCCATGGACACCATAAAGCAGATGAGCCCAGGCTGGACTAGGTGCCTGTATTCTTGCTCTGCTGTCAGCCCATGGCATGGGAAGTGCATATCCCTCCAGCCACCAGCCACATGCAGAATCAACCTCCCACATTCATCTCTGGAGGTTGAGGGGCAAAAATGGGAGACCACTTGGAGTCCATACTTGGCAATCAGCCAGACATGGGTTAACCCTAGTTTTATCTCATATTCGTGATGAGATTTGGGCAAGTAATTTCACCAAACTGGGTCCATTTTCGGACTCAGTTTTCCCATCTGTAAAATGGGGATAATAAGTCAGTCTACAGATATTGCAAAGATTAAATATACCTAATACAGCACAGACATTAAGTGAATGATATCTACTAACATGGGTGGAGAATTAGGTTCAAGCTAGGCCCCCTGACACTGCCTCCTGGAATTCTCCGCTACATTTTTGGAGAACAGGATGAGGAGCAAGGAGTGAACATTGGGAGCCATCAGCAATGCCTTGGGGGTCATGAGCAGTGGGCAGTCAGTGGGCAGAGGCCGGCTGACTACTTGGTAGCGATGCTTTGGGAGACTTCTCCCATGGGCAGGGAGGTAAAACTGGATGGCTCCTGAAATCCCATTCTATCTATACAACTCCATGTGATCAGAATCGGTTCTATTCTTCCCTCTTAGCTAGATGGAAAAAAAAGTAGCCTCTGAATGTCAATGTCTGTTCAAATGACTCATGTTGGATCAACCTGAGAACTGGGACCACCAGCTTAGGCTCTGAAATGCAGTTGTATCTACACCAGGGCTTCTGCAAAAATCTCGAGTAGAGATGATGAGGACAGATGGATAGAAGAGACCATGGGTCTGGATGAGCTGGGAAGGAAAGACAGGGATAGGAAACAATTGTTCTAAGACAATGGAAGAATAATTTATTGAACCTCGCTATTCCCCCAGGACTGGACCAGGCCTGGGGGCCCCATGGTAAGGACAGCAAAGCCCTTGCCATGTATGAGTGGGAGACAGACATTTTGGGAACCTTCAAGGTGGTAAGGCTAAGTCAGAAGTAGAAGCAGGACACTGTGGGAGCTAGTGAAGGGACATCTAACTCAGCCTGGAGAAGACAATTCCTGAGCTAGTCCCAAAGGGCAAATAAGCTAGAGAGAGTGATGGCAGAGAAATGTAAATAAAAGATTCCTTTTAGAGAGGAGAAAAAGACAAAAAGCAAAAAAAGAAAAAAGAAAAAATAAAGAAATCAAAAGCATGCTTTATAATCTATGCGTCGTTCACCATAATACTCTAGGACTTTGCACAATGCCTGGCAATAGTAGGCATTCAATAGACATTCGCTGAGTGAATAATAAAGTCAGAACTTGCACATTGCTTATTAGTTTAATCTATTTGACAATCCTATGAGGCAGACGTTAGTAATACCTTCATCTGATAGATGGGAAATAGTGACATGGAGAGACCAAATAACTTGCTCAAGGTCAAGTAACTTGAATAAACCAGAAGGTGGCAGAGCTGGGATTCAAACAGAATTATCCTAGCTCCAAAGCCTACATCTGAGCCTCTCTGCTCTAGTGTGGCCCTCTTCCATTCTTCTGATGCTGAGCAGTACACTGTGTCCACAAACCGTGAGCAGGAGTGCGTGAGCTGGCCAGGGCTGCCATGACAAAGACCACAGACTGGGGGGCCTTAAACAACAGAAATTAATTTTCTCATGATTCTGGAGGCCAGAAGTCCAAGATCAAGATGTTGACAGGGTTGGCTTCTTCCGAGGCCTCTCTCCTTGGCTTGCAGAGAGCTGTCTTCTCTCTGAATCTTCACATCATCTTTGCTGTTGTGTGTTTGTGTCCAAATTCCTCATCTTACAAAACACCAATCATACTGGATAAGGGCCCACTTGAACGGTCTCATTTTAAATTTATTACCCCTTTAAAGATCCTATCTCCAAATGCTGTCACATTCCTAGATACTGGGGGTTAGGACTTCAACACATAAATGCGGAGGCTGAGGAGACAATTCAGCCCGTAATGAGGGGGTTCAGGGAATAAGTGGCAGCTGAAGCTAGAGGGGGAGGCAGGGAAATCCTGCTGGGTCTATACATGGAAGGGATATAGCTGGACCACATCTGAAGGGAAGGATAAGGCCCTAAGCAGGATGGCAAGGCTGTAACAGACACTCTCAGACATTTCTCTACACGGATTACATCAGTGGGACAAAAGGGTCCAATGTGTGCCCACTTTACACTTGAAAAAATAAAATTGGTGATAACAGCAAAGCATTAACATCCATGCAATTGCACACATTTGCTTTAGCCAAGGATTCATGGATGATTCATTGCTAACTGCAACACATACACATTTCAAAATCTAATAGGGTTACCTGAACACTGTAAAATTAACCAAACCATCCCCAACCAACTAAATTGAACTAAATTGACAGTGAAGTTGAACTATCAGGCATTGCTAATTACAAAGCAAGAGGAACAGCAGCTGAAAACCACAGCTTACTCGTGACCACCCTGCTTATTTGCTGATAACGGCATCCCCTCCCCACCATGGATTGGGGGACTTGACATTCTCTGCATGACCACTGCACAGCAGGAGCTTCGTGATACTGTCACGTGTGAGGCAGCCAGACCTCTTAAAAGAAAGATAGATCCCTGAGTTTATGAATACCACATTTTGGTCACTGATGATAATTCACTGAGTAGGTTAGTAATCAATAGGTCTTTGTCTGATGTCAAAACAAAAGCTCATGAAAACATAAGCCATTTGCCTGGAAGAATGGAAGAAAAGTTATAAATATGAATTAATTCATGGTCCAACAATGCCCTGCCTCCACCACCCATGATCTATGAATGTATTTTGAAAGTTTCTGTAGTAGAGAAACATCTCAGCTCTGCCACTACCAGCCCTGTGCCCCAGGGCCATCCACCGTAGTACAGGTCCTGATACAAACAAAACACACATAAATACATTAAACACATTCTCATTGAGAGATGCAAGCATTTTGTAAATCCATACTTAGAATCTAAAAGAAATAAAATGGCAACTTTTGACAAATTATGTTCTAGCAGAAAGTCCTGGACAGGCAGCCAGAAGGCCTTAGTTCTAGACCCAGCTCAACCACGAATCAGCTATGTCAGCGATTTATCTTATCCTGGAACGTGCTCATATATACAATGGGTGCCCAAGGTTCTTTTAGGTCTGTGTGCCCATGGAATATCTTCTGTTTCCTGCTCACTTCCTGTATTAGTTATCTACGGCTGCATAACAAATGACCCCACAACTTAGATGCTTAAAACACAACACGTTTATTATCTCACAGTTTCTATGGGTCAGGAATCCAGGGGCCACTTGGCTAAGTCCTCTGGCTCTGGGTTTCTCTCCAGGGGCTGCAGTCATCTGAAGGCTCAGCTGAGGATTGGTCTGTTTCTAAGCTTACTCCATTATCACTGGCAGGATTCAGTTGCTCACGGCCTTTTGGGCTAATGGCCTCAGTTCCTCATGAGCTGTTGTCTGGGGTCAGGAGAGGCTTCCTTGGTTCCTTGCTACATGGGCTTCTCCACAGGGCAGCTCACAACGTGGTGACTTGCTTCATCAGAGCTAGCAAGGGAGGGGGCCACAGAGAGTGCTAGTAAAGCTGAAGTCACAGTCTTTCCTAACCTTAGCTCAGAAGTGACATCCCATCACTTTTTCCCTATTCTATGCATTAGTAGTGAGTCACTAGGTCCAGCACACACTCAGCAGGAAGAGATAACACACATGCAGGAGATGGGGATCATTGGGAATCATTGTAGAAGCAGCCCATCAGACTTTTCCCCTCATTGTTCTTGGCCTCATTGGGTCATCTGAGACTGTGGCTGTCTTGCTTAGACTTTTATACGCTGCTCCATTAAAAAGGGGCTGAGAAGTGGGAAGTGGTGATTGGGAGAATGTGAGGTAGGCCCGCTAAGCAAACCCCTGGAGGGTTGGTGCACCGGGAGAATGAAGAAAGGGGAAATTGACAACAGATGTAGCCCTATTACATTAATGGGAGTTGCTTCAGCCAATTACCCCATGGGTGCTGCATCCTACTAATGCAACTTAGGAGAAAAGGCAGTGTCTGAGGCACATCAGATCAGTCTTTCTCGTGCTCCAGCTCCAGCCTCCTGGCCCCAGTCCTCTACCTCCAGGTTGTTGGAGCACTGGAGGGTGGCAAGACCACTGGAGCAAAGCACTGCGTTCAATCTGTTCTGTTGAGCTCAGTGGGTATTAACACCTTCAGGAAGAGAAAAACAAAAAGGCAAAGCTTCTTTAAGAAGGTTCATGGAGAATCCTCTCCATTCTGAAGGAATGACTCTTTTTTTGTTGTTGAGGGGAGTTAAGGATAAGTTAGAAGCTTTGCAAGATGTGGAAGGAAAGAAACTGAGCGTGTTTCAATGGTCTTGCCTTGACCAGTGGCAGGAAGGACCTGGGAACTTGGAGTGTAGACAGTAAAATGCCCTTGCTTGACAAATGCAAAGATTTCATTTGAACTCCAGCTGCAGATTTTGGCTGTGTGAATGAGGCCTTACCACTCTACAGTCCCAGATGGCAGGGCCTGGGTAGGCCATAGTGGAGACGAGGGTGAGACATCAAGGGTACACAATTTTAGGAGACCTTCATTCTCAGAAGTGCAGCAGGACCCTAGTCCTGGCCCTGGCGTAGATAAATTGGTTGTGTGGTTGTTTGTTCAATGTCAGCCTCTCCACCTACTCTGGGCATTCCATGTCTGTTTTTGTTTAGCTCCATGTTTCCCGCGTCTCCTGTGGGGTCTGGTACTTACGTGTGGGATGAATCAATCAATCAATCAATCAATCAATCAATCAACTCTCCTGGGTGAGATTCCATTTATCTATCAAGATACAGCTCAAAGGTTCTTTCTCCCTGAAACCTTGCCTACTGCCTGAATAGCACTGAGGGCCACCTCTTGGGTTTCCATCAAACCCATACCCACTCCCCACCAACTACCACCACCATCAGAGTGTGCTCACTGGGGAGCTGTGGGATGGTGCATAAGAGCTGGGGTTCCAGAGTTGTAGTGCTGGGATTCACATCCTTATTCCATCTCTTATTAGCCCTCTGATATGGTCCGGCTCTTTGTCCCCACCCAAATCTCATCTTGAATTGTAATCCAAATTGTTATCCACACGTATTGAGGGAGGGACCTCATGGGACATGATTAGATCATGGGGACTGTTCCCCCATGCTGTTCTCATGATAGTGAGTGAGGCTCACAAGATCTGATGGTTTTATAGGTGACTGGTATTTCCACTGCTTGCACTTCTCTCTCTTGCTGCCATGAGAAGAAGGACATGTTTGCTTCCCCTTCTGCCATTATTGTAAGTTTCCTGAGGCCTCCCCAGCCATGCAGAATTGTGAGTCAATTAAACCTCTTGCCTTTATAAATTACCCAGTCTTGGGTATTTCTTCATAGCAGTGTGAAAATGGACTAATACACTTTGTGACCTTGGCCTCATGCTGGACTTCTTTATACCTCAGTTTCCCTATCTGTAAATTGGGGCCACTAATAGTTGTGTTGTAGGGATTAAAGACATTAATGCATATTAAGCACTTAGGATGATGCCAAGCTTATAGTAGGTGCTCAATAGATACTTGCTATTCCCTGCATTCACTTACTCATCACCTTCTACTGTACTTATCTACCTAGTTAGACAAGACTGTGACTTAATCATTTCAGTATCCCTTCTCCTGGCACACAATAGGTGTATATACTGCATTCACTTAGGGAACCATTTTGCCTAAGGAGGATAGAACAGAGCCTCGACCTCTGAGAATAACCCTGCTATGTTCCACCTCCCCACCTCCATTCCCCAACACCCCTTCCTGGTAGAGACCCCTTGGACCCTGGAGATCTTCGAGCTCTGGGTCCCATGTTCCCCCTCCCCACCTCTTCATTAATCTTGATTAGGGAGTCTTCGCAGGGTCCCATGATCCCCCTCCCCACCTCTTCATTAATCTTGATTAGGGAGTCTTCGCACTGGAGTTCATTTTCTTGCAGATGCATATCAGTCATGTAGCAGGGAATCTCTCCCGTGCTAATGAGGAATCAAAGTTTTGCCATGTTATCACTTCGCTAATTAGTACACAGGCTTCTTTGGGGGGAAAAAGGTCAGGAAAGATATTGGCAGAAAGTTGTGATTTCCAAGTGGGCTGGGCATGGTGGTGAGGTTCAGAGAAGGAGGAAAGGCGCTGGGTTCCCAACTTCTCCATCCTGCTGGACTGGTCCCAGGAAGTCAGGCCAGGGCAGAGAAGGTTTCAGGTATCCCTACCTTGAGCCAGTGTCTGCACACAACCTCAGCTCGCTGGATCTAGGTCACGAGAGCCTCTGGCTTGTGAATCGGATTCAAAGTCCTAATGAGAAAGAGGCTGAGGCAGGATGGGCAGTTCCCGAGTGCAGGAGGACTGTTTGGCTGCAGGCAGGGTTGGGGAGCATTGTCCAGGCCAGTCTGGAGACCAGGAAACCAGATCCCTCCCGTCAGCAGCTGAGCTAGAGCAGAGACGGTTACTGCTGTGGCATCTGCCTTCTCCAGGCTCTTTGTTCTGCCAACAAACAAACAAACAAACAAACAAAAAACCGAACCGAACGGTAGTTGAGGCTGAAAAAACAGATTTTATTCAGGACTGTTGCAATGGAGGAAAAGAGACCAGTGTAGAGCTGGGCTCATTTCTGAATACACCCTGGGAAAGTGTGAATTTTTAGCCAAGGAGCAGGTTGGGGTATAGTCTGTTATCTGCCAGTTTCTCATCTGCAGGTTCAACCAACTATGGCCAAAAATATTTGCAGAGAATAAGTACATAAAAAATAACAATATAACAACAACAAAAAATTAATAATAAAAACAATACAGTATAACAACTATTTACATAGCACTTATATTGGATATTATAAATAATCTAGAAATGATTTGAAGTAAACAGGAAGATGGACACAGGTTATATGCAAATACTACATCATTTTATATGAGACTTGAGCATTCTCAAATTTTGGTCCTAGAACGAGTTTCCCAGGCAATACCAAGGGATGAGAAACAACACCTGGGGGATGCGGAGGATGGGGAACCTATCAGATATAGAGGATGGAGGATTCTGGTTAAACCGACTTAGCAGGATTCTTGCTAAAACTGGATTCCACAAGGAAGTGCATGAAATGGGCCTCAGAGAAAGTTCTGGAACGCGACTAAAGTTTGAACAAGCAAATAATCTTTGTCAGTTCTTCTGCTCAAATTCCAGACAGGGGGTCTGGATCACCTGCCAGCCCCTCGGTAATGGGAGGGTGTCACCGTTGCACTGACACCTTATGGAAGGGTTAATCCTTCCAAAGGAAATCAGAGCCATGCTAGGAAGCAGGAATGGGTGCTGGACAGACAAGGAAAAATGCCTGCTCTGCCTCCCCCTTAAGGAAGTGCCCTTCTTTCATTCAACAAAGATGTATTAGGTGCCTATTATGTGCTGGCACCTTGGGCTGTGCTTAAGGAATTAACAGGGAGGTCTTTAGGAGGCAGCATTAGAGAGACCCCAATGCACCCCCCAAGGGCACACTATGGAGGGCATGCTAGTCACAAGGTCCCACAAGGGATGGGGGCCTGGGAAGAGATCTACAGTTTGAGGGTTGTAACATCCAAGGCAATTGCCAAGCACAGTGGGATCAGGACCAGGAAGGCAGCACAGCCTAGTGGGTCAGACAGATCTTGGCCACAGGCCATGTGACTTTAGGCAGTTCATGTCTCTGGGCCTCACCTTCTCCATCTGTAAAATGGGATGACATAAATACAGGGTACAATAAAGGCCGGACACATGGTGGGTGCCCAGGACTTGTTGGGGAGGTGGGGGTAGGGTCCAGGGTGTGGTCCAAGGAGTAAATGTGAGTCTCTATCAGGGAACAGTGCAAAAGGTCAGGCTTCAAGGAGGAAATGCAGTAAAAGACTGGGAAGCCCAGCTCAAGACAGGATGAGGTAAGACCGTCCAGGAAAGTCCTTTGGTTGGATTTTGCCAGAGGGTATGGGGATGCATTGGCTAACTTAAAAATGGGTGCAAACTTGAGACAGCCATTTTCTCAACTAAACAGCAATGCTCTCACTGTGGGGAGTGTGCTTCCTCCATCAGATCAGGCCCTCTCCTGGGAAGGGGTTGTGCCTCCCTTGTCAGTGTAGTGTTTGACAGCACAGGCTCTGCAGACAACTGCTTCTGTTTGAATTCTTTCTCTGCCACTTCTTGGCTGTGTGGCCTTGTGGAAGTTACATGGCCCCTTCGAGCCTCAGTTTCCATATCTATGAAATGTGGATATTGGTGGTTCCTATATCACAAAATATATGTATGCAAAGCCCACATTAGGTGATTTTTAAAATTTTTCTTTATTTATCTTTTATGAAATGGGGTCCCACTATGTTGCCCAGGCTGGAGTGCAGTGTAGTGCACTACAGCTGCAAACTCCTGGGTTCAAGAGAGCCTTCCACCTCAGCCTCTTGAGTAGCTGGAACTACATGCAGCACCCTTCCCCATACCCAGCTTATATTAAGTGTTTAATAACTATTCACTTGTGTACTAGTCTTCAACTACTGCATAACACGTACCCCAAAATGTAGTCGCATAAAACAACATCGCTAAAGAATTGAGGGTCAGGAATCCAGGTGTGGCTTAGCTGGGTCCTCCGGTCAGGGGTGTCCTGCAGTCTGATCGAGGTATCAGCCCAGGCTGTGCTTCTGTCAGGGCTCGACTGAGAACAGATCTGCTGCCAAGCTCCCTCCACCCACGGTTGGCAAGATCAATTCCCCCACGTGTTGCTGGGCCTTAGCCTGGGAAGCCGTTGTCTTCCCTCCTTTCCTTGCCACCTGGGCCTCTGCATAGGGAAGCGCACAACATGGCGGCTTGCGTTATCAGAGCCAGCGGGGGAGGGGCCTGGAGAGAGCGCAGGCAGGACAAACCCACAGTCTTTTGTAACCTAATCCCAGAAGGGACCTCCCATCACTTTCCCTATTCTATTCATTAGAAGGGAGTCAGTCTGTCCAGCAGAGGGAATTGCAAAGACCTGTGAATACCAGGAAGCCTCATCAGGGCCACGTTGGAAGCTGCCATTCACACCTAGACTGGGGGCTGCCTGTGAGAAGGGATGGGGAGAAGGGGCTTTGTCTTTTCCTTCACTGCTCTGTCTCTAGCACCTAGAAAAATGCCTGGCACGACACAGGAGCTCCACAAATGTTTGTCCAGTGTATCAGAATGAGGGTACCTGGGGCAGGGGCTGGATAAAGAGGAGCTTCGTCTCCCCTCTATACCCCTCTGGGCACCCAGACAGAATATTGCAGCCCTGAGCCCAGAATAATCCCCCTGGGGAGAGCCTTCCCCACTCAGAAAAGCCTCTGGTTGCATTGCAGTGTTTTGCTACTGACCTCCCCCTCTGAGGGAAGGCAAATTTCATCCAGAAGGAGATGTGTGAAAATTGGATTTGCTGCCAGGGTCAAACTTTGCTGTGTTTTATCCCGGCTGTCACCTGCCTTTGAAACACAGAATATTTCTCCGAATGATGCCTCTCACTCGTGGCCCCTCCTTTCTGGAATCAGAGCCCATGAACTTCTACCAGCTTCCTCTGGGCCATCTCTCTGGCTGCTGCCCAGCTCAGGCCACGTTCATCTCTCTCCTTGTCCCTTGCTGTGGTCCCTTGACTGGTGTCCTCATCCCCACCCAGCCCCGCTCCTTCCCATTTTTCAAGCAGCCAGAGAGGCCTTTCAAAAACACAAATCGGAGCACGTAATTCTTCTCCTTAAAGCCTTCTCCTAGCTTCCTGTTGTTCTGGAATAAAATCCCAACTCCCACCCTGCAGGCTTTGGCCCTGCCACCTCTCCCAGCTCATCTCCTAAAAAACGTCCTAGGCCCTCCCTTGCCGCAGGCATGGTCCGCCAGTTCCTGAAACATGGAAGCTCTTCCTCCCTCCAAGACTTGGCTCTGTTCTGTCTGCCTGGGCTCTTCCCCTGGCTCTTTGCAGTGCTGGCTCCTTATCCTTCTTATCTAGCTTAGTTGTCACCTCTTCAGAGAAGCCTTCCCTGACTGCACTATGCTCCCATTATTACCATTCTCATCATCTTGTTTACCTATTTCCTGGTCCAGATTACAACTTGTAATCATTTTGGTTTAATTAATTCTATGAGGATGGAGGTGCCTAATAGGTCACAGCTATATCCCTTAGGCTCAGCACATGGTAGGACAAATGAATTTCCCCTTTCCTGCAGGATTTCAATAGCCTCCCCGCTGCCTGCCTTGCCCATGACTCACCTCCTCCAACACACTCAGGACATAGCTGCCAGGGAAAACATAGCCCTGAACGTGTCCCTCCCACCCTGGAAGCCCTCAGTGGCTTCCCATTACTCAGTAGCATCAGGGACGCTTGGGCTCAGCTTCCAGACTGGACCCAGCCAACCATTTCTTAACATTCCCTTCCATCCACCCCATGCTCTGGTCAAACTGGAATATTTGCTGCATTCCTGAGCACTCCTTGCTCTTTTCTATCTCAGGGCTTTGGCAGGGATGTTTTCCCTCCACCTGGAAAGCCTTTCTCTCCTCTGCAAGACAAAAAAATGCATCTTCATCTCAATTCATCTCCTCCTCTAGGAAGTCTCCCTGACTGCCTCTTTGGTGAAGAGGGAAGAACTTGGAAGTTGGTGTCAGTCCTGGGTCCATATCTCTGCTCTACCATTTGCAGAGCAAATGAGTATATGACTCCCTGTGTCTGAATCTGTTCAGTGGGAACAATTCTGACTCTCAGAGTCGTTGAATGAAACACCTTATAAGAAAGCCTCTGGCCCTGAGGAGATGTCAAGCAGATGTGAGGCCCTTTCCAGGTTTACTGGTAACCTGTGATACTCCTTCATACTTCATCTTCTTCTAATGCACTTGGGGTGAACCCGTTCTCCTCTGTCCCCACTGTCCCTTCTGGGCAGGAACATACCTTCTCCCTCTCCCTTCCCTTACCCTGCCTGCCAAGATATTTACTTTACGCCAAGTAGGGTCTAGGGAGAGTCTGCTGAATGTCCTTGACCTTTCCTCTTCTCTGGATATTCTTCCTTTACAGAGAAAAGCAACTCAGTACAATTTTCTGCTAATTCATGCATTCATTCACTGAGCTTCTACCATGTGAACAAGAGCCTGGTGGAATTTTCATTTTAGGACGTTGGAACTGCCATGATTCATTTGGTCAACAAACATCTGTCTACCACTGTCTACCATGGTTGTGTGTGCTCAGTTACCCCAGTAATGTCTCCAGCTCCCTGGTGGCAGTCATTAGCTGTTGCTCAGGGCACTTGAGTCCCTCTTTCCTACAGCTCAATCTGTCCTTAAGGGCCATTCTCCAAGGTTTCTAGACATTGTTCTTCCCCACTGGGTAACTGTGGCTCTGCTCCATGTCTATAGTGAGGCCTGCCAGATGCAGGACCCCTGCAGGCAGACAGCTGTGAAATCCTCCCTGATCCGCTGCAGCCAGTGAGGGGAATCTGGAATTCTCTGCCTCCCAGGCTCCTGTGTGCATTTCAGCCTCTCTGACCAGGCTCAGAGGCAGCTTCAGAGGCAGCCAGGGGTGCAGGGCAGGTCTCTCTCCTTAAAGAGGAGCAGTTGTCTGATCCAGCAATTTCATTTCTGGGTATATATTTCAAAACAAAGCAGGATTTCAAAGGGATATTTGTACCCCCATGTGTGTAGAGCAGGATTATACACAAAAACCAAAAAATCCAAGAGTCCATCCGCTGAGGAGTGGATAAGCAAAATGTAGAGTAGCCATACAATGGAATATTATTCAGCCTTCAAAAAGAAGGAAAGTCTGACGCATGTGACAACATGGATGAAGAGTCCATCTGCTGAGGAGTGGATAAGCAAAATGTAGTCTATCCATACAGTAGAATATTATTCAGCCTTCAAAAAGAAGGAAAGTCTGATGCATGTGTCAACATGGATGAAACTTGAGGACATTATGCAAAGTGAATAAGGCAGGCACCTAAAGACAAATACTGTGTCACACTAGTTACATGAGGTATCTAAAACAGGAAGGGGAGAGATGGTTGCCAGGGGTTGGGGGAGAGGGGAAATGGGGAGTTGTTTAATCTGCATGGAGTTTCCGTTTTGCAAGATAATAGGGTTCTGGAGAGCTGTTTCCCAACAATGGAAATCTACTTAACACTACTGAGCTGTCCTCTTAAACATTGTTAAGACAGTGAATTTTATGGTTTGTGTATTTTACCACAATTAAACATTTAAGAGAAAAAGAGAGAGAGGAAGAGAGAAGGCCTTCTGGGTAAGAACACCTGAGCAGGTAGGAATGGCCCTGGGGGATCTGACCTTGGCCTCTGAGCCCTACCTCCTCCCTAAGTGCCTTCAGCTTTCACTTCTTCTCCCGCCAGACTCAGCAACCCTCCCTTGTTTGTCAGTGGCCTGACTATGGACACACCTTTCCTCTTACAACCACTGATCACAGCTGACTTCAGCTGCTACTTCCAGCTTTCCTAAAAAAAAGAAATAAAATAGAAAGGAAATAAACATAGAACAACCAAGCTGGAATACCATGTTTCCGCCATCCAACAACAGCCAACCTGTTTCTGTGGATTCTGAGCACTGCTCCATCCCAGAGGGGCTGCCCTCTGATGGCCTCATTTAATTCTTCATTTAGAAACAAAGATGGTTTTCGTATAGGGAAGCTATGCCTGGTTGGTATGGAGTTCTCTTACGTCCCCACTGCTGGGGCTGAAGACCACCACCAGCCTCACAGGCTCTTCCTCTGCCTTTGCCATTGTATTAGTCTGTTCTCATGCTGTTGATGAAGACTAGGTAATTTATAAAGAAAAAGACCCAAGACTGGGTAATTTATAAAGAAAAAGAGGTCTAATGGACTCACAGTTCCATGTGGCTGGGGAGGCCTTACAATCGTGGTGGAAGGCGAAAAGCATCTCTTATGTGGCAGCAGGCAAAGAGAGAGCGTGTGCAGGGAAACTCTCCTTTATAAAACCATCAGATCTCATGAGACTTATTCACTATCATGAAAACAACATGGAAAAGACCTGTTCCCATGATTCAATTACCTCCCACTGAGTCCCTCTCATGACACGTGGAAACTGTGGGAGCTACAATTCAAGATGAGACCCGAGTGGGGACACAGTCAACTCCTATCAACCATGTTATTTGGGGTTCTCACTTCTGGCAGGCTGATGTCAGCAAGCCCCAGGCAATCTCCTTGTCCAATCCAGCCTGGTCACTGGGCCCTTCAACTTGGCACCTGCTCTTATGGGCTGCACCTCCACTGGACCTTCAAGATACAGCTGGGGCCTCCTGACCCAGGGCCTGGGGGCTGGGACAGCCCTTTGGGGATAGAAAGGCAGCCAGTTCTGAACCCTGGGGCTCTGGGTCATCCAGCTGGCCTCCTGGGATGACTCAACCTTGCAGAAAGATCTCTTCTTGATCTTCTACAGCCTGGGGTGTGGGTTCAAGAGCTGAGAGGCCAGAGCTCAGCATCCTCTAACCCCTGTCCTTGGCCATCAGAGACCTTTAATTGCCCTAAAATCCATCTTTTTCCCAGGCACATACTCACCAAAGCCCTTGGTTCCTCTCTCTCTCTCTCTCTCTCTGACTCTGGGGACCTGGCAGATGGAAACCATCCTCTCTCTGTTCCAACCCAACAACCCAATCCTGATGAAAGCTGGACCTGGGTTGCTAGGATGCAGCTTTCAGAGGGGGCATTGGCCTAATGAGCTTTCTTCCAGACCATGTGTTTGCTCTTCAGCCAGCGTCACTGTGGGGCTGCTCTGGGGGACTCAGCACAGTACGGCACATCCTCTGACTGGAGCACACAGACCATCCCTTGTGGAAAGCAGGCACCTGAGACAGCAACTCTATAGGCCACCTAGAGAAGTGTCACCCTCACCTGCCATCAAACCTGGGCTGGACCACTCCATAGCCTTGTGGCCTGGCACTAATTCCTTACCCTTTCTGAACTTCAGTTTTCCTCATCAGTAAACAGTAATAACATGCCTTGCACTGCCTTACTGTCATGTTCAAATGTGATTATCTATGTAAAGCACCCAGCCCTGGAGCTGGAGGTCAATGAATGCTATTTCCTGTCCTCCTTTCTAAGACAGGTGAGGAAACCTGCAATGCCTGGAGCAGCCATTGTTTGCATTACTAGATGCGGCCTTGTACTGTCTCTCACCTGCTCCAAATGAATGACTGGGGAGGAATAATGATAGGCCTTTTCCAGTTGTATATTACTGTTCTCAGAGTAATATACAAATTCTTCGTCATATTTCTTCCTTAAGGAAAAAAAAACCTGGGAGGCTTCCAGGGAAGGCACATTTAACTCCACTTTGTAGATAGAGTTACGAAGGCCCAGCGAGGGCAAGGACCTCATTCAAGGTCACAGAGCCAGGAAGTGGCTGAGTTAAGGTGGGAACCCAGATCAGGGTGCTTTTGTTTTGTTTTTAAGCTTTGTTATGGAAAGTTTGCCAAGGCCTCACCCTGTTCTCAGGAGTGTATCAGGGTAGACATCATTCTCAGGAGATGGGGCCAGGGATGCTGCCAGGCCAGGAGAGGCACCTTCGTACCCAGCAGAGCCCATGCCCTGGATGAACTAATTACCATGCTCCCTCACACTCATACTGAGCCTTCCTTCCAGAGAGACCCTAAAGTGCTTCTGAGCTGCTCGTACATATTTATATGCCTGCGTGCACGATAAAAATAAAACCACTTCACCCACCGCTGAAATGCAGCCACTCGGGGTGTGAAATATGGGGCTTATGGAACAGAGGCAAGGAGCGGCTCTCAAGGAGAGGCGTGTGTCCCTCCTGACATTGCAAGGGGGCAGCTGGAGGGAGGTGGAATTTAATTATCTTGGCGAGTAAGTGCTGGACGTGGAAGTAGGAGCCAGGAAGACTGTGGGTCCCTGGGCACCAGGGACTCCCTTGGCCTCCCTGGGATGGAGAGCTGGTCCTTCCAGGGAGGACGGTACCAGCTAAAGGAGTGCACGGGCCCCTCAGCATCCATCTCTTTACAGACCCCTGAACCCCACTCCCTGGGAGCTGCCTGCAGGTATGTGGGCTCCAGCCTTCTGCCCTCCAAAACCCAATGTGCCACCAAACACCATTTCTTCCTTTAAAGGAAGGTCCCAGGAGGCGTTCGTGAGTTAAGACCTCTTGGAGTGAGGACCAGCAACTTTGCTGCTGTCCGTTCCAGGCTGTAGCTAAGAAAGGTGCCATTCTCAGAAGAAGCTGAGCTTCTTTTCTGGCCATGGCAACCTTTCAATGGTTCCTTGACTTTGTTCTGATTTCTGGTGCTGAGCCTTGCTGTACATTTAGACTTCTGCTCCTGCCTGTCCTCTTTTCCCTCCCTCCCTCCCTTCTTCCTTCCTTCCTTTCCTCCTTGTTTCCTTCCTTCCTCCCTTCCTTTCTTCCTTCCTCCCTCCTTCTCTCCCTCTTTCTTTCCTTCCTTTCTTCCTTCCTTCTTCCCTCCCTCCCTCCTTTCTTTCTTTCCTTTCTTTCTCTTTCTTTCTTCCCTTCCTTCCTTCCTTCTTTCCTTCCTTCCCTTTCTCTCTTCCTTCCCAGTCCCTATCTCCCTCCTTTCTCCCTCCCTTTCTCTCTCCCTCCCTTTCTCCCTCCCTCTCTCTCTCTCTTTCTTTCTTTCTTTCTTTCTTTCTTTCTTTCTTTCTTCTTTCCTCTCTCCCTCTTTCCCTTCTCCTTTCTTCTTCCCTGATATATTTTGGATATTTGTCACTTCCAAATCTCTTGTTGGAATTGATCTTCAGTGTTGGAAGTGGGGCCTAATAGGAGGTGTTTGGTGCCCTCCCTGAAGTAGTGAGTGAGGTCTACCTCTTGAGGTTACTGTGAGATCTGATTATTAAGAAGAGCCTGACACCTCCTCCTCTTTCTCTTGCTCCCTCTCTTGCCATGTGGCACTCCTGCTCCCCCTCTACCTTCCACCAGGAGTAAGAGCTTCCTGAAGCCTCACCAGAAGCTGAGCATATGCTGGTGCCATGCTTGTACAGCCCCCAAAACCATGAGCCAAATAAACCTCTTTCTTTATCAATTACCAGTCTCAGGTATTCCTTTATAGAAACACAAAATGGACTAATACACCCACCCTGTACTTTGCCCATCTGACCACTATAGTCTTAATCCCCTGGTGCAAGCACAGAGGCTGAAAAGGCCAAGAGAAGGCATCCAATGTAGGCTTCCTGAACTATGACAAAGAAAGCTGAGCTCTGGAGCAGGAGCAGAAATTAGCCAGCTTAAAGGATGTGTGTGGGGTGCATGTGACAGGGTAGGGGAGATGGGAGAGGGAGAGGAGCTTGGATGGCTATCTCAGCAGAGGGGGCAGCATGTAGAAAGGTCTGCAATCAAGAGAGAGAGCTTCATGAACTCTGAGAACTGAACATGTGAACAAAGCTGCAGAAGTGAGCCCAGGATAGAGCTGAAGACCCTTGTAAACCATTCCAGGAATGCTGGCTTTAGTGTACAGGCCCTGGGGAGCCAGTGAAGGATTTTAAGGGGGCTATCCTGATCAGCTTGTAACCCTGGGTATACCCAGGTGACCTGGATGTGGATAGTTGAGGGTGGTGCTTTGTACAGAAAATGAGGTCCAAGGAATTGAGCAGATGTCAGTTCTGGGGAGGCTCAACTGTCCTTCCTTTATGTGGAGGCCTGAGTGAGGTGAGGTCTGGGGACACAGCAGGAGGGAAGGAGCCTGAGAGAGGCATCTGGGAAGCAGAAAGTAAGTGGATCAGGCAGTGGGTACAGCTCTGCTGGCAACGAGATCTGGTGAGCAGAGACAGGCTGTCTGCCCTGAGATGTTGGCACTCAGGTGGTCTTGATTCTGTACCAACACTTGCCAACTGTGTGCTCCTCAGGGCACAAACCATGTCCTTTTGCTTCTGTGTCCCTTGTACCCAGCTCAGTGCCTGGTCCAGAGAAGCCCAATAAACATGTGTGTTATTCGAACCCTCAGCAGTAGCAGTGATCCACTAGAACCACTTGTTTAGGGACCCTGGTGTAATGCTGTTAGGGATTGGGCTGAGCCTATGCCTCTCAGCTGCCATGCCCCCAGTGCCTAGGCACCTTCCTTTGAAGTCATTAAAAGCGTGAACAATGCCTCTATGTTCCCAGTGCTAGCAGTCCATCAGCACTCTTTTCAGGAAAAGATAGCTTTGAAAGGTAAGTGATTTTCCCTATGTGCCTCCCAATAGCCTTTCATTCCAGGGAAACATTCCAGTCTGATTCATCAATTGCCTCCTTGTAGGATCATCCTCTTGCCAGGGTCAATGGAGAGCAGGACAGGAGGCTGAGCGTGGGTGGAAGTCAACACAAGGAAGTCAGGGAGGGGAGATAGTGTTAGGTGACCGGCAGGGGTATGGGATTGCTTCGTCTTCAATCAGTAGTGCAGAGAGAAAGGAGGAAGAAAAAGAGCACCTTGGTGGAGATGTCAGGGCTCCAAGGATGACGAAGCATCTTCTGGGGCTGAGAAGGAACTGGTCGGTACAGAAGGATCTAATGTCGAGAGTCACCAAATCTCAAACTGGCATGTGCATCTCGCTCATTTGTTCAATGCAGTTTTCATTGTTCCTGCGCTGTCCTTCATCAGCCCTGTGTGGTTTACAATAATCCTGCCTAACCTCACAGCCTCCTCGCCCTACACCACCTAGTTCCAGCCTTTCTGGACCACCTGCTCTCTCCTGGAAGGCAATCTCTGCTGCATGCTTTTGTAAGGCATTGCACATGCAGCTCTGCCCCCAAAGCTTTTCTTTCCCTGGCTAACTTGGGCATCCTTCAGAGCTTTAGGTCTCACCTCCTCCAGAAAGCCAGTCTCCCAAGTCCTAGCTCAGTGCCAGGTGCAGAGTAATCGCTTCCATAGTGGCACAGGAAGGAAGAGATGAAGAGAAGGAAAGCGGAGGTGGATTTGTGCCCAGACAAGCGATAGGTTTTCAGGGGCCTCGGAAAGCCAGCCCAGCCTTTGCCTCTTACAGATGAAAACTGTGAAGTCCAGAGAAATGAAATCACTTCCCTATCTTATAAATCAAATGGGGATTTTCTACAATGTTTCAGGGCCTAGAAACTCAAGAGGGAAAACAGGCTGAGGAAATTGTCAGGCTTCGCCGGATGGCGTTTGTAATTAATCAGAGGCCTTTTGTAACAAATACCTCTTCATTCCCAACTGAGTGACGAGCCTGGTTAGCCGGACCTTCCTTCTTTGCTCCGGGTTCCTCCAGAACCACGTGACCCAGGCCAGAGAGCGGAGGTGTGGAAGATAATAAGGAACAAAGTGAAATGGGCCCAGACTTCCCAAAGCATGGACTATTACCTGGGGAGGCAAGACACATGCGTGAACCGACCGAAGAGAGCATTGCTGCGTTATGCAGGAGGGACAAAATGCCCCTCCAAGAGTGCAGGGAGCCGACAGTCTTGCTTTGGGTCTCATCTATAGTATTATGGACCCATCCTACACTTGTGGCTAATTAAGGAGTTTAAGGATTTGTGTTTTGTAATAGCCTGCCTCACTGCAAATATAATAAAGCCTAAAGAACTCGTAAAACAGGAAGCTGATTCGGTTTTACGGAATATAGATAGGCCCTTGAACTTGAAAGGTTGTAAAAACGGAACAAATCATGTATTCGATGGCGCCACCTGTTGTCAATGTGTGATATTGCAGCTTGTCCAGGAAAGGAGGAAAGAGGCCGCTCCAAGGGTGACCTCAGAAGATCCCAGCCCCGTCTTGACAATCGTGGAGACAAGAGTCCAGAGCCAGGAATGGACTGACTAATGCTGGAAAATGCCACAGAGGAAAAACAAATCACAGGTTCTGTTCCCATTGGCTTTTTTCTTTGATTTGGAGTCATGGCCAACATCTGAGTCTCTTGAGATCTTGACCCTGGGAGTCTTTATCCACCTCTCTCCACTTAAGAACGCAGGAAGCTAAGGACAAAAAGAAGGAGCCACAGTGTGGGATAATTACAGCATCGTATGGCTGCCTTGGCTTTCAGTAAGAGTTGTTACAGCTAATGTTTATTGGGTGCTTATGTCATTTGAAGCATTGTCTTAATAAATCAACACAGCTTGATGAGGTTGGTACTCTTAGCCCCAACCCCATTTTACAGATGAGGAAATGGAAACACAGGAAAGTTAAATAATTTGCACAAGTTCTTACGGAAGTTCCGTCCTTTCCTTCCTTCCTTCCTCCCTCCCTCCCTCCTTCTTCTCCCTCCCCCCCTCCCCTCCCTTCCTCTTTCCTCCCTTCCTTCCTTTCTTCCTTCCCTTCTTCGCAACTCCCTCCCTACCTTCCCCGTTCCCTCTTTCCTTCCTTCCTTTCTTCCTTTCTTCCTTCCTTCCTCCCTTCCAACCGTCATTTTTTTTTTTTGAGTGCTGAAGCTGGGATTTGAGCCTAGGCAGGCCAACTCTGGAGCCCATGCATTAAGCCAGTACACTTGACTACATCTGTTGGCACGTTCTAACTATGACTAATATCTGTTGGTCCATGTCTCTCACACTTAGCAAGTGCAGCGATACAGGAAAAAGAAAAAATCTTGCTGATGCTTTCTAACCTCGGTTCATCTATCCATGCCTCCATCCATGCCCTTATCCACCCAACAATCCTTTCTCTAATCCTTCTGTCAACCCACCCACCCACCTACCATTACTCATCTGCCCACTCACCCATCCATCCATCCATTCATCCAATGATTCCCATATCCATCCATACAATCATTCTCACATCCATCCACCCATCCATTCATCCACCCACCCAGTAATTCTCATAACCAACTTCCTTCCTTGCATTTATCCAACAGTCACTTTCTTAAGCACCTACCACCTGCCAGACACAGTCAATAAAGAGATGAATCAGCCGTGTTCCCTACCCTTATGTTGGTCACATTCCCACAGATCCATAAAACAATGTTATAGGTGCTGGCCTGTGATCGGAAAGGTGAGTTACGCCTGACCCTGAGGGAGGCGAAAGAAAGGCTTCCCAACAGATGTGACTATCAACCTTGGCCTTAATGTATGAATGGGAATTGTTGGTTGGAGAAGGGGAGATGGCTATCAGACAGGAAGAACAGCACCAGCAAAGGCAGAGACGCAACAAAACCCCTAGTGTTGGAGGGACATAGAATGATCCAGAGCATGAGGTAAGTGAGAGCAGGGGAAGGAGGGACAAAACCAGAGGGGGCTTAGGATGCAGCCAAGGGGGCATACTAAAGAGCTTGGACCTTTGACAATAGGGAGTGCTGTGAAAACAGAGAGCAGAGGAGTTGAGGTACAGACATGGTGAGAACCGTGCAGGAGAAAGGTCTCTCCAACGGCAGCAGGGTGGATGAACTGGGGAGGCTGGGTCTGGAAGTAGGGACTAGTTAGAAGACATCATCTGGGTTCAAATGCCAGCTTCACCTCTTATTGACTCTATGCCCTTAGGCCAGGGCTTGCATTTCTAAGTGTCTCATTATTCTTGTTTATTCCATGGTCTAAACACAGAAATGACCTACAAGATTCTGGAAAGAATTCAATGAATAGTACAAGCAAAGTATAGCACTTGGCACATAGTAAGCTCTCAATAAATGGCATCAATTGGCAGTAGTTGTCGTTATTATTATTACTATTTCTACTGCTATGATATCGAGGAAGAGATCAGGAGGCTTGTTCAGGGCCAGAGCGGCATTTTCCACCCTGTGATTCCCAGAGCTCTTGCTCACATGATGTTAATAGATATTAATGGAAAGAGGGTTCTGAGGCCAAACAAGTGTGGGCTTCAACCAAATAAAACTGGAAAATGAATATAGACAAGCCAAACACAAAAAACTGCAGGACTTCTCATAACCTTTCATAGGCTCACGTGAACTATAAACTTCTAAGTGGAGAACAGCTGGGTTTGTAGCACTTCTTGAATATATTTAGCCATGAAACCCTCTTGCAAGAAATGTTTATTACAAACCTGCAAAACAAATGGTCAGTGGGACCCAGTTTGGGGAGCAATGGTCCTCCTGGGTCCATCCCTTTTCTCTGGTCCCATAATGCTGAGGCCCCTTCCCCAGCCCACAGCTCGAGATTCCCACGCACACCTGCTGACATCTTCTACCGGGAAGATGTGATGGAACTTGAGAGTCCAGGTGGGGCTGAGGTTCATTAAGGATGGAGCATTGGATTTAATTCCAAGTGGCTGACTCCATATCAATTTGGGTCACTGGTGTTAAGATGTCACTTTCGGTTGCATTTAATTTAAACAAACAATAAAAAGCTCTGTCCTGACTGTGATGGAGGCTGGTGGAGGTTTAATTCCCAGCACAGAGAGGCAGAATGCAGGATAGGAAAGCCGGAGGACTGCAGGAGTGGGTTGATGAGAGAGGGAGAGAGGAGGATAGAGAGGGAGAGAAATGTGGACCCCTGGGGCAGGGCCTGCCTGGGGAAGTCCACGCTAGATCCCTGTCCCCAGAATCCAGTATCCTCTACCCTGGCCACCTTGGGTAATTATTTTCATTTCTCTGAGACTCAGTTTCCTTATCTGTAAACCAGACATAAATGAAATTGCCACAGAGGACTTATAGGAGGATTAAATGAGATAAGAGAGATGGAACGCACTGGATTCATGAGTTTTTATATACAAATACTGGCTTCCAAGATGTGTGTCTGTGTATATGTGTGTGGACACGTGTGTGTGTTCCTGTGTGTGTGGACATGTGTGTGTGTTCCTGTATGTGTGTGCGGACACGTGTGTGTGTTCCTGTATGTGTGCGGACACGTGTGTGTGTTCCTGTATGTGTGTGGACACGTGTGTGTGTTCCTGTATGTGTGTGTTCCTGTATGTGTGTGTGGGCACGTGTCGTGTGTTCCTGTATGTGTGTGTGGACACGTGTGTGTGTGTTCCTGTATGTGTGTGTGGACACGTGTGTGTGTTCCTATATGTGTGTGTGGACACGTGTTGTGTGTTCCTGTATGTGTGTGTGGACACGTGTGTGTGCGTGCCTGTGTGTGAGGACACGTGTCTGTGTGTGTGTGCCTGGGTGTGTGTGTGTGCGCGCCCCTGTGTGTGTGTGGGCATTTGTGTGTGTGTTCCTGTATGTGCATGTGGACACGTGTGTGTGTACACATGTGTGTGCCTGGGTGTGTGGACATCTGTGTGTGTGCCTGTGTGTGGGCATTTGTGGGCATGTGTGTGTGCCTGTGTGTATGTGTGTATGCTTGTGTGTGCCTGTGTTTGTGTGTGTACACTTCTGCGTGTGCCTGTATTGGTGTGTGGACACTTATGTGTGGGGCTGTATGTGTGTACACTTGTGTGTGTCTGTGTACACTTGTGTGTGTGTGTACACTTGTATGTGTGTGCCTGTGTGTATGTGTGGTGTAGTGTGTCTAGGTAAGGTGTTTGGGAACTCTGGTTCTTGAGCTCTTCCTAGGTTGGAATCTGGTCCTATTCATAGCTGTATTGTACTGAGAAAGTTGCTTAACTTCTCTGTGCCTCAGCTTTCCCATCTGTAAGACAGGACTAATGATGGGACCCACCTCATACATTATTGTGTGGTGTCAATGAATTTATATACATTAAATACTTTCACAGCACCCGGCACAAAGAGGCACTTTCATAAGTGCTTCAGACTCTTATTATTGAACCTCACTGGGTGTCCTGCTGCAAACCAGCAGAGCCCATTCCCTTGGGAGCCAGGTTGGGGGAGGCAGTCATGTGCTGCGTCCCTCCCCTTTCCTGGCAGGGAGGGTGGGGATTAGAGGTCACAGAGGGGCCCTTTGACCTCTGGGGCTATTCCCTGGGGTCCGCGGAGTAGAAGTTTGCTTTGTGCTGTAGTGCACTCTGTTGGGAGAGCCTAACTCAGCACCGTGAACAGAGGGAGGCTGGGGGCAAACAGCCACACCTCCGCCAAGGACTCCAGCTCAGCCAGTGTCCGAGGAAGAGGCCTATCCTGCCGTGACTCATGGGTCTGAGTGCCAGGACTGCAAAGTGGAGGCCCTGCCGATCCATTAGGAGACAGGAGCCAAGGGATGTTAAGCAAATTAAAAGCCCCAGGGCTGTCCCGCATGACCTTTTCCTTTGGCTAAGGCACCCCAACCTGTGCCCTCTGCTAACTGTGCTTCTCAGTGCTCCAGAGATGTCTTTCTCTGGGACAAAGGAAAGGCTTCAAAGCTATATCTTATGAAACAGGAGCTGGAGGAGTGGGCTTCCCTGGAGGGGCCTGTGAAGGCAGCCGTATTAACCACTACGGTTACCATATGGCCGTAGACATGCACATCACAGCCAGGCCCCTTTGGGCAAAACCAAACTGCGCACCTGAGCAGACACCTCCTCTTTGATGGGCCCAGTCAGAATATGTGATCCTGGCGCTCCGAGGAGGTTCACTGCCACAGGACGCCTACCAAGTGACAGACTTGTGCAAGGAGCTGAGGAACAGAGTGGATAAGACTGAATGACCTACCCTCATTCATTCATTCATTCATTCATTCACACATTCATCCAACTGGTATTTATTGAGGATCCACTACGTGTCAGGCACTGGCTAGGCATAATAATAATCATAATACAGGGTGATGTTAAAGAGAGTTGAGGTGATTCAGAAGTCTTGGGGCTGAAGGAGATCTCCAACACACCAGCCCCAATCCTTGCTCCTAGGAAGCAACCCTCCCTTGGCTGTTAGGCCTGCTTTCCTCCTCACTAGCATATCCTCAGATGTCATTCTCTAGCTCCTTCTGCTGGCTCTCTTTTCTAGCTGGTGTGAACCATGGCTGGGAAGAAACATCACTAAGGGGCCCTGGAATCCCACCTGCTCCCTGGCCCTCATCTCCAAGGGCTGGGCTGCAGGGAGCACAGCCAGGAAGCCCCACCAATTCAGGGTTCACCTGAGGAACTGATGCTGTCCACCTGCCTAGCTGCACGCCGATTTGCAGCTGGGGCCAGAGAGTAGGAATGCCCGCACAGCGATGCTTGGCATTTCCCTGCACAACTCAGACCGGCACAAGGAACCGCATGAACCTGATGCTGTTCCCCAGCCAGGGAGCCCCTTCCACAGAGGATTTAGAACCTGGGATGGACTTTTGGGTTTGTTGACTTTTTCTTGGGTCAGAGTGGGGAGGGAGGGCCACGGAGGAGGCAGTAAGGGACTGTGCCCTGCAGCCTGAGAAGAAGGTGAGGGGGAGAGGTGACCTCGAGCTGACCCTTAGCAGCCTGGAGAAGGGGAGACCTGGGTGGATGCGAGTGAGAGGGAGCAAAGAACAGCAGCCAAAGGGAGAAGAAAGGACCTAGGACTCCAGTGTTCATCAAGTGTTCAAGCCATATGCAGTCCAATCAACCTGGCAACCAATTAGTCTGATTCACAAAAAAAAAAAAAAAAAAAAAAAAAAAATCCCACGTAGGGACAAACTGTAATCAAACACCTATTTATAAGGGTTTATTATGATCATTATTATTATTTTACTGAGAGGATCATTCTAAAGCCTGTCAGGTGAACGTATGCTTTCAGATCTTCATAAATGCAAATCGCTCCTTCTGGGGCGGGTGAGCAAGCTGAGCCGCAGAGCTGCCTTGGGAGGCGATGGGGTGAGGTTCCAGAGGGCAGGTGGAGGGAGCAGTTCACTTTCATGGACATCTCTGCACAAAGCTCACCCAGAGGCAGCCCAGCAACCACCCATTGCCCACCCCACTCCCTACACTCCTCTCAGAGGGCTGCTGGAGATGGAACTGGCTATAGACCCATTGCCCATGTAGGTAAACGATGCAACAGCCTGACTCAGCAACCTGCCAGAGCTAGGGAAGCTGGAGATTCTCCATAGAAGGCCTGGGTAAAGGGACCCACCTGAGTTCTGAGCAGGTTTTGCCCCTGGTCGTGCTGGTTTTTCTGGCCTTTGCCAATCTTCTGGGTCCCTACCAATGGTGAAATTCTATCTCCTGAACTTCCTCATCTAACCACATCCCCAGCCCACCCCAAGGGCTAGAGTACCCCTCCCCTTCATCCTCACAGGAGGCCTCAAAGTCCACCGCCAGGGCTGAGGCTCAATGGTGTGTGTGTGTGTGTGTGTGTGTGTGTGTGTGTGTGCTCGCGTGCGTGTTGGTGGGAGAGTAATGGTAACATACAAGTCCCAAACCTGTTCTCCTCGGACCTGGGAAGAAAAGCTGTCAGGTCTGGCAAAAAGGTGGAAACTTGGTCTCTGCCAGGAGGAAACAGTCAGTTCCTCACCCTTCCTGGATGGATCCTAGCACATGGAAAAAAGACAGAACACACCCCATTTCCGTGGGTCCCTGGGGGAAGGAGCAGCCGTAATTGGGGAAGTTTCAGAACATGGAAACCCCTTAATCTTGCCCAATGAGGGCATTCATCGTTGGCAAGGCCAGAACTCCAGAGCCACACCCTGCCTGCCCTGCTCCCAGGATGGCATCTTTCCCTCTCGGGAGGGAGGTTGCCTCCTTTCATCAGGCTGAGTAGCGGGGAGGGCGATGGTAATCCCGGGGATAGGAGGGGCTAGGTAAAGGCGGATCCCATGGAGCATAGCTTCCAGGGCGGGGTGTTGGGTCACCTGGGTAAGGGTTAAGAAGCTGGAGGCAGCAAGCCAGTTTTGAGTGAGGGGGGACCTGAGTGAGGGGAGAGGGGAGGTTAGGAGGGGGTGAGCTCTCCTTCTCCCTGCAATAAATCGGCTTAGCGGACGACAGCCGAACAGCCCAGAAAGGATTAAAGAAAAGTCTGTATAATACGCGGAGAGCGCGGCGAGGGGAGGGCGAGGAGGGCGGGGGGCGGGGAGAGAGGGAGGGACAGAGGGAGGGCGAGGGGAGGGGGGTGCTCGCGCCGCCGGGAGAGGCGAGCGCGAGGCAGAGAGCGCGATTCGGCTCCAAACTCCGGCGCTGCAGCCGATCGGACTCTGGGCCGCGGTAGGCACCGCGCGCAGCTAGGGAGCCAAGAACCGCGGCGCGCCCCGAGGACGCCCAGAGCGCGAGGGTCGCTGCGCCTCGCAGAGCCGGAGCCGAGTCGAGCCGGGCGCCCGGGCTGCCTGGCCGCGGCGGCATGGGGGCGTCCCCGCGGCTCTGGGCGCTGCCCGCCACCGCCTCGGCCAGTGGCCGGAGGCAGGAGCGCGTCTGAGCCCATGGCGAGGGGACCCGCCGCCACCGCCTCCACCCCCGCCGCCCCGCCACCGCCGCCAGCTCCCGGGCACCATGCGAACCGCCCCGAGCCTCCGCCGCTGCGTCTGCCTGCTGCTCGCCGCGATCCTGGACCTGGCGCGCGGTGAGTGCGCGGGCGCCTGGCGGGAGCCGAGCGGTGAACGTGCGCGGGGACGGGGTGCCAGGGGAGGGCGCTGGCCGGGGTCGCTCCGAGAGGCTCGGGCTACGAGCACCGGTCCTGCCCGGGGTCTGTGGAGCTGGTTGGCTTGATGAGGGAGGGAAGACGCCTCTTGGAGAGCGCTCATGGGTTTGTGCCAGGGTGTGTGTGTGTGTGTATACAATTGTGTGTCTTTGTTGTGTCTGGGTGAGGGTGTCCGGGAAGGAGCTGTGTGGGGAGAAGGTGCGGGAGTGTATTTAGAGATGCAAGTGTGTGTGTGCGTGTGTATGTGATGGTGTGGGGTCTGCGTGTGAGTGAGCGAGGGTCTGGATGGGTGTTAGAGTGTCTGTGTCAGTTACATGGAGAAGGTGTGTGTGTGAGAGTGTGAGCGAATGTTGGGGGGAGGGTGTGAACATGTGCCACCTTCCCTGTGAGGGTGTGAAGTGTGTGAGCTTGTGTCACTGTGGGTGTGAGGTGTTAGGGGGTGGGTATGTGAGGTTTGGCGTTTCACGCGTGTCCCGAGTGTGCAGGTCTCTAGGGGTGTACGACAGCGGTTTACTATTTCTGTGTGCACAGGAGATGGGACTGGGCAAGAGTCTGCTTATGTGGGATGGGTGGGGGTGCAGGTGCCTGGGGGTCGTGGGCTTCATGGGGCTGGGAGTGTGTGTATGCGTGCCATGGAGCATGTGGTTATCGTGTGCAGGGAGGTGTGGACGCTTCCGGGGCTGGGGAGTTGTGAGCAGCTCAGAGAGTGTGTGTGTGTGTGTGTGTGTGTGTGTGTGTCCCGCCGTGTGGACTTGCTCCCGGGTTAGGCTAAGACAGCTAGAAGGAGGTTGAAGCCGAGCAGGTTCTCTGGAGCCAGTGAGAGGTGGCTCCGCAGCCCCAGGGTTCGCGGCCGGCCTCCCACCCAGTGCCGCCGCGTAGTGGGTCTTAAATGGAGCCGAACCCTTTCGCGCAGTGAGCAGAGAGCCAACGTGAGGCTAAAAGCCAGGCGGGAGGGAGGCGGGACCAGCGAAGAGCCGCAGGCACCGAGACTACAGGGTCCGCGTCCGGGATCCTCCTCGGAGCCTGGTGCCAACCTCAGCCTGGCTGGAGTCAGAGCCTGGCTCCGCCTCGGAGGGGAGAGGGACGCGACGTGCCAAAAAGTCGTCTTTATGATCAATAAGGTCTCGACCCCGAGCCCCACTGGGTGATAGAGGTGGGCATCACCTCTGTCCTATGCCATAGCCTTGTCCCAGCAGGAGGTGCCCGCCTGGGCTCTGAGAGTGCCTGCCAGGAAGGGGTGCCCCCTTAAAAATAACCCCAACTCCTTCTACCCCGAAGTCCTTGGGGAGTGCTGGGTCTGCTGATGGGAGAAGCTGCAGAATTTGAGCCCGGAAGGTGGTCCTGACAGCGAGGGGGGAGGGGTTGGTGTAACCCAGAAGGAATGCAAACCCTGTACTTTGTTCCCCTACCCTTGGAACAAGAGACTTTCCTAAGTGGATCAAAATCTCCCCCCTCAACTTTGGGAGGAGGGCTCTAGAGGGAAAGGTTATATGGGGGAGGTCCCTGTTCCAGCGCCGCCGAGAGGGCACTGGGGTTTGTTGAAAGGCACTGGAGCCCTCACCTGGACATTGCAGGGAGCGGGGGTTGGAGGTTGGGGACCTAAGGTAAGCACCACTTTCCCTGGGAATGCGCAGAACAGAGAGACGCGGCAGGGTGAAGGAGAGGACTGATGGGAAGGGCTTGTTGGGAAACCCTGGCTCCGTCAGGACCCCACCCTGCGAGCTCTCCCTGGAACCCGGGAGCAGGGTTCTTCTGGCTGCCGGGCTGCGGAGAGCTGACCCGGCATCCTGGCGCCTCAAATCCCTTTGCCCGCCTCTGCGGGCTGCGGGAGGCGGGGGTTGGCGTGCCTGAGGGTGAGCGCATCTGGGCCGGTGCAGCCAGCGCGGCCTCGGAGCTCCGCTGCTCAGGATGAAGGAAGAGCGCAGACCCGGATCGCGAATGGGAAACTTTCCGCGTCTGGGGCGCAGAGGGAGGTCCGAGGCAGCCGGGAGCCCTCTCTTCTCCGCAGAGGAGAGCACACGAGAGTGGGGTCCCTCCTTCCTCCTTCCAAGTCTGTGCCCAGAATGGGGGGCGGGGTGCGAGAAGAGTCCGTGAGAGACGCAAGAGGCGGGCTGTGCCGGAGGAGGGCGCCCTTCCTGGAGGTGGCCGAGAGAGGTGCACCTGGCAGCGGCTTTGCAGGGCCACCTGCCTCCGAGGGCGCGGAGAGGAGCAACCCGGGCCGGCCTTCACGAACGTACTGGCGGTCACTGCTCGGGGAGGGGCACGGCCAGAACGCCCTCGCCGGTTCTGCCCCTTTGGGTGGCAGAGCAAGGGTGCCCGACGCTAGAGAGTCGGGTCTGGCAGGAGGAAGGAGGCCGCTGCCCCTCGCACTGGCTGGGCCGGAAGTCCTTGCCCTGGCTCCCCACTCCCCAGAATCAGACCCTCCAAAGGAGAAACCCACATTTCTCGGGACTCCTGGGCGTGTTCTGGGGCGTTTTCAACTCCTCCAGCCCCCGTGAACGGTGCCTGGGCCCTTCTGGGAAGTCCTGCACTGGAGCCTGTGCAGTGGCGCCGGGCTGGGGATGGAGGAGTGGTCCTCAGCCGCCGTTCAGCCCTGGGAAACGTTCCGCTGAGAGCAGGGTGGGGGCAGCCCCAGTTAGGGGTAAGCCCACGGCCCCAGCCGGGGGTCTCCGGGATTGCGCGGGCGGAGGTGGGCGGCCCTGCGGGTTCGCGGGTTCTCGGGTTCTCTGTCTCCGCAGCCGCGTGTCAGCAGGTGGATGGGATGGAGGGGCTGTCTCCGCTAGGCCGCCGCAACCGCAACGCCGAGACTGCGGGGGCTGTGCGCGCGCGAGCGGGTGTGACGACTTTATATATTTATCCTCCCTTCACACGCCCCCTTCCCACCGGGCGGGGCCTCTGGCGCGGCAGGGTTTCTTCTCCAGCCCCAACCGGGGGAGTTAAGGGCCCTAATCCCTTGCAGGCTGCCCCGCCCATGCCCCTCCAGCGTGGCCCCGCCCCTAGCCATAAACTCCACCCCTCTTCCACCCCATAACCGCTCTGCAAATGGGAGTTTTTCATTTTCGTGTTTTAAGTGCAGAGAATATTCGAGCTGGAGCGACCTCGGAGATCACTCACTTCGGTGGTTTTGAAACTTCTGTGTTTTTCTTTTTCTTTTAAGTAGGAAAACCCTTTTAGAGGAAACATTATCACCCTCCTAAAATCCCAACACCTTGAGCAAGATGACAGATCTGAAAGTAAAGCTGCCCTGGTGGATGCTGGGGATGAGGCCCACATCGAGCCCTCCTTCCACACAAGTCTTTCACAACCTCAAGACTGCTCCCTTCCTCCGCAGCTAATATTGTAGCTGGGGTTTTGTTTTTCCAATAGCCCCGATTATATGGATCAGCTGCGATGTGTCAAGAAGGATGCTGGCTGCTGCTTCGCAGTCCTCATTCATGCTGCAAGATGGATTTAAGACCTTCTTTTCACAGATTAGGAAACTGAGGTTCTGAGGTTTAAGACTTGTTAATGACAGAAGTACAGGCTCCTTCCGCTCCCTCCTAGTTCTGCCCCAGGCTCCTCTTTCCGCTGAATCTTCCCTCTCTCTGGCCGCAAAGAATCCCTTGGGCAGGGCATGTGAATAGAGAAGGACCCAGGTCATCTGAGTGATGCCTCAGATCTGCCTGCTACTCTGATATTTCAGAACGTCAGTCACAGACACACTTGAACTTCACTACACGCTGGCAAGATGGGCAGAGGACGGAGTAGGGGAAGGAGGTGGAGGAGTTTAGGGGACTTGCTTAGTTAGGTGCCTGGTTTATAGTGGTGTGTGACTTCAAAGGCAGAGACCCACAAAATAGAGGCTGTTTAGTTCTATTAACTGGGTTTCCTGGGATCTGTAGAGGTATTTAACCTAGGCAGTTGACAGCCTGGCTTACCACCTTGCCCGCCTCCGCTATAGCCCCAGGCCACCAGGAATTCATTTATTCTTGCATCCAACAAATGCTTATTGTACACTATGTGCCAGACACGGTGCTGAGCATTGGGAAAACGTCCCTGAGCTTGGTAGAGGAGTCTCCTGCCTCTATGGTGTTTAAGGCTCAGTGGGAAATTGATGCTTCATTTAGAGGGAGGAAGGGGCTACTATCTCTCTCTGGCCCTAACTGAGCTAGGTGTCACGCCATGTGCTTTATCTTTCTTGTCTTACAGAATCCTTACAAGCACCCTGAGAAGTAAAATGAAGTCCATTTTGTAGATGAGGAAACTGAGGCTGAGAGAGGCTAGGTGACTTTGCCAAGGCTGCAGAGTCATTGAATGGCAAGCAGGAATTCAGATACAGAGCCCTCTGACTCCCTGGCCAGTGCTTCCTCCCTCCATGCTCTGCTGTCTCCTGGTGATCATTTCCTGAGCCCCAGCCACATGGATGTGTCCAGTCTCCTGTCTGGATGCCTGACTCCTTCCCAAACCCACACTGAAATAGAATCATCCAGGGTGTTCATCTGCACAGATGGGAGAGGGAGTGTCCCTGAAAGCTATTGCCATCACCAAGAGAATGAATAGGCATCTGCTGTGGGCAGGGCACATCTGAAAAGAGCAAGGCCTATGAGTGTGATCCTCATCCCAGGGCAGCGAGAGACTGGGCATGTTTCCGAAAAGACGAACGACAATCTATTTTGTCCATCCTCCCTCTCCACCTCCTTTCCTCCCCCATCCACTCCTGTTCCCTTCCTCTCTTTTTTCTTTTTGCCTTCTTTTTTCTTTTTAAATAAAAGGAGGTTCAGGATCTTTTGTAAGTGGAGGAACTGGGAGTTTCAAAACCAGGTCTGAAGCAATCCAGAGACAGCTGCTTTTTCATCACTGGAAAGGGAGTACAGCAGCCCTTACTACTTGTAGGAGGCTGCAAAGCTGTTCATTTCGAATGATAGATGTCGGTGGTGGTAAAACACATGAGATTACTTCCTAGGAGGTGTCCTTCTTTAGGATGAAATTCCAGGGAAGATTGGGGTGGTGAGATCCGGGAACCCACCTTTATGCTTTCAGTGAGCTCCAGGAGTGGAGGGGGCTCATGTTCACTAAGACCCCTGGCTAAGATTCCATGGATGGAGCAATAAAGGTAGTGTGTATGGGGCTGGAGATGTAGGCCCTGTTCAGTCACCTCTGCAGCCCAAAAGAGCAGGAGAGACAGGTCGTGGGCAGGGTGTGGCTTGGGGGTGGGGTTTTTCTGAGACTCAGACTTCAGTCCCCTCCCAGGAAAGGAATCTGGTGTTTGGTTTTTCCACCAGCCTTTGTTACATCTTCTGGCCACATACTAAATTTGCTTTGGGAAATCACACCAACCCCCGCACCCCCCCCCCCACCCCACCAAACACACAAATTGCATGACATCTTGGTGGGTGAGACTACTGGGTAAGGCATCCCCAAGGTGGGCCCTGGAATCTGAATATTGAGCAGAGTGTCACAAAGACTGAGAATCACTAGAATGTCCCCCTTGCCACTGGGACCCCCAGGAAACCATCCTTTGTTGGTTTCCTGAGACTGATAATGATGGGACCTACCTCCCAGTGTACTGAGAGGGTGGAATCAGGCATTACAAGCAGAGCTCTTAGCTCAGTCCCGTGGGCTCTGATGCTTGTTACTAGTGTTAACCATGGTAACGATGAGTACCCGCTGAAGCAGCCCCAGTCCTTGTGTTCCTCGACTTTTTCATAGTGTTCTCATTGGTTACATTTTTTGGCTTGAGAGTCTAGTGTCAATTTCTGCTGCTTGCAAGGAAAGGATCCCATGTGATAACAACTCTAGGTGTGATGACCAGTGCCAGCCTTGGAGTTGCCAGTCAGTGCACTCTTGATAATGCACAGAGGATGGTTCATGGCCCTCTGGCTGGGGGTGACCAATCCCACCGCCTGCCCTCTGTCTTTCCCTGGAGTCTTGAGGCCCATTGAGTGCAGTGTGAGACTCAAGTTGTTCCCCGCTAGTAAAATGTACAGATGGAAGCCAATCTTATAGTGAACTTCCAATCCCCTGACCCACTAGACCCTGCTCCACCCAGGCAGGGACCCCATCTGGTTCTGTTCACTGTTGAGTCCTCCACAAAACACATAGCAGGTGCTCAGTCAGGTTGTTTGTTTGGGTGATTAGGCTACCTCTGGCCTTTCGACATGTGCAACCTGGTTTTGAAGAAGACTGAGCATGTGGCTTTCTATTTCTATGGAAAATTGTGTGAAAAGGCTTATAGCATGTGGAACTGAGGCTGGACTTGCAGGTGGACTTCCTGGCAGCAAAGATGCTCTGATCCTGGAACTACATTCTTTCTTTCTGCAGTTTCTCAGATAATCAAAGTAGCAGAGGCCCTGACTAGACATCTTAACTCTCTACCTGCTGGCAGTACTTGAAAATGCACAAAACACTTCCACACCCATTATTCCATTTAGACCTCACATCAGACATGGAGACAGCTAGTCTTGTACCTGTTGAACAGATGAGGGAAAATGAGGCCCGGGAAGATGAAAGGATGGCAGTAGGCAGTGACTGGACTGGAACCCAGATTCTGTGGTTGCGAGCTCAGCCTTCCTCCCATCCTCAACCCATTGCTGGACTTCGTTTAGCCCACAGGGGTCTGGCATGAGACAGGTCAGTTTCCCATGTGCTTACAGGCCAGTAAGCTTTGACCTCAAGTGTGCACTGTGAGCTGTGTGCTGCTGTAGCCACTTTGCTGCTGTGACTTCCTCTATCCTCCACTGCTGTCCAGGTGGGTGTTATATCCCCAGTCCACAGGTGAGGACACTGACATGCCCAGGGTCACACAACTTGAGACAAGAGCTCACTGTCTCCCCTGTCTCCACAGTCTTGTCCTGCTCAGAGATTTCTGGCCTTAGCTTCTCCATCCTCCACCTCCTCCCCCACTTCCGCCCTTTCTTGGCTCAGAGAGCAGACATCTGCCCTCAGCTAGCACAGTCCCTGGCTCCCTATAAGGCTTTCTCCAAGTTTCTGCTCACCCACATCCTCCCTCCACAGCCCCCCACCACACACACACAGACTCAGGTGTGCCCTAAGCATGTTGGCAGCAGTACTTTTGGCAACACTTTGAAAGCAGCCCTCCTTGGGGCTGGAGATCGTTGGGGATAGTCTCCCTCCTGAACAGAGCTCTTGAGGGTGAGCATCTCTGCACCCTCAGCCCTGGCACCAGGCCTGGCTCTGAGCACATAGATCCTGAAGATGTGTTTGTTGAATGAATGAATGATGTCTCCCCTGAGCCTGAGGTTTGGTTCAAACACCAGACCCAGGCTTGTTTCCTGGCCCTGCTCAGTTGCCTCTGGAAGTCCTTTCTGGTGTGAGAATGTGTCCATTGTCCTTCTCCATTCCATGGACCACAGTGGCATCACAACTGGCATCTGGAGGAAGGGCCAATGCTGCAAGGTGGTGGGAAGACCAAGGGGACTTCGTGTCCCCTCTATGTTCTCCTTGGAGAGGGGACTGTCCTAGATGGGTGATGGGGATTTGGGAAGGTAAAGAAAGAAGGAAGGAGAGAGGAAAGGAAGGAAAAAGGTTAAGAAGGGAGGGAGGAAGAGAGGAAGGAAGGAAGGAAGGAAGGAAGAAAGAAAGAAAGAGAGGGAGGGAGGGAGGAGCGAGCGTTCACTGAGCAGCTACTATGTGCCAAACCCTGTGCCAGACATGTTCACACATAACATCATACTCAACTATCCCAGAAATGCCCATTTGGGAGATAATATTCTCCCCCTTTACAGATGAGGTAAAGAGGCTTGGAGAGATTGTGTGACTTGCGTGAGTGAGGGGCAGAGCCAGATTCACACCCAGGCATTGATTTGCACATCTCTTCCCAAATCTGAGTTTTTCCCATTGGTAGCTTGAAATAGACCATTACTGGAGTATTCACACAATGGAAATCAGCAAACTATACATTGGGGCCTCCCTCACCCGAGAATTGGTTGTTACACACTTGCCAGCACACCCCTGGGTATGCCCATCCTTCCTAATCCCTCCCTGTCTCTATGGGGCAGCCACCTGCGGTTAATGTGCTTTGGTTTCCATCTGCAATGGGCTCATGTTGTCCACCACTTCCTAACAAAGTATCCTTAGGCAAGACACTCGCTGTCTGAGTCATAGTTTCCCTGTCTTTTAAAAATGGAGGATGAGTGAGATACAGCAATAACACATGAGAGCTTTTGGCATGTAACTGGCCTCTCCCTTCCTCCTGATGGGGCCAGCAGGCCATGGAGACTCTGAGGAGAGTGGGGTCACTGTTTCTTCTCCCTCTGCTGGAGCTGCTTTGGGCGAGAAGTCCACGATCCAGTCACTTCCATTAATTAAGCAGCTGCCCCAGGCCTGATTCTGGACTGACAGAGACCTCTCGGGGAGTTTCAGGTTGTGGGCAATCCCACATTCATTGAGAACAATTAAAAATCACATGTAATCAAATGGCCAATACAGGGCTTGAACCAAGCTTATGTCCTTGGGGATTAAAGGGAGTGGCCCAGGAAGGCTCTGAAGGATTGAAACAATCTTGCCAGGTCAGGAGTGGTTTCCAGGCAGGAGAAACAGCACATGCAAAGGGCTGGGGAAGAAAGGGGAATGCCATCTGGGCAAGTGAGGGTTGGAGCTATGAGGCTCCTGGCCTTGCTTAAGTGCAGGTCCTGGTTGAGAAGCTGGGGAGGAGGATGGAGGAGTTGGCAGAGACCTGCCTGCTAGGAAAGCGGTCTGGATTTGAGCCCATGGGCTGAGGGGAATGGTTTAAAAGAGTGGAGTGGCATTCCCAGAGCAGGGCTCTAGGAAGATTAATTTGGCTTTTCTGGGCCACCTGAAGCTGGAAGCTCTTTTGAACCTCCACTGGGTTATAAATGGTTGCTCTGGGTTGCCCAAAGAAACGATGGACTCCAGAAAGAAATGCCATCATTTGGAGATGGCCCACTTCTCCCAGCACATCCTGACCCAGTGAGGAGGGAAAGCCAGGCCCTTGCCCAGGCCCTACCAAGATTGCACAGCCTTGAATGAGACTGCCCCAGCCTGAGTGTGTACCTTGGGCTTGACCCAAGAGTGAAGGGAGGAGGAGCGTGGTCCTGGAGAGAAGCTTCTAGATCTCCAATGGGCATGGGCTTTGTAGTCTAACCAGCTTTCAGATTCCACCTCCACCACTTGTCCAATTTGTGGACTCAAGTAACCTCTTCATTATTTTATCCTTGGTTTCTTCAACCGCACTTGTCACTCTTCATGGTGGCCTCGTCGGGTGGGGGCTGCTGGGAAGCGTGAATGGATAATACCAGGAGGCCATATGCACAGTGGCTAGCACACAGCAGGTGTTTGAAAAGTGGTTGCTCCCTTGATGATGTTTGGCTCCCCACCATGTGGTAGGAGCACCCTCCAGGTTTGAAGGGAAAGAAGTGTTTATAACCCTTGATTCCCAGGAGGAGAGGATGCATGGCAGGTTTCCCCACGTGGATCACTGGAAGAACCTTTGGGTTTGGAATTACAGAGCATCTGAGCCAGAAGGGAGCTGGGAAATTATCTGCACTGTCTCCTCTCTCCCCATTTTACAGACAAGAAAACTGAGCCCAGAGAGAGGAATGAGTCCTTCTTTGTTGCATGCACTGAGCATGATGTGAGGGGCAGGTCTTCTCCTTCAATGTCAGGGACCTGTCCCAGGGCTTGGCCAGGTGGACCCACCACCTGAAGAGCCTGGCATGGGGAAGCCTCTGGGTCCCCTGAAATTGGGTGGGGACCTTGGCAGCACTTCAGTAGGGAGCAACCCCCAGCCTCCTACATCACAGGACAGCTTGGGAGTCGCCACGGAGAGAAGCAGCTGAGCCTTTGGGGTTTTTTTTTGTTCCTTTGCCAAGCTGTTCCCTTTGCCCTTTTGTTTCTCTTTCTACAGAGGCGCTGAGCGCTCCTCTGATGGGCTTGTTTGTCACCAGTCGTTGGTGCTTCCTTTATCTCCCCAGCACCATCTCTTCCTCCTTTTTTCCCTAACGCCGCCCCAAAGGAAGGCGTCCATCACAGGCTGCCCTGGCATCATTCTGGGCTGGGCTGGGCTGGGGGAGGGGCAGCACAAGCGTCCGATACACTGGCAGAGGCTGGGGCAGCTGGAGGGTGGGTAGCTGTGGCATCTTGAGCTGGTGCTCACTGCCCGAGTGCTCTGGTTTTGTCGAGTGGGTATTCAGACCATACAACAGCCAAGAGCTGAAGGAAGGCCAGGTGTCTGGTTCTACAGAAGCAGGTGATGAGTTGCTAGTTGTTACCCAGCACCTAATGTCCCAGGCAGGGGCGGAAGGAGTGAGGTGGGGGGCGGCAAAGGCAGTCACCCCACAAAGACTTCTTTGTGTCCGTCTGCAGCAGAGAAGTGGGTCTGATCTCAGCTTGGAAGGGAAGAGGCATCAGAAGGCCAATTCCTAGGGCCTGTTGCCTGGCTGGGGAGCTTTTGGGAAGGTGGGGGGAAGAAGGACAAGTTACCCCATGGAGAGCATGGGGGTTACCTCATGGGGAAGAGTTAGTCATTCCCAGGCCAGTCTGGCTTGCAGAAAGCAACTTCTTGTTTCAGCAAGCAATATAGTCTCTTCCTCCCTCCCTCCCTTCTTTCTTTCCTTCCCTCCCTCCCTTCCTCCCTTCCTTTCTTCCTTCCTTCCTTCTTTCCTTGTCTGATTGAGGAACTGAATTTTGTTGAAATCAGCTAAATAGAAGCTAAGACACCTTACTTAGTTTTCATTTAAACATCAGTAGTCACACATGGCTATGTATTGATTGGAACAGTGCAGCTCTAGACTGTAAGCCCTAGGAGGGCAAGAACTTACCTATTCCCTTCTTTCCTTCCTCCCTTCTTCCCTTCCCTCCTTCCTTCCTTCTCTGGCTCTTGTTCATTTATGCAGCAGATATTTATTGGATGTTTCCTGGGGGTCAGGCACTGTGTTGGGTTCTAGAAATCCAGAGGAGGGCAAATAGGCAAGTTCTTGCCCCACTGGGGCTTACAGTCTAGGGCTACGCTGTTTCAATAAGTGGCCATGTGTGACTACTGACATTTAAATTAAAACTAAGCAAGTTTTCTCAGCTTCCATTTAGCTG
Organism: Pan troglodytes; assembly: GCF_028858775.2. Classification (NCBI taxonomy): domain Eukaryota; kingdom Metazoa; phylum Chordata; class Mammalia; order Primates; family Hominidae; genus Pan; species Pan troglodytes. The sequence continues at coordinate 213,085,285 of NC_072398.2, read as the reverse complement.
AATTCTACACATTCAGTTCCTCAATCACGAGTCACATTTTAAGTGCTCAACAGTGATTGGCGGCTAGTGATGACGGTATTGGACAGTGCACTTCCAAAAGCTCTACTGGACAGCGCTGGTCTAGGACAATGTTCCTCTTTGGGTGTGGCATGCCCATTGACAGGAAGAAAGTAACAAGGAATCATAGCAAGGGGGTGGCTTTCTCTTTTCCTTTCTCAGATTGTCCTTCTGGCTGTGCCAAGGAGAAGGTCTCAGGCTGATGCCCTCAAGCTTTAATGCCCCTCTATCACATGCTGATTTCTTTCCAACATAAAGATAATAGGTCTGGGGCAACAAGCCTCCAGCGAGCCAGAAGGGGCAAGGCTTTTAATAACGGTGTTTTTTTTTCATTGTAATTATTTTTCAGTCACTCTCTGTTTAAGGCAACTGGTACCAATTTGCCATTTGGGGCAGTGATTTAAATTCTCCCTCTTTTAAAAAAATGGCTTTATTTAAGTAAAAAATGAGTCAAGTTAAAAATGTTAAGTACATAGTGGAGCAGGTGGCATGCAGATATGGCCAATCTGTGAAGGTGGTGGATGTGAATGTCTGCAGTTAGAAACCTCGGTTCAGATGGAACCACATGGGCTTCTGGAGGCACCACCATTTCTATGTTCTGTGATCCGGGGAACAAGTTACTTCAGTCCTTATCAATCAGGTTCCGGCAGGAAACGGCAGGCTCAGCCTGGAGCGTCTGAGGAGGGCTTGTTCAAGGGACTATTTGCATAGGATTTCTGGAAAACCACAGGGGATGGTGCAGCCCCTTGGAGCTAGAAGAGTGGGGCACTTTCTACCTATAGCTTGGAGGAGTAGATGTAACCAGAAAGCAGGCTGGGCTGTGCCAAGAGGACTGCCAGACAGCCAGGCGGCCCTGTGTAGAGGACTGCAGCCAACTCTTGGGGGCCTGGCAGGAAGCTGGAGGGAGAAATACCCCAACTTTACCCTCTTCCTGCCTTTGGGTCCCTTGATGGTGCCACCCATTGATCAAACCCTATTGAAAGCCCATACAGATCAGCCTCCAAAATGCAGAGCTGGTAGAAAGGGAAGAGAACAAGCTGGGGTCCAAGTAGCAGAGATCCAGCACAATTCTGCTAAGCCTCAGTTTCTCCATTTACAAAACGCTCTACGATGCTCATTGTACCTGACAGGGTTGTGGCGATGGTGCAATGAGACAACATATGTATAGCTAATGATTGGTAGCTATTTATATTTATAACAACAGCAGCAAAACGGTGCCTACTCTGCAGTCCCAGCTCCATGGTAGATTTTTCCTGAGCTAGGAAGTAGCATATGAGAATGGGGTTTTAGGGTACATGGTGGAACTGGCTTTTCAGCAGCATGTGAATTTGAAGGGGCAGACAACATTGGAGGCAAATTGCAGCTTGCAAAGCGGAAGCACTAGCGCTCTCCACAGGCTGGTATTGACCTTTGCAGTGTGTCCTTCCTACTCTGGTCTCTTCGACATCTCCACATCTCCCCTGTGCCCTAGTCCATCTCACTGATTGATTACTTCACCCCAGGGCTTACCGATTCGTCATTCCCCAGTCTATTTTCCACCCTATTTCACACGGAGACATTCTTTCTCCTTAGATCCATTTAGGTCATCTTTCCACCATCCCCACTGGCTCCTATCATGTGCAGCCTGGTCCACATCAGTTATGAAGAGGCTCAAAGCTGTCTCCTTCCAAATGGAAGGCAGGTAGTCTCCAAGCCTCAGCTACTCCTGCCGGAGGCTACTTTCACCCTTGCAGATGGGGGAAGGGAAGATACTCTTGAGTAACTTAGCACTTTGGAGCACTGGATCTTTATCCTTCACCTGAAAGCTGGAAGTGCCATTGCCACTTTTAGAGGGACCTAAAGGAGTAGCTGGAGCTCAGGGAGTAGCTGGCTTCTACGTGGAGATAAATATTCCTCGGGAAAACTTCCACCGGCAGTCCTCTTAGCTCCCAGCTACTAAGTTGGCTGAGGTGGCTTTTCTCGCGATCCTCTATTTTCCTTTGTCCAGCCCCTTTTCTCGTCTACCTGACTGTTGAAATTGACTTTGATGAGGACTAATTTTGTCTGTTGAAATTCATGAGACGCTTACCCATTTGGTGCTTTGCTGAAATTGCTGTGACAAATACCAGTGGCAATTTCTTCCCTGGCTCATTCTCTAAAGTACTCTGGGCAAGATAGAGTGCCCCTGCCCTCGCCGACATGCCATCTGTCGGCTCTGCCATCCTCCACCAGCCCTGCTATTGGCCCTGCCCCGATGCAGGTCCATCTCAGCCATTCCTACGTGCTCAGTGGTGTGTGACCCTTTAGGAGGAGATGGGTTGCCTAAGGGGGACAAATATGCCTTAGGGGGAAAAATTTCACCCACACCCCCATTGGCTCTCAATGTCCAAGTTGGCTGAGGTGATATTCCTTTACCCAGCCCCTGTTCCATGTACCCGACTGTCCAAATTGCCTTTGATGAGGACTCATTTTCCAGTTGAATAAGGGGACACGTTCTGTAGGTCAGTCCTCCATCACAGGCAGGTGCACCACTTCTGTCTCCTTGAGCCAGGTCCTGGGTCACCAGGATGGCTTTGGTCACCCATGAGTCTCATTTGCCTGGGCGGTAGGGGTACTGCCTTATGGCTGGTGAGCTCCGAACCCCTCCCTGGTCTGAGCCTGGACACACTGCAGAGATTGCCAAAGAAACCTCAGTCACCCTCTTCACGACTTTTGTCATGTCTATGTCTCATCTGTGCTTTTTTCTTTTCTTTTTTCTTTTTCTTTTTTTTTTTTTGAGATACAGTCTCATTCTGTTGCCCAGGCTGGAATGCAGTGGTGCAATCTTGGCTCACTGCAACCTCCGCCCCCAGGGTTCTCATGCCTCAGCCTCACAAGTAGCTGGGATTACAGGTGCATGCCACCATACCCGGCTAATTTTTGTATTTTTCATAGAGACAGGGTTTTGCCATGTTGGCCAGGCTGGTTTCAAACTCCTGACCTCAAGTGATCTTCCTGCCTCGGCCTCCCAAAGTGCTGGGATTATAGGCGTGAGCCACCACGCCAAGCCACCCCAACTGTACTATTTTTTACACCATCATTTTCTTAAAATCAAATTTCAATAATGGACTCCTTCTTTTTTGGCTTGTCTGGTTCCAGGGAATAATGTATGGGTTTGTTGTATTGACTGTCGATTTTTTTTTCTTTTTTCTTTTTTTTGAGATGGAGTCTCGCTCTGTCACCCAGGCTGGAGTGCAGTGGCACGGTCTCGGCTCACTACAACCTCTGCCTCCTGGGTTTAAGCAATTCTCCTGCTTCAGCCTCCCGAGTAGCTGGCACTACAGGTGCATGCCACCACGCCCCAGCTAATTTTTTTTTGTATTTTTAGTAGAGATGGGGTTTCACCATGTTGCCTAGGCTGGTTTTGAACTCCTGAGCTCAGGCAATCTGCCCGCCTTGGCCTCCCAAAGTGCTAGGATTACAGGCATGAGCCACCGCACCCAGCCAGATTTTTTATTAATTCATATTAAGATAAATATGTGAGTATTTGAAATTTTTGAGAAGCTTCTCTCATACCATCTTAGCATCAGCCTGTCAGCTGCTTTGGAAAATACCAGTTTGGTAGGAAGGGCACCAGCCTAGCAGTTTTGGACCCTAGGATCTGATTTTAACTTCTCCATTAATTTGCTGTGTGACTATCCCACTCTCCCGGGTCCGTAAAATGAAAGGGTGAGTCCGGATGATCCCATTCTAAGATTCTTCGATGGGCAATAGGATTTAGAAGGAGCACCCCACCTATGCTCAAAATATTTTTTAAAGACTAATTTGATGCCTTCCCAGCTTCCTGCCTCTAGGATGAAGCATCTGCCTCTAGAGAACCCTGGCAAAGAATAGCTGTGCCAGTGACAAGGGATGCTCCATTTCCTGGGAGCATGGGACAGAGCCTTATTCCAGCTCCAGTCAGCAGCCCTGCACCAAGCATCTGCTCTGGCTTGGGCCTTCTGCTAGGGCGGGGCTCCAGAGACAAATAAGACCCAGTGCCTGTCCTTAAGGAATTCATAGTCTCTTGGGGCTGATAGGCAGGCAAACAAATAAATCATGGCATAATATTGGAAATTCTAAGGTTGACATAGGTACCAAGTCCTAGGGAGAGTGCAGAAAAGGGAATGCTCAATCTGCTTGAGGTGTGGAGGAGAGTCACAGATCGCTAGAAGGAGTGATGCATGACTGGGTCTTGAAGGATGCATAGGAGTTTGCCAAGTAAAGAAGGGAGTGGAGGGATCTGAGCAGGATACAACAGCAACGATAAAGGCCTATCGGCTGGAAAGGGCCTGGGGCACGTGGGAGAGTCAGGAGGCAGGGGTGAAGGATGTGTATTGCAGGTAAGAAGTGAGGCTGGAGGGGACACAGGGGACAGATGAAGTGCATTTGCTGGAGGTAAGCCAGTCCTGCAATTAGACAGATTCCCTAGCTGTGGGCCCCCTGGCCCACTGGCATTCACGGAGGCCTGGACTCTGCTGGCCCCACCCTGGGAAGCATGAAGCCCCCCTTTCCCACTGAAAATGCCACTGGTGCTGTTTGCCCCATGCAGACACGAAGAGCGCTCCAGGGGGACAGGGCTTCAGAGCAAGAAGCAGAGGTTGGTCTTTTGACAAGGTGCTGCCTCCTTCTAACCCAGGCCCTGCAGCTGCGACAGCCACACTAGTTATAAAGCAGCCCCTCTCGGCTATATGGATCCAGAGAAAGATTGAAGCCAAAATAGGGGTGTGGCCAGGTCCAGGCTCTCTTCTTCCTGGACCTCCTAGTCCTCACCTGCAAAGTGATAACAGTAGCAAATGCTTATTGAACACTTGCTGTACACCAAGCACTGTGACAAGCTCCTGCTTGTATTACCTCACTCCTAAAATCTTTGCAACTGCTCAGGAGGTGCATGCCACTAGTATCCCCATTTTACAGGAGAAAGAACTAGTGCGGAGAGGTTAAGCCACCGGCTCAGGGGTTGCACAGCTTGTAAGTGGCCATGCTGAGTTTTGAACCCATTTGGCCTGCTTCCTGTACTCTCTGCCTTCTTGCTTCTCTGCAGAAATCCCTTCCAACTTGACCTTCTGTGATTCTGAGGCTGCTTGGACTTCCCATCCTGACCCTATGTGGCTCTTCGTGTCTCAGGGGCTCCAGCCACAGCTGGAGGTGGCCCTGGACCCCGTGGCTGGGCCGCTGTGGAAGGTCACAGGGCTGCCCTTCCCTGCCTCAGCAGTCACTGGATGGCAGCTTGGCTCTGCTGTGTTGTCTCTGGCCTCGTTATTATTATTATTTCTTTCCAGCATGCTGCTAAAAGCTTCCCGCAGAGAGCACACAACCCAGCTCTTTAAAATTTAAAGGGCTTTACTTAAACAATGTTATTTCCCTCGGAAAGGAGACAGAAGAGGCATATGCGATGGTTATATTTAGTGCGGCATGTGGGTCTGAGCAGATGAGTGTGGTGTTTGGTGGGTGTGCAAGTGACCAGGGAGATGTCATCCATGGCGATGGGGCCAGGGCAAAGGCACTCGAGGGGGAGATGTGCCGCCAGCATCCCCTCCCTCTCCTTCCCCACAAAGTGTGGCCTCAGAGAGAAACTACTGTGCAACGTTCTGGGAAGAAGAGGAGGATGGTTGCCATCTGAGGGACTCACTGGAGAGACATACAACTGGACAGGAGGCCCTGTCCCCCTGCCACACAGGCTCTCAGCACTGAAGACACAGCACTCCTAGCTGCCCCGGGGCCTTTGCACATGTGGTTCGAACTCTGCCGGAACCCACCTTCTTCTTTGGGCTATATCTTCTTCATGATTCCGGTCTCATCTGGGACATCACTTCATTCATTCAACATGTATTTTCTGTGTACCTACTATGTTCACAACACCATGGGGCACAAAGACCAGTTGTGACTCCTCTTCATGTCCCCTGAGTCTGGCACAGGTCCTGGTGCAGAGCAGGCATCAGTACGTGTTTAGGAAATTGACCAAGGTCTGTGTGGATGCTCTGGGGTCTGGAGGACAGATACGGCTACCTCGTTGGAAATTCACACCAGAGACATCAAGAACTCTGAATGAACTGATTAAGGCTGGCAGAGCCATACCTGCTCAGGGAAGGAAGGGAGAGTTCACTTCCTTTCTCCTTTAGTGTATCTATTGATTCATTCATTTATTCATTCAACTCATGTTTATTGGACCCCTGCTATGTTCCAGATAGTGTGCTGGGCACTGGCGATACAGTGGTGAATAGGCCAAAGATAAAACCTTCCCTCCGGGAGCTTACCTTCTAGAGTGTGTGACCAGCCAGCTAACACATACGTGAACAGATAACGTAAGGAAGTAGTAACTGCTATGAAGAAGACTAAGACCCAGAAGAGTAATGGTGAAGTGTGGGGGTTCAGGATTGGGGAGGGGCCCTATTGATGGAATATCTATGTTCCAGACCCTGCGCAGGCCTTGGGGCTGCCAAAAAGTCAAGAAAGGTAATCACCAACTACAGGAAATGTTCAGGAAAAAGGAGGAAGCCAGGATAACCCAGTTAGTAGTGACCGGGGGAGGCTTGCTATCAGGGAGGACTTCGGTGAGGTTCTGAGAGCTGAGTGGGGCCTTGAAGGATGGGAGGCCATAGGCAGGACTTAGCAGCCGGCCTTTGGTTTTCAAACTGTGCTCCTTTGAACCCCAACTTCCCATAGAGGTGCCCCAGGGGACCACTTTGGGAGGCGAGAATGTGGCTCAAGATGATGGTTGAGGGGGTTCTCGTGCCCCAATCAAGCTGAGAGCTCGCTTTGGCTATTTCACAGATGGGGCTTCAGCTCCAGCTTCACTTTGAATGAAAATAAAATAGCCAAGAAAAGGAATTTGAAAATGAGTGGGCTGGATGATGCGGAGGAAGTGCAGGCCATCTGGGCTGGGGGAGGTTCTGGAGATTTTCTGCTTGGTTCCACCCTCCTTTCCTCCACATGTGGGGAAACTGAGGATTAGAGAGGCCTTTGGGTTGTCCCAGGTCATCAGCAGGAGGGGGCCAGATCTGGGATAAATGCCTCTGACTTCTGCCTCTTTCCAAGCTGGGAGGGAGGCCCGTGAGAAAGCCCACCTTGACTCTGACCCTGGACCCGAGGCTCACAGCTGCTGTTGGGGATCCTGACTGCGGCAGTGCCCCCCTACTTGTGGCTCCTCCACCCCAAGCCCAGCTGCAGGACACCCCTTCTGAACCTCTCCTCTGCCAGCCCAACTGGCCTGCCCCACCCTCATGGGAGCCCTGAATTAAACGAAATATTTTATGATCCCACGCTTCGTTATGTTTTATTAAAAGAGCTGGTGCTGGCTTCCGCTGGCACAGCTGCTGGGCCCAGTCCTGAGGCTTCCTCCCCCCACACCCCCTCCAGAGCCGACAGCTGCCGCCCATCCTCCACCCCTACCACCAGGAACAGCCAGGGTGTCAGGTGCTGATGAGATGAAGGGAAATCCTGCAGGTGGGGACAGATTGGGGAATTTGGAATGATAATCCTGCCCGGTGTTCACACATCCCATTAGATGCCCCTCACCCTGCATTTCTGACCCTCCCCACGTACCCCATGCAAATACAAGCCCAGGCTGTTGTCCCTTCCCAGGCTGTTCGTGTTCCATCTACCAGTGACCACATGGAACGCCTTGCTCTCAGCTGAGTCACTGGCTAGATGGGTCATCTTGAACAGAGCACATGACCACACTGAGCCTCAGTTTCTTATCTGCAAAATGGGAGTTGGCCAGGTCAGGCAAGGGCTTTGGCCTCATGGGCTGACATTCTGGTGGATGAGAGAGGAATGAACATACAGATACGTAACCTACCTCTGGCTGTGGAGCTATGTGAGGGGAGTACAGCAGGGCTGTGGGATAGTGAGGGACTCGGGAGCAGAGCAGCTTCTCTAGATTGGGTGGTCAAGGAAGGCTTCTTGGAGGAGGTGCCCTATGACCTGTCAGTTTCAATATGGAAGTCATGAGGAAAGAGTCCTGGCATCTAGATATTTCTGGTGGAGAAGCAGTCCTCCTCCGGACAGCGCTGTGTGGTATCAGGGCCACGTGGAGAACTTAGGGTGGGGCCTACTTAGGTCTGAATGGGAGCTGAGCCACCTGCTAGATGGGTCATCTTGGACAGGGCACGTGACCGCTTTAAGTCTCGGTTTTTCATCTGCAAAATGGGGGTTGGCTGGGCACTGTGGCTCTTGCCCATAATCCCAGCACTTTGGGAGGCCAAGGTGGGCAGATTGCTTGAACCCAGGAGTTCAAGACCAGCCCGGGAAACATGGTGAAACCTCATCTCTACCAAACAAACAAAGAATAAAATTAGCCGGGCATGGTGGCACACTCCTGTAGTCCCAGCTACTCGGGAGGCTGAAGTGGGAGGATCACTTGAACCCGGGAAGTCGAGGTTACAGTGAGCCATAATTATGCCACTGCACTCCAGCCTGGGTGACGTAGCAAGACACTGTCTTCTAAAAACAAATGGGGGTGAAGATGAACATCTTTGCCCAAAGTGTCTGACGTCCACAGCTATTTAATTCACGGTGGGCTCCCTCACTAAAGGAGAGAGGGCATTTAATCAGGTCTTCATTCAAGGGAAGAGATTAGTGATACTCTTGGATATTATTATTATTGTTGTTAGCTAATACTAATGGATAACTTACTACTCGTTTATCAAATATTTATTGGTCTCCTACTGTGTGCCTGGGAGGTGGTTCTGAACAGGAGGCAAGAGCTTTGGCTGCATGGGCTGACATTCTGGTGGATGAGACAAGAATAAACATATGGATAAATAACCTACTTCTGGCTGTGAACCTCTGTGAGGGGAGTAAAGCAGGGCTGTGGGATTGTGAGGGACTCAGTAGCAGAGCAGCTTCTCTAGATTGGGTGGTCAAGGAAGGCTTCTGGGAGGAGGTGCCTTATGAGATGAGTAGGGAAGAAAATAGCAGGAAAAGTCTGGCTCAGCCCTGGTGTTGGCGTCTCCTGGCCAGGGCGTATGTTTGTAGCTGATTCCTTCCCTGGATGGGGCCTTCTCTGGACTCTGACCCCATTGCTGGGAATCTGTCACTGGTAATTCCCTGCCACCAGTGATGCAAGCTCAGCTGGCCCATGACAGTATCACCTTTGGCCCTGGGGAGACCCGAGGAAAGAGCATTCCAGGCCCCAGGGAAGCAATTCTAGACCTGTTCTTATTTAATTCTTGCAGAACTCCACGTGGTGGGCCCTACTGTATTCTCCATTTGCAGATGAGGAGACTGAGACTCAGAGATGAAACTCCCATAGTTGGTTTGTGGAGGAGCTGGGATTTGACTCCATCACTACTGAGTTAGCCACTGTCTCTTGCTCATTCGCTGTGTGTGTGTGTGTGTGTGTCTCTGTGTCACATGGGAGGATGGTGGAGGGAAAAAGCCCACCCCTCACCTCCTTTTATTTCACCTTGAACCCCAGGATGCCTCTGGACAGGGTTGGAGCCTCCAGCGCTTGGGTGAGTGGGCTGAGTGGCCTGGAGCCCACAGAGTATTGATGGCTCTGAAAGCTGGCAGGCATTGGGAGGCAGAAAGGTATTAATTAGCAGTTATTCCCCAGCAGTGGGGAGATGGATAGAGATTAAGGTGGCGGTCCGTGCATCCGTTTTGTAGCAGCTGAGGAGCAACAGTAAATCAGTGCTATGAATCAATGCTGTAAGAGGGAGATACGTTTTAATCTTATTAGCAGTATAGCGTTTTGGGGAGAGAGGCAGGAGAATTCCTCACTCAAGGTGCCTGGGTCAGGAAAAGGGGAGAGAGAGTAACTGGGGCTTGGACCATCTGGGAGGGCACCAGGATGGCAAATTTTACTCAGGTTGGGAAAAGGCAGGGGGCAGGGAAATGAGAGGTGGGAGAGGAGGTGAGAGGTGGGAAAGGAGTGCTGGGTCAGCAGAGGGGGACCCTTCCAGTCTTCCCAAGGGTGTCTGTCATGGATGCAGTTCTCTCGTGTGCCCCCTCTAGCTCCTCCCCATGAATAAGGACTCTGAGTTGGACATTGGTTCAACCACCCCACCTCGATGAGCCTCTGACTCTGGCACTGGCCCTTCTGAGGTTATTGGCCTGGCCATGCCACCCACGGGCAAGACTCAGAGGCTGAGAAGGGGTCAGTGGGTGGAGGCATACAGGCCAGCACTGCAGGGCTGGTGAGGAGGGAGCCATCATGGAAAGCAGCCCCAGCAGGTGCAGTCTCGTATTGACCCAGCAACCCCTCATGGTAGGCATCTTGTCCCCATGCACAGAGGATATGTTGTGATTTGAATGTCTGTCTCCTCCAAAACTCACGTTGAAATTTAATTGCCATTGTAGCAGTATTAAAAGGTGGGACTGTTAAGAGGTGATTAGGTCACGAGGGCTCCACACTCATGGGTCGGATTGGTGCTGTTATCAATGGGTGAGTCTGGCCCCTCTTGCCCTTCCGTGCACCTTCCAACATGGGATGACACAGCAAGAGGGGCCTCGTCAGATGCCAGCCTCTCCATCTTTCCAGCCTCCAGAACCATGGGCCAATACATTTCTGTTCATTATAAATTACCCATGTTGTGATATTTTGTTAAAGCAGCACAAAACAGGCTAAGACAGAGGGGCAGAGGTGCAGGAGGTAAACAGACTTGCTGAGTATGGGCGGCACCAGGACTTGGTCCTACCTCTGAGTGACAAAAGCCCAGTGTCCTTCTGCTCTAAGCACTGGACACCACCCCCCCAACCCCATCCCACAAAAGCCGTGGGAAACCCTGTGACCCTGTGAGGTCGGGCCTTTGAGTGTGACAAGGGGCTTAGAAGTGAGACACCCTCTTCTTCTCTTTCTCCCTCGCTTTAGTTCAACTCTTCACACCAGGATGAGAAGTTCCTGGGGGAAGAAGACTGGGAGGCAGAGAAAAGCTAGAAATGGAGCAGTCAGGATGAACCATGAGCACCTACCATTCTGTTCCACCCAGGGCAAGGGGCTGGCTCTCTCTGGGCCTCGTTTTCCTTACCAGACCTCTGAGGGTTCTTCTAGCTAGAACATTCTCTGATTCTGTGTCTCTGTCTTCTTAAACCATCAGTTGTCCACTGTATCATGTAATCCTCTCAGTAGCCCCTGTGACGTAAACATCATTAGCCCCATTTTCAGGATAGGTAAACTGAGGAACTCAGAAAGGGTTAGTAACTCACCCAAGGTTACACAGCTAGTGAGTGTCAGAGCCCGGATTCAAATCCAAATCAGCTGGCTCTCAGGAGCTCAGAACTCTTCATTACACAGCACACCTCCTTGTCTGAATATCAGGACATTTGTGGAGAAAAAAAATGTTACCTGAGAAAAAAGATGACTCCAGACCGCTTGTGGAGAGCAGCAGCCCTCCTACAGGTGTGCAATGGACCCTCCTGCCACTCACCCACCTCAGAATCTGTCCATGTCCGGCTGTCCCTGTTGGCCTCCCTGCTCTGATGGCTGAGCCAGCCCTGGAGAATACAGCTCTCACAGCCTGGATGGGGGACCCGAGTGCCCGTCAGCTCTGACAGCCTCGGGCCGGCTGATGGAGATGTCTTTGGGGTCCGCCTAGGCGGCTGAGGACAGAGCCAGGCCCGAGGGAGCTGCATGTCTTGACCTCCTCATTTCCTCTATCCGGGGAGGAGAGAATGGAGCTCCCCGTGGATTAAGAAAAACCCCTCCAGAAAGATGGCCACTGCTAGAGGAAAGGGGTCCAGCTGAGGCTTCCTGTCCCTGCTTGGGGAGGGGCATACCCGAGGCAGATTTTTGTTTTTTTCTTCACGTGTCTCAGAAGCAGAAACCACACTGGTAGCTCAGACATAAACTCCCAACCCTAGCTTCTGAACCCAGAGGTTGATGAAGACATCGCTTTTCCATCCCAGACTGATTTTCTCATCTATACCTCCAGCTAGGAGCACACTGTCATATAAAGTGAACGGATGAAGGATGTGGGAGGCAGTTTCAAATCCTGGCCCACCGCCTACAAGCTGTGTGATGCTGGGCAAGTTACTTCACATCTCTGATGTTATGACAATTAATTGCTACATGTAATTGTTAAGAATCAAATGACATGATTTTATCTCTTTGTTCACTTACAGAAAGGTGTGTTATAAAATTTAATTATATTAGCCATGGTAACACTTGTTGCTATAACAAACCCCCAAATTTCACTGGCACAAGCTCGATAGAAGTTTATTTTTAGCTCACATCACAGTTCACTGAAGGTATCTCTGTAGGTGGGTGGTTTTCCTCCATGTGCTGACTCAGGGATCCAGGCCTCTTTCTGTCTTGTGGCTCTGCCATCTTCTGGGGCACATAGTCCTTTCCAGGCAGTGGAAGAGGAGAGGTAGAGGACTGTCTTCTACTTCTTATAAGCCTGGAAGTGGCACATGCCTTCTCCTTATGGTTCATGTACAAAGGTCACTGGCCACACTTGCATACAGGAGAGACTGGGAAATGTATCAAGGTGGTAGGGGTGGGGGTTGAGGGGTGGTTTGCCTTCCAGAGACAACTCCGTATAATGCTGAGGAAGAGAGATATGAATTTTTGGTAGCCAGCTGCTATCTCTACTTTAATAAATACCTCATTTACTTGCCTGCTTTATCCCTTCTGTGAAATCCATGAAGACAGTGTTTCTGTTTGTCTTATTGATCCTGGCTTATTAATTTCTGTAACCCTAGCACCTAACACTGTGCTGGACACAGAATATGTTTATCCAATGTCTGGATGAATGGATGGATGGATGGATGGATGGAATGATAGTAAACCAAACCACACTGACCTATGACCTATGACCTATGACCTATGACAAACACACTGACCTATGACAAGGTCATATCTATGACCCATAGATATGACCCATAGATTTCCCCTGGATTTATGGTCAGCCCTGTGGGCATAGGGCCCTGCCTGACTCATTGACTGTCAGATTCCCATCACTGAGCATGGTGCATGGCAAAAGGCAGCTTTTCAGTGTTTGTTGAATGGAAGCCTTAGAGAAGAACTTTGGAAAGGTCAGTATTGGAATCTGGGCTCAGCCTCGGCAGCCCCAGCCTGTAGGCAGAGGGATGGCCAAGATGACTGAGATATGAGCTAATTCCCACACTGCAAAATGACCGCAGAGATTTACCCCATGATTGCGTTCTGGGTCCTGGCCACCTCTTGGGCTGTCAGGCAAGGAGGGAGGGAAGCCCCTTTTCTTCTCCCTGGCAAAGACTGAGAGTTGAAACCTCACTTCCAGGGGCCCCACCCAATCCATCCTGTGCTCATGGGTCCCTTGGTGGGCAAGGGGGTGGGGGACCGCTGCTGGGTTTAACAGGGTCTGCAAACTTCCCCATGATGCCCTTAAAAGGTGTCCTGCCATCCCTTAAGCATCTGGCAAGCCTCCTAGCATCTCCCTGTTTTCTTGTACTGGGCGGGGTCTGGCCTGTGGGGCAGAAACAGAGGCTCTGAGCAGGCGGAGGGAGTGGGGGAGGGAGGGGACGGAGACAGGGTTGAGTGTCTTCCTTTCTTCTTGCCAGACCAGTGAGAATTTGGCTTTAAATTTTTAACCTAAATAGAGTTATATTCATTCTCTCTCCCTCTAGATGCAAAGCACTTTTTTGGAGCAATTAAGGAAAAGCATAAATCAGTCCGGTTTTAAAAGCTCAGGCTGACTTTGTGGCTTGCTAAAATTAGCGTCTCCATAAAGGAAGAGGGAGGGGGAAGGGAAAGCTGGATTTGGCTTCAAGATACCCATGCACTGAGGCTGGGGGTGAAGCCAGGCCTCTGGCCCCAGCCCCAACCTTCCTGAGGCCTCCAGAGCATGTGAGCCAGGGCTCCGGTTCCATCTCGCCTCTGCTGAGCAGCGCAGCCTTTCTGGTCTAACCCCCATGTCACGGCTTCCCTGATTCCAATTTGGCGGAAGACAGTGGGTTTGCAGAGTGGCTGGGTCTGCACTCGGCTTCACTACACAGCCGCTGTGTGGCCCTGGACAAGTCGCTTCACCTCTCTGAGCGCCCCCGCTTCTCCATCTGACAAATGCGGCTGTAATTTACCCTTCATGGCATTGTCCAGTGGGATCATCTGAGCAAATGTGCTTTGTAAATGGACAGGTGCTCCATGCTGCCGCTTTCAGGTAATCTACAGCCTCCTCCACCTGACTGCACTGCCAGCCCCCTTGCACCACCATCTCCTTCAGATCTTCCCCTACCAACAGTCTGCCCCATGGCACGGAGCTCAGAATACAAAGTAACCACTTTCCCCCCGTGACCCCTGCCTCGGTTTATAATGACACGTCCTCAGGCCAAATCCTTCACTATTGGACAACTGCCGATCCCCGTTATGGGGCTGGAAGCCTCCGGTGGGGGGCTTTGTTGGCTTGGTCACTGCAGGCACGTTGTAGGGGCTCGTGAATATTTACTTGTGGATGAATAAATTCATGATGACCACACGGGTCAGTCACTTCACTCCTCAGCTTTCTAAGCATAAAATGAGAATAATAAGAATATTTACTTTGCAGGGGAGAATCAAATGAGCTAAATCCCTTATTTAAGAGATCTTTATCAAGTTTTGATAATGTGCCAGGCTTTGGAGACAGCAGCGAGCAGCGTGGGGAGGTTCTATACCTTCAGGTAGCTACAAACTAGAGGAAGGTAATGTGTGTTTTAGCACCTAGGAGAGTGGCTTACCAGTTACTCTTAGTAGAATCATGAGTGAGTGAGTGAGTGAATAAATGAATGAATAAAAGGAAAACCATCTTCTGTGGCCCCCCTTAACCCTCCTCTGTGGCCTTCCCATTACCTGGGGAGCTGGCATTTTTGCTGTTTAGAGGTCTGATTCTGCTGTCACCCTCTCTGAATTTTCCCCTTCTGTAAGAGGGGCAGAGAGGCTGTCATCTCAAACCCCATTTGAGCTGCCAGAGATGTTCTGATTCCTTGTGGACATGGCCTCAGAAGCTTCTGAGGCAGAAATCCTATAACCAGCCCTTTCCTCCTCTGGTTCTTCTCTGTGACCAGCTTTGATGCCAGCTCATCTCCCCGGGGGAGGGTTAATTACTCGCAGGCACTATCCGCTCATCTCCCAGGCCTCTTATCTGAGACATAAGCGTTTAGGCAAACACATTAGGCCAGAGCAGGGCAGAGCCTTTGGACAAACATCTCTGGGCTTTTCCTGGGCTGTGGATGCACATGGGCATTGGCCTGGCCTCCTCAGTGCCCACCCCCCTCTTCCCCGCCACAGCACCCACCGCAAAGACCTGTCCAGCCCACACCTTCAGGGTGGACCTCACAGGTACTGAAAAACCCCAGCACCCAAGCCCAGGTCCTCTGCCCCAGGGTCCATGGGCAGTGAGAGTCCACTGTGGCTGGCTCCTCCCCGACTCAACCTGCTCAGACCTGGGCCTTAGTCAGTTACAGTGAGACAGAGAAATCCTACATAGGGTTCCACAGCCATGCCTGGGAGATTAGAGGATTCTCTGTGATTTAGATTGAGCAACAGATTTTTCTGGAGGAAAAGGGCTGCTACTGAGCATATGCTCACTCCAGGCCCTGGGCTTTGAGCTTCCACGCACATCAGCCCACGCCATCCTCCTGTCAGCTTAGTGAGCTGGGGTATTGAGCTCCTGTTACAGATGAGGACCCCAAACCCCAAACGTGAAATGGCTTCATCTTCAGGAAGCTGGGGAGAGAAAATCACATTGACTGGGTGTTTCTTGGGGCAGGCTCTGCCCAAGATGCCTCACTGACCTGTTGTATTAGACAGTTCTTACATTGCTATAAAGAAAGACCTCAGACTGGGTAATTTTATTTATTTATTTATTTATTTATTTATTTATTTATTTATTTTATTATTATACTTTAAGTTTTAGGGTACATGTGCACAACGTGCAGGTTTGTTACATATGTATACATGTGCCATGTTGGTGTGCTGCACCCACTAACTCGTCATTTAGCATTAGGTATATCTCCTAATGCTATCCCTCCCCTCTCCCCCCACCCCACAACAGTCCCCAGTGTGTGATGTTCCCCTTCCTGTGTCCATGTGTTCTCATTGTTCAATTCCCACCTATGAGTGAGAACATGCGGTGTTTGGTTTTTTGTCCTTGTGATAGTTTGCTGAGAATGATGGTTTCCAGCTTCATCCATGTCCTTACAAAGGACATGATCTCATCATTTTTTATGGCTGCATAGTATTCCATGGTGTATATGTGCCACATTTTCTTAATCCAGTCTATCATTGTTGGACATTTGGGTTGGTTCCAAGTCTTTGCTATTGTGAATTGTGCCGTAATAAACATACGTGTGCATGTGTGCATGTGTCTTTATAGCAACATGATTTATAATCCTTTGGGTATACACCCAGTAATGGGATGGCTGGGTCAAGTGGTATTTCTAGTTCTAGGTCCCTGAATTGCCACACTGACTTCCACAGTGGTTGAACTAGTTTACAGTCCCACCAGCAGTGTAAAAGTGTTCCTATTTCTCCACATCCTCTCCAGCACCTGTTGTTTCCTGACTTTTTAATGATCGCCATTCTAACTGGTGTGAGACAGTATCTCATTGTGGTTTTGATTTGCATCTCTCTGATGGCCAGTGATGATGAACATTTTTTCATGTGTTTTTTGGCTGCATAAATGTCTTCTTTTGAGGAGTGTCTGTTCATATCCTTCGCCCACTTTTTGATGGAGTTGTTTGTTTTTTTCTTGTAAATTTGTTTGAGCTCATTGTAGATTCTGGATATTAGCCCTTTGTCAGATGAGTAGGTTGCAAAAATTTTCTCCCATTCTTAGGTTGCCTGTTCACTCTGATGGTGGTTTCTTTTGCTGTGCAGAAGCTCTTTAGTTTAATTAGATCCCATTTGTCAATTTTGGCTTTTGTTGCCATTGCTTTTGGTGTTTTAGACATGAAGTCCTTGCCCATGCCTATGTCCTGAATGGTATTGCCTAGGTTTTCTTCTAGAGTTTTTGTGGTTTTAGGTCTGACATGTAAGTCTTTAATCCATCTTGAATTAATTTTTGTATAAGGTGTAAGGAAGGGATCCAGTTTCAGCTTTCTACATATGGCTAGCCAGTTTTCCCAGCACCATGTAGTAAGTAGGGAATCCTTTCCCCATTTCTTCTTTTTGTCAGGTTTGTCAAAGATCAGATAGTTGTAGATATGCAGCATTATTCCTGAGGGCTCTGTTCTGTTCCATTGGTCTATATCTCTTTTGGTACCAGTACCATGCTGTTTTGGTTACTGTAGCCTTGTAGTATAGTTTGAAGTCAGGTAGCGTGATGCCTCCAGCTTTGTTCTTTTGGCTTAGGATTGACTTGGCAATGCGGGCTCTTTTTTGGTTCCATATGAACTTGAAAGTAGTTTTTTCCAATTCTGTGAAGAAAGTCATTGGTAGCTTGATGGGGATGGCATTGAATCTATAAATTACCTCGGGCAGTATGGCCATTTTCACGATATTGATTTTTCCTACCCATGAGCATGGAATGTTCTTCCATTTGTTTGTATCCTCTTTAATTTCACTGAGCAGTGGTTTGTAGTTCTCCTTGAAGAGGTCCTTCACATCCCTTGTAAGTTGGATTCCTAGGTATTTTATTTTCTTTGAAGCAATTGAGACTGGGTAATTTATAAGAAAAGAGGTTTAATTGGCTCGTGGTTCTGCGGGCTGTACAGGAAGCATAGCACTGGCATCTGTTTCTAGGGAGGCCTCTAGAAGCTTCCAATCATGGTGGAAAGTGAAGGGGGAGCAGGTGCATTGCACAGCCAGAGCAGGAGCAAGAGAGCAAGGCGGGGAGGTGGTGCACACTTTTCAATGACCAGATCACACAAGAACTCACTCACTATGCAAAAATAGTACCAACTTGGGATGGTGTTAAATCATTCATGAGAAATCTGTCCCATGATCCAATCACCTTCCACCAGACCCCACCTCCAACACTGGGGATTGCATTTCAATAGGAGATTTAGGTGGGGACACACATCCACCTGATCCCCCTGATCCCCCTGTATCACCTGTCTTCCTTAATGCTCACCCCACCCTAAGAGATTGGAGCCACTGTTATTCTTGTTTCACAGATGGGGAAACTGAGGCTCTGAGACATGCAGTCACTTGCCCAAGATCCCGTGGCTGGTGAGAGGCAGCACCATATTTCATAGCTGGGCGTGGGAAACTCCAAAGTCCCTCCTTTGTACAGTGCAGGACAAAGCCCACTGAGGAAAGCCACTTTGGGGGGATGGAGACATAGAGAACGTTCATAACTCTAATATATTTGCATGGATTTCTACCACATATGAAGGATTTTCATGTGTTTATCATCTGGTGATCCTACCACAACCCTTTGTGGTAAGCAAGATAGGTATTTATTTAACAAATATTTATGTAGTGCTTACTGTGCGCTGAGAAGTCTCCTAAGCGCTTATAAATATTAATGTGTGTAATCTGCATTAAAAACTCCATGAGTTAGATTCTATTATTTTCTCCATTTTATAAATGGAGAAAACTGAGGCACAGAGAGGTTATGTAGCTGACTCAAGGCCACACAGCGAGGGAGTAGCAGAGCTGGGATTCCATTTCCAGCAGATCTGACCTGGCGATAGAAGCCAGGGCCATCTTCTTTCTCTCCCTGTCTTTGGCCCACCGTGTCCCCAGCAACAGGGGCACGTGATCCATGCTGGGGACACATGCAGCTGCCCCAGGGTTGGGCTGAAGATAATGGGATCGTAAGTGACAGGTGGGCTGAGCTGGGATTAACAGAGCCAGAGACAGTTTGCTCTGGAGCCCCAAGCATGGGCTACAGAACCAGTGAGCTTTAAGATCCTTATCTCATCGAGGAAATATAATAATCCCTCGCAGGACATGTGGCCTCACTCTCTTCATTTCCACAGCTTTGTCCAGCTGTTTATCTCAATCCATCCTTACGATGGCCTGAGAAGTAAGCAGGGACCAGTGGGGTGTTGCTTGATCACTTGCTTCTTTGGGGTCTAGCACAGGGGGCCGTATTCCTACTACTGCTACTGTTATTCCTGGCTTTTGGGGTTCCCTTCAAAGCAGAGCCAGAGAGAAGGATTTGGATGCAGGGGTTTATTTTGGGAATGACCCCAGGAGGTAGCAGCAGGAGGGATGTGGGCTGGGAAAAGAAAAGCAACTGATGCGGTTTTCACTTTTGCTCTCTCAGTGGGGGAACCGCTGACAGGCAGTGTGGGACATACTCTGAATCACCTGGCAAGGGGCGAGGAAGCTGGGGTACTGATCCTCTAACCCCCACCTCTCAGTGACCTGCCCCACACATTGGCCAAGTGCTCTCACAGCAGACTTCTTTTAGGTAAAGAAGTGCAAGATGCCAGCTTGGCATCTGCTCCCTCGCCACCACCATTAACTGAGCACTTACTATGAGCCAGGATGCCCGCTAAGGCCCTTCCCTGAATTAGCTAAATGTCTTGTCAATGGACATTATTGTCCTCTTTTTACAGATGAGGAAACTGAGGCCCAGAGAGAGCCGCAAAGAGAGTCTGGGAGAGTTGCAATTCAGACCTGTCATTTTGTCTTCAAGCACTTAGTAAGCACCTGCTGAGTGCCAGCCAGTATGCTTGGTCCTGGCTTTGCCATTAAAACCCACATCCTTACCCACTGAATTCAGTGCTGCTGGTGCAGGAGCTCTCTTCCCTCTTGGGTGCAGAGTCCGTATTTTCTGGATTCTCTAGGATGGTCCCAATGGCAACTACTTTTTACTCTTTTCAATAAAGATAATTTGTGGTATATATAACCAAATGCACTCTAATGTTTAAATCTTGGTAACACTTTTTGCATGAATAAATTCACTCTTCCCTTCCCACTGGGAGTGCTGTGTCTAATGAGAAATTCTCATTTGGGCTGGGAAAATGCGGTCGCTGAACCAGAGGGATGGGAGCCGGGGCATCTGACTCAAAGCTCAGGGTTCTGGGAGGCACTGTCTACGTCACAGGATGATGGGGCCAGTTGGGTTCCTGAGCACCTCCCCCTGCTGGAAGATCGTGCAGGCTCCCTGGGCGATCCATCTCACCCACCCTCCTCCCAGCTTCTTCGGCCTCCCAGAGCTTCTTGCTCCCATTCCAGAGCCCAGGGCCTTCCCCTCTGTCTTCATTTTTCACCACCCCCTGCAGTGCTGTCCTCAGGTCAGGAATGGACCACTGTCAGGCAGTGTGGCTCAATGGTTATAGTCAAAGGCTCTGGGACAGGTCTCTGGGTTTGAAGGCCAGCCCCACAACGTGTTGGGTGTGTGACCTAGGCCTCATTATCTGGATGCCCTAGGCTTCAATTTCCTCATCTGTGAGATGGGGTTAATATTGTAGCAGACGCTGTCAGTGCCTGGCTGTACTCTCTGTATTTCTCTCCACCCGCCAAAGTCTGCTTACTATGAATGAAACTCATTGCCTGAGGCAGCATCCCTGGCCAGTGCACAGGGCAGGCCAGAAGTGCAGAGAGCTAGGGCTCCTGGAAGCAGCTCTCAACCGAGGACAGACAGGGAGTTCGAGAATGAATATCCCAACTTCCTTTTTTTAAAAAAAATAAAAAATTTTATTTAGACAGGGTCTCGCTCTGTCGCTCAGGCTGAAGTGCAGTGGTGTGATCACGGCTCACTGCAGCCTCAACCTCCCCAGCTCAAACAATCCTTGCCTCAGCCTCCTGAGTAGCTGAGCCTACAGGTGTGCACCACCGTGCCTGGCTGGTTTTTAAATATTTTTTGTAGAGACAGAGGTCCCATTATGTTGCCCAAGCTGGTCTCAAACTTGTAGACTCAAGCGATTCTCTCCACTCGGCATCCCAGAGTGCTGGAATCACGCAGCTTCCTTGCTGTTGGTGTTGATACTTGGAGGTGTATCTTCTACCCTGTCTCTCCTAGTTCCCCAGCAGGGTGGAGTTCTAGTTGCCTGCAGGAAAGCTGGCTTAATGCACCCAGTATCCTGCCCTGCCTTCCTGTTCCCTCACTGATGTTTCCTGGGTCACTTCCCGAATAAGCTACCTGCATCTGAATTATTTTCTCAGAGTCTGCATCTCGGGGAGCTCAAACCAAGCCTCAGTGTGCCTAGAGTGGGGGCAGCTGTGGAGATCACATGGGTGAGGATCTGGAAAGCACTGGAGGCGGCAGCACATGCATGCTCCATCGAAGCGGGCACTCCCACATCGTGGCTGCAATTCCCCAGCCAGACCATGCTTCACAGTCGCGTGTCTGCTCCTGCTGTGCCCTCTGCCTGGTTGCCTTCCCATTCCTCTTCACCTGGCTCATGCCAAGACATCCTTCTGGACTCAGCTCAGTGGTCACCTCTTCTTGGAAGTCTTCCCTGACTACGCCCTGTGCTTGGCTTGGCAGGGGGGATCCCTCTTCAGCATCCACATAGGCTCCTTCCTCTGTCATGGCATTTACACCCAGGATTACCATCCTCTGCGGGCTGCCCCTTCTCCCCACTTATTCTTTGAGGCCTGAGACCACATTTCTTTGCTGCCCAGCTCTCTGGGGGAGGAGGTAGCCCAGGTGTGAATCTTGTACACCCCTTAGCCCTCTGCTCCCTGTGGCCTTTGACCTGTGTCTGCACACAGGAACTCAGCAAACGTGGCACAATGAGGGCTTAGCATCCATCTGAGGAGAGCACGACCAGAGTGAAGCACCCCAGTCTCCATGCCTTCACAACCTTTTCTCTTTCCTCACCACCTCGGGGGTCACCCAGCAGGACAGGATGCTGGGACAAGTGGAACTGAAGGCTGGGCATCCAGGCTGATGGGAATTGGCTTTGAGAAGGAAGGATCTTAAGCTCAAGGTCTCATCTAGTTGGGAGGAAGACAGGGAGGAGGAGAGAGAGAGTTTAAAGCTCTGAGACCTTGCTTTGTCTTGTTTCTATTTATTATAATGACTACTATCATTATTATGTAATGAGGTGAATGGTGAGCCAAAGTTTTCCCCATCTGCCAATGATGAAAAAGAGACAGGTTGACTTTAAAGCAAGAGAAGCTGCAGTCAGACACAAGAAGGAACTTCCCACTTTCTGGTTGAGCAGGGTTGGCTGTCATCAAGTTCTCAGCAGGCAGAGAACTTGCTGGAACACAGGGATGTAGGGCAGGGGGTTGGGGGAGAGGCTGACACACAGAGGACAGGGAGGATGCTGTGGATCACCAGTAGCCACTGGGGCAGGAAAAAGCATATGACTGAGAGTGAGGGGCCTGGAGAGCTAATTCCCTGCTCTACTCTCAACTTGCTGGATGACTTTAGGCAAGTCGCTTTACCTCTCTGGGCCTCCATTTCCTTATTTGTAAAAACGGTGACAATAAAACATTCCTGGACAACATCTCCAGCTGTTTCACAAGTTATTAGATGGACATACACTTTATACAATTTAAAGCGCAGTTCATTGCCAGGCACGGTGGCTCATGCCTGTAATCCCAGCACTTTGGGAGGCCAATGCGAGCCGATTGCTTGAGGCCAAGACTTTGAGACCAGCCTGGGCACCATAGCAAGACCCCCATTTCTACAAAAAATACAAAAATCAGCCGGGCATGGTGGTGCATGCCTGTGGTCCCAGTTACTTGGGAAGCTGAGGTGGGAGGATTACTTGAGCCCCAGAGGCCTAAACTGCAGTGAGCCAAGATTGTGCCACTGCATTCCAGCCTGGGCAACAGAGTGATACTGTCGCAAAATAATTTTTATATGTATATGTATATATAAAATAAAGCACAGTTTGGATGAAAAATAAACAAAACCAAAACCAACAGGGTGAGGAGAGAAGGTGAGAAACAAGCACGTGCTTCTCTTTCTCTAGCAATCCATATCAGGACAAGGGGACTCCATTTAATGAACAACTACTCTATGACTAGCACCTATAAAGGCCTTAATCCTCACAACAGCCTATGTAGGAGGCTCGTCTCCATTTTACAGATGAGAAGACTGAGGCCCAGAGTGGTCGATTAACTGGTCCAACCGGGATTAGAACTCAGGCCTCTCTGACTCAACGCCCCGGCTTGTTCCGCCTTTGCCACATTATTGGAGCTGTGATGGTCAGATGTTCTACCCTTACTTGATCACTTGATGGTTCTTCTCCCCCCGCCCAAAATGAAGATTAGGAAACAAGACCCAGGAAGTCTTCCCTGGCCCTCGGGCCCTCCCTGCCCCTTCCCAGATGGCCTTGGCTCAATCTGGGACTTCATCGTCCACCCAACCAGGCCTCAGCTGAGAAGGAGCCGGGCTCTGAGCCCAACAGATAAAATCCCAAGCCCTACAGCCAATCCTGGTGGCCTGGCCAGGCATTAGGCAATGCTAATTGCGCTGTCCACAGTGGAGCCTTGTTTGCATATATGCAAATTGGGGGGCTGATTAGCGCTTCCCCCAGATGGGTCAGTTCAGGCCTCTGCCTGACCCCTGTACTGCCTGGTTTAAAGCACTAGCGAGTGGGACAAATGCCCATCCAGATGGGAGATGCAGCAAGCAGGGGCGGCCTGTGGCCTGGGCAGCCCCCAGTGGCTATTGCCTGGCAGCTGAAGGGTCCAATCACGACCTGAGTGTTTGGATGGGGAACCAGAGGCTGTGGTCACATGTTCCCCAAGTCCCTACCCAAAGGGTCTGGCCTCTCCAATCTGGGGGACCCCAGGATGCCCAGAGCCTGCCCTGGGCCTTCTCTCAGGGACAGGACTCATGAGCCTGACCCCACACAGGCCTAGTAACAGCAGATGTCTGCGGTTCAGCTTCCAAGGCTCCCGCAGATGAGTGGGCATCTGTAGAGGAGGACCCTGGGCCTGCGTCCTTGAGCTCAGCCAGGCAGCTGCTTGGAGTGCAGCCGTGATTTAATCTCATTGGGCCCTTCTGTCCGGCCTGGGCTCAGGATGCGGAGCTTCAGGACTTCTGTGTGCCATCCCCCACCCCCTCGGCTGTCCCCTTTCAGGCCGGGACCCTCATCTCTAGGCTGGATGACACAACAGCCTGGACCCTGATCTCCTGCCTCCGCTCTTCCTCTAGACAGTCCCGCTGAGCTTCTCAAATCACAAATCTGGGCACTCTCCCTCCTGCTTAGAACTCTCCATGGCTCCCCAGTGCCCAGTCATAAAGTGCAAACTCCCGTCCCAGCCCATGCCCATGGCATGGGTTCCCAATCCTCGCTTTCCTTGTCAGTGTCCAGCTCCCCACACCACAGACGCCTTGTGGGGGTGGATGAAGTCTTGCTGGCGAATCTGTTCTCGTGGCCTGGCAGAGCCTGGCTGGACTTTCAGAGGCTGGAGGAATCACCTTCCCAGGGAGGCTTCCTGAATGCTGTCTGTGCGACCCCTGGATTTCGTCTTTCAGAAAGTCCTCTGCACACAGGTGACCTGGTAGGCCTGTGCCTTCCCTTCTATGTCTCTGTTAAAGGGTTCTAAAGTCCCTTCTCTGGGCGAGGTCTTGTCTTTCTGTTTAGGTGGGAGCTCTTAGGTGGTAGGGGGGTGAGTGGTGCCCATCAGACTTGGACTCTCTCCCCAGGGCAGGAGCTGTGACTCCCCGATCAGACTGGGACCTCACCGGGGCTGGAGCTATGACTCTTTCATCAGATTTGGGACCTCCCCAGGGCTGGGGCTGTGTCTCCCCTATCAGATTAAGGCTTCGTGATGGCAGAAGACTGTCTCCCTGCATCAGAGTGGGAGCCCCCTGAGGTCTGTGTCCCTAGACCTTGTCACATTTCCACCTTGGGGGAATGTCAGTGTCTACTCTGTTCCGTTTTCTGTTCCTTGATGTTTCCACATGGTCCTCTCGGGGAGGAGGCATGCAGAGGAAGGAGGACAGGCCAGCAGGAGCCTCTGCTCCTCCCATCTTCTCCCTCCCCAGGCCTGGCCCACAGCCCCTTCCCAGGACAGAGCAGCGCCTTGGTAAGCCTCAGTCGAGTTGGAAGGACTGAGTCCACAGGCGGCTCACAGACCTCTATGCCCCGCTGCCCCGGGCTAGGAGCCAAGGGCCCCATGCCCCCTTAGACTCGGTTCCCCAGGTCCCACCCAGAGGTAGGGCTACCCCTAGTCACCTCCCTGCCCAAGCTGCCTGTGCCTGAAGCAGCTGTTGGGCTCTGCCTCTGACCCTCAAGAGATCTGGCCCACCTTTCCTTCCATTTATTCCTCTGCCCAATTCTGACCTAGCTTAGCCTGGGTCCGGAACCCTCTGGAAGCACCTAGGTCCAGTCCTCCAGTCCCCTGAAGATACCACTAGGTAGTACTAGGTGACTTGGTCTGACTAGAGAAGCCTCCAGTAAATAGAGCCCCTTAGACCGCCAAGAAAAGCTGCCCAGGACCCTTCAAAGCCAGAGCACGTTGCTGGTCTGAGAACGGTCAGCCAGAACCTCCCCCTTGTGTCAGCAGGGCCACTCAGACAGAGAGGGGTGAGAGCCAGACCAGAAGGGCAGAGTGGGATTCCTGCTGGGGCCCTTGTTCTTCGTGACCTTGAGTAAGATGTTTAACTTCTCCGTGCCTCTATTTCCCCATTTGCCACAACTTGACGATTGTGGTGAGAATAAAATGAGATAGCAGAAGAGGAGCTTCCCTGATGAGTGATTATGATGGGTGAGTCCCGGGTGCCTCAAAAAGCCTTCCTCCCTGCTGTTTTGAATTATCTGACTCCAAAAGATAACTTTTTTTATTATTATTCCAAAAGTAATACCCAAAGCTGGAGATAATTTGGAGCGTTTAGAAAGGCACAAAAAAGAAAATAGCATGACTCAGAGATGACTGCTGCTCGTGGCATGGTGCTGACCCTGTCAGCCTTTTCTGTGCGTGGGGACAGGGAACCGTGGAGGGAAACAGAGAGGAATTTATGGAATATTTTTTAGAAAAGTTATCCTCGGAGTCATTTTTGTGGCTAGATGGCTCCTCCCCACCTTTGTTCCCTGACCCTTGTGTGGGTATCTGAAAGCTGCCCATTACCCTGTTCTTGCCACCAATTTCCTCAATTCACACTCCCTATAAACCACCATGGGGAACTTTATAGGCCCACAAAGGCATTCAAAGTTAATGGCAAAACCAACCATGTGAAAACTCCGCTGTAAAATCCACCTCACTCTCTCCCCAGTGCCCGAGCGACCCCAGCCCCTCCTGGTTCCCATGAGGCAGCCTGATACCTGCCGCCCCAACTGGTACTGGGCCCTGGGACAGAGGGATGGGCAGGCAGAGAGTCCTGGGGGTGACCTTCCTTCCGAGGACACGAAGCACACACATCCTCTTGCCACAACAACACAGATGCAATAAATACGAGGACTGTAATTTATGTAGATGTTTTGAAGTCCAAACAGAAGGGTGGGGAGGGACTAATAAAATGCCATCCCTCATGTCGGCTTCTCAGGGCGGCAAATGTGGCAGGTTCATAAGGAATGCGCAGGGCACCTGCCGGCTGAGCGTGGAGGTTAGGGAGGTCCAAATGATGCCCTTGGGCTCCCCTGCCAAGGTCGACGCTCTGCCAGGGGATGGAGCCCAGAACCAGGAGGAACTTTGGTTGCTCCTTTATTCCTCCTTCCAAGAAGTGTTTCCAGGCTCTGGCTCAAACCCTCCCAGGCAGAAAGGGACAGGAGCCTAGCTTGGTCTTTTAGGGGAGAAAAGTGTGGCTTCTGCTGGGGCAGTGAATGAAGAGTGGGCTTGGCACTGAGCCTGGCTCTGCTGTGTGACCTTTGGGCAAATACCTCACCCTCTCTGATCCTGTTTACATATCCATCTAAAGGAGAGAAAAAGGAGGGTATTATGAGGATTAAGTCCCATACTGTAAGGAAACAGGCAGAGAGGGAATATGTAATCAATGCCAGTTTCTCCCCACTCTCCATTAGTTTCCGAATTTCTTGCAAACTGCAAAGGACAGATCTCTTGCTATATTTGTGCCAGAACACCGAGTCCAAAGCACTGGGCCTAGCAGGGAGTGAGCGTCCATCAGTTTGAGGATGGTCCCTTCCTCTGCTTTGTACCAAGAGGGGGATGGGTGGGGTGCAGTATGGAGGTGGGGCAACCTGAGTCTATTCTGGGCCATGTCGTTGGCTCAGCGGGCGACCTTGACTGAGTCATTTCACTCTCAGGAGAGGCTGGAGCTGAGCCAGTGCACCTTCTCCTGGGCCCTCCTGGGATCACTGCTCCAACGCAGGGAGGGATTGGGACAGTGAAGACTCAGGCTTCTCCCCACACCAGCCCAACCACATGCTGCCCACACCTCCACTCCCTTAGGGGAGAAGTGCCTCCTTTTGGTCAAGGTAGTAGGAGAGAAACTGAGCGTTCAGCCTTGTTTGATATGTGAGCAAACTGGAATTGGTTTCTGGCCAAGGTTGTGGAGCCACTGAGCGTCCCAGGTGAGACCAGAATCAGTTCTGACATGCCCCTCTCCCCAGGCTTTCTTCCACATTTCTCTCTTCATGACACTCTCCCATCTCTGTCTTCATGTTCTATCTTAATTGATCCTCATAGCACCCCTGATATGTAGATGAGGAAAGCAAGACTCAGAGGGGTTAAGTGACATATTCAAGGTCACACAGCTGGTTAATGGTAGGGTAAGAAATAAAACACATGCCTTGTAGCAAACACCAAAAGTAAAAACACGAAGTCACCCTGATTCCTCCTCTGCCCTTGCTCTCTACACCTGGTCCAGGAACGAGTTCTGGAGGCTCTTCCCCCAATACATCCTGCATCTGGATGATGATTCCCTCTGATGCCACTGCCACCCCAGCCAAGGCCACCACGTGTCCACGCCTGCCACAGCCTCCCTGCTGGTCTTGCGGCTGCCACCCTCATCATCCAGCTCTCCAGGTGTCCAGAGAGATATTATTAAAATGTAAATCAGATCCAGTCGCTTCCGGGCTTGAACCCCTCCAAGGTCTGCCATCGTGCTTGACATCAAATCCCACGCCTTACTCTGCTTCCTCTGGTGGTGTCTCCTCTCCCACCTCACCCTGTCTGATTCTCTCCTGTGCTCATGCCACTCCCACCACTCTGGCCCGCTTGCTTTCTCCCAAGCGTGCTTGTCCAGCCTATGGGCCTTTGAACTCAGAGCTTCCTCCGCTTGGATCACCCTTGCTGGGATGATCCTAAGACTACAACCTTCCTGTCCTGCAGGGCTGAATTTAAATAAAAAGCACCGAGAAATACCTTCCCTGACACCACCCCATTGAAAATGTCACCTCCTTCCCCTATTTTCCCTTTATATGAATACATCTGAGCCATCTGTCAGGACACTGCTTGCTAGCATTAATAATTTTGTTGGTTTTTTTGCTCATCATCTGTTTCCCCACTAGAATATAATTTTTGTTGTGACTATGATGATGAAACATCGTGTACCTCCTACATACCAGGATGGTTCTAGGTTTGCATATACATAACTTACTGAGATTTGCAACAACTTTGTGAAAGGTACTATTATTATCTCCATTTTTACTGAGGACACTTGATATGGTTTGGCTGTGTCCCCGCCCAAATCTCATCTTTAATTGTAGCTCCCACAATTCCCATGTGTCGTGGGAGGGACTTGGTGGGAGGTAATTGAATCATGGGGGTGGGTCTTTCCTGTGCTGTTCTCTTGATAATGAGTAAGTCTCATGAGATCTGATGGCTTTATAAGGGGGTGTTTTCCTGCAGAAGTTTTCTCTTGCCTGCTGCCATGTAAGACATCTGTTTGCTCTTCCTTTATCTTTCGCCATGATTGTGAGGCCTCCCCAGCCATGTGGAACTGCGAGTCCATTAAACCATTTTCCTTTATAAATTAGTCTCAAGTATGTCCTTTTTTTTTTTTGAGATGGAGTCTTGCTCTGTCGCCCAGGCTGGAGTGCAGTGGCGCGATCTCATCTCACTGCAAGCTCTGCCTCCCGGGTTAACGCCATTGTCCTGCCTCAGCCTCCAGAGTAGCTGGGACTACAGGCGCCCACCACCACGCCCAGCTAATTTTTTTTGTATGTTTAGTAGAGACGGGGTTTCACCATGTTAGCCAGGATGGTCTCGATCTCCTGACCTCGTGATCCGCCCGCCTCGGCCTCCCAAAGTGCTGGGATTACTGGCGTGAGCCACCATGCCCGGCCTCAAGTATGTCTTTATTAGCAGCGTGAAAACGGACTAATACAACACTGAAGTCCAGAGAAGCTAAGCCACTTGCCCAAGGCCACACAGCTGGCTAGTGGTAAAGCTGGGATTTGAACTCAGGCAGTCCAGCTTCAGCGTCTAGACTCTGGACCACAACACTAGGCTGTAAATTGCATCAAGGCAGCAGTCAGGTCTCTTTTGTTTCCTGCTGCATCCCCAGTGCCTAGTGCAAGGCCTGGCACCAGGAAGGTGCACAGTAGATGTTTGTGGAGTGAGAGGATGTGTGCCACGGTGAGTAAGCATAGACCCTGCCCTCAGAGATATCATATCATCGCTTATTTCATTGCTCAGAAGACACAGGGAAATAAAAATAAGAAGTGGAAAAAACAAGCCTGTATAATTCAAAGAATAAACATGTTATCCTTGAATGAGTGAGATTGTTTGTAGTCAAGTACAGAGTAGCCCGCCTGCCCCTGCACACACAAGTTAGTGTCTTATACTCATTAAAAAAGCCGGAGCATAAACCCAGTGCTTGAGCTAAGTGTGCACGAGTTCTTACGGTGTCAGCAAGGCGTGCTCACCAGGGTGTGTCTGGCAGCATCCCGGAGACTCTGCCAGGCTAAGTGCATGGAGCAGGGTTCAGAGGTCTGCATGCTCCGTAGTACTCCTGCGGCCCACCTTGCCTGGACAACAGCCAGGACAGGCGTGTCACTGACATGTGTGCCTGAGCCCCTCTGTCCAGCCTGGCACAGCCCCTGCTGGCCAGTGCTGGGACATGGGCCAGCAGCCTGCAGAGGGTGTGTGTGGCCATGGTGGGTAATGACACGTGGAGAGACAGAGGAGCGCTCGGTGTGCAGGGGAGACCATGGGAGCAGGGACAGTCTCCGAGGCTTCGGGGCAAGGGACTGATTTAAGTGAACCATGCACAGCGGGGACGACACACACAGAGGGAGGGGGTGGCCTTCCCGGCACGGTTCAGAGGCTCAGACTCATGGCTGTGCTAATCATTAGTGTCAATACCATGAATGCTGGCGAATCACAGAGCTAATGTTGCTAATAATAAGGGGTGATATATCCTGACTCCTCAGTCCTGGCTGGGTGCCTGGCCAGCAAGACCTGCCTCCCCAGTACCGCTCAGCTAAATGGCTGAGCCACTCGTGCATGAGCTCTCTCGGTGGCAGGCCAGCCTGACAGCTTGGCCCAATAGGTCTTCGTAACATGGGCAGATTGTGGAAATCCTGGGTGTTTTTCTGAGGCTTCCTTCGGGGCAGGATCAGCCTGGCTTCACCGATCCATCTCTAGACCCTGGCTCCATAATTTTTCGGCTTTGTGACCTTGGGGAGTCATTTCCCCTCCCCCATTGTTTCTGCATCTGTAAAATGGGAATCATTCATGTCTACTATAAAAGGTAGTTCTGGGGAGCCTCTGGGATATGTGGAACTCTGAGCAAAATGCCAAGCGCAAGTTTCACCATACGCTAATTATTATTATAATAATTACATTTTCATTTATTCAGTAGCAAGAATGTAGGCTTTGGGGCCGCGGAGTGGTGGCTTATGCCTATAATCCCAGCACTTTGGGAGGCTGAGGCAGGAGGATTGCTTGAGCCTAGGAGTTTGAGGCCATCCTGGGTAACAGAGGGAGGCCCTGTCTCTGCAAAACAAAAAATTAGCCGGGTGCAGTGGCTCATATGCCTGTAATCCCAGCTACTCAG
Source organism: Pan troglodytes (assembly GCF_028858775.2). Classification (NCBI taxonomy): domain Eukaryota; kingdom Metazoa; phylum Chordata; class Mammalia; order Primates; family Hominidae; genus Pan; species Pan troglodytes. Next base: position 213,054,563 of record NC_072398.2, on the reverse strand, counting down.
AAGGCTGAGGTGGGAGGATTGCTTCAGGCCAGGAGCTCAAGGCTGCAGTGAGCTATGATCATGTCACTGCACTCCAGTCTGGGTGACAGAGTGAAAGAGAATTTAGGTTTTGGAACCAGGTTGAGCTGGGGTGGAATCCTCTGCTGCCACGTGCTCTAAGGCCTGGGCCTCTCTGGAAAATGGGGATAGCACCTTCCTTACGGAGGCTGGGAGGATTGGAGACAGTCCACTGGTAACAAGGAGGATGGTGCTTGGCATGGCGGGGGGGTCTCAGGATACTTAAGGTAGTTTATAGATTTTAACTGAGTTCCTGCCGTGTGCAGTCACTGTGCCCTGCCCTGGAGATACCTGTCCCCGATTCTGTGTTAGCTGTAGGTGTTTGAGTCAATGTGGCCAGAGACAGGAATGCTGGCCTCCGTGGAGATGGGCTTAAGGGGCTAGGTGAGACCGGTAACTTCATACCTACTTCAGGGCCAGGTAGTCCACATATATTTGACCCCTCTCTCCTCCTTGAATTCCAGAGGGGACTCAATCCATCTCAGCACCTCCCAGGGAGCTGAGAGCCCTGAAGTCAGTGCAGTGTCCTCCATCACCAATGCCATCAAGATACTCCATCAGGGACTCCAGCACTTTCACTGGGGCAGTTGCCCCCCTCACCAAGGTCTTGCTGCGTGGGATCACAAATGCCAGTGCACTCTGGATCATTCTGCTGGCCGGGGCAAGAGTGGCCTCTGAGCTGATGGGGAAGCCCTAGCCCCAAATCCCTGTCATGTCCATTAGCACATCAGCCTCCCACCTTAGTGCCATCAGGAAAAAAAGCAGGGGTGGTGACTGTCCCAGTCGGCACCAGAGAAAACAAAGGCTCAGGCAGGGTATGTGACCTGAGCAAAGTCTCCGAATGGCTGTGGCTCGGCCCTGATGAATCACTGAATACCTGAGTGTCCCAGGGCCTCTACCCAGGCTGTGTCCTCTGTGTGGAGGGACCTTTCGTCACTTCATTTAGGTCTCTGTTCAAATCTTCCCTTGTCAGAGAGTCCTTCATGAGCCACTTGTAACAGTCAGGGTAATTAACACTAGCTGCTGTAACAAACAATTCCAACCTCTTCTTGACGCAGCACAGTAAAAGTGTATTTTTTGCTTATGCAAAATCGAATGCATTTATTCCTGGTTAGAGGCTCCCCTGAGCACTCACATCCAGGCAATGGTTCTGGGGGCCCAGCCTCTTTCATTTTGTGCCTCTGTCATCCTTGGGAGGATCCGCTGGATCCTCTGTATTCAGTCTGCTGAAGAGTGAAGAGAAAGATCACATGGAGGCTCTGACCTAGAGTTTCAAGGGCCAGGTCCAGAGTGGCACATACCACCGACATCCACATTCTAGTGGCCAGAGCAGGTCACATGGCCAAATCCAACACTAATGGGGAGGGACAGTGCATGCCACATATAACAGTCGGGGGAGAGGAGTGAATAATTCACACCATGGTAGAGGATTTCACAGGATGTCTGGGGCCAGGCCTGGGCGACACTTATTCCCTGCTTTCATGGACCACAACTGACTCACACGTCCTCCTTAACTGCAGGGGGCAGTGGGGGGCGGGTCTTGGAAATACGGAGAAGCTCATGGATATTGGTGAAAACTGACAGTTTCTGCCCCACAACCTAGTAATTAAAGAGATCCTAGTAGTGCTTCTCATCATGTGGGTGGCCGTATAATTCATCTTCCAAATGGGACCATTTTAAGGTGAAAGGGGTCACTAATGATTATCCTCTGAACACCGGGTTTCAAGCAGGTTGCTCCAGGGATTTGGGGCATGTGGTCACCCTACTCATCACTCTGCATCCTCTCAGCCTGCTTTATTGTTCTTTTTCACACTTAATCACTGCCTAGGAGTGGACTCCGTGAGGACAGGGACCTTTCTCCCTCTGTTGCTATATCCTCAGTGCCTAGAACTGGGCCTGGCACATTAGAGGTGCCCATTATATGCCTGGTAGATGAACGAATGAATTAACCGTCTCACAGATTCCTTTTGAGGACCGACTGCACATTCATCCACAGTGCTCCTGCCCTCCTGGAGCTAAGCAGATGTCAAATGAGAAAGGGTGACATGCAGGGACTCCAGAAACTTGTGCCTGAGTCTGGAGGTGGCTTCAAAGTTTTAACTGCGTTCCACTGCATGCAGTCATCGTGCCCTGCCCTGGAGACACCTGTCCCAGGATTCTATGTTAGCTACAGGTGTGAGGTCAGAGCAGATCCCTTCAGAAGGTGATATTTGAGCCACAGATCTTTAGAAAACACAGACCATAGACTCAGTTCCAAACAGTCTTGAGCTCACAATTTGGTTTGGCCTTTTGGATGCTGTGTAAGCCTAGGTGAGTCACTTGACCTCTTTGAACCTTAGCTCGCTCATCTGCAAAGTGAGACCAGGCATCCAAACCTTTGCAGGGTGGTTGGGACCCAGCAACTGGTGTTGATTATCATAATCATGATTTCTCTTATTTAGATTTTAGACTTGAAGCTCCATCACTATGGAGCTTGGCCTCTGGCCATGGAGGGATCATGAAGTTTTGCCCTTCTCATCATGCATTGTTGTAAAGCCAACTAAGGACAGCTCCCCAATTCCTAGTGCCCAGAGCCCTAAATAACAAGATGCCGCTTCTTCACATAGGGTTCCATGATCTGGCCTTAGCTCTGCCAGTTAGTAGCTGTGTGAGTCTGAACAGCTTAGCCTCTCTGAACCTCTGTTTCCTTGGAATAGGAATATCCAAGCCTATCTTATAGGGTACAGGTGAGGATAGAAGAGATAATGCAGTTAACAACCCTCCTACAGCTTCTGCCCATAGCTATGATGGAAGAGCACGAGGTTGATGTTGATTGCTTGCAGTGTGCCGGCCAACAATGGTGACAGCCCAAGGTTTGGGGGCTCAGTGTTCGAGCCCCCAAGGGCACTCAGGTTCTGCCCAGCAGCAGCCACCACAGGGTCCTGAAAGGAGAAGGTTTGCTCCCAGCCGCTCTGCTGGCTTAGAACAGGCAGTGGGTGGTAGGGAGGCCAAGAGAGTGATGGAGACATTCCCGGGCGTTGCTTCAGCTTCACTGTCAACCGTGGAACAGTTATAGATGATTTTGTCCTCTTGGAGATGTCCATCCCATTAGCATCCGCACACGGCCCTAATGGGCTTCAGAAGGCCGATGCCAACAGCCTTGTCTTCACTCCGCAGAGGAGGCCCCAGCCAGAGGGATGGAGCGGGGCTCAGAGCTGCTCAGACATCCGCAATGTAGCCCCAGGGAACTCAAAAGGCCCCAGGCCTAGGGCTGGACCCTAAGCGCAGCCAAACCCAGTGACTTGGCTCAATAACAGGCAGGAAGAGCAAGGCACAGTCACTGCTCATAAAACAGCAGCAGCCACGGGGTGGATGACTGACTGGGAACCAGGTGCCGAAGGTGAATTTTCTCCTTTCATCCTCACCATCCTATGGACTTGGTGTGATGATCTCTACTTTGCAAATGAGGCAACTGAGGGTCAGGAGAGTGAAGTGATCGTCTGTGGTGGTCCAGCTAGGGATGGCAGAGGTGGTGGGGTGGGGGGTTGGGGACACGGAGGGACCAGGACTTGAATTCCGTTGGTCTGAGCCCCAAATGCATGCTGTCCCCGATTCCCCATGCAGCGTCTGCGAATCCATCACCACTGAACCAGGACTGTCCGGCTGCATCTCACTTCATCAGCTGCTGTGGACTGGAACCCCTCATGCAGCCCTGAGCCCATGTGTTCCTTTAAAAGGTGGAGACACTGAAGCCCGGAGCAGGGTAGGGTCTTGCCCGCATCACACAGTGATTTAATTGTAGGAGCCGATCCGTTCCTAGGTCTCACCACCTTATCTGCATCCGTGGGATCCACAGGCCACTGACTGGCATCCCAGGAGCCACGGTGAGCCCACTGTCTGTGTGTTTTAGTTAATTTTCTTACCTTTAGGTAGAGCGTGCATTCCTTGCTTCACCCCAGTCCCCACCCTTCCCTATCGCCTTCACCTGGGCTGATTCGCTCATTTGCTTCACTGGCCTGATACTGTCTGCATTTGCCTCTCTGCCTGGGCTCTCCTTACAGGGGACTTGGATGGGATTTGATTTGAGTGCTTTTCTCTCTTTCTTTCGTCATCTCTTTCAAGGCCGCGAGTCCCATCTCCCATTTTACATCTTTTTTCAGCCCTCTTTCCTATATCAAAACTTCCCCATTCAAAGATTCACTTCCTCAGGTCTTCAGACTCAGTAAAGGAAAGGAGATATCAGTGGGCAGCCACTCAGTCTTCTTGGCTCACGGAGGCTGGGATCACCCCTGTCACCCCTGACCCTGTGCTGGGCCCTGCCCTGAGAGAAGCTCACATGTCCCCAGCTGCAATGGATCTGATGCTGAGAATGATTCTCATCCCAGGCAAGAAGGCCCTGCCCTGGGAGAGCAGTGGCTTCTGGGTTAGAACTCACTTGAAGGATGTGGGGAGGGGTGGGGGTGGGGTGCATTCCAGGCAGAGAACACAAGAGCTAAACTATTTAGGCTCAGAGAAAATGGAGTTGCTTTGTGTAACCAAATTTGTCCTCTCCTTTCCCCTCCCTTTCCCTCTTTCCCTCCCTTCCTTTCTCTTCCTCCCTTCATTTTCCTTTCACTTCCCTTTCACTTCCCTAGAGGAGGGGTTCCTTGGAGACCCTTGCGACTGGCTGGAATCTGGAAAAATCCTGGAGGACTGTCTGGAGGAAGTGTGAATCCAGGGAGGGCAGACTGTGAAGTGCAGGAGGGGAGCAGGGGCTAGGCAAATGGGGGGGCTCACTCATGCCTCCTGCAGGTCCCAGCTGAGGCTCATATAGTCAAGAGGCCAGGGCTACTAGATTCACACTTCCTCCAGGCAGCCTTCCAGGATTTTTAGATTCTAGCCAGTCACAAGGGTCTCCAGGGATCCTCTGCTTCCTGGGCCCCATGGCACTGTGCATGCACTTGGATTTTGTCACTTGCCTTTGTCATTTGCACCCGCCTCCCCAGCTGTGACCCCTTGAAGGCAAGGCTGTCCTGTTATACCTGGCACCCAGCACGGGATGGGACATAGAGAGAGCCTCGCCCCTGCATGGAAGCTGTCCCATGAGTCCTCTGAGTTTTGGCCCTGGCTCTGCTGGTGCCATGTGACTTCCTTGCTGAGCCTCTGCTCCTGCATCTGTAAAATGGGGATAAGGATACCTACTTTGTAGGGTTGCTATAGGAATAACCATCCAGCCCCTGTGTACCATGAGCTTGGCACCTCTGAGGCAGTCAACCAACTGGCTTGAGAGCAGTCAGAAAAAGGGGTCCCACCCAGGCTGGCTCTCCAGCCCCTTCCAGGGGCAATTCTGCTGAGCTCACGAAGGGGAAGAATGCACAGCATGCAGGGCCCAGGGTGCCCAAAAAGCTGGGGTGCCTAACAGAGGGACTCAGCCCCTCAACCAAGTCATAGGACATAGAGACCATCTTGGCAAGCCTGAAATCAAGAAAGACAGAGCCAGGCTTGGGGAACTGGTGATGAACCGCTGGTGCAGTGTCGAGGGGAGCCGGGAAGGGCTGGAAGAGGGCAAGCCAGCACCCCTTTCTGCTGAAGGCCAGACAAAGGCTGGGCCTTCCAGGAGGCCTGGGCGCTGACCTGGGGTGCGCCATGCTCCCATCCCTGCGGGATCAAGAACGGGAAGCTAAGAAGTGTAGTCGGTCAGAAGGCTGAGAGCCTAATTGATTAATGTTGTACATGTTTTGACGGGCCCGGATGTGGTGCTGGCGAAAGGTGAAGTATTAATACATATAATATATAATTATGATGTGCCACCGGCCTGGCAGCCTGTGTAAATAGTTACCCAGCTGGGAGCTAATCCCGGTAAGTGGGCCAGGGCACCTCTCACACGCGATAGGCTGGCTTCTATCCTACGGGGAGGGCCTGGGCTTCACCTGGACTTGTCTAGCCCTAGAGGAACATTCTGATAGAGTGGGTGGGCATCCAGGGCTGGGGCTGGCACTTCCAGGGGTTGGAGTGTCTGAGCTGGCATGGAATTCTCCACTATTAAGGAGGTGGTCATCAGGGAAGGAAGGAAACCAGGCTGGACTGGCCACTTCTTACTGGCTAAGCCCTGTGCCCACTGGGCACTCCTCGCTGGCCAAGCTCCATGCCCACAACCTCACACTTCATGCCCACTCTGCGTCTCCTCCTCCTCTTCTCTCTGCAGATGGAGAAAATCAGAGAGGCTTAAGGAAGCACAGCAAGTAGGCGACAGGGCTGGGATTCAAATGCAGTCCCCTGGCTCTAAGCCTGAGTGCTGTTTCTTCCAGAAAGCAACAACAAGGCCACTGTCCCCATCCCCAGCCCCAACCAAGTTCACTCTTGCTGAGCCCCCAAAAGGATTCCCATTGATCCCTGTACTGAGGATACGGAGAGAGGTCTGCGGCATTCTGGGTCTCTCCCCTTAATTTAGCTCAAATGTTGAGAAACCAGAGAAAGTTAAGGGAAGATTCCAAACAAGTTGAGCTGCCACTAACAGCCAGCTCTGAGGCTTTCGTCTCTGAGTGTTTACAGCCCAGGAAGTCTGGCATCCACTGCAGGTGACCGGGCAGGGTGCAGGTGTGAGGCTGGAAGTGAGAGCGGACAGTGGGACTGAAATCCGGACTCAGCAGTTCCCGTCAAAAAGACATTCAGACTCTCCCAGCACTTTGAGGGGCGGAGGTAGGTGGATCACCTGAGTTCAGGAGTTCCAGGCCAGCTTGGCCAATGTGATGAAACCTGTCTCTACTGAAAATGCAAACATTAGCCAGGCATGGTGGTAGGCACCTGTAATCCCAGCTACTTGGGAGGCTAAGGCAGGAGAATTGCTTGAACCCAGAAGGCGGAGTTTGCAGAGAGCCGAGATTGCACCATTGCATGCACTCCAGCCTGGGTGACAGACGGAGACTCCACCTCAAAAAAGAAAAAAAAAAAAAAAGAGACATTCAGACTCAAAATAACTTTCTACAACCCTCACTGCTGCTGTGTTGCTCAGTCCAGGGCCCCAGACTCGCTGGTGCCTCGTGGAATTTCGGGGAGGCAGTGGGGCTTCTAGCTCTTTCTTTGGAGGGCTAACTCTGCCTCGCTGTCTGTCCCCTGGCCATGGTGGCTCACCTGCCTGGTGGGTACCCCAGGACCTCACCCTGTGAGCCACTCTGGGGGCAGCTCCAGGAGCTCAGGTTTACTGCTCCCCGCCAATCCCCTCATGGTCTCGGTCATAGCCACACCACGGCCCTGTGCGTGTGTCTGTCTATAAGTGAGTAGTTTTCTCCCCTGCCTCCACGCTGCAGCCCACAAGCTGGGGACTCCCAAGGCAGGGGGTTCATTCATCTCTGTGGTCACCATCGTCCTGTTCTCAACGTGTCTGCTCTGACTTTCTGCCTCCCAGCCCGGTCTGGTACACACGTTAAGCAAGACTGCCACCTGCAATTACAGCCCGTCTTCCTCCCGGCTGCAGCCACTAATGGGATGCTAAGTGCCTATTTTGCAGATGAGGAAATTGCAATTAAGAGAGGTTAAATAACTTTCCCAGGGTCACATATTTGGTTCGCCACTCCAACACCATGATGTTTCCACTCCATCAGATTGCCTCTTTGCTGGATGAGTCTTGGAGGGGAGGGGTGTTTCTTCCATCTGACTCAGGGCTCCCATGGGGTCTCCTCCATCAGAGTAAGCATTTGCTCAGAGCAGGAACTCTGTCTCTCCCACTAGACTGCGAGCTTCCTGAGGGCAGAGGCTGTGCACCTCCCGTCAGCCAGACCCTCGAAAAGTAGAACGTGCGTCTCCTCCATTACACTAGGAATATCCTAGTATAGGGTCCCAGGGGACACTATGAGGGTCATATCTCCCCCCATCAAACTGGGATCTTTCCCTAAGGGCAAGCTCAGTGGCGCCTCCATCAGACTGGGAGCTTCCTGAGGGCAGGGACTGAGTCTGAAGTCCTTCAGCATCTCACGAACCTGCCCTGTCATTCCATCCCCAGCCTTAGGACCCCCTGCCATGGCACCCCTGATGGTGTTCACATCCTGCACAGGACTCACCCTCAGCCGGAGCAGAAGCTGCCAACAGGCCACTAAACCACAGTGCACCCTCGGCATTAATTAGTGTTGCTGCTGTTAAGTGTTTCTTCCCATTTATGCAAATCAGCGAGGTAAGAGGCATATAATGAAGTGTTTGTGGTTTAATAGTGTGCTGTAGGAACGAAGAGGAATTTTAATTACTGGTTCCTAATTGGATGGACGGCTTGTTAATATCCTCCTGACAGGACATCTGAGTCACTTCTGCCCACCCACCCAGGCCCGGGTGTCTGCTGCCCACTCCTGACCAGGGCAGCGTCGGGGAACGGTGCCTCCAGAAGCCATCCTTGCCGCCCTTGCCCAGGGGTCATTCCTGGCATCCCTCTGCCCTTGACTTTGGAGCTCCTGTGGCTTTCAGTCTCTTTTCTTCTCTCTCTCTCAATCTCTCTGCCTTCAGAAGGCCCTGGGCTTGCCTTCAAATCCCCATTCTGCCACTTACTGTGTGACCCTGGACAAGTCACTTCCCCTCTCTGAGCCATGTTCTTCAGGCTAAGTACTGGATATGGGTGATGGGCATTGAGAAATCAGGGAGGTTATGTAGTTAGAAGGTTATGCACCCTTCCAGAGAAGGGTGGGAAGGTCCTGAAAGACACATAGCATCTTGAGGTGAAGGGAGGCCTGCCCAGGCAGAGAATCTGGAGGAGAAAAGAATGTAGGGTATGTGGGAGAATCTGGAGATGGGTGTTATCCCCAGATGTAGGAGGTGCTGAGGGCGATTCCCTCCCGCTCATCCTTCGGGGCTCTGCTAGGGTGGCACCTCCTCCCAGACCCTCCCAGGACCCCTGGTGCCTGTGTTGAGGGTCTCTGCCTTGAGTTTGGTCACCTCTCTGCCCATCCCCGACCATCACATCGTGCTGTTACTGTACCCGTTAGACTATGAGTTCCTCCACCTGTTCTGTTCTATTGACCCACTAGCCTGGTGTCCAGCACAGCTCCGGAACCTGAGAAAAATGTGCTCAATGAAAGATGATCAGTAGGCTGGACTTGTCTGCTGAAGATGCTCCAAGTCAGGGTGCAGTTTGGATTCTAGAGAAAGCAGGCAATAGGGAGCCATGAAGGACTCCGAACAGGGGGCTGAAGAAATGTTAGAATCAATGGGCCCTTCACGGCTCCCTCTGCCTTCTCTCGGATTCACCTGCTGATATGGTTTGGCTCTGTCCCACCCAAATCTCATCTTGAATTGTAGCTCCCATAATTCTCATGTGTTGTGGAAGGGACTGGTGGTTCCCCTGTACTGTTCTCGTGATAGTGAGTAAGTCTCACAAGATCTGATGGTTTTATAAGGAGAAAACTCTTTTGCTTGGTTCTCGTTCTCTCTCTTGCCTGCTGTCATGTAAGATGTGCCTTTTGCCATGATTGTGAGGCCTCCCCAGCCGTGTGGAACTGTAAACCCATTAAACCTCTTTTTCTTTATAAATCACCCAGTCTCGGGTATGTCTTTTTTTTTTTTTTGAGAGAGAGAGTCTCGCTCTGTCACCCAGGCTGGAGTGCAGTGGTGCAATCTCGGCTCACTGCAACCTCCACCTCCCAGGTTCAAGCCATTCTCTGCCTCAGCCTCCTGAGTAGCTGGGATTACAGGTGCCCAGCACCACACCTGGCTAATTTTTTGAATTTTTGGTAGAGATTGGATTTCATCACATTGGGCAGGCTGGTCTTGAACTCCTGACCTTATGATCCATCCACCTTGGCCTCCCAAAGTGCTGGGATTACAGGTGTGAGCCACCTTGCCTGGCCCTGGGTATGTCTTTATTAGCAACATGAGAACAGACTAGTACAGCTTCCCAATGAACATCCAAATCTTGACCTGGTCCAGGTCCTCAGAGGACAAATTCAGAAGCATTTCTGGATCCCCTAGGATAGGCAGAGTGGTGACATTTGGGCAGGGCCAGGCTAGGGGGAGAGAAGGAAGGAAAAACAGTCACTTCTCACCGAACTAGTTTAAGAAGAGTTATAACCAGATAGAAAAGCCTCACTGGTCTCACTCTGCTGGAGTTAGAGCCTAGCTCTGGGACTTAACCAGCTTTGGGGTCCTTCTGAGCCTTCCTATACTTATCCATAAAATGGGCTAAACCTACCTTATCAGATGTGTTCAGAGAATACATGACATAAAGCACTTCAAGCGCTCACAGCATTATGCCCTCATGCAGTAGGTGTTCAACAAAAGGCAGATGTTATTATAGTTAGATTTCCTATAATGGCAGGCGGTGAGCTCTCCTGGGTGTGGCTTCCTGGTGACAAGCCCAAGTGTGACTTAAGGCACACTTGGCTCTGGACTTTCTAGCTGGGCGAACTTGTGTGTTTTCTGGTTTAAGTCATAATTTCTTTTCTGGTAACATGAGGATCGTACAGTACTTCCTCACAGGGTCTGGGGAAGGACCAGGCACTCAGAGCGTGCTCATTCGGTGTGACGATGGCTGCTCCTGTCATAGTCATTATAACCCACTGATGGGGGGAACTAAACCAGCAGCTTCCCCATTCTGAACTTCAGCTTCCTTGTTCTATCTGGGAATCACAGTCCCTGCACCCGCAGCCACCCAGAATCACTGCAGTCAGCAGATCCTATTGCTGACCAGCCTTCCTAAACTGTAGAGTGCTGGACCAATGTGGGCTCTGACGGTTAGGACCACAGAGGGTATGGAGGGTGGTGGTGGCCGTTCCTGGAGGCTGACTTGACCTGCTCGAGATGGGAGGTGACTGTGATCCATGTACCCCCTGCATCCTGGAAGACACTGGGAAGTCATTATGGGTGCAGGGGACCAACTGTAGAGCTTTAGGCCTCTGTTCCTGCTGGGGCCTGGCCAGGGAATCTCTTGGGCCAGAGTTTGGCCTCCTTGGCCTGCACTTGAGATCAGAAAACTCCTGAATCTCAGGGGTCCAGGTAAGGAAAGAAAACCCCGTGACTCGGCCCTCTCCTGTTTTAGCATGGCCAGCCTCCTTTCTCCACAGAGTCCCTACGGGGCTCTCCCAACCTCCACTGGCATGAACGAGAAGGGAAAGCCAGCATTCACACAATGCCTGCTGTATACAGCAGGTGCTTCTCTAGGCACTATTACCATCCCCATGCCGCAGAGGAGCAAGCAGAGGTGGCTTGCGGGGATGGTGCTGTGAATGACCCTTGGAGATAGGTCACCAGCCCAGGCCTGCCTGATTCCAACATCGTGCCCTGTATTCCGAGCCTGCAAATGCCAGCTTGAGTCCCAGAACTCTACCCAGGCCACCAAGAGCCTTATTTACCTTCCCCCCAGCCCACTTTCCTGGGCTTATCAGGCAGAGGCCGAAGCAGCTGCTCACATTGCAAGCGCCCATTCCAAGTATCCCGCCGGTGACAGGAGAACAAACAAGCCTGAACCCTCAGCAATCCCCTGGCTGAGAGGCCTGCCAGAGTTTTCAAAGGCGAGAAAAACTATGAAACGGGGTTAAACAAACACATGTTTGAAAGGAAAACAGATGGCAGACAGATGTGCTCCCAACTTACACTGATACAGTCTTGCGTGGCGGTGGGAGGAGGCCAAATATTTATGAAGCATTTACTGCAAAAGGCAAAGCGGTGGAGCAAAGGCCCAGAGGCTTGAAATCAAGCAGATGAAGCAGACCTGGGTTGGAATTCCAGATCCCCTTGGAGGGCTGTGTGACCTTGGGCAGGGCACTTAACGTCTCTGAGCCTCTGTTTTCTCATCTGCAAAAGGGGATCATCATACCCTTCCTATAGAGCAAACTTCTTAATATACAGGTGGTCCCTAACTTACAATGATTCGATTTCCTGTTTTTCTTTCTTTCTTTTTTCTTTTTCTTTTCTTTTTTTGAGACAGGGTGTCACTCTATCACCCAGGCTGGAGTGCAGTGGCATGATCACAACTCACAACTCACTGCAGCCTCAACTTCCCAGGCTAGGGCGATCCTCTCACCTCAACCTCCTGAGTAGCTGGGACTACAGGCACATGCCACCACGTGTGCCTGTATTTTTGTATTTTTTTGTAGAGACAAGGTCTTGCCATGTTGCCCAGGCTGGTTGCAAGCTCCTGAGCTCCAGCGATCTGCCTGCCTCTGCCTCCCCAAGTCTGGGATTACAGGTGTGAGCCACCGCACCTGGCCCAATTTGCCATTTTTCTACTTTACGTTAATGGTGTGAAAGCAATAGCCATTTGGTAGAAACCATCCTTTGATGGTTCAAACCATCCTTTGAATTTTGAATTTTGATATAGTAGGAAACTCCCTAGCAGTGCCAGACAGCATCAGGGAGCTGCAGCTCCCAGTCACCCATGCCATCAGGACAGTGATACACTGATACCCTGCAGCTTACTGTGGTGCAAAATGGTTTTGCCCAATATAGGCCGTTGTAAGTGTTCTGAGCATGTTTCAGGTCAGCTAGGCTAAGCTTTGATGCTCTGTAGGTTAGGTGTACTAAATACATTTTTGACTTAGGATATTTTCAACTTAAGATTGGTTAATTGGGATGTAACTCCACTGTAAGTTGAGGAGCGTCTGCATATTAGGGACATAGCGTGGGGCCTGACATATGATAGGTGCTCAGTAAATGTTAGTTTCATTCCCTTTATTAGAGGGTTTAGCAAGCTGAGATATGAGACCATATTCACCCTCTAAACCAGGCCAAAAGGAAGGAGCCGCTCTCCTGGGGACAATGATGGTAAGTGAGGTCCAGAAGGCAGAAGGGTTGAAACCCAGAGGAGTCTTTGGACTTGGGGGACCAGGATCATGTTCTGTGAACAGTGATGGTGTCACACTGGGGGTGGTAGACGGAGGGTGAGTTGGAGTTGGCCATGCAGGATTTGGACATGGGGAGGTTAAATTAATCCCCAATCATTCTAGGGTGATTCTTCTGAATGGAAGATGTTTCCACGGGGCTTGGGGGCACAGTGGCAGAGGCCGGGTATCGTGTTCTGGGGTCAAGACCTTGGACAAGTCTGCTTCACTTCTGTGAGCCCGTTTCCTAAACTATAAAGGGAGAATCATGATATTTACCTTCTGGAGTTGTTGGGCAAAAAAGAAAAAAAAAGCAATGTGGCAGGCCCGTGGTGACTACTCAGAGTAGTGGTTGTTATTGGTGGTGGTGGTAATGTCGCAGGAGGAGGTATGGCAGATGGGGTGGTGGACAGAGGATGAGTTGCAGAAGGGATAAAAGAGAAAGAGGTGAGAGGGTGGAGGGAGGAGTTAGTGCAGGATGGGAGGATGGGTGTACCTGCCTCTAAGTCCCAATTTCCTCGGCGCTTGCCGGGAGGCGGTTTCTTTTGCAAACCATGACACATTTGCACAGGGTTAGAGCAGATCCCCAAGGCTCTGGACGAGCCTGCACAGCTACATTTCAGGTACATCGGTCTCGGTTTCCCCAGCAGGAGACAAGGCTCCTGAGATAAGCCTATGCTGTCCTTTTCATCCACTCTATTTGTGCTAGAGACCTGCATTTTTCCAACTTCCCTGCAACCGCATTGGTGCAGCCAGCATTGGTGGGTGGGAAAAGGCCCTCCAAGCTCCTGCCCAGCGCCTCTTTGGGGTGGGAGAAGGGAAGGAACAGAAGTGCCCACCAATGTCTTCTCTGACTTCACTGCGTCTTCACAGCCTAGGGGCACTGATGGATTTAGCTAAGTGCTCATAACTTCCAAACCAAAAGTCAGGGCTCAGGATCTAACAATAACGGGTGTTTTCTAATTCCTGAAAAATGATTTATATGAAAAGGGAAATACCGTGATAGCCATCATTTATATGAAATGCAATTTAGTTACTGATTTGGTGAATCACTGGACCGCAATGAACGTGAAAAGAAGTAGAGAATCCACCAATGGGAGACTGCCCAGTGGCTGACACATGGAGGATAATGATGATGACAATAATGATAGAACAGCATACTAGCTCCATCTGTATAGCATTCTACATGGCATGTATTATGACTGCTCCCTTGTACAGATGAGGAAACTGAGGCATAGGCAAGGTAAGTAACTTGCCCAAGGGTTTAGGACTAATAAGTAGCAGAGTTGAGATTTCAGCCTGGGTTTGACTGACTCCAGGGCACAAGTTTTTCCCTCCCTTGCTCCTTCCCTCTCCCCTTTCCTTCTTTCCTCCCTCCCTCTCTTCCTTCCTTCTGACCCCCTTCTTTCCTTCCTTTCATTCTTCTCCTTACCTCCTTTGCTGTCCTTCCCTTTCCTGTCTTTCCCTCCCTCCATCCATCTTTCCTTTTTATCCTTTTCTCTCCTTTCTTTCAATCGGATATTGATAAATTGCCCTCTACGGAGGTTGTACAATTTACGCTCCCCCCAGCAATGTTGGAGAGCCTCACCCTGTTCTCCCACAGGCTTGTCAAACACAGTGTCAGCAAACACACGCCTTAGGAAATGTTGCCCATCTGATCAGTGCAATTTTAACTGATCGTGAAGGAGGTTGAGCATCTTTTCATATATTGATGGGCAATTTGTATTTCTTTCTTCGCGATTATCTTTCATACTTTTTGCCCATATTTGTTCCTTTGTTGGTATTTTTTCTTTTTTATATATATATATATATATATACATATATATATATTATACTTTAAGTTCTAGGGTACACATGCACAATGTGCAGGTTTGTTACATATGTATACATGTGCCATGTTGGTTTGCTACACCCATTAACTCGTCATTTACATTAGGTATATTTCCTAATACTATCCCTCCCCCCTCCCCCACCCCACAACAGGCCCTAGTGTGTGATGTTCCCCTTCCTGTGTCCAAGTGTTCTCATTGTTCAATTCCCACCTGTGAGTGAGAACATGCGGTATTTGGTTTTTTGTCCTTGCAATAGTTTGCTGAGAATGATGGTTTCCAGCTTCATCCATGTCCCTACAAAGGATATGAACTCATCATTTTTTATGGCTGCGTGGTATTTCATGGTGTATATGTGCCACATTTTCTTCACAATTTCTAGGAACTTTTCATATGTTGAGGATAACATTCATAATAGGAGTCTGTATTTCTTGGCTAGGGCTGCCATAACAAAATACCACAAACTGGGTGGTTTAAACAACAGAAATGGTTTTTCCCACAGTTCTGGATGCTGGAAGTCCAAGATCAAGGTGCTGGCAGCGTTGGTTTCTTGTGTGGCCTCTCTCCTGGACTTGCGGATGGTCACCTTTTTGCGGAGTCCTCACATGGTCTTTCCTCTGTGCATGGCAATTTC
The DNA here is from genome assembly GCF_028858775.2 of Pan troglodytes. Classification (NCBI taxonomy): domain Eukaryota; kingdom Metazoa; phylum Chordata; class Mammalia; order Primates; family Hominidae; genus Pan; species Pan troglodytes. The sequence goes on along the minus strand of NC_072398.2, from coordinate 213,039,291 downwards.
TGGTGTCTCTTGCGCCTCCAAATTATTTCTTCTTATAAGGACACTAGTCAGAGCGGATTAGGGTCCACCCTAACAGCCTCATTTTAGGCCAGTTACTTCTTTAAAGGCCCTATATCCAAACACAGTCACATTCTGAGGTCCCGGGGATTAGGGCTTCAAATAAGAATTTTGAGGGAACACTTCTCAGCCTGTAAAAAGTAAAGTAGAGGTTCTTCTTCAAAGACTTTCCTCCCCATCTAATTAAGAATAAATAGTAACTTCTCTTAGAGGCAAAATTTGTTCAAAGACCTGCGCTAACATCCTTAAACATCTGCTAGCCGTAATAAAGAAATCAATTGCGCTTTATGTTCTTAGCTCCCACAATTTAGCCTAAATATTTGCCCTGGCATGTTTATACCAGTCCAAGCAGGCATTAGTCATAGCCTGTGTCCTCTTCCTTATTTAAAAGTGTTTTTATCTTTCTCAGATTTCCACAAGTTACTTCCTCCTTCCTTTGTTCTCTTCTGCTTTTGCCTCTTTTAAAAAGTTCTAAGTTGCTAGCCAATCAGGACAAATACAAAATGTGAGGTCCCATTCCAGCCAGTAGAAACCAGACACAGCAGTAAGGTAGATGTGTCAGGTTATAAACGACCCTGTCTCCTTTGTTCAGTGTACTCTCGTGGTAAAACTGCTAGCAAGTGTACCCTTTCTGCAGAAAGTAAAAATGGCCTTGCTGAAGAAATTAAATTTATGTTCAAGTGCTATTTCTTTACAGAACCAGGGAACAAGCATTCCTAACAAGCCAATAACAGAGTCCCACATATCTTTTTTTCTGAGCTTGCTTTTAAAAAAAATTTTACCTTGTATATTTTCTCCCTACCCTATGCAGTATAGCCTCCTCAAGTCTCCAAATTTGAATATCTGAAATCAGCTTTGCTCCAGAAAACTGAGTGTTTATCTTTGCCTGGTCTCCCCTAATTTGTCTTCAGAGACAGCTTGATCCAGAGGAAAGGGTGTGATGGGCTTTGGAGTCACTTTGACCTGCCTGGCCTGAAGTCCTGGCAATTCGCACAGCCGCAGGGTGACCTTGGGCAAGTCACTCTATCTGAGACGCAGAGTCTCTTTTCTATAAACGACGCTAATAATAGCCAGCTGGCAGAGCTCCTGTGAGGACGAAATGAGATGATATCTCTAGAACGCGTAGCTCCGTGTCTGGCCCGTCACCAGGGTTCAGTATGCTGCAACCATTGCGATTTTCTTTATGAATAACAGCTCGTATTTATCAAGCATCCATGGCACCGAGGGCCTGAGGGGAAGGGGGATGCAGAGTGGGGTCTGTCTGGGCATCTGCTCTCAGGGACTCATGGTCAGGACCACGAGCTGGAATGCATGGGCCAGGCCCTGCTGTCCTTCAAAGCCCAAGTGGGGAAGGCAGACTCATATCTGAGCCTTGTAAGTGGAAGAGGATTTTCGCAGGTGGGAAGGAGGGGTGTGGGAGAGGGCATTGCAGGGGGAGGGCCCAAGATGTCCCAGAGCAGGGAGGCAGGAAAGGAGAGATCACCTTCATTGGATCACAAGGCATCTTTGTCTACTCGAGAGTTTCTGGTTTGAAAGTGGGAGGCAGCGTGGAGTCTCTGTTGTGGAAATAGGAACCGTCTTTACCTGAAACAGGCAGAACACACAAGTGTTTGATGGAGTTTGACTGTGAGGCCACAAGTGCTTGCAGAGGGAAGGGGCACGGGGTGAGCAGATGCTGTTCACACTACACATCGCTGGCTGAGCCTGAGCTTGCAGGGAGCAAGGGCTCTGCTGGCACGGATCGCAGAGGGCTTGAGAAGGGTGTATCTGAAGCAAGAGTGCTGGATGATCAGAGACATCCCCAAGAAGTGGGGATTGGTCCAAGGGCCGATGCTGGATAGAGGTGGCTCAGTGCCTGGCCCTTTACCTCATCTAATGCTAACTGCAAACCTGCAAGGTAGATATGACCGGCCTTATTGTTCAGAGGAGGAAACCAAGACTTGAAAAGGTGAAATTGTTTACCCAGAGTCAAATTAGGAACTAGGTGGAGGAGCTGAGCTTAGAACCCGGGGAGCCTAAATTCTCTGCATGCACCCCCATGCTGGTTAGAAAAGGGTCTTGGGTGGTGGTGACCCCAGTGAAAGTGATCCCTGTGGAAAGGCTTAGTGCCCTCCACCACCCACCTGCCTTGCCAAGTTCCCTCCTTTCCCACCGTGAGTGGGTTAGGCTGAGAAGGCGTGGGGTTTATGGTGAGCCCGCTCTAGAGAAAAGGGCCCCTTCCACGCTTTCCTTCAGCTGCTGGAACCTCATTGCATGCCTCCACCCTCGTGATCTGCTGGGGTGGAGGAGCCTATTTGGGACCTCACCTCCATCCCCACTCCTGCTGTACAGGGGAGAGAAGGGTCCCCACTGAACACTCTCTGTTCCCCACAGCAAGTGCAGTTGTGTGGCCAGGGCACTCTCAGGTTCCCGGCGCCCTGGGTGCCACTCCGAAGTGTCTGGCTCCTCTCCACGGATCCCAGGACCAGCTCCTCCTGCACGTTCCTCATTCTTCTCCCTGCTCCACGTGCGCCACAAACACCTTGATCACCTCTACCGCAGGAACACCTGCTCTCCATTTAACGACCACATTCAAGGAAAGAGAACAACCAGCTTAGCATCATGGTCCAAAATGTCCCCCAGGGGCCGGACAGGGCCTTGGGAGTCCAGCAGGACCACCCTGCTGCCTTTGGGGTGGGGGTGGGGTGAAGACACGTTAAACCCTCTGAACTGCAAGGAGGGTCTCTGTTGCTGCCAGAGCCCCCTCCTCGTCACTCTGCTCACCAAGGAAGAGCATCTGGCCGTTAACTTATATGTAATAACCCTTAAACGCTGCCATTAAGTCACCTGTCATTCTTTTAAACTACCCAGGAAGGGAATTCAGGGTGATATACGGAGGCTTTTATGGCTGGTACTGGGCAGCTTAAGGACTTAGCAGCACACTGAACACACACATTGTTGCGTAAATAAGAACCACTGTAATATCAAAGCATCACTCAGCTCCATGCCTGAGTTTCTCAGCAGCACAGAACCAACATCCTGCACCCTGGGTCATCGTCACTTAGACGAGGGGACCTGAGGACAGGGGCATTGCCTCAGAGCTGGACCACTGAATCCCATGATGTTACCACTGCTAGATGCGCCAGGAGACCCTGTCACTTTATCTCCTGTCCCTCTCTCCTTCTTTCACTCAGCCTTCTCCTTAATTACGCCTTATGTTGCAAGGGGCAGGGGATGGAAGAAGAAAGGAATCGCTCCCTATCCGAATTAACCTGCTGCATGCCAGGCACTTTACACATATTATCTCATGAAATGCTCGATTGTACACAGTAGTAAAGGTGTTATTGCTCATTTATAGCTGGAGAGACTCAGTAACTTGTCCAAGGTCACCCAGCTTGTAAGTGACAAAGCTGGGATTTGAACCCTGCCTATGGCCCTTGCATATATGTCATTTGCAGGAAACACGGGGTTCTGGGGCCGGAGGGGAGCAGGTGCTGGTGCAGGTGGACAGCCCCGAGGGGCCCCGAAGAGCCCTGTGTGTGGAGGCTTTGAAATCAGGAGTAGGGGGCTCAGAGCATCTGTCTGGGTTTGCAGACAAGGGCACAGCACTAACCTGTGGCTGCTCACCTGCGTGGCTATGCTCACCTAGGAGCACCCACTTGGCAAATGGACAGTGTTAATATTTAATGAGTGATGATGACTTTGGGGGAATTGCTGTTTACTCCCTCAGAGAAAGGCTCAGAATTCACATTGGGCCCCAATGTCCCAGGCAGAGACTCCCCAGATCAGATCCCCACCAGCTGGATCCGCCATGGAGGCCCATCTGCGAAGTAGCTTTGGCGAGCGGGATCCAGTGTCAGGTCCTGAGGGTGGAGGAAGAGCAGGGAACTGGGAAGTAGGGCCCCTGTGCTTGGGAAATTCCACTCATGCCTGGGAGTGGTTGAAGATGAAGCCCAGGCGTATTTCTTTCTTCCACCTTTCCTCTAACCCCCGTCTTGCCCACGCTAACTGGGATGCCAACCGTGGTGCTGGGGTCCTCTGCTCTTTCCAGTTCACAAGGGTGGCCCAAGCATTCCAGGGCTAATTCCACTTCCTCATAAGACCCCAAGGAAATCACATACCCTGGCTGCTTCCGCCCCACGTGAGGATGGCGGCACAGGTGGCCGAGTTAGCGAGTGTCTTTGCTGATGGCTGAAGCCCCCTGCCCCCAGCCCAGGGTAGGGAGTTCTCACTGGCAGTCAGATGCGCCTGATTAACAGAAATGAAAGATGGGCTAATTGCTGCTGAATATGAGCCGCTTCTTTGGTAGGGAGAGCAGGGTTTTCAAATCATGGAGTCCTGGGGGTGCGGGGAAGGACTGTCCTTGGGGCTCCTGGTCCACAGTGTGGTACTTGGCCCACAGAGATGAGCTGCCTGTTGATGGGGGAGGCAGACAGGCTGGAAAATGCGTGGACCATAAGACAGGAGTGGAGCAGGGTTTTTTGGCGGGGGAGGGGATCTCTTACTCTGCAGAAGATGGAACCGGGAGAAGTTCCACAGAGCAGCAGTGCCAACGAGGTATGGCAGGTGGCCATGAAGGCCACAGATCTTGGGACCAAGTGCATCTGTGTTCAAGCCCAGGATCTGTCACAAGCCCCAGCCCACAGCAGGCGCCCAGGAAGTGGTAGCTGTGGGTGCTGTGAGTGCCGTCATTGTGGAGGAGGTAGGGAGGGCATTCCAGTTATAGGGAGCCACATGGGCAAAGGCATCACTGGACCTTGATGCTGCATTTGGGGGATCCTGTGCCAGGATTAAAGGATGCCAGTGGCAGGGGCAGGGGAGGAAGTGAGGTCAGAAAGAGAGATTCTTGGGAACCAGACATCTAGCTAAGGAATGGGGTCTTATGAAGCCAGTGACCATTTCTGAGTAGGGATTCTAGAATCCAGATTTGTATAAGACAGATCGGTGGCTCCCAAATGGCCAACTTTGAACCCCTGCTGGCTGGCTATAGACCCCAAAGACCCCATTTGGTTAATACATTAATATACAGAGTGCCAGGTCCCACTTCCAGAGAGTCTGATTCAATAGGTAAGAATGCCTAATATGTATTAAATGTCTTCTACTTGCTGATTTTATCCTATATATTTTACTTTTTTGTTTAACTAATGTAATCCTCACAAGAATCCTATGGGAATAGGTACTGTTATTGTCCCCATCTTACAGATGGAGGAAGTAAAGCACAGAGAGGTTAAGCAACTTGCTCAAGTTGGCACAGCAGCAATTGTCAGAGCTGGGATTTGAACGTACACTGCCTGACTCTGGAGCCCATGCTTTAAAGCACACTGCTATCCCGGTTCTGATGAAGGCTGAGGAAATCTCACTTGGCTGGGCACACGCCCTCCTGTCCGTGATTCTTCCAGGCTGCAGATTTGAGACTCATGATCATTGTCAACCAGTGGTCTTACATTCAGAGAAGACAGTGGTCAGGGTAGGTTGCACCTTCAGGAAGGGCTTCATGGAGCAGGTGGACTTAAGAGGGTCAGGTTATGGTGGATGCAGGGAATCAGAGAGGAGGACAATCTGGGTGAGAGGCACAGCATGAACAAAAGCAAGGAAACAGCAGAAATGCAGGCCCGTCAGGGAGGCTGCCTGTGGAAGGACCTGGGAGTGAGGCTAGGTGTGTGGAATGAGCTTGGAAGACACTGTCTGGAGCGAGTGTCTCGGTGTCTTGTAGCATGCTGGCCTCACTCTCATGCCAGTAATTGTAAGCCCTCAAGACGCCTTCATTTCCAGAGCCACCCTAGGCTCAGTGAAAATTGAGCCATGATTAAAAGGTCAGCCCAGAGAGGAGGCATTCACAGCTTCACAATCCTCCCAAATGAAGACTCATCCTTAGGGCCTGATGGGATCCCTGGGGTCAGAGGGCTGGGGTCAGAGGGCTGCAGGGCAGAACCAAGGCCAGGGCACCCATAGCAACCTGGAGGGGAAATCGCTCCCCTCTCTGCTCTGGAACAGGAAGCGCCTGAAGGTCCACGATTCCTGGCAAGGGCTAAGTAATAATAGGTAACGAAATAGTCATGCTGAGGAAGGGGTGTAGCAGAGCAGCTAGGAACTCAGTTCCCAGCGTCAGAAAGTTTTCATTCTGGCTCTGCTGCTCACTAGCCACGAGTGACTTTTCCTCTCCAAGCCTCAGTTTCCTCTGCTGTAAATCAAGAATTAATCAAGCTAGAGTTGTCATGCAGAACCATTGAGATAATGCACAATGCTTATCACAAGCGCTTAATAAACAAAAGCCTCCATTCTTATTTCTGGCACAAACTCCCTTGGCCACCTACTTAGCAACAATTCTCTTCTAGCAAAACTTTAATTTTGTTGAGTAATTCCCCTTCCCCCATGTGGATATGGACTTCACGGGGGTGGCACCAACTCTAGAGCCAAGAAGTGAGTGATGATTGGTCTAAGGCTAAGCCAATCCTGGTTGACCTGTTCCCTCTAACAGTGATTGGTTCAACCATGGGCAGCTGATACAGTTCTGTTCAATTAGTGGAAATCTATAAAGGAGCTTCTGGGAAAGGTTGAAGAGGTACCTGGGAAGAAATAGTTCCTTTTCTTCTCCCCTGGACAGGATTGTGTCTGCAGTTGAGGGCTGGAACCACAGCAGCCACCTTGCAGCCATGCTTACAGGCTAAGGAGGGCAGGAAAGAAAGATAGACTTGGGACCTTGATGAGGGCCTGGGCTGATTAATTCATCAGCCCTAGAATCCCCCTAGCTCAGGACTTCTTATGTGAGAGAATAATTTTCAACATTGTTTAAACCAAATTGAGTTTCCTGTTGATGTTTCCTGTTACCTGAGATGGAAGCATCTACCTAATACTCTATTAATTAAAATTTGGTAAGAGTCTGTTTTCCTGGAGCAAGGCACTTATGTACATATTACTTCTTGTTACCCTCACACTAATAGAGCAGAATTAATATCCCTATTTGTCTTAGTCTGCTGTGGCTGCCATAACACATATCATAGACTGTGTGGCTTAAACAACAGAATTTGATTTCCTCACAGTTCTGGAGGCTGGAAGTCTGAGATCAGGCTGCCAGCAGGGTCGGGTTCTGGGGAGGGCTCTCCTCCTGACTTGTAGATGGCCGCCTTCTCACTGGGACTTCACATGGCCTTTCCTTGTTGCATGTGCAGAGAGAGAGAGAGAGACAATGAATCTTATCCTCTTCTTACAAATCCTCCAATCCTATCAGATTAGTACCCCACACTTAGGACCTCATTTAACCTTAATTACTTTCTAAAACCCCTATCTGCAAATGCAGTCACATTGGGGGTTAGGGCTTCAACATATGAACTTGGGAAGACACAATTCAGTCCATATCACAACTGCACACCCAAGAAAAATTAAACTCACAGATATGAAGTGACTTGCCCAAATCACATCACCTGCAAGGGGCAGAGCTGGGCTTTGAACAGAAGTCTGCACTTTAAAGTGTGTGCTCTCTGTGCTAGTCAAGCATCCCCTCTGGTGTGTGTGTGTGACTCAATCCGTAAGTCATCTTACTATCCTACTCTGGGAAAGATAATTAATATAAAATTTTTCACATTTTAAAAAACAGCTTTAGGCCAGGTGCGGTGGCTCACGCCTGTAATCCTAGCACTTTGGGAGGCCGAAGCAGGTGGGTCACTAGGTCAGGAGATCAAGACCATTCTGGCTAACATGGTGAAACCCCATCTCTACTAAAAATACAAAAAATTAGCCAGGCGTGGTGGCGGGCGCCTGTAGTCTCAGCTACTTGGGAGGCTGAGGCAGGAGAATGGCGTGAACCCGGGAGGCGGAGCTTGCAGTGAGCTGAGATCGCGCCACTGCACTCCAGCCTCGGTGACAGGCAAGACTCCGTCTCAAAAACACAAAACAACAACGACAAAAAATCAGCTTTAATTGAGGTATAATTTACCAACAAAAAAGTCCAATTAGAACTGTCAGATTAGCTGCATTTTGACAAATGTATGCAGTTGTGTAAACACCACCACAGTCAGGATATAGAACAAGCCAATCACTCCCAAAAGTCCCATCACGGACCTTTTGGAATCTCCTGCATCCTGCCCTTAGGCCCAGGCAACAACCCACCTGCTTCCTGTCCCTGCAGTTTGGTCTTTTCTAGAATTTCCTACCAGTGGAAGCATACAGTTTGTGTCTTTTGGGTCTGGCTTCGTTCACTTGGCATGATGCTTTGGAGATTTAGCCATGTGGTTACACGGACCACTCGTTCATCCCTTTTTATTGCTGTGTAGTATTCTGTTATAAGGAAATATCAGATGTGGATTTATTTGAGTTTTATTTTGTTTTATTTTATGTGTTTATGTATGTATGTATTTATTTATTTGGAGACGGAGTCTCACTCTATCGCCCAGGCTGGGGTGCAGTGGTGCCATCTCAGCTCATTGCAACCTCTGTCTCCCAGGTTCAAGCGATTCTCCTGCCTCAGCCACCTGAGTAGCTGGGACTACAGGCGAGTGCCACCACGCCCAGCTAATTTTTGTATTTTTAGTAGAGAAAGAGTTTCACCATGTTGGCCAGGCTGGTCTTGAACTCCTGACCTCGGGTGATTTGCCCTCCTCGGCCTCCCAAAGTGCTGGGCTCACAGGCATGAGCCACCGCGCCCGGCCTCTTTGAATTTTAAAATCATGCTTTCCATACATGAATGTTCCGGGAAGCTCAGCCTCATGTGTTCTGTGGCTTGCGGGGAATCACACCGCAAAGACAGAAACACCCAGATGGCTGGGGCTGCTGGGCCGGTACTGCTTTCCAACAGCCATCCTGGGATCTTGCATCTAAATAGCTCTAGTTCCCTCATATCTCCAGAGAGCTTGCACCCCACCCCCGAGGCATTGCAGGAAGGAATTCCATGTGTTCCCCGAATCCGAGCAGCCCATGTCTAAGCGTCTTCACAGATGGGCAGTTCTTCTTTTATCTAGTCTCAAGCTTTCATGCTTCATTAGTATTCTTCCCGCTGCTGATGAAATGAAGCTTTGAAGTGAGGGAACTGCATGGATCTGAAGGCTCGAGGAAGAGGATGACGGGAAGGCCCAGGAGTCTCTCCCATGTCCCTGCTTAGACAAAAAGCTGCCTGCTCCAGGAGCTGTTGTTGTCACGGCCCACCCACATCCCCTCGCTCGCTCTTGTCACTTCAAGCGTGCCACCCGACTTTCCCCTGCCAGCTCTCTGATTTCTTTGCTTAGGGTTCTCTTTGCCTGGCAGGGCAGTTTTGCCCACCTGATTCCCATCGCCTTCCCCCCCCCCCCCCGGGAAGGATAACTCTGAGGCTCACGTCTGTTCGACACTGGCTCCCAGCGTTTCCCCAGGGCTTGAGCCCCGTTGCCCACTGGGGTAGCTGCCGACGACACGCTCTGCCTGGCTTCTCCTGTGCCCTGACAGTGGTTCTTGACATGGTCTGCAAATAAACTACCTGCACCAGAATCCTTGCCTCAGGTCTGCTTCTGGGAAGCCCATTCTGAGCCAAATGGTAGCAGCGAGCACTGGCGGTCTCTGGGGCCCTGGGCTGGCTGCTCTATGCACTGCTTTCATCAGTACAGTCCCCTGAGGTGGGACCGTTCACTGCCATCTTGCAGATGATGGGTAACTTGCCTGAAGTCGAGCACTTAGTGGGTGGCCAAGCCAGGTTTCAGACTCCCAGCCTCTCCCCCACCCACCTCCACCCTGAAACAAACATATTCAAATGCCCGTGTGACCCTTATCTGGAGTTGGAGTAAAACTCTTGGGCTTGGGAGTCCAAAACTCAGAATTCTGTCTCTGCCTCTGTCACAGATGTGCTGTGTGGCCTTGGACAAGTCACTTCCCCTTTCTGGGCTCTATTTCCCCCATTATAATCTGGAGGGACTGGATTGTGTGATGTAAACAGGCCCCTCTAGCTCTGACATTTGGTAGAAGCTAAGGTTGAAGGAGGTGATTTTAGGACAAATACTAGGCCTCCCTATCTTATCTAGCGGGGAGTGAACTGCAGAGTTAGCACCCGCAGACAGCCGGGAGGAAACGAGAAAGAGCCATTTGAAGGATTCAGAGGAAGATGCCATGGAATAACAAGGGCAGCTCCTTGAGGGATGCTGCGGGGAGAGGGGTGCAGACATCCAAGGTTAAAGGCAGGAGGGGTCAGTCTGGAACCTCCTTGTCCCTTGCTCCTGGTGGGAAGTGACCCGGGAAGAACCTGGGGTAGCGGGGGCTCCTTCCTCTGCCCAGTCCCTTATAAGGGGTCCCTTGGGCAGAGGCTGTTCTGAACCCTCCTTCCTACGAGGACTCTCTCACCAGAAGGTCACCTCCCCTAGCACAGGGGTGGCAGGACAGGGTAGAGGGAGAGCTAGTGAGCCAGAGCCATGTTCCCTCCGCCTCCAAAAGCCCAGAGCAAGGCAGAGGGAAGAGCCGGGTGAATTATGCATGTGCCTGTTAATCACGCACTGATTAAAATAATTGTACTAATATTAATTCTTCCAGCCCTCTTGGAGGAGAGGGCAGTGCCTGTTCCCTGCTCCTGGCAGTAGATCATGCCCAGCAGACCTGTGGATTTGTAGGATGCTGGCTCTCTGCCAGTCCCTGGGCATGCCGCTGGATGTGAGCTCATTGTACCCTCTGCCTTGTGAAGGAGGGAAGGCCCAGTGCCTGGCCTGGACGTCTGAAACTGCAGAATGAGGTTCAGAGATATCAAGGGCCTTAATTACAGACACACAGCAATGAGCCTGGTTGGGAATCAGGCTTCCTGCTCCGCGGGCTGTGGGCTCTGCCTGCAGCGTGAAAACAAGAAGGATTTTCAAGGCAGTGTCACATGGTTGAGCTGCTTTTAGGCAGGTAACTGCAGGAGGGGACACAGAGAGGCATCCTAGCTTAAAGATATCTGACTTGCAAATGACGAGACACCTGGCTTCATTTTTCAGACACCTGAAGGCATTGTGGCAAAGTTAAGGAACGATCACAGGCTCTGGGGCCAAACAGACTTGAATTCCAGTCTGGTCTCCCCCAGGCTCTAGCCAAGTGATCTTGAGAGCAAGACTTTTCCTCCTTGAACCTTAGGGGTCCCATCTGCAAAAGGAGTCAGTCAAGCCCAGAACTGTTGTCGAGATTAAAGGATACAATCTAATAAGTAGGGCATCCCCTGGCACATAGCAGATAATCCTCGGGAGCAGTTTTCCAAGGAGTAAGCCTTTTCACACTGATGTGCCGTTTTCACGTAACTGGTATTTAAGAGTATCTGCGCCCCTGCCCCTGTGACCTTCTCCTTCCCACCATGGAAGACTTTCCTCTTCTTCCTTGGTGAGGTGGGAGGAGTTCCAGGGTCTCCACAGAGAATTTCGAATACAGAGCAATTCCCCAAGGAAACAATGTTACAGGTCATTGGTAACCACAAATATAAATAAAACGTTGTCAGCTCGCTTGGGGATTAGGGGGCTTTGGGGGCTACCCTGGGACTTTAAGGACAACAGGCCAGCTGTGACTTTAGCAGTGCTATTAGTAGCCTTGCCCACTGTTTATTGAGCTCCTATTTGCTGGGCACTTGACATACAGCGCTTCCTATAATTTTTCTGGATGTATTTGAGGTTGGTGAGTATTTTTATTTCCCCCTTTAACAGATGAGGACACCGAGTGGTTTAATTCCAGGCTAAAGTTTGCCATCCTCCCAGTCTGTGCTTTTAACCATGACTTTATTGTATCCACTGACACTGTTTATCTGGGAAGATATATTGCTTGATCCAAGAAGCTGACTTAGAAGTGAACTTTACAGACAGATCCTTCCATAAGCTAAAGATTGCATAGACTCTGGTGGCCTGGAGAATCCAGAGTCAGTAATAATCCAATAGTGGGCACTTTCTGAAGGACTCAGACAACAGGGCAGGTGGTCCAGGGTCCAAGGTTTTTCCTTTGCCCCGAAAAGTCCACGCAGAGCCCTGAGCATGTACCCAGAGATGGCTGAGAAGGACTGTGGTCGTGTGTGGGGATGGGGTCAGTGAGGGGTGTGTGTGTGTGTGTGTGTGTGTATACATGGTTCTTGGTACATATGCATAAACCTATCTATATTCATGTGCACATAAAACATAAACACAGGCCATTATCCAGTCTCAGGTTCTCTCTGATGATTTTTTTTTCTGCAGTTGATTATTGCCTTGTCCTGTCTCTTCATCTCTTATTTCTTATTCACAAACACACTTACTGATGTGGTGTGCACTTCATTAATTTGCATGGGTTTGCATAGTGCCTGGGGAATGATCAAATGTCTCATCCTCTCTCTCCACTTCAACAAGGAATTCCCCATTTAGAGCAACGACCCTGTGGAAGGGGGAGTGGGTGTGTTTGGGTGATTGGATCAAGGAGGTGGCACATATATGTTAAAAAGTCATATTCGGTATGCCCGTTGTCTTCAAAATATATCCTATGGCAAACAAGCTTCTCAGTGAGTGGAGAAGATGATGAATTTGGATCTCCTAGGGGGTGGATGAAGAGGCGCTGAGATTGGTGAGTTTATCTGAAGGGGCAGGGGTGGGATGCAAAGGTGGGCACAATGGGGTGAGTTTCTTACTTTTTTTTCTAGCTCTCATTGGCCAGTGCTTAAGCCATCACATAGATTTCAATCAGCTGTAACAGATATAACCTTGAAGTGTGAGGCTGTCAGGAAAAAGAAGAAAGGAAGGTGGGGAAGTGGGGAGAGAGAGAGAGAGAAACAGGGAGCAGGCTGGAAAAGAGAGAAAGGGAGTGTCAGACACTCTGACAACAGCGTCATTCCCTCCATCGTATCCTGTTGACCTGCCCCAGGCCAGCCCCAAAATGCATACAGCCAGGTCTTGCCCAATCAGATATTCTCGTTATCCCCTTAATTATTCTTTACAATTAAGCTGTATGTTCTCCATTTACAGAAGAGGAAGTGAAACCATAGAGAGGTCCCTTGGCCACCGAAAGGGAGACTCGGGTTTCAGCCGAATGTCTTTCTTCCTGAGTTCAAATCCCTGATCCACCTCTTACCATAATACCATGTGATATTGAACGAGTTATCTAACTTCATGTTGCCTCAGTTTCTGCATCTGTGAAGTGGGGATAATACTGCAGAACTATTAGGGTTGTATAAGCCTTAGATGAGTTAATGTACATAAAATGCATAGAACAGTGCCAGGTGCATATTAAATTCTGTATAAGTAAGTATTAGCTATTATTCTATTGTTATTATTCTATGAGCATAGACTGTTCAGTTAAAAATCTTGTCCCTCCCTCTTTCTCCCCAGTGCCCCTTCCTGCCAGCTTCTCCTTCCTTTTAAGAGTTAAGCCCTGGGGTCGGCTTCTCTGGCCAGCAAGTGATGTCATCCCCCCTTCCCCTTCCCCCTACCCCACCCCAGGGTCTGGCCTCCCAGAGGATGGGTCTGTGCCTGTTTTCCAGACCCCCAGGCAGGCAGCAGCTCGGGGAGCGAGTGCAGGGATGCTTATTCTCCGCCCTTCCTCTCTTTGAGAATCTAAGGGCATAAGTTAGATAACCGTGACACCTGTTTTAAATTAGCCTTCAGAAGCCTCCGACAGCTGAGAAATTATTTAACAGGGAAAGAATTGAGTACATGAATAAATATTAATATTAAATCACCACTTCCCTAGATTTAAGAGGAAGGGTGGGGGACTCACCAAGAGATGGAGGCAGCAGGTGTCCTGGAGATGCCACTGTGCAGGGCTCAGAGAAGCCAACTGTGGGGTGGGACTACGGAGCCACCGACCATTGGTCACCTGGTTCCTGTCCAAGCTGAGAGGGGACTCTGTCCATCAGGGAGGCTGGCAGGTGGCAGAGGCAACATCCAAGCAGCTCACGGCAACTCAACAGGTGCTCGTTTGAGCTCCAACCTTCCCAGGCTGCAGTCTTGGAGGGAGAGAGACTCCACCTGAGAGCTGCCCAAAGCATGGAGCAGACTCCCACCCCCATCCCTCAGAGAGGGGCCACTGTCCCAGCCCAGCCTGGCCCCATCGTGACTTTCATGGGTCCAGCAGTGTTACCTCCGTCGGCCCCTGCCTCCATGTAAAAATGGTAAAATGTTTATTTTATGACCACATTGGAATAAAGATGTATTCCAAAGATGTAATCCAGGCTGGATTCGTAATTCTATATTCATTATTATTTTATTCATTTTTTTTCCTGATTTTAAAAGGAATCAAAATGAAAACATATTTTGGGCCCTGGGTACGGTGCCTACTGGGCCTGATGGAGGCGACAACTCTCTGGCTGGGGTCGGGGTGGTGGATGCTTGAGCCAGGGAAGCAGGAACTGGTGAGGAGGGGTCGGCTTGGGGATGAGGGTCTCCAGGGGATGGCAGAGCCACCCAAGGGATGTGAGGATCTGGAAACTCAGATCCCATCCTTTATGTCCAGATCACAGATTGAAATTAAGTAAGAATCATCAATTTCTATGAATAACAAAAGTAATAATAATGAGTATGAATGAATAGCGCACTCCGCTTTGACTGTCCTGACCACCTTGGCATTCTTCAAAAGCCTCCAAGCAAAAGGAAAAGAAACTGCCAAGCACATTCCAGGCCCAGGGCCTTCGCCTTAGCTCTCCTGGCCTGGCATCCTCTTTCCTGATATTTGAGTGACTTGCTCTCCCTTCTTCTTGGGTCACCATCCTAGTGAGGTTCTTCCTGGCTTTTGGATCGAAATAGCCCCTCTACTCCCTTTATCCACTGTTCTTTTCCCCTCCTTAATTTTCTCCATAGCACTTCTTGCTTCCTTATATTCCACTGCGTGACACATGGAAACATAGGGTATAATAGAATTTACGCTGCATGTGGCAAGGTGTAGATGTTTACCAGGTTGTAGGGATTTTGTCTCATTCTTCTTTGTGCACTTAGCATCTAGAATAGTGCCTGCCATGCAGGGTGCTCAAAAAATCCTGAATGAATGAATGAATGAAACGTGTCTGGCACATACATGGCAGTTACAACCATCTTTGTGCCTAGCGCTTTGGGTTGCTGAGCCCTCAGCCTTCAGTGAGGAGGTATTGGCCTTCTTCCACCATTGCAGAGACTGAGGCCTGGACATACAAACAAGCATGCCCCACAGTCATACAGTTAAGGTAGATCAATAGCTTCCCTGGATAAAACAAAGTGTAGACAGGTCCAAGGTTTGAGCAAAAAAGTGGTTTGGAAGGCGCAATTATGGAAGGATGAGGGAATAAGGGGGCTGATGATTTCCCTTTCTACTCCAGGTTCAGCATTTCAGTTTCTGTCTGCACCAGAGCCTTCTAGGCTCTTTGTTGGAAACTGTGGATGTCATACTATAGCTAATACTTACTTATACAGAATTTAATATGCACCTGGCACTGTTCTATGCATTTTACGTATATTAACTCATTTAAGGCTTATACAACCCTGATGAGTTCTGCAGTATTATCCCCACTTCACAGGTGCAGAAACTGAGGCAACATGAAGTTAGATAACTCGTTTGATATCACATGGTATTGTGGTAAGAGGCGGATCAGGGATTTGAAATCAAGAAGAAAGACATTGGAGTTGGGGACACTGGTTTAAGTGCCTGCCCTGCAGAACCTAAGCAGATCTGTTTTCCCCTGGGCCTCAGTCTCCCCCTCTGTAAAAGAGGGAACTGGGCCACAGTCTGAGATCCCTGCATTGGGCAGGGCTGAGTGCTCCCTTCTTCTGCATCCAGGCTTCCCACCAGGGAAGGGAATGAGCCCTCCTCCTTGCTGCCTCCCCTCCTCCTAGTCCCCGGCTCAGGGCCCGACGCCTGCAGGTGGTGGTGGATCCTCGGTCGTGCGGCAGTTGTGTTCTGGCATCATTTAACACCTGCCTCATATCTCCGAAGCCCCATCCTACACGTAGCTGTGAGCACATCGCTCTACTGAACTCCAAATAGACATAAGCCACTGCCCTGCTCGGCTTCTTGTCTAATTATGGCTGCGACATTGATGTGACAGGGTGCATTTAATTACAGGACCATGCACACTGACCCAAATGCTGTTTTGGCCCAGAATTTTCCAGCTTGAGCAGCCCAAACCCTGTATGTGATGATAATAATAAGGACCTTTAGATTGTGCTGGGGATTAAATGAGATAATACACGCTTCTGGCAGGGAGCAGGGCACCAGCCAGTGACCTGTGGTCAGGTCCCAGCTCCTCCTTCCCCTTCCTGCTCCTGACATGGATGCCCACTCTGCCTAGCCATGCCCTGGAAAGGTGCCCATCCTATCTTGGCTAGGCAGAATGTCAGCTCTGTCTTTTTTGAATTTGTCCTCCAAGGATTTGCAGGAGATGGGAACAGGGGAGGCCTTCTGAAGATAGTGACTCTTCTCCCAGCTCCCAGAAGCACATCTGGCTTGGCAGCATCTTTGGGCCACCCAAAGCCAGGGTCCCTCGGCCCAGGCAGCATTTGGGTCAGTGTGAGGGCCTTCAGTAAGCATGTTCCCATCTTGACACCACTGCCATCACTAGATAAGACACTGAGAGGGACAGCGGGCTGTGTTCATTTTGTGTCTGATGAGCTCTGCTATAAAATGAGGAAAGCAGTTCAGAGAAGTTAAGCAACTTGCCCAGAGTTGTCCAGCTAGGAATTTCCAGAGCTGGACTCAGATTCAGATCTCTGGGTGTCTGCCCTATGCCAGGCACCCCCATTTGTTAGCCTTTAAATGGGATCTGAAACCTTTATTTATCGGGACAAGTCCTGAGTGTCCAGCAGACCAAGCTTTCCTTCCTTTCCTTCCACCACGAGGTGGAAAGTCTTGCCACCACTTCCAAAAGGTGTCTTTTTTTTTTTTAGACAAGGTCTCTCTCTGTTGCACAGGCTGGAGTGCAGTGGCATGATCTCGGCTCACTACAACCTCCACTTCCCGGGTTCAAGTGATGCTTCCACCTCAGCCTCCCCAGTAGCTGGGATTACAGGTGCATGCCACCACATCCGGCTAATTTTTTTGGTATTTTTAATAGAGACAGGGTTTTGCCATGTTGGTCAGACTGGTCTTGAACTCCCAACCTCAGGTGATCCGCTCACCTCAGCCTCCCAAAGTGCTAGGATTACAGGCGTTAGCCACTGCACCCGGCCCCCAGAAAGTGTCTTTTGAGGGTAACTTGTTTCTTCTTTTCCTGAACCTGTGGCATATGTCACAACTCTTAGCAGCTGTCCCAGCACTGGTTCTTTTCCCTCCTGGCAGTGACCAGAGCTGTCATTAAGTGACTCATTGTGAGAGCAGAGACTGTCTCTGTCACCACTGTTGAATGAATGAACGCATGCATGGATGAATGAATGAATGAAACATGAAACTCTTTCCTGAGTTCTGTCCTTTCATTGCTCTAGCATGCTACCCTCTGAGCACTTCCCACCCCTCGAGGGGGGTCATCCGTATAGGGGTGGGAACAGAGCCAAGGTGCCTAATGGGGTCCGAAGCCTCTCCACCTGGTGAAATTGCCTGTAGATTCCATGTCTGTGTCTGTCCACTTGACCCATGCTCCAGGCCCCGCTGCCGTCATCTCTCGTTCCCCTGATGAATCACACGAGGCCTGGTGACACAGCATCATCACTCTCCTTATCCAGCAGACGCGACATCACCCTCCTTCACCCGCTGCAAACTGGCTGCCCAGGCATTACAGGAAGCCACCCTGCCCCCTCCTCGGCCTGGCTGCCCTCGCCTCTGTAATATCCTTTTTCTAATAGAGTGACCCGAACCCTATGTGCTGTTCTAAAAGCAGCCTCGGAAGCCCCTGAGACAGGCAGCCAGGTAATTCCCCTGGCGGAGGCACGATCTTACCTTGCCCTGCATGTCTGAACCTGCTGGCTGGCTGAAGAATGTCCGTTTTATAGAATATAATAAAATAAAACAGGTTCATTCCACGAATTTTGAGGCACCATCTAGCTCTGAGATTTGGGGGCTCTTCCTTTCCATTAAGTTGTAAACTGCATGAGAACTGGACCATGTCTGTGAATGGGTGAATTTTATTTTATGTAAATTAAACCTCAAGGTAGCTGGTAACAATGAATGCAAGTAGATAGGATATATGGCAGCTGAAATAATATTCCAGGAACAATGATAACCTTGTGCATCTGGTACCCATGAGGAGGAGGTCAGAGGTGAGCCTGGAAAGCTGGCACAAGCCCGGGTCATGGATAGCCTTGAGCAGCATTTGACATCATGAGATACGTAACAGCCATTGCTGTGTAACAGCCAGCCCCAAACTCAGTGGCTTAAATATAACCATTTATTCTCCTACCACAGATTTATGGTGGGTGGAGGTCAGCTTGCGTGAGTTGGGCTCAGCTGGGCCATTTAAGCTGCTGGTCCAGCTGGGCTTGGCTCCAGATGGTGGGTTGAACTGTGTAGTTCATTCTGAGGTCCCAGCTGAGGGAGCAGCAGCTCCCTCGGGTGGCGGGTGGTGCGGGGGGAAGCTCTTCTTGTGAAGGGGGCAGAAATGCAGAAGGGAGGGTCCCACTGGGCAAGCCTATTCCAAGCCATTGCTCAACCGAACATCCCATTGGCTAAAGCAAGTAACATGACAAAACCCCACATTGATGGGATGAAGAAGTAGGTTCTGCCCACAGAGAAGGGGAGAAGGGAGTGGGTATTTGCCGAACATCAGTTCAAGCATTCACAAGGTAACACAGGATAATGTCAAGAGAATAGGTTCTGGAGTCTGGGTTCACATTTTGATATTCATCAGCCATGTGACTTCAGGAAAGTAACTTCCCCTCTCTGTGCCTCAATTTCCCCACCGAAAAAGCAGATATCAAACATAGCCCATTCAATGACATAATCTCCATCAAGCCTTCTAGCCTTGGACTTCTCACAGAGTGAGCACTTATGTCCACCATGATTTCAAAGATGATGAGAGATATTCCAGTTTCCTCTTTGTCATCCTTTCTGGTTCCCCGCATCCTCCTTTCTTTCTGCTGGGCCAAACCACCCTCCCTTCTCCCCCTCCCCAGGGCCTCCACTCTCTTCAAATATTTGGAAATGTCCCTGAGGTCCCCAATCTCGGTCATGGTTAAGCCAAGCTACACAGATTTAGTTCCTTTAATCTTTCCTCGTAAATTAATCCCTCTGAACCTTTAATCATTTTCCTCGAATGAGATTCAAATGAGACGCTTTTCTGGACTCCCACCACACACGGGCTGCAGCCTGGTGACAGCCTGTCATGCTGACAGGTTTCTTGCCCTTTGGAGAGGGTGCACCACGCTGCCCCAGAGATAAGAAGATTGTGGGTATCAGGAACTCATACCAACAAAACAACCCAAGCTTTTGTGGGTGTCCTGCCTCTTTACCTGTGTGTTTCCTGAAGTAGGAATGGGTGGTTGATAACGTGCACCCTCCCTCCCCCAGCTCCTCTTGTGACCCACTGGCCACCAGTTATCCCTTATATGGAATGTGTGCCCTGTCTTTGTACTTGGCATGTCAAATCCTCACGATCTCCCTGAGAGGTGAGATGAGACCATAGTAAGACCGTGAGTTCAAATCCCAGTCCAGACACTTCTGAGCTGTGTGACCTTGGGCATGTGTAACTTAACTGTTTTCTCACCTGGAAAATGGGTTCATAAGAGTACCTGTATCATAGAGTTGTTGGAAGAATACAAGGGACAGCTTCAAGTAGTATTTGGCACAATAGTATTTGGTCTTGATGAATGTTGGTTGTTGTAAGTCATAATTACTCATGCATGGCAGATGGAGAGAGTCATTCAGAGAGGTGAGGTGAGCTGCCCAAGTTGTAGAGATGGGATTAGAACCCCTCTCTTAATGTAGGTCCAACACTCTGGCTCAGCCTGGCAGAAAGGGTGCAAGGGATCCCTGCATAGTGGGACAATCAGTGGGATCCACAGACCTATCTAGGGACTAATGGAATGTCAGATACACGAACAGCTTGTCCTTCTCTTAGTCTCTGGGTTGTGGGTTTGGAAGCTGGCTGCTTGTTTCCATTACCTTCTAGGAAATATCCTTCTGACTGATCTTCAAGTGGTTTCCAAGTATTAAAGTCAATGGTTGAGGAGAAACACTGGAACAAAACATATTCCCTCCCAGAGTTCAGCCAGGCAGCAGGATCCACATGAATTTGTAATTCCTAATGGCATCACTCAGGCATTGCTCGGGCATTTAAGCTGCAGGTTGTGCAGCCTATAGACAGCTGGAGTATTGTTACACGGACACTGGGCAGATCTGAGTTGAATTTCTTCTTCCTAATTGTGAGGGCCTGGTGTTAAAGATAGATTTTGGAGTGAGACTTCCTGGCTCAGAATCCCAGCTCTGCCTCTTACTCTCTGACCTTAGGCAAGCAACTTTACCTCTCCGAGCCTCAGTTTCCCCATCTTGGAAAAACAAGGATGATAATAATAGCACCTATGTCATAGGGTTGCTGTAAGGATGAATAAATCAAAATGTTGAAAGTGCCTCTGAGAGTACCCAGCACAGGAGAGCTGGTCATGTGTTTGTTGCTATTGTTGTTGCCATTTCACTGTATCTCTGCAGCTGGGCAAGTCATTGCCCCTCTCTGAGCCTCAGTTTCTATAAAATAGGTGCACTGGTCCTTGTCTCCCAGGGGCTGGGTGAGAATCTGGTGAAATAAAGTGGTGGAAAGTGCCTAGCCAAATGCCAAAGCGTTATGCATTTTGAGGGATTATTAGGGGGATGGCAACATAAGTGTGAGTGGCAGTGAGGTGAGTGATGAGCTGGGCTATTTAAATGAGAACTTTGAAGCTCCCCAGAAGCCTGTATTCCCTGTCCCCAAACACTTACTGTGTTGGAACATCTCGTAGTTTTCCACTTTCCACCTGGGAGACTGATTTGCTCAAAATTGGCTTGGGGAGGGCAAAGCTCTTAGGGGGTTGAGCACAAAGGGACAGGGAAATTGTAAATCTTGCCCCCAACAGTGAGTTTCTAGATGATTGGGAAATGGATTGTTGAATCTCAATCTCTCTGTCTCCTGCTCTTCCTCCCTCCTCTAAAGCAATTGAAGAAGAAGATGGATACCATCTGTCTCAAAGCCGGGCACCTGGAAATCACTCCTCATACCTGCTTCTTCACCCTCCGTGGCTAGTCAGTCACCAAGGCCTAGAAAGATCCCTCCAGAATAGCACTTGGAGTGACCCAATCTGTCTCCCTGGCTGGAGAGCCCAGTGTCTCTCCCCTGAATGTCTACAATGACATCTAACTGCATCTCTTACCTCCTTTCTTGTCCTTTTAGAATCCACTCTCCAAGTAGCAGCTTGCAGAGTATTTAAAAAACACTCATCTGATTGTCCCCCAATTCTTTGTTGGCTTCCCTTTTTTAAGAAAAATGTTCAAAATCCTATAAAGAAGGACCTGTTGTTACCTTATTTTGCAGAGGGGGTTCAGTCCAACTTCAGTGGCTTTGCATATGCCTTTCCTGCCCCCTGGAATTCTCTTCCCTCCTCTCATGATCTCCCTGCCCACACCTAACTTCCCTGGGGTAACTTCTGCTCATTCTTCAGGTTCCCATTGCCTTGCTCACTGATGGAGGCCTTCCCGGCTGTGTCTGGGATCTATGCTCTCATAGCATCCTCTGTCTTTCTTCAACACACTTATTTTTGTAACCATCATCCCTCCTGTGACCATTGTTTTAACCTCTCCTAGGGGAGTGGTACCATAAAGGCAAGCTCGGGCTGCTATAACAAAATACTGTAAACTGCGTGGCTTCAACTATAGATATTTTTTTTTTCTCAGAGTTCTGGGGACTAGGAAGTCCAAGATCAGATGGCAGAAGATTTGGTTCTTGGGGAGGGCTCTCTTCTTGGCTTGCAGATGGCTGCCTACCCACTGTGTCTGAATATGGCAGAGAGAGAGAGACAGAGAGAGAGAGAGAGAGAGCGAGTGAGCACACTCTGGTCTCTCTCTCTTCCTCTTGTCACAAAGACACTAATCCCATCATAAGGGCCTCTATTAGTCTGTTTTCACACTGCTGATAAAGACATACTCAAGACTGGGTAATTTATAAAGTAAAAGAGGTATAATAGATTTGTAGTTCTACGTGGCTGGGGAGGCCTCATAATCATGGTGGAAGGTGAAAGGTACTTCTTACATGGCGGCAGCAGCAGAGAATCAGAGAGCCAAGCAAAAGGGGTTTCCCCTTATAAAACCGTCAAATTTCACGAGACTTAATCACTACCATGAGAACAGTATGGGGGAAACCACTCCTGCGATCCAATTATCTCCCACTGGGACCCTCCCACAACACATAGGAATTATGGGAGCTACAATTCAAGATGAGATTTAGGTGGGGACACAGCCAAACCATATCAGGCACCACCCTCAAGACCCATCTAAACCTAATTACCTCCCAGAAATCCTACCTCCAAATACTGTCACATTAGGGATTAGGGCTAGGGCTTCAACATATGAATTTTTTCTGGGGAGGTGGGGGAGACATAAACATTGAGTACGTAACAGGCAGTTATGTTCCTCTCTGGACCACTGATTCTGAGCACAGTCCTTGGTAGTAAGCGGACACTCAGAATGTTTGTTAAATGAATGAACAAATGGATAAATGAATGAATGAATGAATGAACACACAAGTGAATACATGAAAAAAATTATAGTCCTGCTTGAACATTGAATCTGGAGGTCCCCCCTAGATTTTGGAGGAACCCTGTGAATCCACGTATGCCTCAAGAGGTCTTTGTGACAACAGGGGAGGCTGGATAAGACACTATTCAGCAAAGACTCTATCTTTTCTTAGCAGTGACCTAACTGGTAGCAAAGTTGTGGCTTGCTAGGATATTTTGACTTTTTGTGAAACAAAAATAAATTTTCGAAAAAGAAGAAGAGGAAAAAGTCACGTGGAACTGCTCCGATCTCCCAGCCATGAAATATCCCCCTGGGATTAGATCCCCCGCTGTGAAGTATTGCCCCATGATTAGATCTCAAGCCGTGAAATATAACCATGAATTTAGATCTCCTCCTTGGAAATAGAGTTTGCTGATTAGATCTCCCCCATAAAATATGGCCTTTGGGTTAGTGCATGCCAGTAAAATATGGCCTTTGATTAGATCACCGCAGGGAAGGCTGAGGTGCTAGCTGAGAATAGGAACTCTCACCACATCCTCACAAAGTAAAATATAAATATATGGAGTGGAAGAGAAAGCAGAGGAGGTAAATTAATAACGGAGACATTTTGGAACTTGGACTTTCTTGAAGGTTGTCAGCGTGAGGGAAGGGATGAGGACAGACCTGGGCGTGTAGACTCCACTGGGTAACCTGGTGCTGGTGACAGCTGGTGTATGAGGTTCCCTGTGTACCCAGAATTGTGCAGAGCACTTCATGTGTGTTAGCTCCTCTAGCTCCCAAGAGGAAGGTGACATTATTATGGTCCCCATATACACATGGAAATTGAGGCACAGAGAAGCAAAGTCAGTTGATCAAGGACTCATAGCCAGACGTGTCAGAGCTGGATTTGAACTTGGCCCCTCTGCCCCTTGAGCCTTTACCCTTAGCCACTGCCCTTTGGTTGGCCCAGCCGATGCCACTCCTGACTTACGGTGCTAGGGCAGTGTGGCTCCCACAAACCCTCTGCTGCTGCAGGGGTGAGGAATGAGGATCTTTGTGAGAGTCAGAGATGAGCTGGCACTGCCCCTGGGCTCACCCTGGCTGAGGAACAGAACAGATAATCCCAGAGTCAGAGCCCAGGGAAAGGCCAGGGAGGCCCTTCCCCACACTTAACAGGAAGCTCAGGCCCAGAGATGGGCAGTGGCAGCAGGCCCAAGGCCTCATAGCGGGGTGCCAGCAGATCCAGACCTTGAAGCCAATGTCGCCCGACTTTGGGGCAAACATCCCCTTCTTGCTATGTAGTTCTCTCTCGTGCTCGCTGAAAGGAGCAGAAAACTAAATTTGGATCATGAGTTTATTCAGAGAGATGGCTTAGTGTCATCACCTCCCAGCTCACTTAGTAATCATGTGAGCTGGACATTGTGCTGGGCACCATGGTGCAGCCGTCTCCAACCTTTTTGGCACCAGGAACCAGTTTCGTGGAGGATGAACTTTCCCACAGACCAGGGCAGGGGCGAAGGTTTCAGGATAATTAAAGTACATTGCATTTCTTGTGCACTTTATTTCTATTATTATTACATTGTAATATATAATGTAATAATTATACAACTCACCATGATGGAGAATCAGTGGGAGCCCTGAGCTTGATTTCCTGCAACTAGATGGCCCCACTGGGGGTGCTGGGAGACAGTGACAGATCATCAGGCATTAGATTCTCATAAGGAGCTCACAACCTAGATCCCTCACTGATGCAGTTCACAGTAGGGTCCGTGCTCCTATGAGACTCGAATGCCGCTGCTGATCTGACAGGAGGTGGAGCTCAGGTGGTCATGTGAACAATGGGGAGTGGCTGTAAACATAGATGAAGCTTGCCTGCCATGCGCTTCCTGATGTGTGGCCCGTTTCCTAACAGGCCATGGGCTGGTACTGGATTTGAACTTGGTTCCTCTGCCCTGGAGCCTTTACCGTTAGCCACTGCCCTTTGGTTGGCCCAACCAATGCCACTCCAGGCTTGTGGTATTAGGGAAGTGTATGGCTGCTGCAGGGGTGAGAAGTGGGGGCCAGTACCAGTCCACGGCCTGGGGGATGGGGACTCCTCCCTTGGTGGGCCACCCTCAGCCCCCTTCCTGGACAGAGACCCTGCTCACAGCTGATCCATGTCTGGGAATTGCCCTTGAAGGTCACCGCCAGACCCAAGGTGATGCTCTCCAGAGGCGGCCCCCATCTGTGCTGCTGGATGAGGACACAAAGCCCTGCCTCTTCCCTCAATTCAGGGAAAGCTGGTCTCAGCTTCAGAGCTCCCAGCGGATCCACAGCCAGCTCCCTCTTTGCCTGGTCTCCACTTTTCTGCAGAAGCTGTCTTGAGAGTACCACAATCTCCTGCACACAGCTGTCTATCTCATGGTCTGTTTCCTAAGCATACTTGTCCCTCTGACCCTCCGATTCCATCTGTGAAATGGGAATGGAACACCTAGTCAGGTAGTCTGGAGGCAAGCATGCCAGTGTGCGTGTGATGTGTGCACAAGATTCCTGGCACACACTAACTGTTCATAAATATTTGCCAAAATCCCCGCCAGGTCATCTGGAGCTAAGAAAGTCACAGAGAAGGGATTCTTCACCTCTATTCATCTGCAACGAGGGGCCGATAAGCCTGTCTTGTGGGTCATTGTAAACTCTGCTGGGCAGTGCTGGGGACAGTGGGGGTGAGTGGTTCCTCCTCAGACTTCATCTCTGGTCCCTCTTTCTTTCCCTGCAGGGTGCTCAGTGAAAGCCCCGGGCAGGAGGCTGGCCACTTCCTTATCTCACAGGAGCCAGCCACTGGCCAGCTGTTATCGGGGATTTGTGAGCTTGTAAAACATGGCCAGCTATCACGCCATCTCCCCAGGGCACAGTGCTTTCTCGGCTGGGCCTAATCACTGGGTGATCTTGGCCTGTGATTGAGGGGAGAGCTGGGTTACCCTGGGAAGGCAGCAGCCAAGTCCTCTGGAAAAGGCTGGGGTGGGTGGAGGAGCTGGGGGGCATCAGGGCCAGGCCTGCTGGGGCTGACACATCACTGGAATGGACCATGGCAGATTCCATGCCCCATTCTTCCTTCTTCTCTTCCCTGCAGGGAGATGGTAGAGTGTGGGGGGACCCTGCGAGGCTCCAGGGACCCAGAAGGAGATAATTCCAGAAAAAACATTCAGAACTGCATCAATGTCAGTGGCCCCCTCACCCATTCCTCATTAAGCACCCACTCAGTGCCAGGCCCTCTGCTAGGCTATCCAAAGTGCTGGACTTTGCTGTGTGACCTCAGGCCAGTCACTTGCCCTCTCTGAGCCTCAAGTGTCCAATAGGAATAATAGTGCCCATCTCACCAGGTTACTATGGGGATCCCTTGAGGCAGTGGATATGAAAGAATTGCCTTACAAACTGTGAAGTCCTGTGCCCATAAGGATGAGATCAAAGGATAAGCCTGCATGTGGATTACACACCTAGAGGAATGGCTTTAGAGGGATGAGGGACATCTCAGGGGGACCAGAGAAGGACTCCCGGAGCAGGAGATTATGTGAGGCTTTGCTGAAGACTCTGGGGGAAGGAGGGGTTGAAATAGAGAGGGCATTCCAGGCAAAGGGAATGGGATCCATACGGTCTGCTGGGCAGGGGATACACGGGGTGTGTATCCCCTGGCGCGGGAGCACACGGCTTGAGCTGTGTGGATCTGTGGCAGGCTTGCGGGTTGGGGAAGCCGGGCCCATCTGGCTCTGTTTTTCTGCTGTCATTTTGGATGCTTTTGTGCTGAATTCCCCTTTTGTCACTGTTTCCCTGCGATTTTCTTTTGAACCTGGCATCTGTTTGGGGCTTCATCCGGTCCCTGCCCCCTGCGTTCTGAGGCTCAGATCTGTTTGCAACCTGGGCATCTGCTCTTAGGGCAGTAGGTGGTTCCGGCTGCCTCAGCAGGTCTTAGAGCCAGGGTCCGGGATGGGTGGGGCGAGGGCCGATCTTTGTGGAAGGCGCTGGTCCTGCCTGACACAAACATGTGACATCTGCCCTCCTGAGAGTCCAGTAAGAAGCTTTCTTCCTCTCTCCAGCCCTCCTGGGCCGGGGAGGGCTGCCACGCTCTGTCATGCACACCTGTCTCCCCCACCAGGCTTCAGATGGCAGAAGAGCCCAGCCTTCCCCAGCACTGGCTTTGGAGCCACGCAAGCCTGGGTGGACTCTTGGCTCTGCATTTACCACATAAGCATCCTGAGCTAAACCTCCAGAAGCCTCTGTTTCCTGCCTCTGTGAAATGGGGATCATGCTCCCACTTTGTAGTACCATAAGGATGCAACAAGATCAGTCTTGTCTAACACCTTCTTGCCTGTGGTCAGCAGACTGGGGCATGAACACGGCTCTGGGCCGAGTCTCTGGAGTCTGTATCTTGGTTCTTTCAAGGCATATTAGTGAATCTCTCTCTGTGCCTCAGT
This sequence comes from Pan troglodytes, assembly GCF_028858775.2. Taxonomy (NCBI): domain Eukaryota; kingdom Metazoa; phylum Chordata; class Mammalia; order Primates; family Hominidae; genus Pan; species Pan troglodytes. The sequence continues at coordinate 213,012,307 of NC_072398.2, read as the reverse complement.
TTTCTCATCTGCAAGATGGGAGTAAGACCTGCTTCATAGAATTAATGGAAGTACTCGAGTTTGTATATCTGCAACGTACTTTGAAGGTGCCTGAGGCACAGTTAGCGCCATGTGGGTGCTCACATTGTCATCCCTACTGGTGTTGTCCTGTGACTTCACTGGGACCCATAGAGGGTAAGGCCATTGCCAGGCTTGCAGCTGGGCATACTGGGGACCACAAGGTTCAGCATCTGCACTGGGATCCTATAGCTGAGCTAAGATTTGAGTCTGTGTGCTGAGGGCTGGAGAGCAGTGCAGAGGGGTGATCAGAAGGCCTGGGTTGGCATCGTTCCCCTGCAATGAATTATCTTGGTGGACAATAGCCAGTTGCTTCCATACTCTGGGTTTAATTTTGGTTTCCTTCTGCCAGAAAATTGGGATAATCTCCCTCCTGAAGTCTCTGTGAGAATTAAACAAGAAAATAAACGTGAATATCCTTTGAAAGACATAAAATGCAGTGGGCTGATTCAATTCGTTTATTCGACACATATTAATTGAATATCTACTAAGTGGGAAGTGCAGCCCTGGCGCTGAGGATCTGGGGTGAATAAGGCAACACTGGAATCCTGGTCCTCACAGGCCTTCACTCCAAATGGGCAGCAGGTAGCACCCCCCAAGCAGAGAGACAAGCACACCAAGTTCACGGGGCTGAGACAAGGGGAAAGAGAAGTGGCCCGCAGGGAAGGGGGTGAGGGCTGTGTCCAGGGGCTTTTGAGGAAGGGCATTTGACACCAACAGCTGAGTGAAGAAAGAAAAAGCCCAAAATTGTGGGGCCAGGGGCAGTAGGCAGAGGGAAGAGCAGCATAGAGGCCCCTGTGGAGAAAAGAGGCAGTGGGAGAGCCAGTGTGGCTGGAGCTGTGGTCAGGGGCCAGTGCTTACAGGGCTCTGTGGGCCAAATTTAGAATCTGGAATCTAGTCCAAGGGAGATGAGAACCATGGGAGTCTGTATTAGCCAGGGTTCTCTAGAGGGACAGAATTAATGGAATATATATATATGAATTTATTAAGCATTAACTCACGTGATCACAAGGTCCCACAATTGGCCGTCTGCAGGCTGAGGAGCCAGGAGTGCCAGTCTGAGTTCCAAAACCGAGGAACTTGGAGTCCTATGCTCGAGGGCAGGAAGCATCCAGCACGGGAGAAAGATGTAGGCTGAGAGGCTAGGCCAGTCTAACCTTTTCACGTTTTTCTGCCTGCTTTATATTTACTGGCAGCTGATTAGATGGTGCCCATCCAGATTAAGGGTGGGTCTGCCTTCCCCAGCCCACTGACTGAAATGTTAATCTCCTGTGGCAACACCCTCACAGACTCACCCAGGATTAATACTTTGCATCCTACAGTCCAATCAAGTTGACACTCAGCATTGACCATCACAGAGGCTTTGGATGGGGCAGGGATGGACGGGGTGGGTGTTTGTCTATTATATGCTTATGTAACATACAAATATGGTTTAGCCTACAATGGAACAAGCTGAAGGGGAGTTTCCCCCTGAGTGTGGGTCTGTGTGTGTGCTGGATGCTGCCACACTTGAGGACATTCAGGAATCAGAAAAGGGTTGGACTAGTCAGCCTCAGTAAGCCCTGTGACCTGGAGATTCTGTGGTTTTATGAAGAAATGATCATGTGGGCTGTTTCCTAAGTCCCCAGAGAGTGAAAGAGTGAATGAGTGAATTTAGGATAATAGGAATTTAGGATGTGACTGGATGTGAGAGACGCTGGAGCAAACAGGTCAGCAGGGGAAGCCACTGGAATTCCCAATTCCACAAAACAGCAGTTCTCTGCTTTTGGTAAAGGGAAGAGAAAGGAGACCCTCCTACAGAGTTAAAAAGGGAGGAGAGCGAACATGTTTCATGCAGGTACCATGTGCAGGCTCTGTGCTGACCATTTTACAAACAATCCCCCTTTGACCCTTATTGTCTTAGCTTCCTAGGGTGCTATGACAAATGATCATAGACTGGGTGGCTTAGAACAACAGAAATGTATTCCTTTGAAGTTTGGGGACTGGAAATCTGAGATCAAGGTGTCGGCAGGGCCATACTCTCTCTGAAGGCTCCAGAGGAGGATCCTTTCTGCCTCTTCCAGCTTCTGGTGGTTGCCAGAAATCTTGGTGTTCTTTGGTTTGTGGATGCCTTGCTCCAAGCTCTGCCTCTGTGGTCACACAGCCAACATCTTCCTGTGTGTCTCTGTCCCTTCTCTTCTTATTAAGACCCCAGTCATATTGGCTTTAGGGCTCACCCTCATCCAGTATGACTGCCTCTTAACTAATTACAACTGCAAAGACCTATTTCCAAATAAATTCACATTCTGATGTTCCAGGAGGACAGGGATGTTGTGGGGTTCACTAGTCAACCCAGGAGACCCACTCTTTTGACGGAGTGATAATGTCACCCTCTGTTCTCAGACTGCTAATAGACACACCCAAGACTGGGTAATTTATAAAGAAAGGAGGTTTAATGAGCTCATAGTTTCACATGGCCGAGGAGGCCTCACAATCATGGTGGAAGATGAATGAGGACCAAAGTCATGTCTTACATGGCAGCAGGCAAAAGACCTTGTGCAGGGGAATTCCCATTTATAAAACCATCAGCTCTCTTGAGACTTATTCACTGCCACAAGAACAGTATGGGTGGAACAGCCCCCATGATTCAATGATCTCCACCAGGCCATGCCCTTGACAAATGGGGATTATTACAATTCAAGGTGAGATTTGGGTAGGGACACAGCCAAACCGTATCACGCCCCCACTTCACAGAGCATCCAGAAAGTTAAGAAACTTACTTAAGGCCACAGAGCTAGAAAGTAGCAAAGCTGGATTTGCACCCAAGAGCATCTTTGATGAGAGTCTTCACTCACTCTACACAGCCAAGCTGTCTCCAGGGGATGGAATGTCATGCCAGCCTCGGAACAGCACAGGGAACTTGGGGTGCTCTGGGTGCCATGGATGGATTATAACGGCTGGAGCAGGCATGGAGACAGGTCAGTTGAAATGAAGTTGGAATGAGGATCAGAACAGGCTTGGAGGGGTAGAGGAACCCCTTCTTCCTCTTCCTTCTTCTCCACTTTCTGGAACCTTCTGAACCTAGCACAGAGACCACCATCCTCTAACACCTTCCCAGATTCCCCGGCTCTGTGTGAATGTGTTCCCTTGCTCTGAGCTGCCCAGCCCTGTTGTCTGTGTCTCTCTGGAATGAATTCCATTCTCTTTGCACCTGGCGTTCTCTTTGGACCTCCTCAAGGCCAGGGCTTGCTCTTTTCTCCTGCATTCCCTGCACCTAACACAGGCAGCGGCACACAACAGCTACACTGTGGATTCACTGATTCCACAGGAGTTTTTAAACACAATTATGTGTTCAAAGCAGAAAACACAGATCGGAATGAAATGAAAGACAGTCTGGTGGGGACCAAGACTCATAAACAGATGCTGGTCCCTAGGGCAGTGCATGGCAATAGTAGAGCCCAGAGAGAAGCCTGGTCCAGACTATGGTATGGGAGGGAGGCAGAGAAGTCTTCCCAGAAGAGGCAGCAGCCAGCGCAAGTGGCAGGTGCAGAGCCCTTGGGCAAAAGCGAGAGCTCAGCCTTCCGGAACTGCAAGCAGCTTGGTGATGCTGGGGGGTTGTGTGCAGAGAGACTTGGGAAGGGAAAATGTTGATGGAGAGGTCCACATGAAGAGGCTGGGGCTTCATCCTGGGGTATCCCTTCTCTTGAGATTGACAGTAGGGTTGAGGAGGATTTGAAGAGTTTAATCAGGGGGCTGAATGTGGTCGGATCTCTGTCAGATATCCAGAGGCTGGAGGCAGGGAGGCCGGGGAGGATGCCACCTTATAATCCCTGAGAAAGATGCCAGCAGGCTGAATGGATTTGGGGTTACAGGGAAGGGAGGAGTAATTTGGGTTATTACTAAATGCTCGTTGAGCTGGATTCTGTATTGACCTGCAGGACTCCATCTGACCTCATGGCAGGGAGGAGAGGCCATGCCTTGGATACTTCCTGAGTCCCTGCAGGGCGCGTCTGCAGAATCCAAGTGTGCAGTGTGCAGCCAAGAGCTCAACAACCAACATACTTGGATGTCAGCAAGAGAGCCCAGGGTCTGTCCTCACTGCCAAAGCTTAGCAGGGGGCTCCACAGGGTCCTGAAGGTACCCCCTGAAAAATTATCCGTGTCAAGGCTGACCTTTATTGAGCGCTGTCTAGTTGACAGAGTCTGTTAGAAGTGCTCTGTTTTATCTCATCGGAGCCACATAATGGCCCCATGAGGTGGTGCTCTTATTATATCTGTTTGATAGACGAAGAAACTGAGGCTCCAAGCAGGGAAGTGACTTGCCCAAGGTCACAACCCTAGGCAGTGGCGGAGCTGGGACTTGAACACATGATCTTGAGCCTCTCAAGCCCAGGCCTCTGCTGCCACCTCTGGAAGATGCTGTTTTCCCAGGAAGCTGATATCTCCAGGAAGACATCCTTCTATGCAAGCCACAGAGACAAGTGGGGGAGCCGCCCCGCGCCCCTGTCCAGATGAGTGAAGGAAGACGGACGAGCTGGCTTCCTCTCTTTTCCCGGCTTCCCGGTACCAAGTATATATTTTTTCTAATCGGCCCGGCTGCTGATGGTTATCTGGCTTCGCTAGAGAGCGAAAGAGACTTTGTGTCAAATGCTGAAAAATGACTTTTCAGGCAGCCTCTCTGTCTCCTGAAAGGAGGTGACGTGCTCAGAGCATACAAATCACTCAGCACTCGGGTGTCTCGATGCGAGGAAGGAGTGTGTTTGGATTGCTAAAGCCACTCCTGTCCCTTCACAAGGTCATGGGCGGGCAACCCAGTCTTGTCAGTGCCTGGAGAGCAGAGAAGCCTGGTGCTGAGAGGTGCTGTGGCCCCCAGATGGCAAGCCTGTGGGGTGTCTGGACCCAGGAGGGGTCCCTTGGATGCACAAGGTACAAGAGTCCAAGAGGGAGGCTGACCTCAGATTCTAGGTCTCCATCAGCCCACAGTAAGCTGTGTGACCTTGGATAAGTTACTTAACTTTTCTGGTCCTTGGAAATCTCGCTCCATAATTATCATCCCACAAATGCTGTTTTCAGCTAAGCCATTCACCCTGCTGGATGTTCTAATAACTGCATTTGTCTGGTGCTGACAAATCCTCAGTGATTCCCAGGCAGCAGAAACTTGCCTGGTACCTACAGAGAAGTCACTGGGTGTGAAGGACAAAGGCAGACGTTGGAACACTCCAGAGAGGGCCTTGAATCCAGGCTCTGGAGGCAGCCTGTGGGTTCAAACCTTGGCTCTGCCACTCAACAGCTGAGTGACCTTGGGTATGTGACTTTATCTATCTGAGCCTAAGTTTCCTCATCTATCAACTGGGGAAATAACCAAGACTACCTCATATTGGGGCTATGGTGAAAGCCAAGGGCTTAGAACGATGCCTGGAACAAGAGTAAGCCTTCAGCCAGTGTCAACTCCTGTCACTGTGACTGTATCTTAGCTGTGCTGACGTGGCCACTGGCTTCTATAAGAATCCAGTGGATTCTTGGAAAGGTGTCGTAACCTCTCCAAGGCTTGGTTTCTTCATCTGTGTAGAGGGGATGGGGATTTAAAAATTCAATGTGCTTAAAATGCTTGGCACACAGCAGTTTCTTAATCACTTGTAGACATTTCTCTGGCTCTTTGCAGAAAGATATTTTAAATAAAATTTCAGTTTTCAAGTGTATCTGATATTTTGCAATCCTTTGAAAAGTTATAAAGATGATGTACACAGTATATTCTGTCTCGAAGTGAACATGGGGTTGACCGGACAATGCCATTTTCTGAGTGGTCATACCAGAGTAAGAGCCCACTAGAGATCAGAACTTGGGGGAGAGTGCCCAGAGCCAGCTCCAGGGAGTAGGACCTGCCCCAGTCGTAAGTGGCAGCTCTGGGTCCTGCCTGCCTCTCTTCCTGAGATGCCATTTATAGCTGCCAGGACCCACATGGGCCCGTAGGGTGGCCCCTGCCCATGCAGAGAGGGGAGCAGCTGTCATTGTAAGAACTGAGTGAGCCCAGGAGCCAGGCTCCCAGGGTGCCAAGGGATCGTCGTCATTCATCTCTCCCGTTTTTATTTTCTTCACTATAAAGCATAGAAAAACCACATAGCCAGACCTTAAAAAAATACAGACGGTCTCCAGATGAGTCTGTGATGTTAGGCAAGGCCTGCCAGGCGCTTTCTTCATGCTGTAATAAAACTTGCTGGGGAAAAATTCTAAAATTACGGAGGAGGCCGGCAGTATAAAATGTATGGGATCGAGAGAGAGAGAGAGAGCAGAGTATTGCAGCAGTTCCACACTGGGCCCCAGGTGGAACGGGGCTGGGTCATCCGATGGCAGAGTGACGCCACTTCTGTCACCACCCCCCTGGCCCTACTTTACTGCTGGGGTGTTTTGAGGATCTAATAAGATCGTGGGAGTAATAGGCTTTGTTATTTACAAATAATTCGAATAAAAGGACAATAGGAAGACCTCTCCCCTGCCCCCTCTGCCCAGATGCCCCCACAAAGCAAGACTTCTTGATGGTGGCAGGTTCCATGGGCCAGATGAGGGTGGCCCCCTGGGACTCTCTGTCTTTCTCCCCTGCCCATCTCACTGGTCCCCCTTCCCCACCGGGCCTTGGACTGGGGTGCTCTGGTGCCCGTAAATGGGCTGAATGAATTAGGCCCATGTCCTTCTAAAGCAAACTTTTAAAAAATACTCAGTTTTGCAAGGCCCCCCGGTACATTAAACAGATAGAAGGGAGGGTGGCTGTGGTGAATAAAGAGTGGGTTGGGGCCCCTGCACCCATCAGTAACGTGCCCTGAGTTCAAATACTGTCCCTGCCACTCACCACCCAGGGGATGTGTTTCAGTGTTTCGACCTCTCCCAGCCTCTATCGCATCATCTGTAAAATGAGGATAGTGCTAGAACTCACCTCTCATGGTGGAGATTCAGTAAGACAAAAGATGCGCGTGGCTCAGAGTAAACTCCTCAGATATCCCCATTACAACAACGGCTACTGTGATTTGACTGCTGTTGGATACACGGACATCCAGGCGCCCCTCGGATCCTGGGCACCGGCTCTTGAAGTGCCCTCACAGAGGCCCTGTCAATCCAGGCATCCGACTCCACAGTTCTCAGCTTCCCAGCCCTGGTGACTCCACTGCCTCCTCTTTGGCCATCTGCATGTGCGTGATGGGAAACTGTGCCTGTGCCTCTCCTCGGTGCGGTAATAGAGCCCAGAGGGAGCGGGTGGCAGCCCCCCTCCCCCTTCCCTGGTCTCCCTCCCTCCCTATCTCTCACCTCGGCTGCAAAGCTCCGACTTTATTTAATCGCTTCCATTGTCTGCTCCACGCCTGGTAATCTCAGCTGGGAACACATGTTAACAAATGGGCAAAGTTTTATCGGGAGCTCAGAGCCCCTCCCCGCTTCGTCAGATAAGGTGCTCTTGCTTGGGGGCTCACACTAGGGAAGCTGCTCCCGGCACCCCCCACCCCCGTGAGAATCCATCCCTAGGCAATTGCATTGTGTGAGCAGGGTAACAGGAGGGATGGGTAGGAGCGGGTCCAAGGGGGCTCTGGGGATCCAGACAAAGACCCCAAGCCTCTGCTCCTTCCCCACTCATGGGTTCTGCTGCTTCTCCTGCTGGCTGGAAGACCCTTGAGATTCTGCCCATTGTGGGACAGTGGGAAGGCTTGCCTTAGTTCTTGGTTCACATCCGGGCTCTTGCGTCTTCCCAACTGCATGATGGTCACTTCCATTCTCTGCATCTTGGTCACCTCGGTTATAAAATAAGAAACAAGCCTATCTGTCTCCTGACAAAGAGAGTTTAAGTGAGGTTATGTGAGTGAAATTATCTAGGGAAATGCCTGGGGCTTAGTAGGTAGACAGCGCCCCCCTTTGCTTCCTACCTGAATTAGTTTCCTAGGACTGCTGTAACAGTGGCTTAAAACAGCAGAAGTTATTGTTTCACACTTCTGGAGGCTAGAAGTCCAAGATCGAGGTGTGGGTGGGCCACACTCCCTCTGATTCCTGCAGGGAATAATCCATCCTGGTGCCTTCCTAGCTGCTGGTGGCTGCTGCAATTCTTGGTGTTCGGTGTTCCTGGGCTTGTGCCTGCATCCCTCCGGTCTCTGCCTCTGCCATCACGTGGCCTGCTCCCTCTGTGTCTGCTTCTGTGTCCAAATTCCGCTCTTCTTATAAGAACATTATATTCAATTCGGGCCCTTCTTCATCTTAACTTGATTATGTCTGCAAAGACCCTATTTCCAAATGAGGCCGCAGTTACAGGTGTAGGGCTTAGGATTTCAATGTACCTTTTAGAGGGATATAGCTCACCCTACAATGCTACCTTTTGGCTAAGCCTTCCTAACTTGAGTGGCCGGGATCCGCGTTGCCCTTGGATCAGCCTCTGTCACTGAGCTGACCCTGCTTTGAGTTTCACGTGATTTATGTCATTGACTTTACCCCAGCCGCATGAGGAGGGATAATGAGGAGGGGTCCACCTTTGCTCTTCTGCTGTGCTATCCTGTTCTGTGCTAGGGATAGGTGTAAACAGATAATAGTGTTTACATGAGACAGGGGCCACACTACGGAGATAAGCATTTATGGAAGCAAAGATGGTGTCCCTTTCTCACTAAGTGGAAGTGAAAATAGGAAGGCTCTCGAGAGACCCACTGAGCTGGTCCTGGAAGGGTAAAGAAGGCATTCTGGGAAGAGGAAGGAGCTTGAGCTGGGGACTGGAGGAAGGAGCGCCCCTGAGCTGTCTCAGCATGGGTGAGCAGCCCTGGGAGACTGAGTCAGGGACTGAGCACGTGCTCAGGGAAGGATGGAGCTCCCTGGAGGTCAGGCTTTAAAGGCAGCCGGGCTGACACTCAGAATGGCCAGGCTAAGAAGTGCAGACTTGATTGTGCCAGCACTGGGGAGCCAGTGAAGATTGTGGAACTGAGACATGGTAGGAGCAGAACCGTGGCTCCAAGGGCTAATCCAGCAGCAAACACATTTCAAAGTTTTTGCTGAAGGAAAGCCTCACCACGGAGGGACACAACGAGCACTGGAATTTCAAGGAGCTGTGGAAGTCTATCATCCAGAAATTCCCCAGAGGAACCTCCAGCCTGGCTGGGTGGACAGCACCCATGTCGACTCAGCCTCCTGGTCCTGATTCCTCCTTCACGCTGGTGAGGGACACCAGGCATGGCCCCAGGATATCTGGGAGCTGGGACCCAGCTGCTCTCCCTTCTCAGGGAAATAGCAAGGAATAGGTATCTATGGACTTTGCCTCCTCTGCCCTCTCATTGGGGTGTGTGTCGGGGGGTCTGTCCGTTACTGGCATCCCTCTCCCATCCCATGCCCAAGACTTTGACCTTTATAGCCAAGTCTGAGCTGTGCTGATAGAACATCCACAAAGTCAACAGTGGGAAGGTTCCACAGGCCCAAGCATCCCTTCCTGTGCCCTACAAGTGGAATCATTTATTTCTGTCCTCTAATCTTGATTAAACCCATCTGAAAATAAGTTAGATATCAAATCTATGATTTCAGTCCTCCCTCCGTTCCTGACCCTCTTCTCCCTCTAGTTGCCCCAAAAGTGGCCAATTTTGTTCAGGAGAGCACCAAGCACTTGGAAAATTCCATTCCCAGCCTTCCCAGCTCATTTCTGCTTCCACGCACCCTGTTGCCTCCTGACAGTCTCACTTTTAACTCTATTTACATTCTGGAAAGTACATAAGATTTTTATCATGTACTTTCCTAATGTCAATTTTCCCCTGATGAGAATAAGGCTATAAACACCCATATTTTCATAAGCCTGTTATAGTCCTCCATGTATTCAAAGTCGATGAGCAATGCAATCTCACATTCTCAGGGCTGGCTGGGACTGGCACAGGAGGACGGCTCAAGGCAAACTCTGGGAGCCAAACTCCTAGGTGTCTTCTTTGTCTTTCCTTGGGTTACCACCTTCATTACTTTTGGGGGCCCTTCTTTTATGCCTAAATCTGGGTGGTCCTTCTTTTTCACACTGCTATAAAGAAATACTCAAGACTAGGTAACTTATACAGGGAAGAAGTTTGACTCACAGTTCCTCATGGCTGAGGAGGCCTCAGAAAACTTACAATCATGGCAGAAGGCCAAGGAGAAGCAAGCACCTTCTTCACAGGGTGGCAGGAGAAAGAGAGAGAGAGAGAGCCAAGGGGGAAGAGCTATTTGTGAAACCATCAGATCTCATGAGAACTCACTCACTATCATGAGAACAGTATGGGGGAAACCGGCCCCATAATCCCATCACCTCCCACCAGGTCCTTCCCTTGATACGTGGGGATTACAGGTTGAGATGAGACTTGGGTGGGGACACAAAGCCAAACCATATCAATCAGTATATCTATTTTTGGTTGGAACCATCAAAACCTGCTAGACTACTCTTAAGCTGTGGGAATGGACAGACACCAAAAATGGCACCCAGAGAAGGCACAGACTATGCATCCCCTAAACCTTGTTATCCCAGGGAAAGGTGCCAAGGGCCTGGTCCATTAGACCCATCCCAGTCTTGGCTCTGGGTGAGGGACACCATTCGTGACACTCTACACACTTCTAAGGAAGTTGGGAGTGGCCAGGCTGCATCAGGCTAGCTGGGTAACACTGGGATTTGCAAGCCCCTGAGCCTCTGGGTGGTTGAGTGGGCTTTCTCTAGAGGACATCACAACTCAGTTACTGAGACGTTTTCTTATCAATCTAGTTTTACTGAAACCTCATGGTCCTTCCTGCTGAGCCCACTTGTTGCTAGGCTAGGTGGGGAAAGGCTCCAGGGATGCTGCAACAAGCAGGCCTTTGCCTCCTCAAGTCTAGGGACATGACTGGCTCCACCTCTGGCCCTTGATAACTAATTGTTTTTGTTTTGTTTTGCTTTGTGTTGTTTGAGACCCAGTCTCCCTCTGTCGCCAAGGCTGGAGTGCAGTGGCGCGATCTTGGCTCACTGTAGCCACCGCCATCCAGGTTCAAGCGATTCTTGTGCCTCAGCCTCCTCAGTAGCTGAGACTACAGGTGCATGCCGCCACACCTGGCCAGGTTTTGTATTTTTAGTAGAGACGGGGTTTCACCATGTTGGCCAGGTTGGCTTTGAACTCTTGACCTCAAGTGATCTTCCCGCCTCAGCTTCCCAAAGTGCTGGGATTACAGGCGTGAGCCACCGTGACCAGCCCCTTGATAACTAATTGTTAATGAATGAATGAATGACTGTTTGTATATCCTTGAATCTGAAGGAACTTCATTCACCAGAATGAGAGCAGCAGAGTCTGCTATGAAGGGGAACAGGTGGGGTGGGGGCGAGGGTGGTCAGAATCCTGCCTCCAGTATTAGTTCTTTCTAAGCCTGGGGTCAGCACATTTTCCTGTAAAGAGCTAGATGGTAAACATTTTAGGCTTTGTAGTCCACAGGGCAAAATCGAAGCTGTTATGTGGGTATTTGTATATCATTTAAAATGTAACTATTTATAAATATGCAAATCATTCTTAGCTGGTGGGTCCTACAGAAACAGGCTGGCCAAGATTTGATCTGGGGCCATCGCTTGCCGAGAGCTGTTCTAAGCCTTGTTTCCTTTATCTGTAAGATGTGACCAACCTCTGTTTCTGAGGGTGGTTGTGGGTATTCCATACACCAGACAGAATGTGCCTGGCAGCGCTTAGCACATGGTAACACCATAATCCTAAAAGCCCTATGGGATGGAGGGCTTACTCCCAGGCACTCCTCTGAGAATATGAACTCATAAGCTCCTCTGACCCCATAACATAGGTACTGTTCGGTCTCCATTTTACAGATGAAGAAACTGAGCCTTAGAACGATGCAGTCATTTGCCCAAAGTTACATGTTGGTTAAATGGCAGAGCTGGGATTTGAACACAGGGACTCAGACTTCAGAGCCTGTGCTCGCAACTTCAGTGATCAGCAGCTGCAGTAGTCATTGTTGCTGCTGTTAATTATCCTTCTCAGGGATCCAAAGGAATCTAAAGCGAGCCAGGACAGGAACACTGCCAGAAAATGGATGATACAAAAATCTTCCTTCTTTGAGTGTGGCGTGCGCTGCTTGGTTTTATTTGGCCACCAGTTCACCTCTTGGGTTACCATGGCTTGAATCTGTTGGTTTGACATCTCTGAATGTGTGCTCAGAGGTGGAGGGGAGATGAAGGGGAGAGGGGCTAGAGAAGGCTAGGTCAAGTAGGAGGGCCATCCAGTTTACAAACACACAAGGCAGTGTGTGTCTGATCTCCCTTGGAGCATGAGAGCTGGCTTCTCTCAGTCCTGGAAAGAGAGATTTAGGTTGGGCAGGAGCAGGAACTAGAGAAACATCCTGAGAATGGATCACATTCAATTCATGACCTGGTTTTAGCCCAGAGGCAGGGGGATGACTGAGTTGACCTTTCAGGGCTACATCCTGTCTTCCTGTTGGGCTTGGGAGTTTATGACCTGCAGAGAAAAACTACTCCATAGGTACAAATACCTTCCTTACAGTTCAGGTGTTCAAAACTCCCTTTTCGTTTTTTGTTTAAAATAAACTGATGTTGGACACACAGCCTCTGAGAGGATTTCCAAAAACTCCTGGAAAAGTTTTAGATCGTTATCATGTAGGACAGAGAGGGATGACATTTACATGTCAAAAGATGCAAAGGCCACAGAGTCCTGCTAAAAAGTTGATGGGGAGAGAGAGGAATGGGGGAGAGAAGAAAGATAAGAAGGGGAGAGAGAGAGAGAGAGAGAGAGAGAGAGAGGGAGAGGAGAGAGGAGGAGAGAGAGAATTCTGCAATATTAACCATGGCTTTCTCTGTGTAGTGGTTTATAGGAGAAGATTTTTGTTTTTTTATGATTACCTGGGTTATTTTTTATTTTCTACAATAAACATATATGATTCTTGAAATCACCAGAGAGAGATGTCATTAAAGATTAAAATATTGATAAGAGTGGGTCTGTGCCTCTTCTTCCAGAGCCAGGTAGGAGTAGGAAGCTACCTTTCCAGCGAGAAAAATCATCCTGTTTGTACAGGACACGTTTGTCATCCGGTGTTTCCTTGACTCCCTCTTATCTTGCTGACAAGGAGAAGGATGGAAAAGGGACTGTGATCGAGTGAGGCCCACAGAGCATGACTCAAACAACCCATTGTGAAGGAGGGTAATCGCAGAATCAGCTTTGGAAATCAAATAAAATGCCATGTCTTGTAGCCAAGAGACACTGCCCAAGCGTTTGATTTTAAGCTCAGCTGAAACCCTGGAGTCTGTCTTGAACTGGAAGGAGGACTGACTCAAGGTGGGACTAAGGTGATCTATATGAAGAATTCTAATAAAAATGTAGCTTGGAATCAGACTTAGGAGAAATCGTGAATGATAACTGTCAGGGATTCGTGAGAAAGATTCAAAATTCTACCTACGGGGTTCTTTTAAATGCTTGCCCTGTATGATGATCTCTTTTAATGCTATGTTACAGAATGGTCGGGTTGATGTGTCATTTTCAAGAAGCAGTAGAAAGCACTTAACACTATGCCTACCTCATCATAGGCCTTATAAAATGTCAACAATTCCTGGATACTGTTTCTTCTGCTGGACACACTACAGTGAACAAAATAGACAAAACCCATCCCCTCATGGGGCTGACATTCTAGTCAAGGGGTAGATAAATTTTAAATATGGTGTCAGGCAAAGATGTAGTGCTGTAACAAATAAAGCAATTTTCAGGATAGAGAGAGAGGTTAGCTGGGAATTTTAGAGCATTTGAGACTGGGTAGTCAAGGCTTCTGTGGGTTATGACATTGAACAGAGACCAGAGCAAAGTGAACGAGCAAGCCATGTGCACAGCTGGCTCAAATGTGTTCTGGGGCTGGGTGCCGTGGCTCATGCCTGCGATCCCAGCATTTTGGGAGGCTAAGGTGGGAGTATTGCTTGAGCCCGGTAGTTCATGACTAGCCTGGGCAACATAATGACACCCTCATCTCTACAAGCAATAAAAAGTTAGTTGGGTGTGGTGGTGCATGCCTGTAATCCCAGCTACTGGGGAGGCTGAGGTGGGAGAATTGCTTGAGCCCACGAGTTCAAGGCTGCGGTGAGCCATGATCGCACCACTGCATTCTGGCCTAGGTAATAGAGTGAGACCCCATCTCAAAAAAAAAAAAAAAAAAGAGTGTTCTAGGAAGATGGAACAGTAAGTGCAAAGACCTTGGTGTGGGAATGAGCTTGGGATGTTTAGGAATGAGCAGAGTCCAATGTAGCTGGAGCAGAGTGGGCCTGAGAAAGTGGTAGAAGTGAGGCTGGAGTGAGAGCTGGGTGCCTCACCGCACAGGCTTCTGGGCCATGGAGAGGACTTTGGCTCTGACTGTTCAGTATGATGGGAGCTACCTGAGGGCTTGGCACAAAGGAGCAGCATGATCTGCTTGATGCTTCAGAGGACTGCTGCTATCTCAGATAAACATGTTGTATTGGTCTGCTATTGCTGTGTAACAAATTACTACACACTTAGCAGTTTACAACACCACCCGTCTATTTTCTCACAGTTCTGTAGCTTAGAAGTCTGAGTAGGCTACACTCAGGTCTCTACTCTGGGGCTCACAAGGTCAAAATCAAGGCATTAGCTGACTGGGCTCTTATCTGGAGCCTTAGGAGCAAGAATCCACTTCCAAACCCATTTAGGTTGTTGCAGAATTCAATTCCTTGTGGGTGTAGGACTGAGGTCCCTGCTTCCTTGCTGATTGTCACTCTCTTCTCCTGTAGACTGCCTGCATTTTTCTTCAAAGACAATGAGGGCATGTTGAATCCATCTTGGACTTTGAATCTCTTTGGCCTCCTCTCCCATCCCTAGAGGGAGAAAACTTCCCACTTTTAAGGGCTCATGTGATGAGAGGAGGCCCACTGGGATAATCTCCCTATCTTAAGGTCAAGGGTGTCATGTAACATTACATGATCATGGAGTGATAACCCATCAAATTCATAGATTCTGGTGATTAGGATGCAGAACCTTAGGGAAGGGGATCGTTTTTAGAATTCTGCCCACCTCATGTGAGGCATGGTTTAGCTCTCCTTGCGGGAAAGGCATCTGGGTATGTGGAAGACTCTCTAATATGGACCATGAAATCCAGGGTTACAAAGTCAGGACTACAATACCAGTCTTTATTGCACTCCCTCAAAGAGCATTTATTAAGCACTTCTGCATTCCTAAAAGTGTTTTGCATGATGAAGGATTTAAAACAACAGCAGACAATTGCATATCACTGGGGAGCTGAAACTAATGATGCAGAAAGCAAGTACTGGATTTGGTAAAATGCAAGGGAGCTCAGTGCTAAAGGATGCAAAGGCAGGAAGAATCTGGCAGGGGCTGGGATTTCCTGTTGACACCTCTCCCACCAGACCAGTCCATGTTCTGGTCTGGTGCCTGGCTCAGAAACTAGCCGGTGTTTCATAAATATTTGTCCAGCCAGTGCATGAATCAATGTGCTTCAGTTTTCATACCAGTAAATAGGAGTATTGGCCTCCCCACGTTTGTGGGAAGATCAGATACAGAAGGGCTATACACTTGGAAGAAAAAAAACGGGTTCAAAAGTCAGTGTCATTATTTTTGTGAGTGGCAGGAATTCGCTTTGACATGCCCCTGGGAGAGAGATAGGAATTAACAACCACATCAAATGCAAATCATTGGCCAACAGGGGAGTTTTCCTAAGGGAAGATTTACCGGAAAAAGTTTGGGTTGGTGGAAGGAATAGCACAGATGCCTGAGGGCCCCTGGGAGGAAGGGAAGGGGCCCAGAGGCCTGGTGGGCATGCTGAAAGCAACCTTCACCTTCTTCATAACCCACCTGATCTCCTTGCCCAGAGCAGAATTCAGTTCCCCTGGGAAGGAATGTGCTGGGAAGCAATTTTTCCTTCCCCTGGGAAGGAAGGAAAATGCTGTCTAAAGGTTTTGGGTTTTGGGCCGTTCTCCTTCAGTTTAGGAATAATATATATATATATATTTTTTGAGACGGAGTCTCGCTGTCTCCCAGGCTGGAGTGCAGTGGCGCAATCTCGGCTCACTGCAAGTTCCGCCTCCCGGGTTCACGCCATTCTCCTGCCTCAGCCTCCCGAGCAGCTGGGACTACAGGCGCCTACCATCAAGCCCGGCTAAATTTTTTTTTTTCTTTTGTATTTTTAGTAGAGACCGGGTTTCTCCATGTTAGCCAGGATGGTCTTGATCTCCTGACCTCGTTATCCGCCCGCCTCGGCCTCCCAAAGTGCTGGGATTACAGGCATGAGCCACCGTGCCCAGCCCGGTCTAGGAATAATATATTAATACCAATAACAGACTTTTCTCATAATAGCCCCAAACTGAATGTCCTTCAATAGTAGGTGGAAGGAATAAGTGGATTGCAATATTTCACACAATGAGATACTAACCAGGACACATTTTTTTGAAAGCACAAACTCCTGATAAATGCAACACATAGAGGAATGTCAGAAACATCATGCTGAGAACGTGTAGCCAGATGCAAAGGGGCACATACTGCAGGATTCCAGGTATGTGGGCTCAAGAAAAAGCAAAGCTAATCTATATGGAGAAGCCAGCATAGAAGTTATCGTGGGGGTGAAGGTAGTGACTGGGGAGGAAGGAGAAGGTGGGAACTTTCTGGGTTTCTGGGAATGGTTGAGTGGTGTCTACATGAGTGTGCACATAAGTAAAAATGCATCGAGTTGCTCGCTTGAGCATTTGCGCATTTAACTATAAATTATACCTACAAAAAGGAATAAAATCATTACAATAGTGGTAGCATCAACCACATTTTGAGTGCTACATTAGCACTATACAGCTATTATCTCCAACCTTGGGAGATAGGCATTATGATTCCTGCTTAATAGATAAAAAGACTGAAGCTTCCTGTGTCCAAGAGCATAGTTAGGAAGTAGCAGAACAAGATTCCTGGCTGCTTTCTTGGCCTGTCTCAATGCCTTTCCTATCAGGAAGGCCAGGTGACCTGGGCCCAGGGCCTACCCAATACCTGCATACAGAGGGCCCGCCTTCTTTTCTTTTCTTTCTTTCTTTCTTTCTTTCTTTTTTTTTTTAGACAGAGTCTCACTCTGTCGCCCAGGCTGGAGGGCAATGGGGTGACCTTGGCTCACTGCAACCTCTGCCTGCTGGGTTCATGCGATTCTCCTGCCTCAGCCTCCCGAGTAGCTGGGAATACAGGCGCCCGCCACCACACCTGGCTAATTTTTTTTTTTTTTTTTTTTTTTTAGTAGAGACAGGGTTTCACTATGTTGGGCAGACTGGTCTCAAACTCCTAACCTTGTGATTTGCCCACCTTGGCCTCGTAAAGTGCTGAGATTACAGGCGTGAGCCACCGCACCCGGCCAGGCCTGCTTTCTTTTCTAAATGGCACTGGACAGTTGGTGGAGTGTGCCCTGCCCTGGTCCTGTCATTTCTTCTCCCTGGAGACAAACCTGCCCCAGACACGGTCCATGCATCCGTTGCCTTGAGGCCCCAGGCCTTTCTGTCTTCATGTAGAATCTGGCAGCCTGCAGCCCTGAAGAATGGGAATAAATGATCTTCTGTTCACCCCACCCTGGCCCACTTGCTCCTCACCCAACCCCTCCATTCAATGAGACGTCTACAGTCTGCACCTGGGCCTTCAGCAGGACGAAGTTAGATGGTGTGTGAATCAGGTGCAAATAGCCTTCGGGTGACATCCAGGCACTCTATAACCATGCAACTGTAATAGGCTGATGTTTATCTTGCTGGATGTAGGATGTATGCATTTAATAAAGTATTAATATGAAGACCAGATTGCTTCTCCTGTCAAGTGGAAGAACGAGATTAGAGAGGAGAGAGAAGCTGGGTGCTCCCCTGGGAAGAGGGATCCCCCCCAGACACTCTCCTTTGTGAGCCAGGACTCCTTTGCTTTGCAGAATAAATGCATCCTAACAGAGTGACTGTAAAGGGACTTTCTCATAGGATTTTTGCATTGCAAAATCAAAATATGTTGTAGAGAGCAGGAAAGATGCTCCCATGGAATGAGTGGATCTAGTTTAGTGGCAAAGAAGTTTGGCTGAATGTCAGGTGTTAGGCATAGCTAGTGTGGGGTAACGTTTGGGGAGAAGTTTTCCAGTAATCTATACTTCCAGCTTTCGACGGCCGGTCCTGGTGTTGGAGACTCTCTCTGCTGTGCTAGGGAACTCCTGAGTCCACGTGCATACCCCCCTGAAGTTTGTTTTCTTACCTTTATTGCAGGGTGTCTCAGCCTCAGAACTTCTTGTGCTTGGAGCCAGATGACTCTTGGTTGTGGGGCTGTCCCCGCACTGCAGGGTGTCTAGCAGCATCCCCAGTTCCTGCACACCAGATGCCAGTAGCGCAGCCCCCCTCCAGTTGTGATAGCAGAAAATGTCTTCAGACATGGCCAACTGTCCCCTGGGGATCAAAAATCACCCCTGGTTGAGAACCACTCTGCTTTCTTGAACCATCTCTTTATTTTATTTTATTTTTTATTTTGGAGACAGAGTCTCACTCTGTCACTCAGGCTAGAGTGCAGTGGCGTGATCTAGGCTCACTGCAGCCTCCACCTCCTATATCCAAGTGGTCCTCCCACCTCAGCCTCCTGACTAGCTAGCTAGGTTTACAAGTGTGCACCACCGCACCCAGCTAATTTTTGTGTTTTTAGTAGAGATGGGGTTTCACCATATTGGCCAGGCTGGTCTTGAACTTCTGACCTCAAGTGATCCGCCCTCCTTGGCCTCCCAAAGTGCTGGGATTACAGGCATGAGCCACTGTGCCTGGCCTTCCCTGGACCATTTCTAACGGCTGCTAGAGTGGAGATGTGAAATCTCCCTGGGCCAGTCGGGCTGTTGCCCTGATAACTAAGCTGCCCAGCTTGAAGAGTCTGAACTCAAGAGCTTTGATCCTGCAAGAAGAGTCCATTCCCTTGTTCTTCAGTGGGAAAACCCTGTCACCTGAGTTCATTTAAAACTGATGCAAATCCAGAGAGCAAAGCCATGCTGCATTCAGAACATGTCTTAAGACAATAGGTTCAAGGAAACAGCGTTGTTACTGAGCAAATTCCCTTTGCAAATTTCCAGGCCCTTCCGTGCCAAAGCGAGGTAATCCAGTTTAATGCGAGGTGCCTTTTTGGGAGAGAAAAATAAAAGGCAAAATATTTAAGGATTCCTTTATTCTGCTTTTAGCTTCTGAGCCCAGCAATTAATTCTTATGTGCTAAAGGACTTCTGTGTTTATGAGGCATTATTATTTAATGTAGGCCTATTTTAAATTGTAATTTTTTTCATTAAGTTGCCTCTTTTTACCTATTAAGACCAGTTTTATAAGCTAGCATAGACTGTATTCCTTGAGTAATAACTATTTTTCTTTTAAAATATTCCTTAATAACCCATCATCCATATTTTAAATTTTATTCTGAGTCAGAGATGCCTCCCTGTTGCTCACACGTCTCTCCTCATGATTCTGAGTAATGTTGGA
The DNA here is from genome assembly GCF_028858775.2 of Pan troglodytes. Lineage (NCBI taxonomy): Eukaryota > Metazoa > Chordata > Mammalia > Primates > Hominidae > Pan > Pan troglodytes. The sequence continues at coordinate 212,992,820 of NC_072398.2, read as the reverse complement.
GGATGCAGGGCTGCCAGATCCTCTGCCAGCTTTGCTTTAAGTCTCAGTGCAGAAAGCGAAACAGCAGCCACTGGTGACTGCCCAGCCTCCACGCTCCTGAGGCCCACGTGGAGCAGCCAACAGGTTGGGCCATCTGCCTCACAGCTTCCCAGCAATGTTCCGTAAGGCAGGCTTGCTGGGAGCAGCTGATGGGGGGGGAGGGGCGCAGAGAAGTGGGATAGCTGCAGGGAGCTGGAGCATGGCAGGGCAGTGAATCCCAGGTCATCTGCGGCAGCACGGCCCCCGGGTGCCGGGCACAGTGCTACGGTCCTTGCCTGGGCCATCTCTCTGCATCTCCCCTTGCCAGCCTTAAGAAGTAAAGAGAATTATCCCATTTTGCAGAAGTGGAAACTGAAGCTCAGAACAGTGGCGTGACTTATTCAGGGTTGCAAGGCTAGCTTGTGATAGAGTCAGAAGCTGTCCCCAGGTCTGTCTGATTCCCAAGCTCAAGGTTATAATCTCTCAGCACTAGTGGTCCTGACAATTCTCCTACAAGCAAGGAGACCAACTTCTCCAATAGAACATTTCAGAACACCTTCCCTGCTCTTCTTATCTTGGCATCACCATTGTCCTGAGAAATAAGCGCCACGAGCCCATTTTTCCGATGAGATGACCTAGGCCCAGAGAGGAGTAGGGACTTGCCCTTTGTGTCCATGGCAGAATGAGGGCTAGCCCGGGTCTGCTTCAAGGTCTGGGCTGCTTTCTTTTCTTCCTGCCTCAGCCTGTGGTTTCCCTATTGCTGACTGCACCGCCAGCCCAACCCAGGGGGGGTCCTGGCCCCTCTGCTCAACATGCCCCTGGCCCTGGAGAGGGCACTGCAAAGACAGCCATGGGCTGTCCGGGCACCTCACAAGCATCCTGTGGTCACATTGGTCTCAGCCCTCCTCCCTGTCAGCAGTTTCAGCTGTTCCTTGGATGCAGGATTGACCCAGGGTTAAGAAAATGGGAATTCCCCTCACCCACCACCAAGGACATGGAGAAAGTTCCAGAGGGTGACCGCAGGCTGTCAGATGAAAGACGGTCAGGGAAAAGACACTAGTGTGGTAGAAAGGTCATAGGACTGTGCTTTAGGTGACAGGGGTCCTGGTCTTGAGTTGCCTGTTAATTGGCTCTGTGGCCTTGGCCTGGGGCTTTCTCTTCCCTGGGTGTTGATTTATCCATCTGTGTAACAAAAGGGTTTCAATTCCAGATCCTTAAGTCCCCTCCCTCTGATATCCTGCCATGGGAAACCTGCTTTGGGATGCCAATTCAGCAACAGTATGGCCAGACCCACGGATTTATTTTGTTGCTTTTTCATTCACCTTATTCATTCATTCACTTTTTTTCCACCAAGAACGTTATTGAATTCCCACTGTATGCAATGCATTAGTGGAATGTAATAGTAGACTAACTGCTGTAACAAACCAAATTTCAGCAGCTTAACACAGTGGTATTGTATATCTTATTCATATCAGGGCTTTTGGGGACCATAGGAGGACTTGGCTCCATACAGTCATTCAAGTACCCAGGTTTCTTTCATCCTTTCATCTTGTGATCCACCCTCTGCCAAGTCCTCAGAGCCCTCCCCACCCTGGTGATGAATGGAGAGAGAGGGTGTGCAGGCAGCATGGGAGGTTTCTAGGGGCCAAGCAGGAAAGTCATATTCCCCTGGCCAGGATATAGTCACATGGCCCTGCCAAACTGCAAGTACTGCCTGAGTAGCTGGGAGGGAAAGGAATTGGAGTGTGGGGAGCACACGGCCATCTTCCTGGGTGTGGGGAGCACACACACAGCACAGAGCAAGGACCACGTACAAGACAGAAGCTTCAGATCCCAATTAGAGCTCAGATGAAGGAGTCTGGGACAAACACAAGAACGCGAGGTCCCAGGTGGACCCGGAATTGGCAGGCCCAGCATTGCATCCCACAGGAATCCCTGTCATCAGCCCAGGATCTGCTGCCTAAGGAAGCTTTTCCCTAGTCTCATCACCTTCCCTCCCCAACACTTCAAAGGCCTGAGGACTGACTGAGCAAGTCCTGCCCTTCTCTGGCCTCATTGTCACCCATCCATAAAATGGGAAGAAAAATGACCAACATTAGCTTTGCAGGGAATTGGAGGAGCATCAGGTGTCTACAAAGGGCCATAGAACAGCCTTCCCAAGTCTTATTAATAGTATAAGCATATTATTATCAATAATGACACACAAATTAATAGTAAACAAACTAATGATAAATAATACATACATCATGAATAATACATTAATCCTACAAGTTTTTGAACATCTATTGCCTCTGACAGAGGGGAATTTGATTAGTTTGCTGGAGATTAGAGAGGGGGAATATTTCAAAAGAGCCCGGGAGGTCGGGGCAGGGGATGGATGCCAGAAAGCACTGGGGACTGCTCCCTGCAAAGGCTGTAAATCATTTGAGGTCCCTGGTGGCCCAGAGCTGAGCTGACCTGTTAGGGGAGGTGAGAACCAGGAATCTTGAGTGAGATGCTCCCCCTCTGATGTTCTTTCATGGCCCAAATTTAGGATGGGAAATCCATAGCTCAATAAGGCAAAAAGTATCCAGCCGCAGCAAAATTAGAGTTCATGGTCCAGGCTAGGCCAGTTGAACATACCTATTATTTTAGTCCGTTTTCACACTGCTATAAAGAACTACATGAAACTGGGTAATTTATAAAGAAAAGAGGTTTAATTGACTCACAGTTCTGCATGGTTGGGGAGGTCTTGGGAAACTTACAGTCATGGAGGAAGGTGAATGGGAAGCAAGGTATGTCTTACATGCAGGCAGGAGAGAGAGAAAGCGAGAGAGAAAGTACCACAGTTTTTTGTTTTTGTTTTTGTTTCTGTTTTTTGAGACGGAGTCTTGCTCTGTTGCCAGGCTGGCCAGGCTGGAGTACAGTGGCGTGATCTCAGCTTACTGCAAACTTTGCCTCCTGGGTTCAAGCAGTTCTCCTGCCTAGCCTCCCAAGTAGCTGGGACTACAGGTGCATGCCACCACACCAAGCTAATTTTTGTATTTTTAGTAGAGACGGGGTTTCACCATGTTGGGCAGGATGGTCTCGATCTCTTGACCTCGTGATCCACCCTCCTCGGCCTCCCAAAGTGCCAAGATTACAGGCGTGAGCCACTGCGCCTGGCCAAGACCACACTTTTAAACCATCAGATCTCATGAGATCTCACTCACTCACAAGAACAGCATGGGAGAAATCTGCCCCCATGATCCAGTCACCTCCCACCAGATCCCTCCCCTGACACGTGGGGATTACAATTCAGGATGAGATTTGGGTGGGGACACAGAGCGAAACCATATCACCTATAGAACTTATTAGTTCATTCATGGATTCATTCATAGATTCATGGATTCATTCATTCATTCAATGTGTCCTCAATGCCAGTAGTGTGGCCAGCAGCATGCAAAGCACTAAGAATGTAGTAACAGAGACAGGCATTTGACCCGTTAGAGGCTCCCAGTCTGCTGCGGGAAACAGACTGGCAAAAAGAAGTGTCCTCATGCAATGAGTTAGGACTATGGTAGATGCTGTGAGAAGGCCACCTAACCCAGATTTGGGAATGCTGGGCATGGGGTAGGTGAAGCTGGAGTGTACATCAGGAGTGGTCTTTGGGGTAAATGACCTCTAAGCTAAGACCTGAAGGACATAGCAAAGTGATGGGGGCAAAGTGACGGTCTTCCAGGCCAAAGGAACGGCAGGTGCATAGACCCAGTGGCCCGATGCAGCCTGACATACTTGGGGAGCTCTAAGTAAGTCAGGATGGCTGTGGCTCAGGGTGCAAAAGATAGAAGGGCAAGAGATGAGCAGAGCAGGAGGAAGACCCATGAGTGGTCTTGTATAGGGGTCAGGGGTTTGGACTTCATCCCAAAGGCAACAGGGAGACAAAGAAGAATTTGGATGCAGGCCAGGACATGAGCACCCTGGGCTACAGCATAATCCACATTGTTCCAGGGCTCCATGGCTCACAAAGCCCCGTAAGGTACAGTGTTCATGTCTTGGTTCATTCATTACTTTATTTATGCAGCACACTCACTGAGCACCCATCATGTGTCAAGCATTATGCAGAGGTACATACCGGGTCCCTGGGCTTGAGCGCTAGTCTGATGTCTGAGACAGACACACGAAGAACCACATGTTATATTACAATGAAATGTGTTTGGGATGTGACTGAGATGTTTACAAAGGTCTATGAGCTCAGGAGAGGGTGTATCAGACTCATATCAGTCAAGAAGGGGGTGACTGTCACATTGAACCTGGAAGGATGCAAATTTCCCTAGGTGAACTCAGAGGAGAAGGGCATTCCAGGAAGAGGAAACAGCACAGGGAAAAATAATTGGAGGGGTTTGGAAGGGCTGATGAGGGTGCTGCAAGGCGGGCAAAGGCACAATGTGAGACTGATTGAGTTGGAGGGGCAAAGAGAGGCAAGCTCATAAGGGACTCAGTTGGCCATGACAGTCTGAACTTTATCCTGAATTGGAAGGCAATGGGGCAGGGAAATTGAATGGCATTAACCAGACAGGTGGCATCATCATATTTGCATTTTAGAAATATCATTGAGACTTTAGGGGGATGGGTACCTTACAGGGACAAGTTTGGGGGTCAGAGACCAGTGAGCTGGCTATTGCAGAGTTCCACCAGGAGATGTGGAGGGTCCAAACTGAGGCCGGATTGGTGCAGAGTGGAGTGAAAAAGACAGTTGTGAGAGTTATTGGAGAAGCAGAATTGATCCGTCTTAGAGACTGATGACCTGTTAGCTTTCCCCCTCTTTATGGAGTGGCTTTCTTTTCTTAAGAGGCACTGCCTACTCCTGGCCCCACCTCTCACCCTTTTTTCGGCCAACAAGGAGGTAGATGGTTCGGAGTGCCCATTAGTCCAGCATGGAAGAGTGTATTTCACAGAACTCTCTGTACCTGCCTAGAAGATATGGTTGCAGTAATTGGTTTGTTGTAATAATATTTATTACAATAGTAATTACGCATCACTGGAACCCAGGGAGGATGTCCTTAGTGCCAAGATAGGGTATTTGTCTTCATGAGATAGGGGTGACCTCTTTTCTTCATGAGTGGTAGTGCGTGGAGCTCCTGTTATCACATGGAGATAAATTCCAGACCCACAGCAGGGGGAGGGTGGTGCGAGGAATTTATGTGGCCCTGACTGTCATGGTCCATCCCAGCAAGACCTAAAATCCAGCTAGTGGAGCTGCTGCCAACCACCTGACCACCCGTCTGCCCCAGGTCAAGTTGTGGTGTGATCCACAATGGTTCTCTTAGGAGATAAGGGTCCTTGAATTCTTGTCACCACTGCTGCACTTCCAGATGCAGAGTGGGCTGAGAACCTGTCCCTGCTCTCAGGAACTCCTAGTCCAATGGCAGACATACCCGCTGCCCCCTGAGAAAAGGATGGATGACCCATGTTGCTTTTCAGTCTTCACTAATTACTTGCTATCAATAAGTAATGGTTTGGGTGACACATGGCAGACACTTCTGGGCCAAAATAACTGGTCCTGAGCTAGGTTCAGAGGACTGTATGTCAGAGATGTGATGGAACAAATTGGCCAGCGCAGCCACAAGTCTCTTACAGTTCCAGAAACGTTCTCAGTCAAACACATCTTCCTGGCCCTCCTTGCAGACTTTGCTGGCTTTGAACTTGAAAATGGCCTCAGCCATCTGTCTTCCTGCTTCCACCTTGTGGACGCATTGTGTCCTGTGACTATAGCAGGGTGCTTGACCCTGCTACACTCCAGCAAGACTTCTTGTGTCCTTCCTAGCCCCTAGTCCCACTACCCACTACCCACTCCTGTTTTCAGCTTCTCCATTTAGAAGCAAGGGGGAGTGGGTTGCCATGAGTTGGTGGGAAGAGTATTGGACTCAGAGTCAAAGGGCCTGCCTGCCAAGCCTGGTTCTCTGTGATGGTGAGAAAGTCACTCTGCATCTATGAGCCTCAGTCTCCTCACCTGTAGAATGGGGACACTATCCGACAGGGTTGCAATGGTAATCAATGAGCTAGTAATTACAGAAATCCTTTGAAAACTGCCAAGCACTGGTCACATGTTCATTTTTTCATTCCTTCAACAATTATTTATTGGGCTCCTACTAAGTGCCAGGCACTGTTCTAGATTCTAGGGATATAGTAGTGTTAGTCCATTCTTGCATTGCTATAAAGAACTACCTAAGCCTGGGTAATTTATAAAGAAAAGAGGTTTAATTGACTCAAAGTTCTGCAGGCTGTACAGGAAGCATGGCTGGGAGGCCTTGGGAAACTTACGATCATAGCAGAAGGTGAAGGGGAAGCAGGCACATCTTACATGGCTGGAGCAGGAGAAAGTGGGGGAGCTGCTACACACTTTTAAACAACCAGATCTCTTGAAAACTCACTCATTATCAGGAGAGCAGCAAGGGAAAAGTCTGCCTCCATTGCCCAGTCACCTCCCACCAACCAGGTCCGTCTTCCAACACTGGGTATTACGATTCGACATGAGATTTGGGTGGAGACCACAGAGCCAAATCATATCAAAGTAGTAATTAAACAATACAAAATCAAGGACTTCCAGCTCTGGTGAGATGAAGCGAAGACAAGCCTCATTTCATCTTTCACTAATTCAAATATAAAACCTAGGCAGAATATATGGACATCTATTTGAAAAATCTGAAAAGTAAATACTAGCAGATGGATTGGGGAAAAACACTAGAATCAAGGTGCCACATAAAGAATGAAGATAAATAAAACCTACAGTCTTACTAGGTAATACTTAAAAAGTGCAGAATACAAATGAAAATCACTTGATACACACACACACAAAACCCATGAAAATCTCAACTCACATGGGGAAAGAAAATCAGTAGACTACAATGATGAGATGGCACAGATGGTTGAAGTATCTGACAGAGATTTTGAGGCAGCTATGAAAATGCTTGAACAAGTTATCAAAAACAGTCTTGAAACAAATAATGAAATAGAAAGGCTCAGCAAAGACATAGAAGATATAAAGAAGAGCCAGTTGAAAAAGTAGAGCTGAAAAATACAATAACAAAAATAAAAAACTCACTGACTAGACTCAGTAGCAGAATAGAGATGACAGAGGAAAGAATCAGTGAACTTGGAGGTAGATCAATAGAAATTATCCACTCTGAATAACAGAGAAAAAAATATTGAAACTCACACACACAGTCTCATGGGGTGTACAGTCTAGTTGGAGGTCAGGGATGTCAACAGACAATAAACAAGTAGGTATATGCAGGCAGTGATAAACATCTAAGAAGGAGTAAAGCAGGGTAATAAGTGAGAGAGTGACAGGGGTGCTATTTACATGGGGTAGTTGCAAGAGTCTTCTCCAAAGTGGTGACATTTGAGCAGAGAAAGGATTGAGGGATTGAGCCATGTGGGTATCTAGGGAAAGATTGTTCTGGAAGGTGGGAGCAGCAAGGGCAAAGACCCTGAGGTGAGGATATTCTTAGGAAGCTCAGGGGCCAGCAGCGTTCATTGTGAGTAGAGAAACTGAATGAATTCAGAGTGAGGGGAGCTGAAATCAGAGAGTTAGGGAGGACACAGGGCCAGGTGAAGGCAGAACAGGTGGGCCAGTGAGGAGATGGAGCAGTAGGTGAGGCAACAAATGATGGTGGCCAGGTGCAGGGAGATAGCAGCAGAGGGGTGAGCTAGTTGGATTCTGCATATATTTTATAGAGCTTACAGGCCTTGCTGGCTGCTTTGATGTGAGCATGAGAAAAAGAGGAGGTTCCAAGAAGTAGATTGGTGTGCTCTGAGCTCCCCGATTGGGAAATAGGGGGAAACATCACATCATTGTAGGGCCTTTTTCCTTGTGGGGCCTGGAGACAACCAAGAGGTGCATCAGGCAGTGATGGACTGCCTTACAGCAGGGTTCCCTACCCAGGACTTAGGCACGGGCATGGAGGATGTTTGCATTTCTAAGTGTGAACTTTCCCGGCTAATCTGAGTCCATGCATCTGGGCTGGTGAGATAGCATGAAGAACCACACCCTCATCTGCTGCAAGCTCCTTTGTTAGCTCCCCTCGTGGCAAGGACATGGGAGAAGCCAGGAAGATAGGACAAAAGCTCAGCTCACTGTCACCAGGAGAAGCAGGATATTGTTCAGAAAGCAGCAGCAGCTCCTCTTGCAGCCCTGAATCTGCTGGTTCTGGCACTCACCTGTCGAGGTGGGCACCAAGTTTCTTGCTTGAGGGCCCTGTTGTTATGGTGGTTCAGTTAAGTGCCACTACCTGTAGATTTGTCTGCCTTACAGTCTCTCCCTTACCACCGTGCTGTCTGCTGACGCATGGTTAACGTCTCATATCCTACCATCCTGAGTGAGAGAACCCGATTGAGTGGCCACTCACCACTCAGTGCCGATTTTCTCTGTTGGATGCAGTTCTGATGCTTGGTTTCATGGGAGGCTGTTGGATACTCCAAGCTGGCAGCAGCACCAATCCAAGCAGATGTGGTCAGAGAAGCAGGTTCAGAACACACCTGAGGTCAGGGGAGACTTTGGCTCAGGCTGCTTAGGGAAAAGCCCATTAGAAAGAGGTGCCTCTGTGAGGGCCCTCCTGGGAATTATAGAACAGTCAAGGGAATGAGTAGAATCCATTTGTTTCTTTCTTCAACACCATCTTTGATCCAGGTGCTGTTCTAGGCACCTGGGGACCATAGCAAATAGAAACAGTTCATGGCCTGTGTTGAGGTGAGCATACCCTGAATATGTCATTACAGGTAATTTTCGGTGTCCCAAGCAGTAGGAGTGGGAGAGGCAGGAGTGCTTTGAGAACTATGGAAGTTAGAGGAGTTGTTTTCTTGAGGAGGTAACATTTTTGTGAATCCTTGAAGGATGCCCAGGAAATATCCAAGTTACCCAAGTGAGGGAGAGGGCTTAGGGCAGAGGGACAGCCTGTGTTCAGGCCCAGAGGTTAGAGGAGGCTGTGTGTGCAGGGCAGCAGAGGCAGCAGGCCCTGGATGATGAGTGAGAGGTGCCAGAGGAACCTGAGAGCTAGGCATGGGCCAGATCTCCCTGCTGGGAGGATGTGCAACTTTTCCTATGGAGCAATGGGAAGCTCCTGGAGACCCTAAAGAAGGCCAGGGGCGTGCATATTAGAGAAATGATCAGGGACCATGAATGGGTGCAGGAAGCCCATGTTGCATACTTTGTCACCACCACCACCACCACCACCATCTTCTGAGAACCCAAGAGCAGCCATGCTCTGAGGAGGGGGTTGCCATTCACTTTCACTCAGCTTTACACTGAGTCAAGGGAGGCATAGTTACCCCTATTGTCCAAATAGGCACAGAGGTTTAAGTGAATTAGCCAGGGCCATCCATGGACCATGGTGAAGTCATAACAAGGGTGAAAACTCATCTTGGTTTGCCAGAAACATTGTCAGTTTTAGGTGCTGAAAGTCTCTCGTCCCAGGAAACCCCCTCAGCCCTGGGCAGATAGGGACATGTGGTGACTCTAACATAATTTATGTCTCTTTTCAGAGACAGGCCCATATCCCTCTCATGGAAGCCCTCGCTGACCCCGTCCCCTGGGGCCAGACCTGAGCCATCCCTCTGGACACATCCCCTTGGAGCTGGGAAAGGGCGGGGAGCGATGTCGGGATGTTGCCAGGAGAGTTCCCGGGTGTAGGAGCTATTTGTCATCACCTCGTTAGAAGGGTGCCAGGTTCCTAAATATTGCCTGCGATTTTGCTAAATGTATCTTAACAGGAGTGGTGTAAACGCTGTCAGAGATAGAGGGGAGAGTGATGGTGCCATCCAGGATAATGAACTGCTTAGTTAAGATGGATCCATCTGCACTCCTGATCCACTTCTGGATACCGCGCTTAGTGGGGCTCACGCATCAAGGCTGACTGGTGGCAAATTTAATGCCCTGAAAGACAGAGCTCCGTCTTCAGCTGGTGGCTGAGTAATTGGTGGATTTGCTTCTCTAAGGAACGGTGTTGAGTTGTACCCAAAAGGAAGGTGGCAAGGTGGCCTCTGCTTCTGGCCTCCCAGGTTCAGGCTCAGTTAGCATCTGATATGGGGTTAGTTGGAGCAGGAAGACCCCCAAAATCAAGCTCCCTTCTCATTTTACAGATGAGGAAACTGAGGCCCAGAAAGAGGGAAAACTTGCCTGAGGTCCCAGCGCTGGGTGGCAGTGTTGCTGAGACCAGAACTCACCTCTCCTCTGCTCTTCACCGCTGTGCCCCTGGCTTCCCCCACCCATGCCTGCTCAGCTGTGCCTCCTCATTCCCAGGGGCTCCATAGGAGGGATGAACCCCGAAGTGCTTCCATTCAGAAACCTCTCCAGGAGGGTCCCCAGCAGAAGCCTTCTTGAGCCTCCTCTCTAGTTTTATGTCCTCTGCCTCGGGGGAGGATCTCACTTTGTGGGTCTCCTGACTTTGACCCCAGCCTGGATGAGATGTCTGGCTGAGCTGGTCATCTCTGAATCTTCTCTTCTCTCCAGTCAGCTTCCAGATGCCAGTCTCTGCTCTTTCAACCTCTACCTTGGAGCTGTCTTTCCTAGACTGGAGAGTGGAATGCTGGAGGGAGTGCAGGCAAGGGAAGGGGGTTGGCGGGAAGCATGGTGCCACCTCGCTCTGATCCAGGATGTCCTGTTGTAGAGCTTGCGTTGAATGAAGCCCTGGACCATGCTTTACCACTTTGGACCCTGTGATTATTCCTGCATCCACATTACACATGGGGAAACTGAGTCCCATGGCAGTCCCATAACTTGCCCAGGTCGCTACTGAATGCTAGAGTGAGAAACTTGATTCTATCGAAAGACTTCAAATTCTGGGGAGGTACATGAGTGGAGAAGAGCCAGGAAGGATGGGGAGGAGATTTTCAGAAAAAGAATCCGTGCAGGGTATCTGGAAGATGATGGAATTTTGTGAGATCAGGGCTGGGGGAATATTAATTGGACCTAGAGGAGAACTTTTCCTGTGTTTTTCTCTTGGAAACAGCTCCCTTGCTATATGAACCCTTGCCATCTCCTCTCCTGTGTGTGTCTGTGTCTCAGAGGTGTCTTCTCACCTGTGATCCAGGTGTTGATTGGTGCTGTCATAGCCTTGCCTGGCACATCTGTTGGAAAATTTCCTTGCTTTCCACCTTCTCCCTCCTCACCCCGGCCAGAGAGCCCACCTCCAGACCTGAGACTTAGACCCCACACATCACCTGATGTTTGTCCTGGCCTTGGATAAGAAGGGTGGAGCCCACAGCTCATTGCCAGGCTGTGACCTCAAGCCCTGAGGCAGTAGGGTCTCCCCTCTGCCCACCATCTCTCACGTGAGCCTGGCCCCAACCCCAGGTCTCTCTGTTTATGGTTCCTATCATTCAGTGTGTAATTCTGGGTCAGTCCTTTCCCCACTCACCTGGCCCAGCTCCTGCACTGGCTTCCCTGTCCTGTCTGAGAGCCAGCAGCTGGTGAAGACTCAGTGGCAACTGATGGAGCTGCAAATTGGGGGATACCACCCAGAATTCCCAAGAGACCCCATCAAGTAGTATGTTCTGCTCCAGCCAGTAGAAAGAAGTGGTAGAAAGAAGTTGGCTTTGGAGCCAGATAGCTCTGGGTTCAGATCCCAGCTTGGCTGCTCTGTCCATGAGGCATGGAACGAGGTGCTCCATAGCTCTGAACAGTAGCTCGTCCCTGTCTGTGACAGAGGCATATTTACAGGAGGGTACGAGGACCCAAACTGCCTGTGCCCATGAACGCTCAGAATGCATCGCTTATTGTATTCATATTTTAATACTCTACTGATATTAATGGAATTCATATTCCAGAAGGAGAGGCAGATGTGCAAACAGACAATTGCACTCCAGTGTGACATACTCATGGTCGTGGCATCGTACAAGGCACTGGTTGCTGCCTGAGCTGCTGAAAAAATGGGAGTGAGAGTGCTGGGAAAACTAAGTGACACATGCTCAGGCAAGGAGTTTTAATCCTTAGAGCTAAACCTGTCTCTGCAGCCTGGAAACCCCACTCCCTCAGCTTCCTGCGGGGATGAGAAGGGGAGTGCCCAGCTACGAGCATTTCTCCTCCTGGCTGCTACCGTGACTCCAAGTAGGGCCATCCCTGGAATGGAAGGCACAGTCACTCCTGCCTCGGTTTACAGTGGTGTTTCCCGACATCTGTTTTCAAGGACTCCAGCAGGGCTGAGACTAGGGTGAAGCTAGCCAGGTGCACAGCGGGTAACATTCAAAGAGCCACCCACTCACTCTCAGGATGGTGCAATGAGACGGTGTCCTTTAATTTTGCACTGCAGGCCCCTCGCTTGTCTCACTGTATTCGCTCCCATTCCTGGCTCAGGTTCTACAAGATGCTCTGAAAAAGATGGGCTCCAGAGTGTAAAATATGAAGAAAAATTTCCCACTCTGGCCCAAACTTGGAGGGTCACAAGGCACTGTGAGCACACACTCCAGCTTCAGGGCCTTTGCGCTTGACATGTCTTCTGTCTGGAATGCTCTCTCCTCAGTACCCCTATGGCTCACACCTTCCTTTATTCCAGCCTCCTCAGAAGGGCCTCCCAGGGCCCCTCTGGCTAAAGAAGCCCCTCCCCCATTGCCTTCTATCACCTCACTCTGCTTTGCTTTTCCTCATTATGTTTATCACCACTGGACATATTTTCCATCATTTATTTGATTATGGGCTCTTCTGCTAAACTGGCAGCTCCATGAGGACAGGGACGTGTCTATTGTTACTGATATGTCCCCATTGCCTACAACGGTGCCTGGTACGGAATAGATTCTCAATTAATTTGTTTTTCATGCATAAAGGAAAGACAGGAAGAAGGAAGGAGAGAAAGTTAAGAGAAGTCCTGAAGGGAAGAACGGGTTTAATTATACTTAACCCAATATCTCTTAAAATTCATGGATGTTGGAAATCATGTTTTCCTGCCAGACATGGTGGCTCATGCCTGTAATTCTAGCACTTTGAGAGGCCCAGGCGGGCGGATCACTTGAGCTCAGGAGTTTGAGATCACCCTGGCCGACATGGTGAAACCCCATCTCTACTAAAAATACAAAAATTAGCTGGGTATGGTGGCAAGCACCTGTAATCCCAGCTACTCAGGAGGCTGAGGCAGGAGAATTGCCTGAACCCAGTAGGTGGAGGCTGCAGTGAGCCAAGATCACAACACTGCACTCCAGCCTGGATGACAGAGTGAGACTCTGTATCTCTCTCTCTCTCTCTCTCTCTCTCTCTCTCTCTCTCACACACACACACACACACACACACACACACAAAGAAATCATGTTTCCTGAAACACTGGTAAGAAGATCCCTATTCTCTGCACACTCTGGGAAAAGCTGTCTTGTCTTAACCTGTCAGAGCCGCCCCACTCCTGCACACACCTCCTGATTCACCTCTAAGACTGAGTGTGTACGCAGTGGGCTCTCTGATCTCACCCTGGCATGCCTCTGTGAATTCTACTGCCCCAGACATCTGCTGCACCTGACAGTGCTCCTAACACTACCACCCAATCACCAGAGCTGCAACCACTCCCCTACTTGCCCTCCCCGCCACCGCCACACTTACACTTGCAATTCCCTCATGGCTTGCCCACAAATGATGACCCTCCATCCCGCCCTGCCTGCCTCACAGGCACACACCATCTGCACCCACCTCGGGCTGCTCAAAGATTTATGCATCTGAGAATATGTCCTTCCCTCCTCTTTCCAGTGGGAGGAGGACCTTCATGAGCCTTGATCTCATCAGCCATCTGGACTGATGATGCTCAACTCATAACTATATCTGCAAAGGTGAGAGAGAGCCCAGGGGAGGGCAGCCTCACTGGAAGATTGAGCCACGTGGCTCAGAATTGTGGCCATGGGGTCAGGTCCTCAACTCCTATCACCGTTCCTGCCACAATGCCCATCCTCCGTCTTTAGGGCTGGAAGAAAAAAGTATGCAGGCTGCAGATGTACAGTGTTTGCCACTTTCTCTCACCTCTTCTGAGAGGCTGTAATAGCGTGGTGGTTGTCATGGAGCCCGAAGGTTTGGGTTTGAATTCCAGCTCTGTAACTTGCAGCTGTGTGATCTGGCAGGGGACTTCACTTCTTGGTTCACTCACAGAAAGTGGGAATCATAATAGTTCCTCTCTCCTAGGAGTGTCCTGGTGATTAAGTGAGTAGATGCATATCATATCAAGTGCTTAGCCCAGTGCCTGGCACAAAGCAGGTGTGGACATGTGAGCCAGTATCACGATGTTACACTCGGGCTTGGCTTGCCCGGAGGTCTCCCTTTCCGTGGGGTCTGTCCTCCTGAAGGTGGCCTCCTTGTTTGTCATGCCCCATGGCTGGGATCATCCAGGCTGGATCAGGTTCCCTCTGTGCCCACCCACAGGCCCCCGTCCGCCTACCTAGAGGCTGGCTGGTCACCTGAGTGGTGACTGTGTTGGGCATCTCTGTCTCGCCCTCACTGCTTGTTCCTGGAGGGCCGGGCAATGCCTGGGTCTCTGCTTCCCAGATCCTGGCCCCAGGCCCGCACAGGGTAGGTGGGAGTGAACTGGGGTTGAGTAAATGAGGAAAGGAGGATCCGGATTGGTCCTTCTGATCTTGGAAGTTGGACCGGTTGGTTCTGGTCGTGGCTTTGTCAGACCAAGTGGGCTCCAGGGCTATCCAGGAGCTTGACCTCTGGCCTAAGTTACAGGCCACCCTGGAGTGAGCCCCATGCCTTGCCCCTCACCCTGGAGGCTGGGTCCTGAAGCCGTGGACCATGCAGGTCCACTCTGACTCCAACTTCCAAATTGATCCTCTCCAGGTCCATTTGTTTGTTTTGTTTTTTGTTTTCCTGGAGTGTTGTAACCATTGAGTTCCAGGCAGGGGTCAGGCCCATGGGCTCCATCTATTCAGCTTGCCTGCACAATTGAAATCTTCGAACCCATCCTGGCTAGTTTTCTCATTAAGACTATCGGACTGGATTGATCCATTAGATCAATGACTGGACATCAGCCAGCAGGAAGCCGATCAGATGAGCCTGGATGATCAGCCCAGGAATGAGGTTCTCCTCGGAACTGTGGTGAAGGTCCAGGCCTCTGGGATGGGGCTAGTGGAGGCAGAGGAGTGGGTTAGAGGCCTCACCAGACTGGACTTTGGTGTGGAGAGAGCAGTGTCCCCAAGGTGTGGCTACCAGGGCAAGAGTCCCAGCGTCTGCTCCAGGCACTCCCAGGGGCAGCTGGTAGTAGTCCAGGAAGCATCACCTGGTGTTTGCAACGAGTTCAGACTCCTCCCCAGATAGTGGGTCTATAATGGACTTCTCTAGCGTATCACCACTGCCATGGCCAAGGCTTGGACCCGACCCTCCCTTTAGGTGGCAAAGTATGTGTGGTGGGAAAGCCAATGGCGGGTGTTAAGGAAGCCAGTGGTGGTTTCCCAGGGCTCTCTTTTTACCAGGAGTCATTTGTTTATGAGGTTGGAAATGGAGGAGTATGGGCACTTAGAACACCATGTCCCAGTGTGTATTTCTCAGATCCTGGCTGCGTAGGATGGTGATGGGGCTTAAGGGGTGGCTGAGCGACCCATATTCAAATAGGTTTGGAAATGCCAAGTAAATACATTTCGGCATTCATTTCCTGCAGGACCGAATAGATGAATCATGAATGCCACAACTCTAAAAAGGGGTGGAGGGGCGATGTTGGGGCACAGAAGCCTTCTCTGGGGTATCTTATAGAAATACATTGAGGCTGTTCTTGGAGGTGTCAGCAGGTCCTACCTTCAGGGAAAAATGTGTCCCAAGCAGAAGTGTTTTTGGTTTGGAGGGATCCATTGGAGCCAGGGAGGCAGCCAAAAAGGAGATGTTGAAGAGACGGAAGAAGAGGGTGATTGGCTCCATTTGGGCCTGCAGTCACCATTCACAGAAACCACAGTGTGAACAGCGTCACTCAAAGTTGTGCAACTACAGACCCCAAACTTCCCTCCTCTGTCTGCTGTCTCCCTGGCCCTGCCCTCATCAGCCCAGCCCCCCTGATCTGCTCGTGCCCTTACCACCCCTTTCTCCTCTCTTCTGTAGGCTACCTGACAGTCAACATTGAGCCTCTCCCACCTGTGGTGGCTGGAGACGCCGTGACTTTGAAGTGTAACTTCAAGACAGATGGGCGCATGCGGGAGATCGTGTGGTACCGGGTAAGTCACTACTACTGCCCCCTTCATGCCCATGGCCAGGACTGGTGTGAGGTCCTCAGAGCCCTCTGGACACCCTCACTGGTGTGGCTATGACCTCAGCCCTGACCCAGTCCTGAGTTGTCCTGGGCATCTGCTGGGTCCCCGCCCTCTGCTGACACCCTCCTTGGGTACTAGCCATCCCTTCTACCCTCAGGACTGATCTGGTTTCCACCTTCTTTGTGCTCCTATTATGCCCCTATGCTTGGAAAACTCCATTAGGCAAAGTAGAAGTTACTGAGAACACCCTGGACACTGGGCACAGTGTAATCACAAGTGATATCTGATGGTGGAATTTTGAGCATGAGGCTTCAGATAATGTTTTTGGCAAGGGAGAGAGAAAAACAGGAAGGCTTCCTGCCTTTTGCAAAATCAAATCACAGAGATAGTCTGCCACCTAATCTGACTACATATAGGACTAATCCTGGTGTCTGGCACCATCTGAGAAGGGAATTGGTTAGAGATGAGCAGGTACCCACCTGCCCAGGGCCCAGGTGTTGGCACCAGGAAGAACAGCTTGGAATCTTGAGCACAAGGGGCCTTTTCAACCACTGAGTGAAATCTTCTTGTGTCTGGATGGGGCATCCCAGTCTTCTATCCCTTTGCCACAAAGGAATTGGGGCTGGGCTCAGAAGGTCCAGCGGGCAGTGATGCTTTTCTTCCAATGCATGCTCGAGTGTGCACAGATAAAGGCACCACCATCCTGGGGGAGAACTCCTCTTCTGTCATCTAAACAGGGGTTGGCAACATTTTTTGGTGAAGACTGAGATTGTAAATATTCTCCTGTCTGCCAAACATTCAGTCTTGGTTACAGTTACTCAACTCTGCTGATATGGCATCAAAACAGCCACAGACAGTGTGTAAATGAAAGGGCATGGCTGTGTGTCAATGAAACTTTACTCATGGGCACCAAAGTCTGAATTTTGTACAAGGTTCACGTGTCATAATTTCTTCTTCTTTTTATTTTTTTTCAATGATTAAAAAAGGTAAAAACTGTTCTTAGCTCGCTGGCTGTACAGAACAGGCTATAGAATGACTTGGTTCATGGGCTATAGTTTGCAAATCCCTGATCAGAAACCACGCTTTCCTAATCTTTGTTGCCCTTTCTTCAAATGAAATGGATGGATAGCACAGTTAGGTGGAGCTGTTCTGGAGGAAGTGATGGAGCGTGGAAGAGAGGGCAAGGAAGGTGGGGGGTGGGCACCAAACTGTGATTCAAGATCTAGAGCTGGCTCCTCTGCTCCTTGGAGCTGTCACCACATCTACACACAGAGCATGGAAACTCAGTGTTAGAGGAATCCCTGGGGCATGCGTGCTGTTCATAGTCTTGACTCAGAACAGCTCTCTTCAGTCTCCTTCTTGCTCTTCGTCCAGGTGAGCTTTGAACCAGCCTGTCTTGGCTGCTCTGCTTTGCATTTTCGGTCTCTGATTCATGGTTTGCTTGTTGTTGCTATTTTGTTGGCTGTGATCTGCACTCCTTCTAATCAAAAATCGTAGTTCTCTATTTCAGCATTGCAGTCTCTCCTGTTTAGAGTTAATTCTAGTGCCCTCCACCCAAGCTCTTCAGGTAGCCTGGGCCTCACAGGTGTGAACCTGACATCCAGCACCCTAGAGGGTCCCAGCCTTAAGGAAGGGTGCCATCCTAGATAGATCAGTGGGCCTAGAGAAAGTCAAGGCATATGTTAAATAGTGCCATGAACTGAATCACTAAGAGGTGTATTTACAGGATATGGGAACTGCTTGGCTGACACAGGCTGGGAGCATCTCATTAGCACCTGGCAGAAGGACAGGGATAAATTAACTCCAGCTCACTGCTGATGATGGGACCACATCTCTCCCTCAGCCATCCCATAGATGGGATCAGAGGGAGGGGTGGTGAAAGACAGATAGAAATATGGAGACCCAGTGGGAACAGTTAATGGAGCGAAATGGAAGGAAGTTTGGAGATGGGAAAATAGCAGTGGGCACCTCATTGCCTTCCAAGCTCTTGAAGCAACTGTCCTCCCTCCGGTTTGAAATCGAATGTTACCATAGTCACAGTGGTGAAAATCTCCCTGCAGAGGCTCCTGCTGGAGTTATGGGCAATGCTAGTGCCAGGCTGTGCCCAGGTGTAGAAGCCAGGAGCAGGTTTCCACATGGCTTGACTTGATGTTCTTGAAGATGGTGAGCAGGACTGGGGCAGGAGGATCCATGTCCTGGGCTGGACAGAGACTCTCCTTTTTCTTCGCCATCCTCCGGTAGGGAGACCCTCCTCTCTCCCCCACTCTTGCTGCCTAACCTTGATGCCACTGGTAGTTTTAAGAATCAGTGGCATCTCTTACCATTGTCAGGCGCTGCATATCGGGCCATGGTAGGCTGCACTAATTAATTTATTTTATTTCATTTCACATCCTTTGACTGAGGGCCTCTGGAGCAGGCATATGCAGATGTATGCAAATCACATGCAAATCACCCACTAGAGCCAAATGCCTGGGCCCTTGTAATTCTGTAGCTGGACGGAGGTGGTGGCTCAGCTGACTGGTTACTGTCCTCAGGTCTCAGGGAGCCCACGTGCCCGCCTATGATGGGAAGGATGGGGGCAGAGGAAGGAAGGAAATTCCAGGGAAGGGCTCCGTGTGGCCAGTTTTTGCTTTCTGCCACTCTAGCTTTCTCTAGTGATTGTCTCTCTTCCCAAAGAGGCAGCTGAAGGGAGAGAGATAAGAGCCTACCAAGATGGGGGCTCCAGGAGTCAAGGTCAGGGCAGGGCTTCCAGAGGGAATGGGAGCAGCAGCAACAGGAGCTCCAGTCTCCTTCTCCAGCCAGACCCTCCTCTGACCCCTTCCTCCCCTGCCAGACGAACCCCCCACTGTGGCTTCCTTCCCCATCTCCCTCTCCCTGCAGCCTGCCCCCCTCCTCCAAGCAGGGAGCTGCCGAGTGCTGTTTGTTTTCTGTACGTGTGTTTGCTTCCCGTCCCAGCTTCCTTTCTCCATCCTCCGTGAATGAGCTTACAGAGCCCGGCTTGGAAGGAAATGAATAGATTACACAGGCCCAGTCAGGACTGTGTCTCCAACCCCGTTAGAAGGAAGAAGCAGGGCATTGTGATGAGGCCGCCACTGCCTGCTCAGCACAGTGGGCACAAAATGGCCCAAAACATGTGTCAAGCCCAGCAGCCTCCCCTCTGGTCCTAAATACATTATCTTAGCAAAGGGATCATCCTGAGCTGTCAGAAAACATCATGAATGCATTGGATTCTTTGGGTAAATCAGGGCAGCTGATGAAATTATCTGAAGCCATAGGGATCACCTAACCTTGGAGCTAACAAAACCTCTGGCTGGATATTTGGGAAGGTCTTGCTTGTGGACCCCTCAAGGGAGGGGAAGGAAATTGGGAGGAAGTGGCAAGAGCCTGACTCTTGGACACTTTACCCCCATGGTCTGGCCAAGTGGGGAGGAGCTCAGCCCGTTTGTAGAATAAGATGCCAAAACTATGAGAATAGACTCAAGGAAGTATGTGTAATCATAGCCCCTTGGTCTGGGTTGTCCAATATGGTAGCCACCAGTCACACGTGGATGTTAACATTTAAATTAAATCAAATTAATTTTAAAATTCATTTCCTCAGTCAGACTAGCCACATTTCAAGTGCTCACTAGCCACCTATAGCTGGTGGCCTCCATATTGGACAGATGAAGTATAGCACGTTCCCATCACTGCAGGAAGTTTCACTGGATAACCTGCTGTAGAACATTGAGATTTTCTTTTGCAGCCTCTGGAATACACTGTGCTCACCTGACAAGAGAATATCAGTGAGTGCTCATTGAGTCAGTTTTCCAGGCAAACTTGCCCTGAAATGAATTTTAGTAAGATGGATCTCATTTGGTAACCTGACATCATTAGATCGTGTGTGTGTATGTGTGTGTGTGTGTGTGTGTGTGTGTGTGTGTGTGTGTGTGTGGTGGGGGAGGGTGAAAAAAGGGAGATGGTCATCATGCTCATATCACTTCTTTGAAAACATAAAGATGTCAAGAGAGTTGTCATCCCTCTAAGGTGCTGAGTATCGTAGTTGTCTATTAAAGCCCTGTCCAACTTGAGGATGCTTTTCACCATCCCCCTCTGCTTTCTCCACTGTTACCTGGGTTCATCTCCCAGATTTGAGTGTCCAGGCTTCATCTTCACAGCTCATATAGATAAGCTCCAGAGAGCTTTTTTTTTTTTTTTTTTTTTTGGCTAATAGAGTAGGGGTGCAATTCCATACTTCACCAGTAGGAGGCTGTCAGCTAATAACTAATCTACCCTAGCACTTAAGTTGGGACTTGGTTCAAGAAAATGAATAATAAATAATGTTCTTTACTTAATCATTCCTATTTACATCTGTAACTGGGGACTTATTTATTAATGCTGCTTATACTAATTTGAGTGGCTGACATTATTGAGCCTTTACTATGTGTGAGCACTAGATCAAGTGCTTTACATACGTGATGACATTTCATTTTCATATTTTCACTGAAAGGTAGATACTATGATTAATTCTATTTTCCAGATGAAGAAACTGAGGCCATTCGAAGAGACTGTGCCTCAGGTCATGTTGCCTTCCCTGACTTCTCCAGAAAGCTGTAGGCACACCCTCCTCCATGAATCCTCTGTGTGGGTCTTTACACTAGTGCTTACCTCATCATGTCAAAATACCTGCCCCTGGACCATGACTATCTGAAGAGCAAAGACTATGTCTTTTCTCCTGCTGTATTCTTGACACCTAGAGCAGAGTCACCTCAGTGAACATTTGCTAAATTAACAAATCATGGAGCTATAATGTGCACCTGTTGACAGACCATGCTATGTAGCCCCCTTCTGTCTCATGTGGGCATCTGTGTAATGTTGATAGTATCTGTTGGTCAGGGGGTGGGGAGTGTGGGTCTTTGGATACTCAGGGGGCTTTGTTAAGTATGAAGGAAAAGGGAACATTTCTTATTAGGAAACACTGTCTGAACTCATTTGGTTGGAGGCCGCCTGCCCAGCAGGCAAAGCCGAAGGTCTGTTTATATCATGGAACTCCATTAAACAGCCACAGAGAATCATGGGAGTTTAACCTTTTACAGCAGTTTTTATCATCCCTCCTTTGTTTTCGCTCCTTCTTTTACAATTTGTTCCCAGGAGCCACTCTGGGCCCAGGTTACAAGGCCACAGAAAAGAGAGCCAGATAGAGAGAGAAGGAGATCTACAAACAGTGATAACATCCCTGCTTTCAGTACCCCCTTATCTCACCTTTTTCACCATGTGGGAAGATGCATACCTGGGTGTGTGTTTTGTGGTGCAGATGATGCGACCTCGCCAGGTGATCGTCCCCTCTGGGTTCTGCTGGATGCCTCTGCAGTGAGGGTTTGTGGTTGCTTGGGACCATTTGAAAAGGAATTGAGACTAGAGGCTGGGAAGGCTGAGGTAGGAAGAGAGAGGACTTGAGCATCAGAATACCTGTGTGTGAGTTTGACCTTGGGTGGTGACCTAACCTTTCAGCCTTTTAGAAACTTCACCTGAAATTGGGCATGAAAACATGTATTTTGTAAGCTTAAATGAGATAATGTCTGCAACCAAAAGACCCCATTGTTCAGCTCATTGTGGCACCTATTCAATGATAGCTATTGTCATTTCATGTCTGTTGATAGCTTACAGGATCTAGAGAGGGAAATTATAGAATAAGAGAGGAAGGTATTTGGGGAGGATCACCACGGTTAGATTCCTTGAATTCCATCCTACCACCTGCATTCCCAAGGGATATGGGCAGAGACAACGCTTTAAATGGTTATGCTGGTGAACTCACTGGGTTTCAATTCTTGGAAACCCAGTGGCTTAACACAGTTAAGCCATTTCAATGGATTTTAGCTCTCCCTGAAACAGGGAGCTATTTCAAAATGGCTTTACTATCATTGGCTCTCTCTCAGTCCCAGCCCTTCACAATGTTTCATTATTTGAAGCAAAACTGAAAATGATGATCCTAAGGAGACAGGAGACAATACAGTCCAACCATATCATAAGGGCAAGAAGGTAGGTACACTCTCGGGTGACCAAGAGAGACCAGCACCAAGGTCCCAGAGGATGGGTCTAGACAACCCCTGTGGCCCTTCTTGCTTGGCAGCCACTCATCCTGGCTGCTCTTTGCTACTCCTCTGACCCCACATTCTGATCTTGAGTTCAGATCTTACAGATATAAGTCTGGAAAAGGATGTGAGTGAGGAAGACAAAAGCCAGGGTTGAGCCAACCCAACTTGCCTTGTCTAGGCCTCCTTCCCCAACCCCTGGCCTTCCAAAGAGCCAGGTTCTCCCTGATGAGGTATGTCCAGTGCTCAGTCTTATCATATCAGTCACATGGGAAGGAAGAGAAGGCAGCCAGAGAGGGCCCACCAAACAATAGTTGATTTTACAACAAATGTAATAACACATAAAGAGGAAATAAGAACAAGTTCCCAGTTCTACTTCCATTGTAATCTGTATTCGTCTGTTCTTATGCTGCTATAAAGAACTGCTTAATACTGGGTAATTTATAAAGGAAAGAGGTTTAATTAACTCACAATTCTGCAGGGCTGGGGAGGCCTCAGGAAACTTACAATCATGGTGGAAGGGGAAGCGAACACGTCCTTCTTCACATGGTGGCAGGGAGAAGTGCCAGCAGGGGAAATGCCAGGTGCTTATAAAACCATCATGTCTTGTGAGAACTCACTATCATGAGAACAGCATGGGGAAAACCATCTCCATGATCCAATCACCTCCCACCGAGTCCCTTTCACGACACATGGGGATTATGGGAACCACAATTCAAGACGAGATTTGGGTGGGGGCACAGCCAAACCATATCACAATCCTTTAATTCAACCCCAAGGAAAACTCCACCCCTAACTACAGCTGTTAAGTTGTAACCATCCAGACTCATCACACTGAGCTCCTCCTCCTGGGGATGGGGTGATGGGAGAAACCTTCAGCTCCCTCTAGAGGCCAGAGTGTGAATCACAATCATTGCAGCCCTGATCCTTGATCTTTAATGGAAGTTCTATTGGAAACCGGCAGGGGTCCCTCACTCTTGACACCTCATTAGACTTTTCAGAGGCCACTAAAAATACACTGTTGCCTGAGACTCATTCTACAGTTATTGAATCTGAATTTCCAGGACTGGAGCCTCAAGGCATTTGTACTTTTAACGAGTTCCCCAGATGACAGTGACGCACTCAACCCAGCCAGAGAGCATGTCATGGCGTTTGTGAAACTCTGATAGAGGGAGCTGTTCCATGCACTCATCCAACATTAATTCAACACATATTTATGAAACCAGGATGGTTCTAGGCACTGGGATTTCATCAAGGAAGAAGACAAGATCCTGTGCTCACACAGTTTACCATGGGGGAGGAGTTAAAAAGATAAACAAATAAGAAAGATACCAGCTAATGATAAGCGCAGTGCATATAATTAAAATCGAGTGGTGGGATAGAAAGGGATTGTGTGGTCAGGAAAAGACATTTAAGCTGAGATCGCAAAGGCAACAGGAAACCTACCATGCCAAGGGAAGAAGGCAGAACAATCCAGGCAGAGGGGAAAGCAAATGCAAGACAGTTCTGTGGGAAAAAGTTTTGTGTGTTCAAATAACAGAAAGTGCATGTGGCTGGAACAAAACGAATAGGGGGTGATGTTGGAAAAATGGGCAGAGACCATTCATACCGGGCCCTGTGCCATAAGAAACTGAATCTGGAGTTATTCTAAGGGCACCAGGAAGCATTGAGTTTAAGCAGAGAAGTAACAGGATCTGGTTTACTTTATTAAAAAGGTCACTTCTGGGTGGAGAATGGTTTGCAGAGGAGGTGAGAAACTGGCAGCAGAGGGGTCACTTGGAGGTTAGAATAGTTCAGGCAAGAGGCAACAGTGGTTTGGTTGACTACCAGGATGGTGGTAGTGGAGATGATGGAAGGGAAAAATGTTCTGCTTATGATTTGCAGGTAGAAGTTAAGGGCTTGCTAACATGTGGAAGGGATGAGAGAAGGGGGGATTCAGGATGACTCCCTGCTTTGGGGCTTCGGCTGGGTTTGCAGGAGCAGTGCTATTTAATGAGACAGGGAGGACAGGACAGGAGAAGCAGGTTGCAAGGTGATATGGTTTGGCTATGTCCCCACCCAAATCTCAGTTTGAATTGTAATAATTTCCATGTGTCAAGGGTGGGGCCAGGTGGAGATAATTGAATCATGGGGGCAGCTTCCCCCATACTGTTCTCCTGGTAGTGAATAAGTCTCATGAGATCTGATGGTTTTATAAATGGGAGTTCCCCTGCACAAGCTCCTCTTGCCTGCCACCATGTAAGAGGTGACTTTGATTCTCATTTGCCTTCCACCATGATTGTGAGGCCTCCTCAGCCATGTGGAACTGTGAGTTCATTAAACTGTCCTTTTATAAATTACCCAGTCCCAGGTTTGTCTTTATTAGCAGTGTAAGAACAGACTAATACACAGGGACAGGCGTCAAGCACTCTCTGTTGGCCATGCTAAGCTGGGAGTGCCTCTAAGACATGGAGATGGAGCTGCTGCAGCTGCTGTTGAGGCCACAAATCTGGAATGTTGGGGAGAGGTGAAGCCTGGAGACTTATACTTGGCATTGTCAGAGAATGGATGGTACCCAGTGCTAGACCCTTGGGCACTCCAATATTTAGAGATAGAAAAGTAGACCAACAGAGAGGCTGAGAAGGAGGAGGAACAGCCAGCAAGATGTGAAGACGGTGAGGAGAGTGGAGTGTCCTGGATTCCAAGAGAAGAAAGTGGTTTCAGAAATAACATAGTCAGCTGTCAGCTAGCTGTGTCTCACACTCCAGTGAGTGACTTGAGAGCAGAGAAATGACCATGAACTTGGTAACATATGGAGCCCACTGGGGACCTGGGCAAGGGCAGAGTCCTTGGAGGTCCTGGGGGCTAATGCCTAGCTAGAGTGGGCTGAGGGGTGCATTGAGATCAGCAGTAACATGGCCTTGAGATTTTGTCTAGTAAAGAGTTTTGAGCTTGAACATCTGAACAAACCTTTGCAAGTAACATGAAGACCCAATTGCTTCTATTGAATCCACTCCTATTTGCATGTCATTCATAAAATTCCAAGCCCACTGTCTTTTCCTACCATCCTTAGCCTTTCAGTCTGGGACTGGTGACAGCCTCGCTCTCCTCATCGAGAATGTGAAAGTGGCAGCCGAGAGGGTTTAGGGGATTCTAGTGTAATTGAAAAATGCATTTGGTATTTGAAAGAAAAATCCTGCTCTACCATTTAATTAACTCAGTGGCCTTGGATGACAACTATTCCCAAAACTTCCTAGGCACAGTACACAGGTCTGAAGGTATAAAGAAGGACAGGTGGGCCCACTCCCCTCGAGGGGAGTGCTTCCCGTCCAGTTGCCCATCATCAAGTTGTTAAGTTCTGTTTCATCATCTGGCCAATGGGCTTGACTGCACTTTCCCTAAGGATCTCACAAAGATTTGTGCAAAACAGACGAAAAGCCCCACAGACGAGCTGCTTCTGTCCCCCGTGGCGCAGGGGAAATAGGCTTCACATATATTACTTCATCTTCTCTTTTCTGCCTGGGCAAATCTTACTCATTCTCTCCTCTATGAAGCCTTCTGACCCCTCTCACCAAAGCAGAATTAAGAGATCACCTGCTGTGTTCTCTCAGCGTTTTGTACATTCTTCGATTAGAGAGACAGCACCTGGTAGCTTAGTTATTCATCTTTGCATCTCTTGCGGAGTTTTATTTTTCCGCTTCTCCTATGTGTCATTCATAAAATTACAAGTCCATTGTCTTTAGCCTTTTAATCTGGAACTGGTAGCAGCCTTGCACTCCTACTTGAAAATGTGAAAGTGGCTTCCCAGAGAGTTTAGGGGATTCCAATGTAATTAAACAATATATTTGGTATTTGAAAGAAAGATCCCGCTCTAGCCCTTCATTTATGAATGATCCTTGGGCCAGGGATTCTATGTGGGGGCCTCAGGGTCCCTAGGAAATATGTGGATGGGCTTCTGGGGGTGCTCAAAACCCCAGAAAATATGCCTAATATGTTGTGTGTGTTTTTGTGGGAGAAAGGTGCAGAATATTCTCAAAGGACTCTGTGATGCCCCCATGCCCCAACTGAAAAACCCAGGAAATGCAACAGCAGGCATGCAGGTGTTCGCTGAGTGTGAAATGTGTAGGGCATCTCATTATCTCCACTCTTGGGTCATCAAGGTCCATATTTAGGTTGGCTCTACCAGACCCTGTAGCTGCGAGGTTGTGCCAGATGGCCCATGAGTGGTCCACGAGCTTCCAAGGAGTGCAGTGCGGAATGGGGGTGAGAGGTGAGGCAGTCAACCTTAGGCAGGAAGAGCTGCTGTGTGATTGGGATCCGTCCAGGCACCACAGCTCAGTCAGCCTGGATTTGTGCACAGGTGCCCTTGGACGGGAAGAGGAGATAAGAAGCAGGGTGGTGGGGGAAGGCTGGCTTTGGCCACACGTCACTGTTCTCCCTGGCTTGAAGGGGAGGGGTTTTTGACCAAGCAAATCCATCTTCTCTTGGGGATTAAGATCAGTTTCTGATAATGGCAAGGAGACTACTTCCCTGGTCCACACGGGGTTGATAAGAGCTCTTGGCTCCCAAACTCTTGAGAGGGGGTGCCAACAGCTGAAGTGGACAACCAAATAACCAGGTGTTTTATTGGACCACATGCAGAGTCCACCAGTGATGGGCTCCCACACTGGATGGGTGAGAAGGACATGGCATATCTAAGGATAACACACTGATGGCTCAGCTCACTTCACTTACCAAGAAAAGTAAAGAGCAAGGGCCTGGGACACACCATCCTGCTGTGTGATCTTGAAGAAACCACAACCCCTCTCTGAGCTCCAGGATCTTCATAGGTAAAATAAAAGCGTGCAGTGAGATGGTCTCTAAGGAATATGCAGCCTCTCTCCCACCTTGCGGTCAACCTCCCCACCCCCCTATCTTTTCCCCAGAAGACTCAGAGCTAATGGAAGAGGTGGGTGCCTCCCAGGTCAGGGCACCCCCCAGGTGAGGCTTGAACAATGCTTTCTCAGGGGTGAGAGTCCTGGCCTGAGCTACTGTTGGGGCCTCCGAGCACATGGAATCCAGAAGTATATTAAGCCCAAAGTGTGATTTCCAGCAGATTCTTCCTGGCTTTCCTATGCCCTGTTGGGTTTAAATGACAAAGGGGCTGACTTAACTTGTCGGAAAAGGATTAAAGGTGAACTTCAGCTCCAGCACACCAGTGAAAAAAAAAGAACATGACTGAAATGAGGGATGTTTCCCAGCTCAGACTCACCATCCCTCCTAAATCCTTTCTCCCCCTCCTCTCCCCACATTTTCCTTGTTGGGTGTGAGCTCCCACAGGGCAGGCAGTCTTCCCGTTGCAGACAGGCACAGACGTGTGCTTTTCTAAAACACATATCTGACCTTACCATGACCACCCCTCCCTGCCCCACACTTCACAAGAGCTTCTCATCACCTGAAAGACCAAGTTCAAGGTCATTGGCCCAGCATACAAGGTTCTTCTTGATTCAACCTCTGTTGACTGATTTCTTCAGCCTTGCTTCCTACCACGTTCCCAAATGGGCCCACCATTCGAATCATATGGCTGATTTGCAGTTCTCAGAATGTGCCAACGCTCTTTCCCACCTCCGAGCTGGTGCATATGTGCTGTCTCTGCCTGCAATGCCCTTCTCCCCTCCCATCTGGTCAACTCCCACTTGCCCTCCAAGGCCCAGCTTCAGTGTTGCCCCCCCTCCCCGCCACCAGAGGCCTTTCCCCATCCATTTTTCCCCCTTCAATCTTCTTCCACATTCAACTGCCATGACCCAGGCTGAGTTAGCTTCTCATAACACTCTCAAAATACTAAGCACGTGACCATATGACTCAACACACTGGACTCATGTGTTCATTTTTGCAGCAGATATTTCTTGAGTACCAACTAGTGCCAAGCCTTGGGAATAGAGCACAGAATAAGAACAATGGGCTGGGCACACGCAGGCTGTGGCTCATGCCTGTAATCCCAGCACTTTGGGAAGCTGAGAAGGATAGATCGCTTGATCCCAGAAGTTCAAGAACATCCTGGGCAACGTGACAAAACCCCATCTCTATAAAAACACAGAAAAATTAACCAGGCATGGTGGTGCTTACACCTGTAGTCCCAGCTACTCAAGAGGCTGAGGTGGGAGGATGGATTGAGCCCAGGAGGTCAAAGCTGCAGTGAGCTGTGATTGCACCGCTGCACTCCAGCCTGGAGGACAGAAAGAGACCCTGTCTCAAAAACAAAAACAAAGAAACCCCAAACAAATACGCAAAACAAGGTAGCCCTGTTTTTTGTGGAGCTTGTAGTTAAGTGGGAGGAAACAGGTATTACATGAAAGATTGTCAAATAAATGCTTCTTTCAAATTGTGGTCACCGCTTTGACAGAGAAAGACAGGTGTCTGCTTGCTGAGAGCTCATAGTAGGAGATGAACCGTAATAGTTGAATGTCTCTCTCCCAGAATGCAAACCCTTTGCTGGCAGTGACCAGGTGTCCTGTTTGTCTTTCTCTCCTGAGTGTCTAGCATGATGCTGAGCACATAGCTTAGAGGATGGATGGTTGGATGGATGGATAGATGTATGCATGGATGGATATCTTATGTGGCCCTGAGGGTCACAGAGGTAAACTTGTAGTTGATGAGGTTAATAACTTTCCCACAATTGGAGCTTTTCAACCATGGATGGGCTGTCTTAAGGACTGGTGGACTTCCTAACCCTGGAAATGTCTAAGAAAATGGCATGGCCACCTGTCAAAACTGTAGTAGGAAGTAATCCTGGGCCCAGTGCACCCAGAGCTATTGACTCTATTTGTTTCAGCTCTGGAATTCTGTGCTGCCTCAAGCTCAGCTGCGCAGCCATGATATCATGACAAGGGGTAAGAAGCAGAGTGTCCAGCCAACCTGGCTAGTTGGGGTTGAGTGTGGGGCTTCTGTGGAAATCAGGCATCAGAAATTTCCAGATTCCCCAGGAGTGGTGTTATGTGACTGTTCTGGGAAGCAGACATGTGTGGCTGTAAATGTCCAGAGAAAGTGCCCCACCCTTGAGTGAACATTCAAAGGTGAGGCCAGGGGACACCTGGGAGCTGAGAGGAGGGGGGGGATGTGAAGGAATTTTGTAGGGTTCAGAAGTCCACTCCACAACTTATGGCCTTATACAAAGCATCTCTGTCCATGCCACACTGCTTTAAACACATCAGTGATGCCTTTCCATGGTTCTTAGGATACAGACAAATATCCCTGGTGTTGCCATACAGGACTCTGCATTGTCTGGCCCCTGCCTGCCCCTCGAGGCTCCTCTCCCAGTGTGCACCCATAAGTGAAGATTCTGGGGATATCAGAGATCTCAGAGAGCCTTGAGAGAAGGAGGTAGAAGGACTAGAGTCAGGGAGACTGAGGTTAGGTGAGGTTAAGCAACTTGCTCAAAGTCCTGCTGCTAGATAGTGGTTGAGTCAAACTTCAAAACCCAACTCTCTGACTACAAAGTTCAGCTCTTTCTGTTAGGTCCCATTGAAGGCCATAAACACCCTGTTAGGGGTTGGAGGGATTTCCCCCTGAGCGATGGGCAGTATGAGGACTGGACCCTCGAATGCGCTGAATCCCTCTGGCTTGGGGAGCCTGTGGCAGGTAAGACAAGCCTTCCTCCCATCTCCCTCATATCATCATGAATGCCACTGCTGTAGCGGTGCGTTCAGGTCAGGTGCTGCGCTAGGTATGTTACAAAGATCACCTCACTGAATCCATACAGGAATCACAAGATGCCGGTACAATTGTCCATTTTAGGGTTGGGGACATTGAGGCTCAGAGAAGTTAACTAACTGACCCCAAGTCTTGCATATGGTAAGGCAGAAGGGGTTTGTCTGAGTCCCCTTAGAGCAGCCCAGCCTTCTCACTCTAAGCTGATGGAGTGGTCTGGATCCCCCTTTGGGAAGCTCTGTGGCCTCCTCCGTGGGGGAGAGATGGAGATGGCCTGGGGGCAGAGGAGCTTCTGGACCTGGCTGCTTCAGGCTGTCCTCATCATCACCCTGCCAGAGCCATCTGTCTGCAGTAGTGCTGCGGCACAGATCCACACAGAGGCTGTCAACGTCAAATGAGGACTTGAGGGAAAACAGCTTCCACCCTGCAGAGATGACACAGGCAGCACGGTTCACCTACTCTGAGATGACACAGGCAGCATGGTTCACCTACTCTCAGCACGGCAGAGCAGACAGGTGTAAGGAAGGGCCCCTTCTCCCCCACGCTGCCTCCCTGCATGCCCCTCCCAAGCTGGACTCTCTTTTGGTGAATGGTGGAAAATGTCTAGCAAAACCGTCCACGGCTGAGGCTGCTTCCAGTCATGGCACACAGACCTCAGGAATCCCATTAATGAGAGGGATGGCTTCTGAATTGGATACCATTCTTCAAGAAAGGAAGTTGTATTATTATTATTTTATTATTTTGCAAAGTGGTAGAGTAACTCAAATGAGTCTAAACAAGTATTGTCAAGTAGTGGTTCTTGGGGGACCTGCTGTAATGGCTATAATAGTCATTTCAATTGGCACATTAATTATATGGGAGCAGGTGCTTCTAAAATAATTGAGGGTGTAAGAAGGCTGTTTATTTCCTTACGTGCTTTCAACGTTCCCCTTCAACCCTCTTTACTCTATGAATATCAAGTCATGCAAAGCCTGTTCTTTGGAGACAGAGAAGTGAAGCCTGTCTGAAATCGCAGGCTCTAATTTAGGGAAGTCTCCAGTTTATTTGTTCATCCCTTCATCCCTCCAGGTAGAGAACTAACACCTGCAGAAAACCTTGGCAGGGCCTTGGCTGCAGCCTAGAGATGCCATCCCTGGCTCACACTCTGCTGGAGGGGACAGGTGTCATGTGATCCGCACCCTTGTCTGGAGCTATTCAAGAGTGAGGAAGGGACAGTGGGCATGGCAAGTAGAGGTGAGAGCAGGTGCAAAGGCCTGGGGGTGGCCCATCTGACTCCCATCAGGTGCTCAGTGAAGGGTCAGGAAGAGGGGAGGCAGGAGGAGGAGGCTGAGGGCAATCAGGGACCTATGCCTAGTCTGGGGTGCCCTGCAATGGAGCTTGAGCTATATCCAAGGGGAACAGTCAAGAAATTTTAAACACAAAAGCATCATCATTCGATTTTAGGAAGCTCTGGACCCCTCCCTAGAGATGTCTGATAAGCATCTCAGACTTAACATGGCCGAAGCAAAGCTCTGCATTTCTTCCCTAAACCTACCCCTCCCTTAGTCTTCTCCACCTCAGCGAACGGCATCACCATCCACCAGTTTCCGAAGCGAAAAATCTAGGGCGTCTCTCCTATCACATCTCATCCCTTGCCCCTGCCCACTCCCCGCATCTCTTCCATCGAATCCATTCTAAAAGACAAGCCCTGAATCCACTGCTTCTTCCCCATTCCTGGGCCTCCAAGCCAGCTGAAGCCTCTATCACTACTTCAAGTCAGCACCCTCCTGATCACACTCTCTGCTTCCACTCTTGTCCCCTCAGCCCCCAAATCCAGTATCCACCAAGCAGCCAGAGTGACCTTTTGAAATCAGAACAGTCTTATCATTCCTCAGTTTTGCCTGATACTTAACAATAAAACCCGGGAGGCACCACCCGGTCTGGCACTGCCCCTTTCTGGCCTCGCCCACTCCACTACCTCCCACCACACCAGCCTCATTTGGGTTCTGTAAACAGGAGCCAGCCCACACCTCCAGATCCACGATGTGCAGGCCCTTGTGTTGGGTGCTGCTGGGATTTCAAAGATGAGCAGCATGAACCCTGAGGAGCGAGCATATGGACCAGCAGTGAAGATGCTGCTTTGCCAAGGTGCCTCTAGAGACAGAAAGATCCGAGAGCAACTCCTGCCTCCACCTCTTCCTCTGTCACCTCCCCCATTCTCCATATCTGTGTCTGTAAAATGGGATGGCGATAATAGCACTGACCTCATGGAGGGCCATGACAGCAACCATGCAACCAAGCATGCCTGGAACAGTCCAGATGGCGCTTGTTATCTGAGGGTGACTGTTAAGAGCAACCCTTGTTCAGCCTCAAAAGTGCCTGATTTGGACGACAAATGACACTTTTGCCAATGCAGCACTCTGGAAGCGCTTTGCAAATGTCGTTTCTCAGGATGGTGCTCTACTTCTCTGTGCACACAGACTGTGGGACAGATTCAAGGGCAGCGCTCCATGCATTGCCCCCGGTCGGGAGATTTCTTAAGCTACAACTCTGGGCAATGGTAGAAAGAGGGACGGAGCCCTAGCCTGCCAGATGAAAAGAGCTGACTTTGGAATTCACCTCCCTCTCCCTTTCCAGCATGGACCAGGGGCCTTGATCCCACCTAGGTGTTGGACTGTGATGGGCAGGACAGGAATCACGGTTTAAGGGGTTGTTGCAGGTGATGCTGGGTGGGCCTTTCTCTGTGTCTGGAAGCGCGTGAAGGAAAGGCAACCCAGTCACCCAGGAGTGGACTCAATGCCGGAACAATGGATCCCTTGCACAAGTCCAGCTGCATTGCTGACCTATGTGGCCTTTCCAAACTCTGCCATACGTAGAGCCTGCTGCTTCATCTTTCAGCAAATAGTTATTGAGAGCCCACTGTGTCTCAGGCCTGGTGCTGGATGCTGCCACAGAGGCCCCTGCCCTGGTGGAATAAAGGAAACTGGTAATTGCACATTGATCTTCTATGCAGACATCTTACTGACACTTATCAGTGCTAATAGTTTTTTTTTATTTTGATCTTTTGCATTATGATGTGAAAATATTATCTGCAAATAATAATAATAATAATACTTCTCCTCTCAATGCCTGAGAGACAGCATTTTTAAGGTATAAAAATGTATATCCTGGAACCAGATCACTTGGATTCAAATTCCAGCATTGCCACTTAGAAGCTGTGTGACTTTTAACAAGTTACTTAACCTCTCTGTGCTCCAGTTTCCTCATCTCATGTAATGAACTTAGGACAGTGCCTGATGCTATATAAATATTGGTAGGGCTATACTTATTGAACTGATTATAATTTCTTGCCTTATTCCATTGTCTAAAATTTCCAGAATGCTTGTAAAAAAAGGTTTCCCTGTCTTATTCCTAGTTTTCATAGGAATGCAGTTATAATTTTAACATTGCATATGATACTTCCTGCTGGTTTCTGATAAATATTCTTTTTTGTTATGAATAGGAAGGTTACTTCTATTCCAATTTCACCTAGAATTTTTATAAAGAAAAATTAATTAAATGCTTCTTAAAAATCTATTGAAGTAATCATATGGTTTTTCTCCTTTAATTTACTAATGTAATGAATTATGTTGATGTTTTTCCTAATATTGAGCCTCCATTGGGTTTTTGTAATTTCTTTAAACAAATAGCTTGTGTAGCAAATTAAAAGAGCTCTCAAGTATTTGTTTTTTATTATTATAAATGGGATCTTTTTCATTGGATTTTCTGTGGGTCTCTGGGATGTAAGAATGCAATTGATTTTTTGTGGCTTTATCTTGCATCCTACAAATTAGATGAATTCATTTTTTTTCTCTTTAATAAGCATGTAGTGCTTTCTCTGAGTTGTCTAGGCATCCAGTCTCCCCAGCTGATATTTTTGTTTCCTTCTTTCCTGTATTTTTAGATCTATTGCATTTAGCAATGAGCAAGCATGTGTTGAGTGCCTACTATGTGCCAGGCACTGGGCTAGGATCTGTTTCCTCTGCTGCTGTTGCTGCTGCTTGGCAGGGTGGGCGGTTGGAGTACCCTCTTCAGCTGGAATATTGAGAGCAGGGGCCTTATGAGGGAATGAATCCCAGGAGGTCCCAAACCACTTAGAGTCAGATCAGGATTCAAACACATTAACCCTCAGGTCAGGCTGCCTCCTGACCGATGACTCTCCCCTTCAAGGGGCAGGGGTAATTAACCTTGACAAAGAAGGGGAAACCAAAGCTTGGGAATGCAGCAGTCATTTCTGGCCTGGAGGTGAAGATAGATGCCCTTACCCTGCAACCTGGCCTTGAATGGTCCAGCTCTCTGACCCACTTTTTGTTCTTGTATCTGGGACTTGCTGCTATTAAACAGGAGTGAAAGTCCCAGTTATAGTTTGTTTCTCTTGAGCAGCATCCCAGCTCTGGGGGGTGTGAGATGGCATGGCAGCATGCTGCCATCCCAGGCCCTCCCGGAGTCTGTGAATGAGGCCCTCTAGCTTCCTGGGTGAATGTCACTAAGAGGCTGATGGCATCTCAGTGCCCAGTGGGCCCCCCTCACCGCCTGGCATGACTCTTGCTGCCTCAGGTCCCACCCCTTCCTGCCTATAGATTTGCCCTTGGTTTTTGAGCTAATTACTCCGTCTCATCACTGCGCTGACTCTTCCCAGCAACTGACAGCCCTATGAGCGTGTATCTTGTAATCTCCCTTCACCTAACACAAGTCAGCTTAATTATGCATGTGGAGCTTAGGACTCCAACCTCCAGGCTCATACTCTGCAATTATTTCTGTGGTCTTGTCCCCTCTGGCTTCCTGCAAAGATGGCAGCTGGTGTCTTGCTGTGGAGTCCCTGGAGTTACACCCTACACAGGGTGCCTGACTGAGAAGGCAGAGGGAGCTAGCTCGGTATGTGCTGTAATCTCCAAACTCCATGCTTGGGACATCTTTTATTAATTCACACTAAATTGCAGTGTGGTTTGTGGCAACCTGTCTAGCACACCCTGGTGGCACCAAAGAGCTGCCCTGTCCACACCAACAACAGGCTTGGGAGCCTCCCAGGATCCCGGGAAGTCCTCAGGCTCTGCACCCTGCCCCAGGCTCTTGGCAGATTCTGTGAAGCTCAACACATCTGAGTTTGGAAGCTGCTTTGGACTCAGGGAGAAGAGAGCGAATCTTTGTTGATTATTGATGCTGAGCCAGGCACTAAGCTAAGAGCTCTCCATGCACCACCGGAAGGAGGAACTACAAGTAGCTCCATTGTATAGACAAGAAAACTGAGGCGCAGAGACGTGATGTGAATTCCCAAAAGTTGCAGAGCTGGAATTCTTTTTTTTTTTTTTTGAGACAGAGTCTTGCTCTGTCGCCCAGGCTGGAGTGCAGTGGCACGATCTCTGCACAGCTGGACTTTGAACCCAGTGCTTCTAACTCCAGACTGCCACTCTACCCGTTTTCTTGTTCCCTTGAGATGGTCAGGGGATGTGAACCTTCCACTTCACAGGGGCTGCCAGCCTTGGTGACCCCAGGATGGGGGCCAGCTCTGTCAGGCTTCTGGAGGCAAGACTGGGTGCCTGGCCTGTGCTGGGGATTGAAGGAGCAGGTACATCCCCTTCCTCCCCTGGGCCATCAACTCCTTCATCCGCCTGGGACCTGCTGCCAGCCTCATCTACCACGTGTCTTTGTTGCCCTGGGTGGTGGCAGGGAATGAGGGTGCCATCCTTTGAGTGTGAGCTTCTGGAGCTCTTACACTCAAAGCATCAGAGATGAAAGTGGCAGGAGAGTGCCCAGCCAGGAACCATGGGCCAGGAAGCAGCCCATCCTCGGAGGTGGCAGGTCACTGGCCTGTCAAAGCCTCCATTCTCTTATCTGCAAAATGAGAGAAGTAACGCCCCTGGATGGGGTATCGCAGGGAGAAAATGACATCACTCTGGCAAGGGCTGGCAAATAATATCAATACCAATAACAAGCTACTGTTTATTGAGCACTGACTATAGACCAAATGCTGTCTAAACACTTACATATATCAGCTTATTTAATCCCCATAGCAACCCTAGGGGTGGGTACTGTCATTGTCCCCATTCTATAGATGAGGAGACAGAGACACAGAAAGGCAATCATTTGCTCAAGATCCCACAGGATTTGAAGTGGGATTCAACCTCTGGTGGTTTGGCTTCAGCGTCTACACTCTCATTTAGTACCTTCTTTAAAATGTTAGTTCCGCCCCCAAACTCCAGCCCCCCACACACGCAGTCTGCCCAGGCAAATAGAGCCATTAGCTATAGGTGTGAGCACTCCAGTTAAAAATTCCAGGGATTAAAGCATCTACACTGGCAAGGATAGAAGTGTCTACACTGCAAGGAGGATTTTTCCTCTAGTGCTGGAGAGAAATGTGCACGTAACACCACCAAAGGAGATGCAACCAGGTTATTGGGATTATAAATGTCCCCTAAGCTGAGCTTCTGCCTCTACTTCCCTTTTGTTTCTTCAACACTCCCCACAAGAGGCTGTGTACACAGTGGGAGCCTGGCTGATGCTGGCTAACTGGACTCTGAAGGGAGACACTGCAACGCATTTCGAGCTGCCAGAATTAACCCCTCTGTACATCTCAAAACTTTGCACAGCATAGCGGGGGCTTTGGGCAGCCTGTCGGAGGTTGATTTCTGTGATCTGGTGAAATTCTGTGGCGTGATTGATAGATTGCCTTTGTAGAAAAGTGATGCTGGGATTTTCCATTAGAACAGGGAGGCTCGCTGTTGTGGCTTTCTAGAAGGTCAGAGGGTAGGAGCTGGGAAAATGCTACCCAAGCAGACAGACAGTCTCCTTCTTGGGGCCTTGAGAGATTCATTCAATGTGTTCACTTCATGCCTGCCGTGGTGCTTAGGACACAGATATTGATAAGATAATATCTGACAAGTCCACATGGCGAGTTCTCCGGTGCAAGGTGCTCTGGGTGAAAATCCTTCATTCCTCCAACATTCCCACACCATTCCTTTACTTAACAAATAGTTACTGGGCCCCTACAGGGGTGTCAGGCCCTGTGCTAGTTGCTGAGACTAAATATAGCGTTGAACGAGATAGGCAAGTTCTCTCTACACCCAAGGAGCTTACATCCTGTTGGGATGCAGAGGGGGTAGGCCTGACCTGCTTGGTAAGTGATGGAGGGGTACATAGCATGGACCCCCCCAAGCCAGACTCGAGTGGTCAAGGTTGGCTTCACAGGGGAAGAAAAGTATACACTAAGGTTTGAAGAATGAGTAGAATCTAGCTGGGAGCCTGCGCAGGCCTCCTAAAATGAGAGAAAGTGTGGCACCCCCGCCCAAATTAAACTGGATCATGTGTTTGGAGGCCAGACAGGGAGGAGGAAAGGAATGGATAGCAGCCAGAGAGGTGGGCAGGACCCAGATCAGGTATTCGCCTTGGTGAGATGCTTGAACCTTACCTGGAGAACAAAGGGGAGCCATTCTTCTTAAGCAGAGGAGCAGCATGGTCTTATCTGCTTGCTAGCTGTGAGGTCCTTGAACTAGGATTAGGGGAGGGTGGGAGGTGTAAAGACAGAGCAAGGGCTCCAGGTTGAGGGCAGCTGCAGCCATTCAGGTGAAAGTGATGGCAGCCCGAGTTAGGGGATCAGCAGTTGGGGGTGGATCGCGGGCGATAGGTGGGTGGCCAGGTGCCTGCTAGACACACTGCACAGTGAACAGATGGCTGAGTGAGAACGTGGAGGCTGCTTGACCAGATGCAGAAGGTGAGGGAGAGGGAAAGTGGTGTGGGAAGGGGCAGCTGTACATGCAAAAACAGTGTGGACATTGGGGGCGGCCTCTCTGGGCTTGGAGAGCTCAGCCGGCACAGTTAGATGGCCGCCCTGAATGAAGCCCAAGCTGTTTTGCCCCCGTGGTGTCTCTCACCCCGCTGTGCCTATAAATCTCTCTGGTTGGGGCCAGAGGAATGGCCCAGAGCCATGCAGCAAGAGAAGAAGTTTCAGTTTTTCAAATAACACCTGCCAACAGTTGCTCTGATTCTAGATGCTAGGTTTTGCCTCCCTTTCCTCTACTGGCCCACAGTTGTGGATGGGAAACCCACTGGCACGGGTGCTGGCAACAGTCAGACTGCACCCCAGGCCCTGGCTCTGGACCACCTTCCCTTTGTGTGTCCTCAGCCTCATTTCCTGCTGCCAGGGGAGGCATTGGCAGGATCTGACTCTGCTGCCGGCTCTGCCATGAGGCAGGCTGCTCCCCTCCTTTCCCTGGGGAGAGAGGTGTGGACACGGAGGAGGCAGTTGGGGCCCCAGTGCCCAACATGGTCTCTGTGTCTCTGTCTCTCTCTTTCTCCTCCCCTCCCTCCTCCCTCCCCTTCCATCCCCCACTCCCTCCCTCGCTCCCTCCCTCCCTCCCTCTGTCTCCTGCTCTCTCTTAGTTCAATTTGTACAGGCTTTTCAGAGACCCCAGGGAATTCACATGTGTATTGCTTTGTAAATGTTCTGACGATGCTCTCAGGTGCCAGGGCTGTGTCTTCAGCATCAGTCTGGGAGTTCCTTCAGGAGCAAAAGACTGCATCTCCCTCATCAGACTGGGAACCCCTGAGGCCAAGGGCTGAATGAAGAGAAATTACTAAAGACAGAGTAAGTGCTTTTGCACGTACAGCTGCCCCTGTCCACACCACTTTTCCCTCTCCCTCACCTTCTGCATCTGGTGAAGCAGCCTCCATGTTCTCACTCAGCCGTCTGTTCACTGTGCAGTGTGTCTAACACGCACCTGGCCACCCACCCGTCTCCCATCGCTGTCTCTCCCTCTCTTCTTTGTGCTGTCTCATAAAGAGACATGTAATTAAAATACCTTCAAACATTATATGGTGAAAATTATAAACTAGAAAGAGGATCGCCATGTAGTTAAAGCCAGGTTGAAATCTCAGCTCTGCCATTTACTGGTTTTAACCTCTCTGGACCTCAGTTTCCTCTTGTGCTAACTGGGGATAGTAACTCCAACCTCACAGAGCCATAAAAGTTAATGTTCCCAGTCTACAAGCATTTATAAAGTGCCTGAGTGCCAGGAACTATTCTAGGCACTAGGATGTAATGGTGAATAAGACAAACAAGATATCTGCTTTAGTGGGGTAAGGAGAAAGACCATTAATTAATTAATTAGCAAGAAAATATCAGATAATGATAAGTGTGGTGTAGATAATTTCAGGTGATGTGATAGAGAGTAATTGGGGCTTCTTAGATCAGCTGGCCAGAAAAGATGCCTCTGGGGAAGTGACATTGAAGCTGAGCTCTATATGACAAGGAGTTAGCCAAGCAAAGACCTGAGGGAAGAGCATGCCCGGCAGAGAGGGTATCTATGGATGGGATGAGCATGGTCACACTGTCAAGGGATTAGACTGTGTTCTTGGAAAATAGGCAAAGGAAAGGGGAACACAAGTCAGGGTGTTGACAGGGCTTTCTCACATTGGGCTTTGTAGATCTTATTCTTAGCATAATAGGACTTAGTGGAGAGTCTTAGGTGGAGAGTGACATGATCTAATTTAGGTTTCAAAAAAATTCTCTGGCTGTTGTGCATGCACTGGACTGTAGGGGAGTGTGCTAGTCAGGAGAGCCTGCATTGTGCCCCACTAACAAAATAATCCTCAAATCTCAGTGGTTTGATGCAACAAAGGTTTATTTCTTATTCATGGAAAGTTGGATATGAGTCTGGCAAATCTCCAGAGCTACTCTCTTCCATGAAGTGACTCAGGGATCCAGGCTCATTTTGTCTTGAGTTCCATCCTCTCAATATGCACAGTTACCATCCAAAGGGGGCACAAAACCAAGAGAGTCATGTGGATTGCTCTTATGGGCCAGTCTGGAGGTGGCTTAAGTCATTTCCACTCATTGTGTCCATCCACACGGATGCAACTGTGAGGGAGGCTGAGAAAGTGTAGTTTTACTGGATGCCCAGGAAGAGGATAATGAAACAAGATTTGGGGATCATACAGCTGTTTCTGCTAAGGACAGAAGTGTGTATATGGAGGCTCTCCCAATTTTCCTGACTAGGAGAGCTAAGAGGCTCTACTAGTCTTCCTGATGAGGGATGATGGTGGCCTGCATGTGAGAAGTGGCAATGAGGATGCAGGGAAGTGGACACATGTAACATTCATACAACACTTGGTACTATGGCTAAGCAGTAGGCCCCCACTACACAATAGCTCTTATTTTAATATCCTTTATAATTAAAACACCTTAATCTTTCTTTACAAGATGAAGTCATATTTGCCAAATGGGTTTTCTCTGATTTCACAAGGTCAATAGGCTGGAACACTTTCTGACCAAGGCGTTTTTTTTTGTTTTGTTTTGTTTTGTTTTTTGAGATGGAGTCTCCCTCTGTCACCCTGGCTGGAGTGCAGTGGTGCAATCTCGGCTCACTGCAAGCTCTGCCTCCTGGGTCCATGCCATTCTCCTGCCTCAGCCTCCCAAGTAGCTGGGACTACAGGCGCCTGCCACCACGCCCGGCTAATTTTTTGTATTTTTAGTAGAAATGGGGTTTCACCGTGTTATCCAGGATGGTCTCGATCTCCTGACCTCGCGATCCACCCACCTCAGCCTCCCAAAGTGCTGGGATTACAGACGTGAGCCACTGTACCCGGCCTGACCAAGGCTTTTTTAAAGACGTGCTCATAAAACCTTGGAATGTAGTAATGGCTTTTAGAGATGTTCAAGTCTTCCTTCTGCATTTTAACAGGTAGAAAGAGTGAGTGCTTCAGAGGTGGCTGTAGCCTTGCTCCAGTCACAGAGGCAGTCAACATCTAAGCAGGGGCCAGGGCCAGGGCCCAGGTCTATGTGCCTGTCTATGAAGTCAAGTGATTTCCGGATTTCTTCTCCCCCAGCAAGTCCAAGAGTACAAACAGCTGGGGAAGCCTGGGGTAGAGTTTCTCTCCTGGTCACATTAGATAAAATCTGAGTGGAAGAGGAGGAAGGGAATCAGAGAGGACTTGGTCTTGCCCACCCAAATCTGTCTGCTGCTCTTTTTCCTTCTTGTTCCTGAGAAACAATATATGGAGGCCGGGGGTACAAAGATCATGGGTTCCAGCCCACCTCTGCCATTTCCTCACTGTTACATCTTGAGTTAGCTACTTAACCTCTCTGAACTTTAGACTTCCCTTTTAGAAAAGAAAGCTAATGATGCCAGCCTCGCCAGGTTGTTATGAGGGCTAAATGATATAGTGTAGGTAACAAACCTTTAGCTCAGAGCTTGATACCTAGAAGATCCTCAACCCTGGAAGTAACGCTGGAAGTAATTAATTGGAAGAAACGCTGAGCCTCCTCTCCTCACCTTCCCCCTCACTCCCAGCACCCTGGGTGCTGTCCCTGTGTCACCTTGTAAAAGCTCTTCTGGAATTGGGACAAGCTTAGGAACTCACTCTACCATAATAAATGAATGTGTCCCTCTTTCCCCAAGCAGGCTGTGTTTCCCAGCATCTTCATCCGATGTGCAGGGTCTACCCAGCCCCATGTTTCTCTGCTGTAAGATACACTATGCATCCTTGGCACCTTGCCCAGAGGGCCAGGGGGGGCCTCAGCAAACTCAAACTTTCCTGAGTCATCTGATGAGCTACACTGTTTCCTGGCACCCTAATATCCTTAAATGAACTTCTGTTGTTTGCCTTGAATCAAATTCACTGGGAGCAGGGGAGCCAATGCACACCTTTGAGGACTGGGCCAGGTCCCAGGATTCTGGCCACAGCCTATCAGCCTCGCAGAAGCTGCGTGGGCCCCTTCGTTGCTCCTTGGTCCTGCCCAGAGAACCCCCAGGCTGGATCCTACCAGTCCCTTAGATCCAGCATGGCTTTCAGAAGTAGCTCAATAAAGAGAATGTTAAAACCTCTTAATGCTTGGCAGGGAATCTGTCCTTTGCCAAAACACCAATTAAAGGCCCAGGCCAGTTCAACATGACTTTATTACTAGCATTTTATCTGGAAGAGGAGGGATGGGGGGAGGTAGCATTTTATCTGGAAGAGGAGGCAATGAAGCCTCTGGGACACCCCCTCTCTGCTTCCTCTGACAGGAACAACCCCGCACAGTCACTGGGCGCCTGCTTCCTAGAAGGCTCCAGAGAGAAGCCAAAGGAGAGAAATGAGATAATGGAGTGAGGTTACTCAAAGAAGCCTTTCTGAAACAGCAGATTTTAAGCTGGGCTTTGAAAGGTGGATCAAGTCAGGGGAAAGTGGAAAGAAAGTGGGGGCTTCTCAGGCAGGAGATTCTGCAGGAGCAAAGGTGAGGCTGAGGGGCTAATCCTCAGTGCTGATTGGACACTTTCATTGTCTCAGGAACTGCGCTAAGCATTTTAGACATGATCTCTAATCTTTCAAACCACCCTGGGACACAGGCTCTATGATTATCACCATTTTGTAGATGTAGAAGCTGAGGTTTAGGTGCTTCTACCCAGTTCATGCTTGTAGTAAGTTCTGGAGCCTGAACTAGGCCCAAGCAGATGATCCCAGTGCTTCCACTCTTAACCCCAGGCTGAGAAGTGAGAGATGAGTTGGGGAGGGCTCAGGCGGATGTGAAGTGGAGAGAGTTTGTCATTCCTTGAAGTCCAGAGGCCCCCATTTCCCTCTTTTTGAGCCGTTCACTGGATCTAGACCTCTATCTGAATACAGTGAATGGCTCAAAACCCTAACCCTAACCCTAACCTTATCTAGCTCCATCCACACATTCACTGGATCTAGGTATCTTTAACCCTAACCCTAGAGTTAGATTCAAAAACTTAATCCTAACCCTAACCCTAACCTTATTTAGTTCTACCCACCCATTCACTGGATCTTGACCTCCTGCCTGAACTTGTCCCTGGGCCCTGGTCCCTCTTGTCAGCTGTCTTCATCCTTTCTAGTCTAGTAGGTGCCATTGAAAGCCATTGCTCCCAAAGGGGTATCTCTCTGTCAGGTGGCCTTCTCAGGTTGTGGCTGATGGACTTGAAATTCCTCATCAACCACTAAATAGGCTGTTGCCTGTGCCACTCCTGGACATAGGCTGTCCAAGCCAAGTGTCTGGTGGCTCTGTCCCACTTCTGGAATCTTCCAGAAACTTTGTCAATGCTTATAGCCTATAAGAGCATGGTGATTCTTCAGTTGTTTGCCCATTCTTCTACCCATCCATCCATCCATCCATCCATCTATCCATCCATCCATTCATCCATCCCTCCATTCATCCAGCACTTATTTTGAGCCAGTGACGTTGTCCTTCTTACACTGGGCCCTCAGCACTGTGGGCTGGGACTATCTGGAGAATGAAGGGGTTAGTTCACACAGCCCATCTGCCTTCAGGCTTTGTCAAGGAATAGGTGCTTTGAAGCCACAAGGTGAAATACACTGACCCCAGCGAAAGTGACAAATTTGGCCCTGCCCAGATCTGGTCTTCCAGTCTCCAGCCCCTTCCTCTGTAGAGATGTGCATGAAGAAGTGTCCCAGCACCTGGATTACAGAGTGAGAAACTGAAGCTTGGAGGAGGGGGCTAAGCCTGCCTCAAGAGCATGGCAATCTAAAGCCAAACTTCACTCTGCACTCCCCTGGGTACCTGCTCAGTACTCACCCACCTTGATGCCCCTGCTGGGCTTGTGGGGGCTTTCTCCCATCCAAGCAGGATGGTTTTTGTCAAGCCCAATATTGCCCATGGTCTTGTGCAGAGAGATATGCCCTCTGCCTGTTGCAATGCTGTGATTGGGACAGACATGGACACATCTTCACAGGACACACAGATGACAAAATAAAGGCTCAAATCCCTTCTCCTGATTCTGCCATCATGCCCCTAACTTCCTCATTCCCTCACTTCTCATGGCCCTCCCTTTCTTCCACACTTCTCACTCTCATTTCTTTGGCTCTGTTCATCTCTGTTCTAAATCATTCCCTCTTTCTTTCCCTGCAACTCCCTCTTGATTATACCCTGTGTTCCTCTCTTCCTCTCTGCATCTTACACCTGCTCACACACATTGAGAGTCATCCTCAACCCCCCTTCCTACTGTTTCCCCATACCCAGGTCATCTTGCTCCAAGTCTTGTCAATTCCACTTCCTAAATCTCTCTTCAATGTGCCTGCTCCTCCCCTCCCTCCTGAGGTCCCGCGTGCTGTTCTAGTCCACCATCATCTTAGTCTGAATGTCTGTCACCTCCCGACTTGCCCAGGGGTGCAGGCTTGTGCAGCCCCAGTCCATTCTCCACACTGTAGCTAGAGGGAACTTTCAAGATGCACATCTGATGGTGTCATTTCACTGCATAAAGCCCTGCAGCAGCTTGCCATTGGCCTCAGGATGAAGTGCAGCTCTGTTCCATGTTCTACAAAGCATTACAGAATCTGGCCTCTGCCCACCCTGCACCCCATCTTTCATCAGCCCCAACCCAGGCCCTCCCACCTGATGGGCTAGCCATGCAATGGGGCTTCTTTCTATTCATCAAATAAGCCATGCCCTCCCTGACCTCTGGGTCTTTGCCTGCTGTACATACCCTCCTCTATGACTAGGGTAATTCCTACCCCCCTTTAGGCTGGAAATCTTTCCTCAACTGCCAAGTCTGGGTGAGATGCTTCTGCACTGAGACGCAACTACACTGCAATGGTTCCCTGTGATTCCTAAATTACAGCATTTATTAAAGTGAATTCTAATTGCCTGTTTAATTGTTTGCTTTCACTGCTGGAGCCACAAGGGCTTAGG
The DNA here is from genome assembly GCF_028858775.2 of Pan troglodytes. Taxonomy (NCBI): domain Eukaryota; kingdom Metazoa; phylum Chordata; class Mammalia; order Primates; family Hominidae; genus Pan; species Pan troglodytes. The sequence continues at coordinate 212,948,258 of NC_072398.2, read as the reverse complement.
GTACAATAGGCTTCCAGTTCCCCAAGGAAAGCGTACAGCTGTCTCCCTAACGTTTGGTTTCAGGTCACCCAGGGAGCCGGCTCCCAGGGCTAGCCCTGAGAGCTGTCCGTGGTGCTGATAGTTCCCGTGTTTCAGCAAGGGGCAGCCTCACTCAGAAACCACCCTGGCGGTGCCCTGTGCGCTTCTCCTGGATGTTTCCCAAGGGGTAGGGAAAGGCCTTGGTCTGACATTCTGAATCCACGATCTGCCCTTCCCAGTGGATCGGGGCCTGCTGGTTTGCGGAGGTTCACTGGGAAGGCTTTGAGCTGCTGCCGTTACCTCCTGGTACCATATTTGCCTCTCAGCATCTGGCTATATTTCTGAGACAGGGCAGGAGACATCCCAGCCGCAAATAATTTAATAAAGACTTTTCCACCCGCTAGCCTAATCCCCTCTTCCTCCATCTTTTAGTACCAGGGACATGGAGACCAGGTCCCCTTTCCTAAAACCCTGGCCCAGTTGCCAGCAAGCGGACACTCTCTAGCCAACTTCTTTACTCCACATCATTCCAGGAACTGGCTGACTCTCTCCATAGCTCACCCATCTCAGTTGCCTCCTCTTTTCCTCTCAAACCCAGCCCTCTTGGTAATATTGGATTAGCCCACTTTATTGAAAGCTGATTTTCTATTTGCATAATCCTTCCCTCTCAGAGTTGCTAGGGCCTCCATGATAAGCTGATGGGCCAGGGCAGTCAAGCAAATTATACTCTTTATTCTGAACAGCGTTGAAAGTGAGGGAAATTATTTTTTAAAGAAAACACAAGCTTTATTTTCATCTCCACATTCCTTTTGACCAGGAGCATCATGCCAGTGTTGACTGCACTAGCCTATGTCTCCTGGAATACATAGATCTTTATTTTACCAAACTACAGCAGGCAGAATGGAAGTCAGACCTATGGAAGGTCTTCTTAATATTAACAGTGGAGAGAATGCATATGAAAGCCCCTTGTAATGGCAATACATTACTCTTTATATATATAAATCATATTTCCACCTGTTATCTAATTTTTTTCCCCATCCAACACTATAGACAACTGTATAGGTACTTTCCCCATGTGACAGTGGAGGCTACGGAGGCTCAGAGAGACCGTATGTCAAGTCATGGCTGGAGTGGAAACTAGAGCTGCTGATTAGAGTTTCTAGGATGCCTGATGCACTGAGCTCAATTCTGGCCAACAAACACTTAGCAGTACCCACTGTGTGGCAAAGGCACCAAGCTACAGCCACAGAAAGGCTTGGGTACAGTGAATTTCTACTGCATGCCTACTGTGCACCAGGTTCAGACATTACAACCTGGAGGATTTAGCCCAGAGCACAGACATCTACAAAAAGGGGGCTGGAAGAATAGTCAAGAGGAAGGCATCCTTTTCCTTGAGGCTCTTCTCTTTGTCCAGTACTGGACAAAGGGTAGAATGACATGGGAAACTTCTCCCTCCCCCTCATGAACCCTTCACCTGAAGTCTTCTGAGAGCCCCGTGGGTAAGGGGTCCCCTGCTGCAGTCTCCCACTCAAAAGTGAGTGATGCTCTTCATTGAGCTGAGGCAGGGCCGCTGGCTGCTGAGTTATATTTATACAACTTGTAAATCATCCTGTCAGGTCCTCCTGAGAAACCCAGGCACCAATGTGCAGGAGGTAGCAGCCTCTGTTGGCTTCTTCAATTCCTTTGGGACAATTGTGCTCCTTGACACTCCCCAAGTTTTTTGGCTGCTTAAGGTGACCCACCAAGGATACACAAGCAAAGACAGAAGGGATGGGAGAGGGAAAGGGGTTCCCTTCTTTGCACTGGGCTTTGTTGCTCTCTCCAAGATCTCTTCTAGGGGGTGTTTGGGGATTAAAGGGACTTCTGTCTACCACCCTGCCTACTTCTGTTCTCTTCTCTGTCTAGACTGATTAAGGAGCAGAATGTCCCAGAGGCATTACCACCAATGGTAAGATGGACCCTGTAGCCTTTGGGGCTCCAGCAACCTTGACCTTGGCAGTTGGTGCTTTTAGCAAAGCCCAGTAGGATGGTAGAAGGAGGACTGGATTGGGAGTCAGGAAACCTGGGTTTTAGTCTTGATTTTTGTCATAAGTACACTGTTTGAATTTGGGCATGTCTGAGCCTCAGTTTCCTTGTGTGTGAAATGAAGCCCCTGTGTAAGAATGTTTAAGGAGAGAATCCTTCCTTAGGGTGGAGGCATGATACAGTGAAGAGCTCAGACCTGCATTCAAAGCTTGGTCCTTGCGTTTTCCAGCTGTGTAACCTTGGGCAGTTTGCTTCACCTCATTGAGACTCAGTTTCTTCATCAATAAAATGGGAAGATACTTCCTTCCATGTGATCTTGTGAGAATGGAATGCACAGCAAAGCTCAGTTTCTGATACAAGGCTTAGCACCTAGTAAGTGTGCAAAAGTGCTCATCTGTCCCCTTCCGCCAAATCCAGTTTCCAGACATGCTTTCTGCAACTGATTCTGAAAGAGTAACCAGGCTTCAGTGCTCATCTGAGTTTGATGGTGGACAGAACCAGTCAAGGAGCCAGGTCCAGCCCTTTTTTTCCCTCCCTCTCCCTTTGGCCTCTGCTGGGGCCCTTTTGAAAGCAGGCAAAACACAAATACATATTGAAAGAAATTAAATGGGTTTGGCCACTGGGCCTTTAGGTGAATAAATAAAACAGTAAAAGGAGAAAGATTACTCTTAGGTTGGGCACCTGCCACATCCCCTCGGGGCTGAGCCACATGACTGAGGCCAGTTTATGAGAGAAATCTTAGTGGAACTTTGGGGCCAGGCCAGCTTGGGTTTGCATCTTGATTCTCCCTTTGGGCATCTTTCTGATGCTGAATGGGGCCACTCTAAGTCTCAATTTCTTCATCTGTAAAATAAGGAGATCCATACCCATCTCACAATGGTCAGGACTAGAAAGAAAGTCACCATGAACTCATTGTGGACAGTAGGTGCTCAGTACAGGCTAGTTTTCCACCCTGTCCCAGAATCATAGAACAAATCAAGGTCGTTCATTTTAACTGCAGAGGATAAAGAAGAGGTCTGAAAAAGGCCACTGGGTTTGGTCTCCATGAAGCTCCTGTTGGAAGGAAGTCCACCTACAAATGCCTTTCCTCCATTCTTTGCCTCCCCAGAACCTCTTGCATTCTAGTCTTCACTCTTTTCTCTTCATGGGGACTTTCCTCCTGACATTTTATATAAAGAAGAGAGAGAGAAAAGTGTGAGGGATGAGGCTCAAGGAGGAAGGGTGTGTGAGTGTGTGTGTGTACACACATAGGATGAGGAATTGTACACACGTGTATAGGCTGCAGAGAAGGAGCCAGTGGGTGGAGAGAACTTGGAGGTGCAGTGATGCGAAAGTCAATGAAGAGATGAGGCCACAGCATGTGTAGGCAACGGCGGGCTTGGGAACTCAAGTGAAGGGCTCACCATAGAAAGGAGCATGAGTTCTTGGACAGTAGGGGCACAATGGTGTTCTGGAGATGTGTGTGTAGTGACAGAAAAACCTGGGTTAAAACTCCAGCTCTGTAACTTGCTAGATGTGTGGCATTTGTCATGTCCCTTCATCTCTCCAATCCTCGGCTTTCTCCCTTCTTGAATGGGTATAAAAACATCCCCCTCATCGTTTGGAGAGGCAGTAGATTTAAGTCAAGACTGGCACAGTGCTTGGCACTTGGAATATTCTTAACAAATGTTGGCTCCCTTTCCTCCTCATGGCTGGAGAAGCACGCAGAGGATGAGCGAAGATGTGGAGAGGGGCAAACAGGAGGGACATTGAGGATGGTCCGAGGAGAGTGAAAGCCCAATGTCTGTCGAGGGAAGGGGCAGGTGGCTGGTCCAGGGGCCAAGGCCAGCCAAGAAGCAAGAGGCCCAGAGATGGTGGCAGGAGAGCTTTGCCTTATCTTTGTGCTGCAGGGTGGGGGAGCCCCAAAATTGGAGCTTAGCCCAGGAGGATTCTTGGCTTCACCAGGAAATAATTCAGAGGTAAGCCGATGGTGTTAGACAGCGACTTTTATTGAAGCGGCAGTGCCCAGCAGCCGCTGAGGGAATGCTCCTTGCAGAGCAGGGCTACCCCACAGGCAGTGCACCCACAGTCATAGTGCAGAGGCCATTTTGCACTCCTATTTATACCCACTTTCAATTACATGCAAATTTAGGTGTGAATTATGTGGCCATTTCTAGAAAAAGGGTGGTGACTTCTGGGTCATCAGGTCATTGCCATGGAAGGGGGCAATAACTTCTGAGTGTTGGCATGGCAATGGTAAACTGACATGGTGCACTGGTGGGCATGTCTTATGGAAAGTTCCTTCCATCCAGTCCCTGTTTTAGCTAGTCCTCAGTTTGGTCCAGCGTCCGAGCCCTGCCTCTGGAGTCCAGTCCCACCTCCTACCTCATTTGGAACTTCTGCACAGTTGCCATGGGAATCCATCTGGTCTTGGCTAGTGGGTGCCTTTTCCACGTGGAGGTGTTGGGGGCCACCTACCTGAGGGGAGGTATGCAGAGTGAGGGAGCAGCAGATGGAGCCTAGGTGAAGAGATGGGGGAGCATCGCTTTGCCTCGAGGCCAGAAGTGACTGGAGACATTCTAATCAGTCCTATCTCTTGTATTCTGATTCAAATGGAGCCTAGGACTGCTGGAGCACCCAGCTGGGGACCCCAGGCCAACCCAGCTCTCTGTTCCTCCTCCCACTTCAGCCAGGCCAAGCATCTCTGGCTGCACCTGCTTCAGGAAGATGCTTGCAGCAACTAAATGAGAGGACGCATGGGAAGCCCTTAGCACAGTGGCTGGCCTATAAAATGTTTTCCAGAAGTGTCATGCAAGAAGAGAGAATAGGAGAAAGAGAAGAAAAGCCAGTCAGGGGTCTTAGGTAGGAGGTGGGACTTGACTTCAGAGGCAGGGTTCGGATGCTGGACCAAACTGAGGACTAGCTAAAACAGGGACTGGACAGAAGGAACTTTCCATAAGACATGCCCACCAGTGCACCATGTCAGTTTACCATTGCCATGCCAACACTCAGAAGTCACTTCCCCCTTCTGTGGCAATGACCTGATGACCTGGAAGTCACCACCCTTTTTCTAGAAATGGCCACATAATTCACACCTTAATTTGCATGTAATTGAAAGTGGGTATAAATAGGAGTGCACAACTGCCTCTGAGCTATGACTCTCGGTGCACAGCCTGTGGGGTAGCCCTGCCTGTGAGGTCTTAGGTCTTGCCCCTCTGGGCCAGAACAGAAGGACCTGGTACCTCTCAGAACTCACTCTCACCATCAGCGTCCAGAATGTCTCCCCGCCTTAGCCTTGAAGATGCCAGAGGAAGTGGAGGGACTTGGGTCTGTCCTAGGCAGGGTTTCCCCTGAAGCCCCCCCTCCCCTGAAGCCCCCCCACCCCTCAGACAAGGATTTGAGTACAAATCATGTATTTTGGAGGTGACGTCAGGAAGCATTGTCAGGGGAGTGTGGATGTGAACCAGCAAAGGGAAGAAAGCCAGTGAAGTTGTAGCACTGGGCAGGTGGGGCTCAGCTTCACCAGTGAGCTCTGGGAAGTGGAGTAGAATGGAGTTGCTAAATCTCCAATGTGTGTAAGAATCACCTAAAGAGGCTTCTGAAACCTTCCAGAGCCCCACCTCCAGAGAGTCTGATTCAGCAGGTCTGGGGCGGGGCTCAAGAATTTGCATATAACAAACTCCCAGGTGCTACTGATGCTGCCAAATCGGGGACCGTACTTTGAATAGCAGTGTAGACTACACCTCTGGGTTAATCCCCAGCCCACAAAGGGATGGGGAAGCTGGAGTATTTATCCACCCACTCTGCATCTGTCCTTGTTGAGGGCTGCTTCTGGGGGCATGAACTCTGGAGGTTCTGGCGGCCGGATAAAGAACCTGAGGCAGAGAGTGCAGTGGATGGCAGCAAGTAGACACGTGAGGACAGATGGGATGAACACTGTGGCATCTGCTGCAAGCTCAGAGGGTCCGGCTTTGAATCCTGGCCCTGTCATCTATAATTTGTGGGATTTAGGTAAAGTCTATAATCTCCCCAAGCCTCAGTTTCCTCATTGAAAAAATGGGGATAATAATTCCAACATCAGTGTCATTATGGAGATGTAATGAGATTAATCTGGTGCGAGTGTCTGGCACATAGTAGATGCACCATAAATGTTTATTGCATCTGTAGCAGCGCTGTTCCAGAATCGGGATGAGAGAGGTCTGGTTCCTGGAGAAAGCTGGAGGCTGCAGGCTGGCACAAGCCCTGCATGAGTCCATGTCTGCTTGGATCTTCATTGCCTTGATAAGTAAATAATCAATTGAGAGAGATTCTTCCTGGGTGCTAAGAACCAAGTCCTTTCCATCTGCAGCCATCCAGAGGCAAGCTTTACTAGAGACCTGGCCTCAAGGGGCTGCCTGCGACCTGGCATGTTTTCCAAGGGGCTGGTGAGGCAAGTCTGCATTTCCAGGGGTGGTTGGCAACTGCAACTGCACACTGAATGCTGTGGGAATGGAATGCATTGGCCGCTTCCCCTTCCCCACCCCAGGGTAGCTCCCAGCCCATTCTTTTCCCTCCCTCCCTTGAGTATCTGGGGGATGGCATAAAAGGAAGCATTCTGGACATCCGCAGGATGGGGCAATTGGCACCTGCAAGACAAAATCAAGAATTTCAGGTGGTGGGAGGTCGTGCAGAAAAGAGGAGAGGTCAATGGTGAAAAATACGGAGGGCCACTTGGGGCAATAAAAGAACAACAACTCAGAGGTTTCACCATATCACACTGAGTTTTTCTAGTTTATAATAGCACTGGGGATTTGGATGTAGGATGCTACTCAGAGCCAGTTTCGGGAAGGACTCTTACTGCCTGGGAGCCATTTGGCTTTCTCAACCTACTTGCATCACTGCTTGTGAAACAACAATGAGGTGAGCCTGAGCAAAGGGAATAAAGAGTGTGGGGGTCCTCCAGCCCCACCCCCACCTCTACTAGGCACCTGCTCAGCACCATTGCAGTGTAACGGGTCCAGTTTTGAACCAGGCGAATGCACATCTGAGTTTCAGGTTCATTTTTGCCTCTCACTCGCTGTAGCATCTTGGGACTCCGGTTTTTATTTGCGATGTGAATCTATTCAGTTATCTCTGGGGTCCTTTTTGCTGACAGCTTCTGGATCTTAATTTTGGGGAGGTCTCTCAGAACCAAACACTTCTCCAGCCAAGCAGGTTTAGGGAGAACCCAGAGCAACCTTCTCTGGCAGCATCACCCAGAGCGGTTGCGAAAAGTGCGGATTCCCGGTCCCACTGGGGCCCTGCAGAGTCAGACACTCTTCCTGTAAAACCCAGGAATTTTCATCTTCCACTGCATGCTCATCCCCCCTGACTCTCACACGTATTGCATTTTGAGAAGTCCTGTCTAAAAAACAAGAAAATTTTCTTGTCTTCCTTCTCTTCTGTAGCCAGTTAAACAAAGCCACCCAGCTGGGCCAGGTCACCTGATGCTGGTGCATTTAATATCTAAGTGGAAGCAACAACTCATCAAAAGAACAGTTTACAATTGCCTGGGATAAAACTATTTTCTTTTCAATCTTCCCTGGAAAGTGACAGATAATAACCAGCCTGGAGATTGTAATATTATTAGGGCCAAAAATAAAATAAAACCCCTTAACTGCTTCCTCTTACAGAGAGAAGCCAAATAGTTCTTCAACTCATTTAAATAAAGTGATTGTTTTCCTTGCTCATTATCTTAAATTCCCAGGAGCCTGTAGTCCCCTCCTTCTGTATGAGGGGATGGCCCTATTTCCCCCTCTCTCATTGTTTCTTATTTCACAAGAATCCCGTTAAGACCGGCAGCAAGAAGCCACGCATTTATGAACCACTTTTAGCATGTTTGCTTCCTGCCCGGCCCCTAACCCTTAAATTAAATGAGATAATATATCTGAGGCATATAGAACAACTCCTGGCATAGAGTAAGTGCCCAACTCATGTTTATTGTCATTATTAATGGCATTTGAATACCATGATTCTGGTCTCAACAAGATAGCCTGTGCCTTCAGACAAGTCGTTGCACACTGAGCCTTAGTTTTTCCAGCAGTGAAATGGGAAGAGAACACATGGACGGAGGGAGCCCAGAGCAGGGATTATTATGCTAGAATCTCATTACAGGAGGACATGAGGGCAGACAGCCCCTAGGCAAAGGGGTTAGAGTTCTTAAGGCCTTGTTATTTCCTTAACATACCTACAGAACATACAGGAGCTATGTCTGCCCCCAGACCGGTTGGTGCAAATGTAGCTGAAGGAATCATTGAGTTTGACCTAAACCTCTGTCCTTCTAGTCACTTTGTTCCAGATGATTCTCTGAGGACAATTTACCTCCTCTATGCTCTGTCTCCTCTTATCAGTTGTGGTGACTTAGATGGCTCCCGTAACCTTGACAACCCTACCCTTCCCCTTCTCTACCAAATGAAGAAGACAGGGCCTGCTTTGCAGGGCCATGGTGAATATTCCAGCCAGCTTAGGCTCAGGGCCACCACACTGTGCCATCCCACTGTGCCATCCCACAGATAGCAGCTATTACAGTGGTCGTGAGCATGATGTCACAATCCCGGCTCTTTTCACAAGCCTACAACCCCTTCCCTGCAAACCAGAAATCCAAAAAGCTCTGATAAATGAAAGATTTATTTTATTTTATTTTATTTTTTGTAATTCATTGGATAAGAAAACGGAACCTGACCTGAACTGACTTGAACTGACTTGGTGGCAAAACCCAGCCTGGGTCGATGGGAGGATATTTATGGTATTTGTTTTTCTCACTTAGTATCACCATCCAAATGCGTCACTGCAGAAATATTAATGTTGAGTGATTACATAGTGATTCTTTGGACCCCAGTTGTGTTGTGTGATATATTGAACAAGCCCCATATCACCTTTCAGAAGTAGGGTTCAGCCTGAGCTCTGGGACACATCTGGCTCCAAGGGTTCGGGATGGTGGTTGTGGAACTAGTGTTAATGTCAGGCAAAGATTCTCACCTCTGGGTGTCCTCTGGGTGTTCCTCCTGCAAGCTTCCATTCTGGGAAAATTGTTGTTCATGCAGCGGCCTCCTCACTTGCCCCTGTACATAAATCCAGCTCAAACCCACCCACTTGGGTACACCTGCATCCTTGGGGAGCCCCTTTCTTGGAGTGCTTAGTCTCCATCCTATCACGCTGCCCACCTGCCCCTACACCAGTCCGGTTTCCAGGCCAACGCCTGTGCCCATCAGGCCACTGGAAGGGACAGCGTCCTCCCTGGCTAACCTCCACATGCTTGCCTTCCCCCATGTGGCACTGCTGGCTGAATTCTCTGCTCTTCACTCCGATTTTTGGCACCAGAGCCACACAACCGGGATCTCAAAACAGAAAGCATGCATTTCCTAGGCAAGCCCGCTCCTTCCTTAAGCTTGCAGGCTGAGGAGCGGGCGAGGTGCAGCCAATGGGCTCTGTCCCAGCGCCTGGGCCTTCCACTGGCATTTTCTCCAGCAAGTTTTCCTCCTGAGCCATAGAGATTAAGAGCTTGGAGGCGCCCACTAAGGGAGAGGCTTTTAGGGATTTAATGCAGCCTTGATGAAGCCCGGAGACAGGGGCAAGGGGTTCTTTGCTATCAGACTGTGCAGATGAGGTGGGAATGCCCCAGAAATTTACCCTGCAGGCTCTGGAATAGCAATATTATTATGAATAATATTGATTGATCACTTTCCATGTGTCAGGCTCTGCATTGAGTACCTTACATGAACTATCTCATTTAATCTTCACAAGACCCTAGGAGGTGGCTACCATTATTATTCTCATTTTATAGAAAAGGAGAGAGGGTCAGAGAGGCTAGGTAACTTGTTCCAGGCCACACAGCCAGTATATGGTAGAGCCAGGAGCTGATCACCGGCAGTTGGATTCAAGAGCCAAATTCTTGACCATATGTGTATCTGTGATCTATTACCATGAACATGCTGTGTAACACTTGGACACAGAGCCTCAGTGGTGTACAACAATAGGCACTTTTTTGCTCACACATTCAGGTGGATGAGCTAGGTAGCTGTGCACACTCATATGTCTGAGAGCATCTGACCTTTACTGACCCAGGCTGTCCTCACTGGGACAACAGGAGTGACCAATTCTGTCCCATGTGTCTCCCATCCTCCAGTGGGCTGGCCCAGCATGTACTCATGGCAGTGGCCCAAGAACATACGTGGAAACTTGCTAGGCCTCCAGAGGCCATGCACCGTCACTCATGCATTGTCACCTCCCTGTTGGCCAGAGCATATCACATGGCCATCCCAGGTCCAAGGAGCAGAGAAATAGATGCTGCCTTTTTAGTGAGAAACGCTGAGTGTGGACCCAAGAAGCCGTGAAAATGGGAACCCTTTTGCAATTCACTACGTGACACAGGGGCCTTCACAGCCACAGTGTGCACCTATGTCCTCCAGGGAGACAAGAGGGACCACCTGTGAGTCTCATGACCCTGGGTTCCACCTCTGTGAGCTCCCAATCAAACTGAAAGGGAGACCCAGCTAATGGGGTCAACACTCTCTGCTTTCAGAAACTTCCAGGACTAATAAGGGAGACAACACTTGACCTCCAGGAGAGGCCAGCATGATGGAGGAGACTCAGTCTCTGCCCTTGGAGAGCCCATGGCCCCTGGCTGTGGAGAGCTGTATGTATGTAACTCAGGCTCAGAGAGCTCCCAGTAGGACAGGGTAAGCATTGACCTCACTCTAATGGGAATGGGTTGTCTAATAGGTGAGGCAGGACACTGATATAAGCAGAAAATAAATGTCATTGTACACTGAGGACCAGCTGATTTGGGGAGATATGGGAAGAACTTACTCAGGAGAGTCAATTTGTGTGGGCGTTTTGGAGGTGGTGAGGTTCGGCTACAGTTAAGGAAGCAGAAGCAGCTCTCAAGAGCTGGACAAGGATTAGAAGGTGAGCATCAAGGTGCTCAGGAAAACAGGATGTGGGGAGCTCATTTTCCAGTTCCTTGGCCTTTGATGGAGACTCTTCTCTACCCTGCCCTGGCCTCCCACTTGGGCCCACCCTCTGGTAACATCCTAGATTTCCTCTGCCTCCCTCACTCCACAGCAGCCACTATGGAAAAAGACATTTCTAGGCTCAGAGGGAGAGTGGAAAGAGGTTTGGAGAAAGGCCTCAGGCCACTTTGAGAAGCTTGGAAAAAGGGGAGCATGGAGGAAGCGGGAGAAGAGGGTAGCTCTGCGGCTGGACCTGGGACTTTCCCAGACACTGAGCTCTCAGATCATGGGCCCTAGGTGGAGGCTGCTTTCCTTGGACCATGCCTGGGTCCACCGTCAGAGTTGGAGGAGCTCATTCTGCAGCCTGTGTCTTCTAGAACAGGCCTCTAGGAGAGAAGGAACTGCAGCCTGCAGGCCAACTCTGGGCCACCACCTGTTTCATAAATAAGATTCTGTTTGAACACAGCCATGCTCATTCACTCATGTATTGTCTACAATAACAGACTGAGTAGTTGTGACCCAGAACATTTGGCCCGTAAAGCTTAAAATAGTTACTGTCTAGCTCTTTACAGAAAATGTTTGCCAATCCCTGCTCTATCTAGAACGAGAGCACCACTAGGGCAGGGATCTTTGTCTGTTTTATTTGCTGCTGTGTCCCCAGTGCCCAGAACTGTGCCTGGCACATCATAGGTGCTTAATCAATGCATGCAGAATGCAGGAATGAACGACTTGGCCTCTCTACAAATCATGTTTTCAACCACACGGAGCAATATTACCCAACCCCTTTGTTTTAATCTACTTCGACTGATCATTTTACAGATGGGAAAACAGAACTTTGGGAAGTCAAAGTGAGCAGCATTAGTCCTCCAGCCAGTTAGTAGCAGAGCCAGCTCTGGGACACAGGACTACTGACCCACAGGGCAGGGCTCTTTCTGCTGGACATGCTGAAATGCTCCTCAACAGCTTCTTACCACAAGGTAGCCTGCACCATCAGCTAGGAGATTTTCTCCTTTGGCGTTTGGTAAAAGATTTCCAGCTGCTGTAAGTGCTTTTGGGCTGTGGCTGGGGGTGTCAGGGACTCCTGGGTCCCAGGAATTGAAGCTGAAGCCGAGGTGGGTCCCAAAGACAGGTCACCAAGCTTACATGTGATATGTCTGGAAAGACACCCAACCCCAACTCGGGTGCACGGTGAAACCTGCAGCTGTGGTTTGCCTCATCTCTCCTCCGGCCCTAAGGTGGTCACCAATGTGCCTTGGGAGTGGGGGAAATTATTTGTCAGAACTTGCAAAACAAAAGGCAATTTATTCCTCTGCAGATCCAGAAACAGATAGAAGGGCGGGAGGAATCACGCATGTAGTTGGTCTCCCTCCTGAAGGTCTCCAGGGTTGGGGAAAGGGCTGAGAGCTGTCCCACAGGCTTATCCGGATGGAAGGCAGTCTTATGTCCCATATGTGACACCAAAAGCAGGAATCCCTCATCCCTGTCCTTGGCAGATTCTACAAGTTGAAACACATATAGGACAGGCCCACCTCACTCTTCATGATAGCTCCCAGGTATGTTGTACAGCAAATCCTGTGCCTGTAACAATTCAGGGCAATCTCTTTCCCGAGCTGGTCAATTGTTCTTGATGTCCTCAGCTCCTCGTCCAAACCTCTTAATCCAGGAGCAAATGAGCTGTAAACAACCACATCACATGGGGCGCAGGAGGAGCTGCTATTGAAGGAGGAAGTGAGGCTGCAGCAGCTTTGCAGACAGAAGGTCACTGGGGATTGGGGTGGCTGCAGACTCATGGGATCCCATAGCATCTGCAGGTGAGGGTGGCTGCTGATGCCGATGAGACTTGGGGTGATCCACCTGGGGCAGGTCTTGGACAAGTGTGATGCCCCGAGGGGCCATTTGGGCATTTGCCTGAGACTTTAGGGTGACTGTCCTTTCTCAGTGGATGCAGAAGGATCCAGACAGCCTTGATCCTGTGTCATTGGCATGGATGCAAGTGTTTGGGGAGGACTTGTTGGAGGAGGAGGAGGATCAGCATATTTGAATAAATGATACGTTTACAAGGAAAAGCTTACTGTGGGCTCCCCTCAGCCAAGAAGTGAGACTGAACAGAAGGTCTCTTCTTGGCCCAGAAGTTCCCTAAAGTCCAGAGTCTGCACCTCCTGCTGCAGAGCTGTGTCTGGGAGCTCCATAAGAGTCAGAGCTGTGTCTCCACCATCAGTCTGATGATTCCCCAAGACCAGTAAGTATACATGTGCACCAGACTGGCAGCTCCTAGTGGGTGGGTGCTAGATACCCCCAGTCTGAAGCGCATCTCCCTCATCCCTCCAGCAGCAAGGTGAGCCCTTTCTTGCCCTCCAGTGGTGATCTCAGACCTTTCTTTCCCCGCAGGGCCCATTGAGAAAGAGCAGAGTCTTCCAGGAAGGCAAGGGCAGCCACTGAGTTAGGAACTGGAATTTACTGTGTGACCTTAGGCAAGTCCTTTTCCCTCTCTGGGCCTCAGTGTCCCTCAAACAAAAACCCAGAGACTTTTCCAGTATGTTAGAAGCATCCTTCCGGTTCTCTCAGTTCCTGCCATGTGCCTTCTGGAGGTAACCTGCTAAGGACTCTGCACCAACCACCGCCCTTCACCCTCATGCTATCTCCCTTTCTCAAGGACCCCGGGCCCCGAGGCAGAGCCAGGTGGCATCTTTGCACTTACACTGGCTGACTCTACACTAGCTGTTTTGCTCCCCATTCTGCCTTCACAGCATTTCTTGTGGTTGAACTACCAGTCTTGCAGGGAAGCAAAATGAAGAGACCCCAACCCTGCCTGCCATCCACTCACTCTCCAAAGTGCAGGGAAACAGCTCCTTTGAAGACCTCAATTTAAACAAGGGAGAGAACAATTCTGAGATTTTCTTCCCACTCTCTTGGCTCCATCCCTTATAATGGTTTCCTTCCCAAGCCCCAGATATTCTGGGGAGGGAGAATGGGCAGAGGATGGGGGTGGGCCTGGATGACTCATGTCCTGCAAGGTTCTGCCAACACTCAGCATCTGGTCCTGCTTCATGCCACTCCAGGGCAGCCTCGGGCAAGAGGGAGCCCTTGGTGTCAGAATGCAGGGAGAGGGCACATGAGCATCAAGCTGGCACCTGGGTGGGAGGTGTCCAACACATGCAGCTTCCTTCCCTGTGCAGAGCATCTGCAGCAGGACTCTTCTTGGATGCTCAGAGCCCACCATTAACTAGAGACCAGATTTCTGACCAAGGCCATGGAGGCGGCCATGTCGGCTGCACTGAAAACGGCCGGGCTCTGTGACAATGGGCTTCCTGCCCTTCGTGCAGACCCCACCAGTGGAGGGGGGTTCTTCAGCCTCCTTCACATCAGTGTCCATCAGAGATTCAAAAAGAAAAAGAAAACTACCCAAACTGGTGCCATTGAGGCTGTCACTCACTCTCCTCCCTACGAGCCAGCCGCATGTGCGATTTGACACACTGGTAGCATTTCTGCAAATTACACATCATTCTCCCCACTGAAGCCACACCTTTGACTGCTGTAATATTTACCTGACCGTGCAAGTAATTTTCAGGCTTCACTTAGTGGGCCACTGAGGCATGGAAGAAAGCAGGGATGGCGTTGACTTTGGACAGCAGGCCCAAGAGAAGCTAAAATGTTATTAGAAGGTGTCCTAATAGCTCAGACAAGCACAGAGAGACAGCTGCTCGCAGAGCTATGGGCAGAGGATTGGTTTTCATGGTTCTCTATGAAGCATTGTCTCACTGCTGCTTACATGCCTCTGAGGATGGAGAGCTCACCACCCACCGTAGACATACCATTCCATCTCTGAGTGCCTCTGACAGTTACAAAGTACTGTATTGACACTGATGGTATCTGTCATCCCATAACTTCAACCCATTAATGCTGTCTCTGCTTCATGGGTGATGTAGAATTAAGGTGATCAGCTCATTTCGACTTGCCCAGATGTTTCCCAGTTTTAACACAGAAAGCCCCACATCCCAGGCCTCCACTTTAATGAGTAACTCAGTGTGGTTTGTCTAAACCTATCCAGATTTTAAGTCTGAAAGTCCTGCGTCCTGGTAACCCTCTCAATCACAAGCAAACCTGGCCTAGTGATCACCCTATGCAGAAAAATCTATGTCAGCAAATCTGAAAATCTTTCCTCCTCCATCTGATAGCCTACCCAAGGTACAAGTGCGGTTGCTGTGATTCCTCTTGCCCTCCCTCCCCTAGGCACCCCAGGGAGGCAGGAAAGATCAACCGGGAGCATCAGTGGCTGGTCCTGTCTCTAGAAGCAGCAACGTGGTGGATGGGCCAGACTCAATCTTGGGCTCAAACCCACCTGTGCCACTTCTTAGCTGGGTGGCCTCAGCCAAAGCCCTAGCCCCTCAGGGCTGTGGAAGGGTGTCAAGGAGATTCTGGGTAGGAAGCCCCAAGACCATGGGTGAGTAGCTGGCATGGAGGATGGCACCTTGAGAGGCTAGGGATGGAGTGTGGCTCGTGATGGACTAACAGGGTGTCATTGAGAGGCAGGGCAGCATGGCAGTGGTCATAGCCTGAGTTCCAAGTCCACTGTATTTGTCCATTGTTATGCTGCCGATAAAGACATACCCAAGACTGGGTAATTTATAAAGAAAAAGAGGTTTAATGGACTCACAGTTTCACGTGGCCAGGGAAGCCTCATAATCATGGCCTCACAATCATGGCAGAAGGTGAAAGGCATCTTCCATGGCAGCAGACAAGAGAGAAATGAGAACCAAGTGAAAGGGTTTTCCCCTTATAAAACCATCATCTCTCATGAGACTTATTCACTAACACTAGAACAGTATAGGGGAAACCGCCCCCATGATTCAATTACCTCTCACCAGGTCCCTCCCACAACATGTGAGAATTATGAGAGCTACAATTCAAGATGAGATTGGGGGTGGGGTGGGGGGGACACAGCGAAGCCATATCACCCTCTCTGCCACTTCCTGGCTACCTGATCTTGGGCCAGTCGCTTCACCCCTCCAGGCTTCAGTTTCCTCATCTGCGTGGAATAAGAGCCCTACTTCCTAAGGTAGTTGGGAGGATCCAGTGAGCAGGTGCACACAGGGCACTTAGCACGTGGCCTTAGATGAGTTCTGAGGAAATGGTCGCACTTCCGCTGTTGTCATCGCTGCTCTCCACATCATTATGTTGATGCTGAAGATCCATCACCCATGTGACCGCGACAGCCCCTTCTTCCATTTTCCAGCTTTGGAATGAGTGGTTTGGAAGAAGCTGGATCTCTTAGTAGGTTGAGTGTGTCCCCTCGGCTCTTGCCAGGGACCTGGCTGCCCTGGGGCAGTGGAGAGGGGGCCTCTCAAGCCTCTCACAGTCTTGCCCACTGGACAAAAGAGCCATTTTAATTCAAAGATGCACTTAACTTTAAAGATCCCTCCCCCAGAATTTTCCCCATTTGGCCTTTGACATGCATTCAAACCCCTCAGATGACAGAGATATGTGGGAGGAGACAATAAAACCACAAAAGGAATGGACAAGGGGCCCAGCCTCTGTCCACTTTATGCTCAGGTGGGAGCTGGTGTCTTTCCCCATTACTGGCCAGGTCTCCTTGCCCCCACTGGGCCCTCCACTAGCTGCCAGACGGATCTTTTTTTTTTTTTTTTGAGACGGAGTCTCACTCTGTTGCCAGGCTGGAGTGCAGTGGAGTGGTCTCAGCTCACTGCAACCTCTGCCTCCTGGGTTCGAGCAATTCTCTGCCCCAGCCTCCCAAGTAGCTGGGATTACAGGCACCCGCCACCACGCCCAGCTAATTTTTTGTATTTTTAGTAGAGATGGGGTTTCACCATGTTACCCAGGATGGTCTCGATCTCCTGATCGCGTGATCCACCCACCTCAGCCTCCCAAAGTGCTGGGATTACAGGCATGAGCCACCACCGTGCCCGGCCTCGGATCTTTTAAACACATGAATCAGGTCAGTTTACTCCCCTGTTCAAGACCCTACAATATCTTCCCATTGCAGTGAGATGAATATTTAACCTCCTTGCACCAGCCTTTAAGACCTTATATGATCTGATCCCAGATAGCTCTCTTAACTGAGACCCCACTGCTCTCTACCTTGCTCACTCCATGTCTGCCATACCAACCACCTTTCTCTTCCCTCAACAAAGCAAGCTTTATTCCATCTCAGGGTGTTTGCAGTTGCTCTGATCTCTGCTTGGCCAAAGCTGGCTTCTTCTTATCATTCAGGCTTTAGAGAAGCCTTCTCTGGCCCTTAACATAATCCCCAGGTCATTTTCTTTCCCCTCAACCCCTGTGTGTTTTTGGTTTCGTAGCAATAATCGCCACCCAAAATCATCTTTCTCTTTAGATTGTGTAATTTGGTCTCTTAGTACAATGTATACTCTCTGAGAGCAGGGTCTATGTCTCTTATAAAGGGCCATGGCACAGAGTGATAACTACTGACTACATTATCACTTCATTCTTGCCACAACCTTGGGAAGGAGGCATCATATTCCCATTTTACTGACAAGCAGGCTGAGGCTTCCAGAAGTTAAATGAATGGGTTAAGTTGCTCAGTGAATCAGTGGTAGCTGAAATTTAGATCCAAGATTGTCTGACTCCAAATCCTCCCTTTTTTTTTTTTAAATGGAGTCCCCCTCTGTTGCCCAGGCTGGAGTGCAGTGGCATGATCTCACCTCACTGAAACCTCTACCTCCTAGGTTCAAGCAGTTCTCATGCCTCAGACAGTAGCTGGGATTACAGGCACATGTCACCATGCCTGGTTAATTTTTGTATTTTTAGTAGAGACGGGGTTTCACCATATTGGCCAGGCTGGTCTTGAACTCCTGAACTCAAGTGATCCACCCACCTCGGCCTCCCAAAGTACTGGGATTACAGGCATGAGCCACCACGCCCTTTCCTTTCCTTTCTTTTCCTTTCCTTTCCTTTCTTTCTTTCTCACTTTCTTTCTTTCTGTCTTTCTTTACTTTTTTTTTTAACCACTCTGCCCATAAAGTCCTTGCTCTCTGGGGACAACAAAACAAAACACAACCAGATCTATAATGAAAAGCAAATGGGTTTTTTTGTTGTTGCTGTAATAACACCAAGGGTTTGTTCAAAGCCAGGTAAAGATTTTGTTTTTATATACTGGGTGATTTTTTATTGAACAGTTTCCTTATAATAGAAACCAACACTAGACTCTTGAACTTCCTCTCTCCCAAAGGAAATAAACCAGGCCTCCTGCAGACGAGGTGGGAGGGAAAACATGAGCACAGCTCTCACTGGGACCTGAGATAGGAGCTGCCCGTGCTACCTCTCAGGCTCTATTAGGACCCCAGTGCCTAAGTCTAACTCCTGGGTGTGGCTGAAATGCACCTGGCCTGGGAGTTTGAATCCCAGCTTCGCCACTAGTCTGCTGCTCTATGTGTTGGGGGAAATCACTCGGCCTCTCTGGTAAAGACACCTACCAAGTCAAAGATGAGTCAGGGGCTCACATGGTCCAGTTAGAAGAAAAGAATTGTAAGTGTGTGGCAGAGCGTTTGGGTATTGGCTAACTTGTTTCTTTACCCCATTATTATACTAGGACTGGAGATACACAGTGTTGGGCAAAATGGTTCCAGCCCCTACCCTTCTGCAATTTATAGCCAGGTACTATCAGGTATCTATGACAAAGGCCTGTGAAGGCTATAACCACACCTTCTTGCTCAACAGTCCAGACCTTGTGCCTATCACAAAGCTAGCCTCTTAGCCTGGGCTCAATAAGTAAGTATGTACAGGTTCCGGTCAGGTTGGCCAGAAGAGGAGAAACTGAACTCTTCCTGGAGAGATTAGGAAAAGCTATTGACCTGAGTCGCAAAGAATGAGCCAGAATCAGACAGGTAGATGAGGAAAAGAGGGGCTTATAAGCTAGACCAGGGGTTGCCTAACTCTGGCCCATTGGCCAAATCTGGCCCACTATCTGTTTTTGTAAATAAAGTTTTATTGGAATACAGTCATGTTCATTCATTTCTGGATTGTCCAGGGCTGTTTTGTGCTATAAGAGCAGAGTTGATTAATTGTGACAGACGCTGTGTAGCCTGCAAATCCTAAAATATTCTTACAGAGAAAGTTTGCTGTCCACTGATCTAGACAAAGGAGTCAGGCCAAGGAAAGGCCCAGAAATCTCTTTCTTGCTTAGAACTAGAATTGGCCACCTAATGACTGGGCATGGTGGCTCGCACTTGTAATCCCAGCACTTTGGTAGGCCAAGGTGGGCGGATCACTTGAGGTCAGGAGTTCAAGACCTGCCTGGCCAACACGGTGAAACCCCATCTCTACTAAAAATATGAAAATTAGCTGGATGTGGTGGCATGCACCTGGAATCCCAGTTACTAGGGAAGGCTGAGGCAAGAGAATCGCTTGAGCCTGGGAGACAGAGGTTGTAGTAAGCCGAAATCGCACCACTGCACTCCAGCCTGGGTGATAGAGTAAGACTCTGAAAAAAACAAAAACAAACAAACAAACAAAAAGAAGTGGCTACCTAAATTGTGTGGCCCAATGCAGAATGAAAACAGGGGCCTCTTCTTAAAAACCAATTACAAATTTCAAATTTCAGAAGCAGAGTCTTAAACCAACTGCAGAGCCCTTGTAGGCACAGGTCTTTGTGCAGCTCTTGCAGGCTCTGGGCAGAGTTAGAAGTTGCGCTCATGCTCTTCCCTGGGAAACCACACTGGGAGTAGATCTGGGAGGCAGTCTTGACCCAGGGATCTAAGCTGGGGCTTGGCGTCTCCAATCCCCAAGCCAAACCTCCAGAAAGACCAGCCTCGGATCTACTCCCCAAGCCAAGGGGATGGAGAACTGGCCTTCCCGTCTCAGCTCTCCCGTCCCATTCTTGGAGCCTGGCTGTGATGAGAAGCAGAGGTGGGCCCAGCTGCCTCTCCCACCGGGAGTGTCTTGGTGATCAGACATGCAGCAGCCATAAGAAGACACATGGAAGTTTAATGGGACCCTCTCTTTGACGATGCTGTTCTCCCCATGCTCACCTGGAACTATCTGATGGGGGAGCAGTGGGGAAAGGAACCTCACTTCACCCAACTATGGAACAGCAAAATGAGAACAAGGGCTCATGGAAACCTTCCATGCTAGGTGTCCGCTCAACCCCAACCCCTTAGATTCCTGGACTAAAGTCTGTGTCATCTGCCCTTCCATTGCACAGACACCTGCTGGAGACAGGAAGCCAGATGGAAATGCGGCCAAAGTCTTTATTCCCCAGCTCCTCCCAGTGGGGCCCCTGGGTCCCTCCACCCAAGCTTTTGGGTGGAATTCTTCTTCAGCTGCTGCTCTCTTGGATTCAGGGAGACCTCCCACTCCTTTGCCCCCTTCCCTTTTCTCCTAAGAGGACTACAGTCCCCACCGGTCTCTGCCCCAGTGTTGCCTCATGCCTCATTGGAATTTCTCCGCCCTGCCCATATCTTTGTAAATCACCTTGGAATTAAGGTCTTCTTATTTATGATCTTTTCATGGAATATCTGTTTCCTGCTGGGCCCTGCCTGGCACAACCATCTTCCCCCAACCCAAATGGCTTCAGTCAAATAGAGCCTTGTAACAGATGGAAGTTGCATCCACACTTCCTCTTGCAAAGGTGGGTGCTGAACAGGGCTCCTCCTTGGCAAGAAGTTGACCACTGCTCTGGCTGAGCAATTCTAATGCTTCCCCTGGTGTCCACTGGGATCACTGGGTAGTATTCAGTGGGTGGCTGATCTGGTCTGCAGGGGTCAAGGCAGCTTTACCCACCTGCAGGCATGGCTAGAAGGCTGGCTCAGCAAGGTCCCCCTCCTTCTCCAGGTGGCCTCTCTAGCAGCACAATGGGATGTCTTAAGCAGCAGCTCAGGATGTGCTTGTTCCCAGAGCCCTGAATGAAAGCTTCCAGCCCCTAAGGCTTGGGCTTGGAGATTGGCACACGTCTGCCATGTCCGCCAATTCTATTGGTCAAAGCAGTCTCCAAACATGTCTAATTTCAAAGGGAGAGATCTTAGACCCCCCGACCCCCGCCATCTCTAATGCAGGAATCTCAAAGAATATGTGCCATCTTTCATCTACCACACGTTCCTTCCTCTCATTGTCATCACCTTCTTCATTTGCTGAGAGCTGGGGTCACAAGCCATTGTCTGGGGCCAAATTTGTCCTGCAGATTGTGTTAATTTGATCTACACTGGGGTTTCTGTTTTTAATTAGATGACTTGGACCTGCATAGACTCCCTGTCTCAACACTGGTCCCACCCTTCCCGCTGCCTGCCAGGGGCTCTCTCCTTGGCTCCTGGGGCCATCGTTTGGTGGTCCTGGACTAACAGGTGCATGGGAGCAGTCAGATGGGCCACACACAAGGACACTCATACATACAAATTATCAGAACTTTTATATAACTCAGCTCTCCCAGCCCAATTTCTGGAAATAAATGCTGGTTCAACAAATGTGTAGACCTTTTCTGAAGTCTCCAAGATGGTGTTGGGGAAAGAGACAGGACTGAGAGACCCAGGGGCCTGTGTTCTTGTCACCGTACTGCCTGGTGGCCTTGAATAGATCGCCTGGCCTCCCTGGGCTGTTGCTTCTGCATTGTGCAGAACAAAGAAAAGATGTCACCCCTGCATCATGCAGGACAAAGGCTGGGGTCACCCCAAGTTTGAGGCCCAGCTCCTGCCTCTTGTCTCAGGCAGATCACTCCATCACTCTGGCCTCGGTTGCCTCCTTTGAAGATTGGGGCCATAACGTGAATCCCGTGGGGTGGTTGCAAGGATGAAATACAGTGCCAGGCACGGAGCACTTGGTCCTGACAGGCCCTCCTGTACACTCTGATGCTCTGTGCCTGCATGAGGCCTTCAGAGGCCAAACTCCCCCGCCCTAGCTGAGACTCACTCACCTCTGTGTCTAGCACAGGGGCTGACACATAGTAGGTGCTCAGGGAACCCTTGTTGGATTGGACTGACCCTTTGTCAAACAAACCAGTAGCAAGAAAAATGAAAACGTGACTTTTTTTAAAAAAAAAGAAAACTTGTGCAAGAATGTTCTTAGCAGCTTGAAGCATAGCAGAGCCCAACTGGAAACTGTCCAGGTGCCTTTTAACAAAAGAACAGCTTAACAAACATAGCGTCTCCTTGACATGGAATACTACTCAGTGATTAAAAGGAATAAACCATGGTACACACACAGCAGGGGTGGATCTAAAAAATATTATGCTGGGAGAAAAGAGCCTTCCCTGGAATCTACATACCGTATAATTCGTTGATACGAAATTCTAGAACAGGATAAAATGTGACAAACAGATTAGAATAACGATCATCTCTCGGGTGAGGTTTGGCTGGGAAGGAGCGGAGGGAATTTTCTGGAGTAATGGTAGTGTTCTGCATCCTGAGAAGGGCTCAGCTTACACTGGTGCACGCATTTGCCAAAACTCAAAAAGAACCCTGAGCGGTACTCTTGAGATTTGTGCAATTCGTTGTGTGTAAATTTGACCTCAAAAGAAAAGGAATTGTAAATAAATATTGAACTCTAAATAGAAGGTTTAGGAGTAAACTGTACAGGTGTCTGCAGCTCACTTTGGAAGGCATCGAATAAATAAGGCTGTGTGGCTGCATCGAGAGGGATGAATGGAGGGTGGGGGGAGATATGATAAAGCAAACATGGCTGCATTTATTTATTTATTTATTTATTTATTTATTTATTTATTTATTTTATTTTGAGACAGAGCCTCACTCTGTTGCCCAGGCTGGAGGGCAGTGGCGCGATCTCAGCTCACTGCAACCTCTGACTCCCAGGTTCAAGCAATTCTCATGCCTCAGCCTCCTGAGTAGCTGGGATTACAGGTGCCCCCCCAACACACCTGCCTAATGTTTGTATTTTTAGTAGAGATGGGGTTTCACCATGTTAACCAGGCTGGTCTCGAACTCCTAACCTTAAGTGATCTGCCTGCCTCGGCCTCCCAAACTGCTGGGATTACAGGTGTAAGGTTTTTTGTTTGTTTGTTTGTTTGTTTTGAGACAGGGTCTTGTCCTGTCACCCAGGCTGGAGTACAGTGGCGAGATCTTGGCTTATTACAGCCTCAACTTCCTGGGCTCAGGAAATCCTTCCACTGCAGCCTCCTGAGTAGCTGGGACTACAGGCACATACCACCATGCCTGGCTAATTTTCTGATATTTTTTGTAGAGATGGGGTTTCACCATGTTGCCCAGGCTGATCTCAAACTCCTTCGCTCAAGCAATCTGCCTGCCTCGGCCTCCAAAAGTGCTGGGATTACAGGCATGAGCCACTGCACCCAGCCCATGTTCACATTTTAATTGTGGAAGCCAGGTAATAGGTATATGGGTGTTTGCCTTAAAGATTTTTACACTTTCCTGCATGTTGGGAAATGTTCGTAATCAAATGTTGGGGGAAGAAAACATGAAGCTATAGAACTAAGCTAGGGCTTGTCTCTGAGCCTCATCTGTCAAATGCAGACAGCACTACCCAGACGGGCAACCCTGGGATCAAACGAGAAGCAGTGAATAAAGAGGAGCCCATGGGGACGTGGCAGGAAGCAACTTGATTCTTCTAAGCAAGCGGGGCCCCACCTCCTCATTTGGATCTCAGCTTACATGTGACCTTCTGAGGCTGCCCTCCCCTGGCCACCCATCTCTTGTAGCCATCACCCTATGTTAATGTCTGCATGGCATTTCTCTCTAGCTGATACATCTCTTCCATCTTCCTTAATTTAAGGTATCTGTCTCCTGACAGTAGAATGTGGATTCGAGGAGAAGAGGGACATTGTCTTATTCGTGGCAATATCTCTGGCACATAGTGGGGATGCAGTAACTCTTTGTGGAATGAAGGAAGCAATGAGTAGGGCCTGCATATGCTCTATCGTAACCCCTCAAGTGCAGAATTCTGCCACCCAGAATTTGCCTATTGTTAACGCCACCCCCATAGAACAGCAGGAAGAGAACTTAGCAATCAGCCATCCCCTGGGCCCCATTTAACAGATGGGGGAGCCAAGGCCCAGAGAGGGAATGTAAATTTCCCAGCATCCGCTACCAGTGAGTGGCTGAGCAGAGATGGGGCCCAGGTCTTCTGGCTCCCAGCTCAGTGTTCTTCCTCTCCAACTGGATGCTGGGGCTCATGGTAAAGTGCTGATTCCCAGGAACAGCCGGCAGATGGACAGACAGGCTTCACTGGGCTGGGCTGCCCTGATGCCATGTGTTAATTACAGCAGACAGGATATGCCAGCCTAGCAATGTTTGCCGGTGCACCCGCCCCTCGTTTAGCAGGTGGGCAGGCTGGCGCAGGCCACTGATCTGCCACGGGTCTGCCGGCGGATGATCATGCTGACACAGGCCCAATTGTGCACAGCGCCTGCTAAGTGGGGTGGGCCAGGCAGATTGGCACAGCGAGGGCCCTCCCCGAGGACTGGCAGCCCCTTCTGACTGCATTGGTCAGCCAGACTGGTACAAGCTGGGCATCTGTCCCATGATGAGCCCTTGCTGGACACAACCTGTCTACACAGGTGTGCCCACTGACCGGCAGCCTGGGGGGTGACACGGGGACTGAGTGCTGAGCATGACCATGGGGAGACCTTGTAGGGGGTGTCACAGGCAGGGTATGTGGGCCAGAACCTCACACACAGGTACACAGATACTGGGATCAGATAGGACTCTGCCATGCTCCCGCCCCCCACACCTGCCCTGTTGACTGGTGGGATCCAAAAATCAAGTTTGCAGCCCTGAAAGAGGGGCTGGAAAAGTGGTCTCTTCTCTCCAACCCAATGCCTCTTCCCAATTGCCACTAGTTCTACTGTTCACACTGCAGCCAGGGGGATTTCTCTGATACCAATGGAGCTGATCACTCTCCTGTTTGAAGCCTTCAATGGCTCTCCATTTCCCTCCAATAAAATAATAGTAATAATAATATGCATTATTAGCATTTTACAGCTAACAGCACTCAATTATAGCATGTGTACTATGTGAAAGACACCTTCTAAGCACTTTATAGGGAAGAACCCGATTCATCCTCCACCCTAGATGGTGGTGCTACTGCTATCCTCATTTTACAGGTAAGGAGACTGAGACAGGGAGATAGGAGATCTCAAATTGACTTGAACCTAGAGGTCTGACTCCAGAGCCTAACCACTACCAAACCCAGACTCCACATGTGTGAGCCATGACCCTCCCACACCAGGCCCTTCTACACAGCACCCCCAGAACTTGTCCTGAACCCCCCTCACTCTCTACCCAAGCCTTGCCTTCTTGTTGATGCCTGGGGACCCCCATGATCTCCTCCTGTCTGCCCCGAAGGCTCTGCTTCAACCTCCAAAGCAGGGCTCAGGGTCCCCTTCTGGGCAGGGCCTGCCCTGGACCCTCCCTGGCAGAGCTCCCCGGCCTGCACGCCAGTGCCATTTCCACTCCATGTCAGCAGCCTGCTGCTGAGCGAGCACCTGCTGCTAATGTTTCTCTCCTGACCCCAACCTCCACCTCACCCATTCTGTGAACTCCCTGATGACCCCTCTGTCCACAGGCCTGGCCTGCAGGAGGTGGTTATGAATGAACAAATGAATGAATGAATGAATGAATGAATGAATGAACAGGTAAGTGAATGAATGAATGAATAGGTGAGTGAATGAATGAATGAACAGGTAAGTGAATGAATGAATGAACAGGTGAGTGAATGAATGAATGAAAGAACAGGTGAGTGAAAGAATGGGAAGCTGAGGTCACTGGGGTTACAGGAATGCACACTGAGGGTGTGTAGTGAAGACTGGCTTTCTGCCGGGCGCGGTGGCTCATGCCTGTAATCCCAACACTCTGGGAGGCGAGGTGGGCGCGTCACCCTGAGGTCAGGAGTTCGAGACCAGCCTGGCCAACATAGTGAAACCCTGAGGTCTCTACCAAAAAAAATATAAAAACTAGCCAGTCGTGGTGGTGGGCACCTGTAATCCCAGCTACTCTGGAGGTTGAGGCAGGAGAATTGCTTGAACTCAGGAGACGGAGGTTGCACTGAGCTGACATGGTGCCGCTGCACTCCAGCCTCAGCAACAGAGTGAGACTCTGTCTCAAAAAAAAAAAAAAAAAGAGTGGCTGTCATGGAGACACAGGTGGCTGAATAAGTCCCTCCTCCTTCCTCCTCAGCCCACTCCTTCCAGAACACAAGAGGGGAGGGCATTTGTTAAACTGGGAAAGAGCCCCCGAGCCCCTCTCTTTAGGGGCGAGCCATGTGACCCTGAACCCTGTCTCTAATGCTGGGATTTTCCAAGAGCATACTTGTCGGGAGGCAGGGAGGAGGCAGCGAGGAGCTGGACATGATCACCTGGTCTGGAGGAGGGACCTGAGTATCTCAGGTGCTGCAGCTGTTCAGCACTTGGTGAACCTGTGCTTTTAGGGTCTGGATTCCAAGCATCTGGATTTGGGGGTGTGGTGGAAAGAGGATGTGCTTCAGAGCAAAGAGCCTGGCTCCCAGCTCTGCGGACTCCTCCCTCTGTGACCCTGGGCATGCGCCTCCCCTCTTTGGGCCTTGGCTTTGCCTTGTGTAAAATGAGAGCCCTAAATGGGACAGTCAAGGGCGCTCCTGCTCTGAATGACCTCCTAGGGCACCAAGGGTCCAGCAGTTGATGGCCCCCTGGGAAAGCTGCAAAGAGACCCTGGTGAGGAGTGGGCCTGGGGGTTCAGGACTGTGTCTCCGGTTGTGGTTCCTGGCCCCTGTGTCCAAATGACCTGATGACGCTTGTTAAAAATGCAGAATAAGGACTGCATTCAGAAGTCACTGAGTTGGAACCTCCAGGATGGGCTTCTGGGGAAACTGACATTTTCAAACCCCACCCCCACTCTGGCCCAGGTGATTCCACTGTGCACTGAAGTTCGAATGTCTGGCATCTATCTGAGGCCCTTTCTATTTCCCCTGCTTCCTGTCTGCTAGTCCCTAAAGCATGAAGCGGGAGCGGGGTGCTGCATGGGAGGTGGAGAAGGAGGTCTCAGAGCTCCCATGCATGTGTCTGATAGAGTTTGGGGGGCTCAGGTGTTTGGGTCGTGACTGTGGGCTTTGTGTTCGACTGGTGGGTGCCTATCTGGGCATGGGAAATGGCAAGGGAGATACAACCTTACATTTGCCAAAAACTCATCCCCTTACATACATACATACATACACACACACACACACACACACACACACCCTTTCCCGGAGTGAGGAGCAGGGTATATAACTGCACTTACAGCTGTGGGTGCAGGCATTGTGCATGCACAACACCGTAAGTCCACAAACTGACACGCAGCCCTGAAAATGCCTGCATACACTCTCTTACACTCCCTGTGAGACCTCCTGGTCTTCCCTGTGCAAACATCTAAAACTACGCATGAACATTCTCATTATTACTTTGCCTTTCACACACATGTACAGCCTCGTAGGCAGCCTGGAAACACACCTATTTGTACAGTCATCCCTACGGATGCACAGATGCACACCCATACTCCGTTGAACACAGGCTTCCTTGTTCACAGCAGGCTCACCCACGCAGGATGGGGTCCCAGCTCACACCAGTGGCACACACCTCCTCACACTTGCAGGAGCACCTGCCCACATGTGGGGTGTGGGTGCTACAAAGAAGCTGCAGCCGCTCTCCTCCCTGCCACTCTCCCCCCAGCCCCCAGGCCCATCACTGAGCTGCTGTCTGCCATCGCACAGTAACCGGATGAGACAGGCAATTTATGACACCAGCTGTCTCTGTCAAAACCGGATCTCCCACACACACCAGGGGAAGCCAATTACCTTGAGCCCAGCCCTGCCAGAAACCGGGGCCCACAAGGGAGAGCAGGGACTGCCCAGAGAGGTGAGTGGCACCTGACATGAGGATTTTCTGCCTCTTCTTGTCTTTGGGCATCTGGTATCCTCTTCCCCCAGGCCCCCTTGGGGAGGACAGAGCCTGCCCTACCCTCTCTGAGGCTGCTTCTCTGGCCCAGCTCCCAGGCCTAGGAACTGCAAGAGCGGTTTCAGGGTGGAGAACAGGTGGGCAGGGAGGTTTAGGGGAAGAGTGGTCCAGGGTCGTTATGGCAACAAGAAAGGGAAGAACCCTGTGCCCCTCCCCCTACACAGCAGGCGGCCAGGCGGCTGAATCATTCTCCCAGGCTTCCTCTCCGCCTTCATTCCCCTCACCTCTTCCCTCAACACCCCTGCCCTGGTTTTCCTCTCCCTAGAATACCTACTCCCTTTCTTGCCCCCCTGCCCAAAACTAAATCCAACTCTACTACCTGAGCCACTTCCTGTCTGGACTTTGGAATCAGACCCATGTTCAAAGCTCTCCATTTCACCACCTCCTAACTGGGAATCAGGGCAAATGGCATCCCTTCTCTGGCCATGGGTTTTGCATCCAAAAGAAAAAATGATGTTCATTCCTATAAAAAAAATGTTGAAAAAGAGTCTTCTAAGTACCAGACTCCGTTCTATAATCGGGGATGCAACATTGAACAAAATGAAGTCCCACCCTGGGCTTCAGGCTCCACTGGAGGAGTCGGAAACCACACGTTTCAGAAATTTAGAAGAGATGAGTCAGTTTTCTCACTGTCCTCATCTGCTTTGTTTACAGCCATACTCCCAGCACCAAGCACAGCTCCTGAAAGGACCTCAAGCAATAGACAAACTCACAAAGGCACCAGTGGACTCAAGCTCTAGCCTGAGGTTGACTTGGTCTAGTGCCATCTTTGTGCCCAGCCTTGCAGGACGCTTTCTAGGCATACTTTCTGAGTGGCTGGGATGGCGGCAGATCTGCTTAAGTGAACAGGAAGTCCGTTCCTTTCTTCACTGACTCATTGGTTCATTCCACAAATGCACATTGAGCATGTACTACGTGCCAGTTCCCATGCTAGGCTCCTGGGATCAAGTGAGATGGGCAAGGACTCCCACTTGATAGTTGCATGGCAGAAGTTTCTAGATTTGCTCATCACCTCCCACAGTCTAGAAGCTGAGCAATAAATTCACACTAACAGCAGTGTCCACTTGCCTTTGCATTTTGCAAGATGCTTTTACATATGTTTGTTTCTTTTAGTATTTCTCACAACTCTGGGGTGTGAGTTTGTTTAATATCCCTCGCGTTACAGATGAGGAAACTGAGGCTTAGAAACAATCAGTGACTTGCCTGAGAACCCAGAGCCAGGGAGTGAAGCACCCACAGTAAAACTGAGTCCCTTTCTAGCCCTCATTGTCTCTTGCATTATCTAATTTAATGCCCTTTTCCCCTAACTACCATGAAAGGCAGGTATCGCCTTAGGCTGTTTACAGCCAGGGAGCACCTCTTGCCTGGGCTGGGATTGGAAGCTGTGCTGGGCTGACACAAGATCCCAGGTGCCATCCACTCCTCTATATCCAATCAGTTCATTAAAACCCTCCTTGCAAACACTCTCTCGGCTGCCTGGACACAGAGACTTCAGCTGCTCCATTTCCAGGAGAGCAAATTCCTTCCTGGCTGGAGAGGAGTTGGGATAATGTAGGCAGGCAATTTAAACAGCCAGCAAAATACACCAGCAGTTTTCACTCTCTGCCACTATTACACTTTCCAGCCGTGGCGGGATTGGCCCATAAGTGGGATATCAAGTTTATTACAGCTATTTCCAACCTGTAATTGGTTTTGTGGAACACAAAGAGAAGGAGGTTGGGAAGGTGGGGGGAGGTGATATTTTCCCCTTTTCTTTTTTTTTTTCTTTTTCGGATGACAGCACCCAGGGACATTGGTGAAGCAGCCGAAGTTGGAGACTTATTTGTTTTTCAAGTTAAACAGCCAGGCTGGTCAGCGGGCTCTCACACTGCTGGATGGACTAAGTCCACCGGCCACGCTTTGATGACTCTACTTGAAAAGCAACCTGGCCTGGCTGCAGCCCAGATTTGCTGGTTGGGGTCAGGGGGCAGTCAGGGCCCAGAGGTGGGGTCTGGCAGCTCTGGAGCATGAGAAACTGTGGTCTCTAGGCTGACTCTTCTAGAATCAGAACACCATGGGCATTCAGGGCAGCAAAAAGTCCTCAGTTTCCTCATGGAACATTTAGGGAAACTGGGTCCCAGAGAGAGGAACAGTGCAGAGACAACCTTTGGGACTTAGAACCTAGCTCTCTGCCTCTCAGAAACTTCTACACAGTGTAGCTGGTCATTTGGGGGAATTCCTGGCTGAGATGCTCTCAGCATGGGGAAGAAAAGAGACACCTGTTCTTAAGAACCCATGTTACGGTCTGCTGCCATCATTGCAGTCCACGCACCCTGACCAAACTCCCTACTTTGGACTTAAGAAAAATATGTAATAGCTAATATGATGGAGCACTTTCTGTTACGATGACAGGAGTTGATGTTTGCAAGCAATATCTGGCACAGGGTAGGCGCCAATGTATGCCAGCTATTGTTATTCCCGTCATGCTATTATTACCGCATTCCAAGCAATCCTCTGGGCTCTCTGTGTGTTCACTCTTACACACTGAATTCTCACACATGTGCCTTACAGGGAGGCATGATCCTTCCCATTTTGCAGATGGGGAAACAGAAGCACACAGAACCCTCCAACATCACCCAGCAATCAACTGAGTGGCAGAGCTGGGATCTGATTCCAGAGCTGTGTGACCCCAAAAGCCTCTGCACATTTCCCATATCCCCAACCTCAAAGTAGGTCTTCTGCTCCCTTCTTTTGGACTAATCCATGCTGAGCGGTCAGCTCTGCTGTTTACTATTACAAGTATAATACA
Source organism: Pan troglodytes (assembly GCF_028858775.2). Taxonomy (NCBI): domain Eukaryota; kingdom Metazoa; phylum Chordata; class Mammalia; order Primates; family Hominidae; genus Pan; species Pan troglodytes. Next base: position 212,917,579 of record NC_072398.2, on the reverse strand, counting down.
TGTGTGGCCTTGGGCAGTTCACTTGCCTCTTTCTTGGCCGTGGTTCCTGTCTGCAAATGGGGATCATGACACACGTCTCTTGGTATAGTTCACTTATTCAACATCCCTTCGTATGCCAGGCACTGTGCTAGGCTCTGGGATACAGGGCTCTTGGAGCTTACAGTCCTGAGATTCCAAGGAACAATGGAAGGGAGGGCTGGGGGACACTCAGCCTGTGTAGGCACTGGTTAGGATGCAGATTCTTTTGCATAACTACGTGCACAGCCTCTTCTGTCTGGTCCAGGTGTACGCTTTGCAGAGTTAGGATGTTTTCCTGCACAGAATATCATTAATGCTGGGAGCTTTAAGAAAGAGAAACCCTGCTGGTTCCTTTTGGAGCCTCACATCGGGGGTGTTCTGAGGCCACTGTCCCGCCTGGGCCAGGCTACTCTTACCAGGGACTCCCAGACAGATGAGGGTCCAGGCACAGCAGGCTGTCCTGGGGCCAGTCTGTATCGCAGAGCAGCAAGGGCCTTTTCCCTTTTCTTCATGGTATTCCCAGTGCCTGGCACATGGTAAGGTCTCAACTCATTCATTCACTCATTGACTCATCCAGCAGATATTTATCGAGCGAGTGCCATTTGCTAAATTCTGGAAACAGAGCAATGGACAGGACAGATAAAGACCCCATCTTCGGCCAGGCACAGTGGCTCACGCCTGTAATCCCAGCACTTTGGGAGGCCGAGGCGGGCAGATCACGAGGTCAGGAGATCGAGACCATCCTGGCTAACATGGTGAAACCTGTCTCTACTAAAAATACAAAAAATTAGCTAGGCGTGGTGGCAGGTGCCTGTAGTCTCAACTACTTGGGAGGCTGAGGCAGGAGAATGGTGTGAACCTGGGAGGCGGAGCTTGCAGTGAGCTGAGATCGTGCCACTACACTCCAGGTTGGTGACAGAGCGAGACTCTGTCTCAAAAAAACAAACAAACAAAAACAAAAAACAAAAAAACCCCACCCATCCTCATAGAGCTTATGTTCTAGGAGTAGCTCATATTCAAGGACCTGTTTGTTTATTCATCAAAAGTCTGTTGAATATGGAGTGAATGAAATCATTCATTTCAGAAGTGCCTCTCGCTCTGGGGCCAGACAAACCCACACATCCACAGGGCTTGGCTTACCTTGTCTGCCTTGTCAGCTCTGTGGTTGTCGGTCTGCCCTGGCCTCATGGTCCCTGCCCACTGGCACCATGGGAGCCTCTGAGAGCCCATGAGACCTGCCTGCCTCCAGGTACTCACTCAGGGCATCCCTGCACTCTGTTTTGAAGCTGCTATGATGACTACTAGCAAATTCTCGGTCCCTGCTCTCTGCACCCCACTCCTTATAGACACAACCCAGCCTTCTGGCACCTCCCACCTGCCTCCCTCTCTGGGTGTGGGCTCCCTTCTTTCATTTACTGAATTCCACATCCTCTGGCATTTTAGCAAGAGATACTTTGCTCTCCAGCCCCATAGACAGAAAGAGCCCTGGAGGGTGGGGAGGGACACAGAAAAAGAGATGGTCCAGAAAGGTGTGAGTGCTCGTGAAAATACCCCATGAGTGAGCACTTCCCACCCACCAGGGACTCTACAAGGCTCATGTAATCCTCACAGGGAGGAACGTTGCCTTATCCCCATTTCACAGATGAGGAAACAGACTAGGGGAGGTGGAATGACTTCTTCAGAGCACAAAATTAGGAACCGAAATCAAACATTCAACTGGGGATGGAGGAAATCAGCCTTGCTTCATGCTCCAAAGCCTCCCATAGACAGAAAGAGCCAGCCTAGGACCAAGCACTCCCTGAAAAGGGCCTACTTCCTCCAGGAAGCCTTCCATGATCACCCTTCCCTCCAAGGGGATTCTTGCCTCCTTCAGAAGTGTCAGAACATCATTGGATAACACTTGGTAATTACCTGTTGCTGCTGCAGCCATCATCTTACTGACTCTGGAACCTCAGCTAACTGTGGACTGTGTACCTCTTGTGAATAAGGTCGTAATGGGCGGCAACCATGTCTGAAATGTATTTCCTTCTCGGCCGTGAGGCTGCAACTGCCCCTGTATGTCTCAGGCGTGGAGAAATGTTTCTAGAATTAAAGGCGAGGTGTCTTCCAGCACACCCACCACACCTTCTGTCCACAGCCTGTACTAATAATCCCCAACTCCCACCTGGCCTCTTTCTTGGGCCCTCTAACCACCAGGAACCACAGAATAACATCCTTGCAAATAGCTGCTCGCCCGCTGGCCCCACCTGAGCGTGTCTGAGCCTCCCATTTCCTTTGCCTTCCGAGAGGCTGAGGGAGGAAGGAGTGTGTACCACAGACAGCTGGGACAGTGGGGCCTGCCCTCCAGATCCCTCACCCTGCAGCCGAGATAAGCACTTGTCTCCAGCTGCCTGAAGCAGGTTTCACAGAAGCAGTTATTTACTCCTCTAGCTGACAGTGAGGCCCTGACACAGCCCCAGAGAAACAGATGTAAATAAAACCAAAGGAAAACTAGGCTCGTCCTTGAAACTCCCCTGTCCCTCGGCCTGAAACAGAGATTTACGACTCGGATAATTCTTCAGTGCTTTATCTGGGGTGTGTGGGTATGTGTGTGGATGTGTGGGGTGCGGGTGTATTTTCCTCGTAATAAAACCCTCAGTCTCGGCGAATAAATTTGAGGAGACAGTTTTACTGACAGATTTTTTTCTCTTTTGTGTAATAAAAAAAATGGAGTGAAATTTGAGATTGGGACGATAAGGGCTGCCGCATTTTAGGAGGAGATAAAAAAGCAGTACCTGAAGGGAGGCGAGGCCAGAAGACGGGCTGCCAGTTAAACAGGCAGGATGCCTTCCGCTTTATGACTTTGGGAGAAAAATCCTCACACCTCCACTGAGATTCTGACATCCTTTCTCCTAATGAGCCTGGCCACCAGGGGTGGAAAGGGACGTTGAGAGGCATTCAGTTCACCCGCAGTCTCTTCCAGCCTGATGGGATGGGATGTGAACTCTGGTCCAGAAGCCAGACGCTTGTCAGGAACCTAGTGTGGGGCCTCAGCCGAATCATTTTGCCTCTCCAAGCCTCAGTTTCTTTACCTGCAAAATGGGAACATTCTTGTCTATTCGGCTCTGTTCCCAGGGACCTGGTACAGCCACACAATGTGATGGGCTTAAAACTGGGTTTCTCCACCTGGGCACTGTTGACATTTGGGGGCCAGATAATTCTTGGGAGGGGGGCAAGGGGCTGTCCTGGACATCGTGGAATGGTCAGCAGCTTCCTAGCCTCTATCAGCTAGACACCGGTACCTACCAAACCGCACCTCTCCTCCCCAGTTGTGACAACCAAAAATGTCTCCTGAGCTTGCTGTATGTCCCCTGGTGGTTAGGGTGAGCAAAATCACCCCCCAAGTGAAAAGGCCCTGCTTTAAAGGTACTTTGGTGGCTGTAAAAAAGTCAAATGGGTGAGGCGGGGATGGGAAGAGGGTGCATGGAGAATGGGGAGCCCCTGGAGGGTCTTGGCCTCTACCCCAGGCTGGGACATTGGGATGTGGGGAGATGGAAGCTCTGATCCCAAGTACAGCCAACTCTCTTCTCCACCCCGTGCCAAGCTGGACACAGTCAACTCAGGGATTTTTCTGGGTGATGACAGTGGACGCAGAGTCAAGGTGTGGTTGGTTGGGGTGAGCATCTTTCTTGGGGTGAGTGCCAGCAGGGATCCCAAGAGGAGAGGAGAATCCTCCTGTCCCCGTCCTCCTCATCTTCCTCCACTCTCATGGTCCCGTTTCAGAAGCTGGGCCTGTGCTGCAGAAGCAGCCAGGTGGGAGGAAGTGGTCCCCTGTCTCCCCTCTGCACACGGTCAGAAAGCGCCAAGCCTTCAAAGGGAAGAAAGTGACGCGTGTGCATGTCGCTAAGTCCCGACAGAGATAGGAGGGGTGTGGGCTTACGGAGGGGTAAGGAGAAGCCGTGCCCTGGGAAGTCTCACTGCCGCTTCCTCTCAGGGTCCCAGAGCCTGCGAAGGCCTTCTCATGATTCTAACCATCCCCGGTCCTCACAGAGGCCACCTTACTCTTTACAAAGCTTGCAGGCTATGGAAAGTGACCGGCACAGACGTAGCCTGTGTCTGCACACAGCTGGTTGCTCAACCAGTGCTGGCCAGATGCATGGAGTCTCTCCTAAACCAGTAGCAACACCACCTAGGTCAGAGAGATGTGGTCCAAGTCAGCTTGGGTACATATGTGTCCAGAGGAGCCCAGCTGTGTCTAGGGCCAGTACTCCCAGGCAGGTGACAGGGGGACAGATTCACACTCCAATCCTCACCTTTTTGCCTGGGGAAGCTGCTTTCAGCATCCCCCCTACCCCAGCCCCTTGGAGTCACCCGTCCCTAGCCACCCCCCTCCCTGCCCCTCTCCCCGCTGCCTCCAACACGCAGAGCCGCAGGGAGCTAATTCCACTTCTCTAGGCCCAGGCATGAGGCCTCCCCATTGCAGGCTGTTAGCGCAGAGCCCAGCTGAGCTGCGAGAGGCTGCAAGCTCCCAGTCTATAATAGAGTTGCTGAGACAAGCGGAAAACTGCAGCCGAGTAAACAGATAAATAATTGAAACAGTGACAACACATACCTTGCTGCTTTGTGGAGTAACACTTTCATTAGCTGGAGGCAGCGCAGATGTGGGGAAGCAGGCGGGCGGCAGCTGAGGGCACGGACGCTTGGGTTCGCTTTCCATCAGCCGTGAACAGCGGGACAGCCCGGCAGCCTTGGGCTTCCAGCGCTGGCTTCATCGCCACCTCCCTGCCTTCTCCCACTTCCGCATTCTTAGGTGAAATGGGGACTTCGTGTCCTCTCTCCTGGCCCACCCCAAGACGAGGGCAAGTGCCCCACGCTGTCCCCGTCTGCATCGCCCATGCCGGGATGTTGGATTCCTGGCCTCCTCCCGGGCTCCCTGCCTCTAGTCTTGCCCCTTTCGATTCATCCTCAATCTATAGCCAGAGGAGCTTGTAAATCTAATCTAATCCTGGCCCCGGGGACCACCGCCTTCAGGAGAAGCTGAGCTCCTTTGCTGTGGAGACCCTCCATGATCTGGCCCACATTTTTCTTCGCAGCCTCTTCTCATCCCACTTCCTTTCTGCTCCAGGTGCTGTGAAGGCAGCAAGCTTCCCCTGAGCACACACTGCTCTTTCCTGCCGCAGGGCCTTTGCTGTTCCCTTTGCCTAGAACACTCCCACCCGTTGCCAGGCTGGCTCCTACTCTTCCTTCAGGAGGCAACTTAAAACATCGCTGCCTCCAGGAAGCCCTCGGTTATTACCTTATTCTCAGGATGGGGGCTGTCCTTCTTCTGGGCTTCCTGCCTGCATCTTGTCAGTGTCCTGGGGAAAGGGGTGACCAGGGCCGGCTGAGCACTCCTCTCTGTGCTCTGTGGCAGGTGACGGATGGTGGCACCATCAAGCAAAAGATCTTCACCTTCGACGCCATGTTCTCCACCAACTACTCACACATGGAGAACTACCGCAAGCGAGAGGACCTGGTGTACCAGTCCACTGTGAGGTGAGTGCCTGGGGGCGGCGGGCCGACAGCGGGGGAAGGGCGGAGGGATGGGGAGTGGGGCAGAGGGCAGTTCTCCAGCCCTTTCACATCAATCCCTCGGTGCTCTTGGGCTTGGAAGGCAGAACTGGGGGCTCCCCTTATGGAAGTGGGACCCATTCCCTGGAGGGACATCCCCTGGAGGGAAGAGGCAGGAGAGGGCCAGGCCACCGCTCTTCTGACTGGCCTCCTCTGCCAGCTCCTCCAACAGTCCTGGAAGGTGGGTTTTCCAAACTCCATTTATTTCCAAGTGAGATACTGAGGCCCAGAGAGGGGGAGCAATGGGCCTAAAGTTACACAGGCAACAATGACACCGCTGGGCGGTGAAGCAGTTCTGCCTGGCTTGGAAGCTCAAACACCACATTCTACTGTTTTTTGTGTGCTCCAAGGCCATAAGGGCCCCGAGCTTAAGAGAGAATGACCCCAAGCAACTGGACTCCCAGGTCAGAAGCAGCAGGGTGGGAAGGAGCAGTGCTCAAGTCGGAGATGCTTGATTTTCCTACCCCATCCCTGTTTTCCAGGAGGCGGGTGGCAGAATCAAGCTGACTCGATCTTCCAGAGCCTGCTGTTTTCTATGTGTGTGGCTCTATCTCCTTCCCACAAACTCCCTACAAGATCCTAGTCCTGTTTTATCCCTTTGACCCTTAACACACACTGGTCCCTCTTCTCAAAGGGGCTTTCTCCCTTTGGTCATCCGGTAAACTCCTCATCAGCCTTCAGAACCCCACTCCAGCAATTCCACCCATGGGACCCCTCACCTTAGCTGAACTGATCCCCCAAAGCTGGTCGGCTGCAACTGCCCCAGTACCCACCCCTCCTCAGAGGGAATCTCACTGCATTCATGAAGAGTGCACAGCTTTGCACACACACACTCTTCCACGCCACACCGCCAAATGCTTTGCCAGTTGCCCAGCCTGAAAGTAGTGGTCTGCTCCAAAGCTGGAGGGGACCGTGCTGCATCGGGTACCGTGAAGGGGACTGCAGCCCCGGCAAGCCCACATGATGTGCACTGTGGCACCATGCTATGTGGATGTCTCAGCTAGTGCCTGGTACTGTGTTGTCTTTAGACTGAGCCTGGAGGAGGGGGAAGCCCTACTCTCCAGCATGGGCTGTGGGTCTCTGTGACCATGAGCTCCAGGAGGACAAGGCACATGCTCCTCCTTCACCTTGCATCCCCAACTCTCAGCCCAGGGCCTGGCACACAGTGGGTACATAATGAAATTTGCAAAATGAGTGGACAACTCAGGCTACACTCCTCAGCCCTTCAGGCCTGTTTTCTATTGGGTAAAATTAGAAAGTGGGACAAGAAGATTGTAAAGGGTAAGTCCAACCCTGCACCAAGAATCTGACCCAGGCATCCTCCTCTGCCTGCTTTTGTAAAAATGGGAAGGTAAGTGTGCTCCCCAGGCGGCCTGGCTGGGTCCTCCTCCTCTCTGGGCTCTGTGCCAGGACCATGCTGAGAATGTGGACGTGAAGGTGTGTGAAGAGGTGTGTGAACAGCCGCACAAACTCCTTCATCCCCCTAGTTATGATTTCTCCTGAACCTGCTTCCAAAAAGAAATTATGGTGCCTTAAAATATTAAAGCACACCTAAAACAAGCCAGTTACAATCAAGATGAAAAAGGAGATAAAAATTCATTTTGGAGAAAATAGCTATTCTGGAAACCACAGATGGTTTTGTAGTAAGTGAACTCCCAAATAATCTCCACGACTCCCAGAAGCCTAATGCCACCCAGCCCACCCCTGCCGGTCACTGTGTCTCTGAGAATTCCTTCCTCACCAAGCCACCCGCTGCCACCAGCAAGGCCTCTAGGACTCCTTGGTTCTGATTTCTAGCTAAGAAAGAAACCCAGGGACCATCTAGAACATTCCTGAGCACCACCCTCTCCTGCTCCCTGGAGCCTCAAGGGCAAGCCCTGCTACCAGAAGACCTAGATGAAAATCCCAGCTCAGTCTCTGCCTACTGTATGACCTGGGATGAGAGCCTTAACCTCTCTCTCTCTCTGCTTCAGGTTCTTCGCCTGTAGAGCAGACTTGACATGACAGGCTTTGTACAATTGTGGAATTTCAGTGAAACTTATGTCCAACAGCCTGAGTTCAAATCCTGCCTCTTCCACATCCTGGCATTAGTGAAATCTGGGGCTGGTAACCCCACAATTGAGTTTCCTGACCTCCAAAGGAACATGACAGCACTAAGAGGCTAGCTGCAGCTTGTGAGGAGCTGATGGCGTGCATTCAAGTGAAGTGCTGGTTTCTGGCCTCTAAGTGGTACATGTTTGCTGCCATTGCCTAGAACAGCCTCTCCTTCTCCCACCATAAAACAAAACAAAAAAAAACTCACCTTTTTACAAATCTCATAAAGCCTCCTTTTATGCGCTTTCTGTTTTGATCTGCACAAACAACCCCATGAATGCAGACAGGTATTATTATTATTAATCATTTTCTCTAGCCCTGTTCTTACTACAGAAGAGGTCAAAGTTCAGCAGGCCCAACAGTCTCCCTCTGGAATGACATGAACTTGACCAGACCCCTTGCTTTTCAGTTGTGGAAGCCAAGGCCCAGAGAGGGAATGAGGCTTGCCTGAGGTCACACAGCGGCCCTGACTTAAGCCTGATATCAGGAGCAGTGCTCTTTTCTTCCCCACGTGGGGGCCAATCTCCCTGAGCCTCAGTAACAGGGGCGGTCTCCCAAGCAAAGAACACCCCAGGGAGCTGAGCCGTCCTGTTTGGTGACCACCAAGGGAGAGGGAAGGAAGGAGCAGACCCTCTGGAGCCTAACGGGATCACGGAGGATTGTCCATGCTGGGGGCGACTGCCTCTTCCGGCTGCAGAGCCCAATCAGGGCTGGCGACGGGGCACGGGACTCCGCATTTACATATAAATGAAGATATTTACAAATTAATGCATCTCAACGAGAGAGAGTCCCAGCTCCACAGCTGTCTGAGCCGTTTCCTCTTCAGCTGGGGAAAGTAGGGGGAGAATGAGGCTGAGAAGATTACCAAGAATTGGCTGAGAGCAATTTCGCGGGTAGCCTAGAGGAGCCCCAAGGACTCCTGGAGCTTTTTGTCCCACTGATGGGGCCCTGGAGGGATGGAAGTCGGGTGGATCATCAGGACTTCTGCCCCCAGGGGGTGCAGGTGCGTATCCCTGGTTGTATGACCTTGGACAGATCACTGCCTCTCTGAGCGTCCCAGAGGCACATCTATCAAATGCTTTTCTAGGTCTTAGCCCCAGAGCCCAGAACTCCCAGGTTGGAATTGACAAGAATGTGTTCCCTCTAAGGCTATTTAGTTGAGCACCTACTAGGACCTTGGCTTGGTGGAAGGTGCCCAGGGATACAGGGGGAATGAGAAAAGCACGGCTGTGCAATCTAGTCGGAGAGACATGGCAAAATGTAGATGAATACATCATTCCACATTCTGCAAAGAAGTGATTCTAAACCGTGGGCGTGTAATGAAGGGGCAAGTGGGGTGCAGTACCGGGAAGGAATGAGATGCTGGGTGCCATTTAGATGGGTGGTCAGGCAGGGCCATCGAGGAAGGTGGCACTTGGGTGGAGAACTGAGGGCAGGAAGGAGCCCTCTGTGAAAGCGAGGAGGCAGATGTGGCCGACAGTTATCCCACCCTGCCCACATCCTCTTACCCCTCGCTCTTCCTGGCAGTGCCAGCATCCTTGATGCTTCCACAGGGCTTTCTCAGGGCACTGGAGCCCACTCAGCCTGCACATGAGAAAGGTGAGAAGTGCCAGGGAGTTGACGCCACCCCGGGAGCAGCCTTGACCAGTGACTGTTTATTGGGTGCATACCCAGCCCCCTCGTCCCTCCAGGGGGACAGTTCAGATGCATGCTCGGGAGGACAAAGTACATGCTCCTCCTTCACCTCGTATGCCCAGCTCTCAGCCCAGGGCCTGGCACACAGTGGGTGCATAATGAAATGTGCAAAATGAGCGGGCAGTTCTGGGTATGCTCCTCGGCCCCTTGGGGGTGTTTCCTAATGGGTAAAATTAGAAAATGGGATAAGAAGGGGGGACATTGAGAAACTATGGGATGAATGCTGTCAACTGTCTCCCGGAGTTTCTCAGTGCCCCCCCAGAATAACCTTGAGAAGGCACCTGTATTGGCTTCCTTCCCTTCTAGCTCATTCCATCAGCTTCCTGGGACCCCTTCTCACATAAACCCTTTCCTCCTAAATCCTTGTTTCAAGGTCTACTCTTCATTCCACCCTTCTAGGTTCTTGGCTGGGTCCCCTGTAGCAAAAGACGAATTCACAAGACAAAAGGATACAAGTCTAGTTTGTATACGTTGTAGGTGATGCAGGACACTTTACAAGGAAATGAAGACCCACAGAAGTGGTTCTAGCTGAGTGTTTTTTGCTGGGTTGGATGAAGGGTGGGGAGTCATGGGAAAGTGTGAAGGATAGAAGGATCTGAGCTAAGGGCAGTAAACTGGGGACACTCAGCAGGGTGGCTTGTTCAGATCCCTTGGAAGTGAAGATGCTTCCTTCCTCCAGGTACAGACAGGGAACCTCTCACGTGAAGGTCTTGTGACCTGCTTCAGGGAAAGGTCAGAGAGTCCTTCCTGCGCCTGCCATTTCTCAAATTCCATCTGCTTAAAATATTCAATATACCAAGGTGCCAAATTTGAGGTGGCGTGTCCTGAACCCCCTCCCCATGGAATGTGGCCATTCCAGAGGGCAGCTGTGACCTTCTTGGAGGTCCAAGTGAATCATAGTGAGGCTTCAACCACTCCGCCCACACACATGCTGTGTCTTCCATTTCCTGAAGCACCCTGAGGCCCTTGTCCCATTCGATCTGCTCAGGAAGCGATGAGGAACACCGGACAGATTTCACTGGCCTTAATTCACTGATGCAGGGAATCTAGATTCGAGGGGCTCAGTGTATTCCTGCCCCCGACCTGCTATTGCAGGTCCCTCCAACACCTTGGCCAATGCTCTTTGCCAACAAGGTCCTACTTGTCCTTTCAAGTTCAGCTTAAAGGTTGCTTCCTACAGGAAGTCAGCCCCGACTGCTCAAGCTCACCGACTGATGCTATGTCTTCAGAGTCTGCCCGCCCCCCCACTAGACTGGAAGCCCCATGAGGACAGAGACTAGGTCTGATGTTTTCACCACCATCCTCTCCCCAACCCCCAGGACAGCACCCCAACCCTGGGCACGTGGTAGATGATTTGTAAATATCTGTGGGGTCAATGAGTTCGTGGTGAACATGGTGGTAGAGTCCTTTCAATGCAACACTTGCTGCTGGTGGTGGATGAACGAGACACCTCAGGAAATGAACATCCAGGCCCCCGTTCCTTCCCCCAACACTCACTCATTCATTCATCACAAAGGAATTGAGTAGTTACCATATATCAGGGACAATGATGGAGATAAAGTGGTGAACAAGACATAATCAGACCTGCTTTCGGGAGGTTTCTGATCTAGTGGGTGAGGAGAGACACACTACAAAAATGCCTTTAAAATAATAAGGAAAAATAGTTACAATGTGTGATGAGTGTGGTGAAGGGAATAAGGTACAACTGTCCCTCAGGATCCGTGGGGGATTGGTTCCGGGACACCCCCAAGCAGATACCACAATCCTAGGATTCTCAAGTCCCACATATAAAATGGCACAGCATTTGCACATCACCCACGCACATCCGCCTGGATCCTTTACAGCATCTCTAGATTACTTATAATACTTACTATCATGTAAATGCTAGGTAAATCATTGTTATACTATATTTTTATTTGTATTATTTATATTGTTGCATTATTATTTTTTTTCTCTGAATATTTTTGGTCCACGGTTGGTTGGATCTGCAGATTCTGAACCCATGGATCCGGAAGGCCAACTGAAATGTGATAGAGAGGGGTGAGAATAATGGAGTGAGGGCATTGCACAGCTCCTCATAGGAGATACCTGGAATGTATCTCCAGGAATCTGGAGACATCTGAGCACAGATCTGTAGTATAAGAAGCCAGCCAGGCAAGGTTGGGGCTTGGGAGGGCACTCCAGGTAGACGACATGGCAAGTGCAAAGGTCCTGGGGTGAGAAAGAGCTTGGTGTGATCTGGGACCTGACAGAGGGCCATTGCCGCCAGAGCACAGCGAATGGGGAGGTCAGCTGACGTTCACTCTCTGCGCCCTGGAAGCTGCTGAAGGGTATGGCATGCTCTGATATGCGGTTTGTCAAGCTCACCTCAGTTCCTGGGTAGAGAGGGTGGGTTGGAGGTGCCAGGGAACGAAGACAAAGCCATCCACAGAGGAGCCTGGAATCTGACTTCCAGGTATAAAATATTCAATATACCAAGGTGCCGTATTTGAGGTAGCGTGTCCTGAAGCCCCTCCCCATGGAATGTGGCCATCCCAGAGGGCAGCTGTGACTTCCTTGGAGGTCCAGGTGAATCACAGCAAGGCTTCAACCACTCCTCCCACACACATGCTGTGTCTTCCATTTCCTGAAGCATCCTGAAAGCCACAGGTGGTGGGGAACAGCCGGGCGGGGAGGGGTGGACCTGGGGGCCATGTAGAGAAAGCCAATGCTGGGCTGCACCTTTTGATGCACGTTTATCAGGAGGGAGACTCGGGAGAGCTGGAGTAAATGAAAAAAAGAGGCTGAGAATGCAGGGGGCTGGAAGAAATGCCACTTCCTTTATTACTCTGAGGTGCATCGGTTCACATATACACTCAACAGTGCACAATAAGCGTTGGCTGCATTTGAGGCACAGAGCTACAGCGCACAAAGGTGGCTAAAATCAGCCCCTGCCTCTTCGGAGCTTACAGCCTGTTCCTCTCCCTTCACGCCCGCTGGCCTATAAGCTCCTCCAAGGCTCAGCTACATCTTCTTCATCTCAGTAACCCCAGGACCTACTTGGCATTTAGAAAGGAACGATAAATATTTGTGTAATGAAAAGAGAGAAAGGGGAGATAAAACACGAGATAAATAGCTAACAATTCAAGTAATAAAGTGATCGCTGTCATAGAGAAGATTCAGATATAATACAATGATGAATCAGAGATGCAGAGACTGGGGAAATCAGGGTGATGCTGGCATTTGAAGTGGTTCTAGAGGCGTCAGTGGGTTTTAGACAAAGAGGAGCTGGGAGCTGATTCTCTGGTCAGAGGGCCCCATGTGTGCAGACATGGCAAGAGGAAATTGACCAAGTAGTGGCAAGACCACTCCATAGGCAGACAATGGTTTCTAAGCAGAAGCTCTCTGGAATCTGTTCAAATGAAAAAAATAAGGGATTGATTTTTAAATAGGCACATTAACTGTTTGGTTCAAAGAGCAGAGGGGTTTGTTTCCCTTTGAAAAGTTAAATGATCCTTCTACAATCTATTCATGTGGAGGCCAAACTCTTTTTTTTACAGTTGATACAAAGAAAAGTGCCATCTGACCCTCGTTGATTTCAAAGTCTGAATTCTCCAGCTCCCTTCTCCCTCTGTATATTTTCATGAAGCATACGTCTTTTTTCTCTAAAATATACCTAACAGGTGCTGCTTGCCACATGAAGTGGTCATTCATTTATTGATTCTTTTGACCACTCAGCAAACACACGTTGTTGTTGCCAGGCACTCAGCAACAACAAACACAGGCCCTGCCCTTATGAAACTAACTCTCCAAGAATATGCTCAGCTCCTGACCTGCTGGAAACCCGTTCCTCTCTCTCCTACCCAGAATTCATCCAGGAGTGTGAATGAGAGAGAGTAGAATTGTCTATTTTATTGTTTTTAACAGATTATGCCTCTTAGTATTAGAATTGAAAGCCCCTGGCTTTCAACCCCAAGTGGGAACCTTGTCCCCCTCTCAAAATCAGGGATGATTTTAGAAGACAGGGTTGCAGGTCTCCTCCCAGCCACTAGGGGGATGCTCAGCAGCCTTCAGCAGCCTTAAATTTCCCATCAACTGGCCAGTGGCTCATGCCTGTAATCTCAGCACCTTGGGAGGCTGAGGTGGGAGGATCACTTGAGCTCAGGAGTTCAAAACCACACTGGGCAAAATAGTGAGACTTCTTCTCTAAAATAATAAATAAATATAAAGTTACATATCAACTGAGCAACAAGCCACCCACTGGTGGTGTCTATACCACAGGCCAGCTCACTGACTGCCTGCATCAGGATCACCTTGGAAGTTGCTTTAAAATACCAATTCCTGGGCTCCACCAAGACAGAATTTGATTCAAGCCCAGAGCAAGACCTGGGGAACCTGGAATTCATTTGCTAAAAAGTCTTCCAGGTTAAGATATGGGCAGTGAGATTTGGAAAGCCCGCTTCACACAATCCCACCCACCTGCTCGGATGTGCACACTGGGGTCAAAGAATTCAATGGCCGGCACCAAGGCATAGATAATTCTAATTGTTGCTGGTCCCTATCTGCCAACAGGTGGTTATTCTAAGGCCCCTAAAGCCAGACCACTTTTAATTGAAGATGATGAAATAGCCAGGCCAGCCAGTGACCTAAGAGTCCATTCCCTGAGGCCAGAGTGAACTCACAGGCACCAGCCAGCCCTGGAGCTTGAGCTGCCCGCATGCCTGGGCTGCCAGTCATTAGCAAAGCAATAATAGCTGGCATGTGTGGTGCACTCATTGGCCAGGCCCTGGGCTAAACTCCTCAGGAAGTGAGGCCTTGCCTGCAGGCCAAAGGGAAGGCCAGGAGCAAGATGCTTTTTCTGTAGCTCCCTGGCCATGACACTCTCCCCAGAGATAGAGTGTGCCCATGCTTTCCAGCTAGAAGTTCCACTGGACCCAATCCCAGGCCTCCTACCCCCAGAGCTCTAATTAGGAAAGGGGGGCCCCCCTTTGTCAGGTCCCAGAGCAACGCTCCGCTCAGACTGCAGGAATCTGCTCTCAGCCTTCCTCCCTGGTTCTCATCTCTCTGACTAGGACCCTCCCTTCTTCATCTCTGGGTCCTCCATGCTCAGCCCAGCTCCTGGGGTAGATGACCAGGGCCTCCGTAAAGATTTGTCAAATCAATGGGCTGATGGGTTGTATTCCAATGTGGAATTATCATTTCAAACAGTTAGCAAAACTCTTTCCCAACCCATCATCTGGTTTAACCTGTGGAGCACAGATCTCAGACTCATTGAATCCTGTTATTCAGATGCTGACATGGAAGAACAGAGAGGTATGGTCACTTGTCCAAGGTCACGCAGGTCATGCAGTGGGAAGCCTGGGTTAACGCCCAAGCTGTGGCACTCCATGGGCCATTGGAGCCAGGTCCACTTGTGGGGCCCCTGGGCCATGGAGCATGGTGAGCAGGTCATCCAACAAACGGTAATTGTTTTTTTTTGTTTGTTTGTTTGTTTGTTTTTGAGACACAGTCTTGCTCTGTCGCCCAGGCTGGAGTGCACTGGCACGATCTCAGCTCGCTGCAACCTCTGCCTCCCAGGTTTAAGAGATTCTCCTGCCTCAGCCTCCCGAGTAGCTGGGATTACAGGCACCCACCACCACATCTGGCCAATTTTTTGTATTTTTAGCAGAGACAGGGTTTCACCATGTTGGTCAAGCTGATCTCGAACTCCTGACCTCAAGTGATGCACCTGCCTTGGCCTCCAAAGTGCTGGGATTACAGACATGAGCCACTGTGCCCAGCCCCAACAAACAGTAATTGATGCTCACCCTGTGCCACGTCACTTAGTAGGGGAGACTGACACGTGAGCTTGTCTCTCCACCCCTACACACATGTGCGTGTGTACACAGAGGATCTACCCAGGATGCTTGGTCCCTCCAAGTAGAAAGTTGCCAGCATCAGTCATCACCTTAAAAAGAGCCACAGCTTGGCAGTCCCAGGCCCCTGGATGCCACAGCCAGGGAGAGCAAGTGATGCCTACTCTTGGCTCTGGGAGAGGGACCTGGGAAGCCAGTGCCCTGCATTTTCTCTGCTCTCTTGGCTGGTAGCATCAATTCCATTGACTAGAGGAGAAATCTGTTTAACCTAATGTGCTTCAGATGCTCCGCCTCAGTCCCCATGGAGCTGGGCACACTCCCCTGCTCCCCATCTTCCCCTGCCCCTGCCACCTTCTCACTGCCTCCCCCATACCGGCGTTGACCTCTCAGGTTCCCACTTCTTCTCTCCTTCTCCAGGGGCTGCCTGGCCTTCTCTGCCTTTTCAAAGCCCAGTGGTGCTCCAGGCCCAGCTCCAATGCTCGGCTTGATGCAGCAGCCCTCCCCGACCCTCTCCCCAGCGGCAGAATCGAACCTGCCTGCTGTGCCCAGGGAGCGCCCCATGCATTCCACTTTAGCCTTCTCCTGCTGGCTCCCACCTGTCCACTCGCATGTCTACTGTCTCCACCAAGGCCATGAGCAGCCCAGGCAGGGCAGGGCTGATTCTTCTCCATGGCTCCTACCTCATGCACAGGAGCAAGCTCCACAGAGGACCGGCACCATCTCCCTAACTCTCTCCACCTCCTGTTACTGAAGGTGGACACTCTTCTCCTCTTGTTCCTTGACCTTCAGTCTTTGATTTTCCTTTTTAGAATGATATTCTTCTCTTCTTTCTCTTCCCCCTTTCCAATAGCCCACTTCCTATTGCGGTGCCCTTTTCCTGCCATCCTGTGCACACAGGCTTGCACGATGTTTTCATTCCCTCCCTCCCCATGCATTCTTGCATCTCTTGGCTAGGAGTCCCTCTGTGGTCCTCAAATCTCCCCTGCAACACAGACTCCAGATCTTGATGCCCCAGAGGCCCCTGGAACTTCAAGGAGGCTCCCGTTTCCAATTTAGAAGGAGGGGCAGGGGTATTTCTCCTTGGTTGGGTCTTGGGTTAGTGAAGAGATTTGAGGCAGGGAATTGAGATGATCCCTGTTGCATCCACAGCTGCCACTGAGTTCTCTACCTACCTTCCCCCACTCTCTATTTGACCTTGGACCCACAAGGAGGCCACTGGAACTCCCAGAACACACCCTTCTGACACCAGCCTAGCTCCCCAGGGAGGGAAGCACTTGCAAAGCTGTCTGCTGCCCTCTGGTGATGCACTAGGGTA
The DNA here is from genome assembly GCF_028858775.2 of Pan troglodytes. Classification (NCBI taxonomy): domain Eukaryota; kingdom Metazoa; phylum Chordata; class Mammalia; order Primates; family Hominidae; genus Pan; species Pan troglodytes. Next base: position 212,901,034 of record NC_072398.2, on the reverse strand, counting down.
TTGCAACTTGGGGGCTGGGGGTCGGATTTGGTGGGGGGCATCTTGCCTGGGGCCCCCAACCACCAAGGATGGGTCTTGTTTCTCAAGGCTAGGGACCCTCCCTTATTCATCTCTAGGTTCTCAGTGTCCAGCACAAGGTCTCAGGAAAGGCTTGTTAAATTAATGAGCTGTCAGGTTATCCAAATATGGAATTATGATTTCAGCAAAACTCTTCCCCACCGATTGTTTGATCAAACCCTAGCAACCATCCTGTGCAGTGCAGATCTCAGACTCTATTTAGGGGGCTCAGGTGCAGCCCAGAGAAGAGAAGCGACTTGCACAAGAGCTGAGAGCTCCCCGTTAAGGCAGAATTTTCCTCCCCCGGCAGCCTCCCCAGCTGAGGAGGCTGAGCCCTAGGCTCATGGAATAGGGTGGGGGCACTGGGGTCACCTGTTCCCACCTCTGGGTAGTGGCTTGCCTTGATCAGGGGCCTTCCAGAGACAGCATCTTCACCCAGAATCAGCCATCAGGAATTGTAGCCCAGTGCCAGGAAGCACCCTGGGCAGAGTAGTGGGAAGTTAGTTCCGATGTTGAATGCACTTTGACATGTTTCAAGCACCTCAAGTAAGGGCTTGCCTTAATTGTTCATTCATCCTTTTAGAAGTGTTTGCTTATTAACTGTAGCCATCGGGAGACAGAGATGAGCAGGACAGGTAAGTTCCCTGTCCCCATGGAGCTGACATTCCCAGGGCTATGCTAGCAACACAGAGAGAGGTGGGGAGGCAGTGGGGCTCTGCCAGGAAGAGGTCAGATATGTGGTGGGGGGACTCTTTCTCTACCTCCTAGATGGTGAGCGAGATGACGCAGCCACTCAAAGTCCAGAGAATGAGCATTCTGGCAGAGGGAAAGAAAGGACCTGAGACAGGAGCAAGCTCGATATGTCAACAAAGAATAGAAAAATGTCCAGAGGGGCTGACGGAGTTGGTGAGCCCTGCAAAGAATGCAGAAGATGACGCCAGGCCTTATGGAGCAGGCTTCTGGAACTTGACTATTAAAATGCAGATTCTCAGTGGGGCTGGGACGGGGCCCCAGAGTCTGCATTTCCAATGTCCTCCTAGATGAGGCTGAGGCTGCTGCTCTATGGCCCACCCAGGGGAACCAGAAACCTCCCAGTGCCCAAGCCAAACCCCTAGCCCTTGAAATCAGAACCTCAGCAAGGGTGAGGGACACAGGCATCCATGTATTAAATCATCCAATCTGCAGGTGAGTTTGAGGACCACTGTTATAGAACATCCTTGGTCATTAGAGAGAACTTGAATTGTATTCTTAGAGTGATGAGGAGTCATTGAAATTGACCTCGGTTTGAGTTTTACACTGCCAAATGATGAAGCAGGGAGATTGGGGTGGGGTGTGATGGGGCTGGACAGGCGGAGGTGGAGAGAAGAAATGGGGATGAATTAGGAAGCAGACCTGGCAGCACTTGCTGATGGGCTGGAAGGGGGACACCAGAAAGTGAGAGAGAAGTTAAATGTGGCCCCTAGGGCCATAGCCATTGCATTTGGGAGGAGAGGGGCTCCTTCCTGAGAAGAGGTGACTGATGAAGACTTGCTCTGGCTGAGGGTGTAGGACAGAACTCACGAGTTGTTTGAATCAGATTAGACATGTCTGTTAGATGCCTGAGCACAGCCAGCAAGTAGGTTGGTGGAAACACAGGGCGGGGGAGAAGTTGTGACCACAGATACAAATATGGGAGCCACCAACACACGGATGCCACTTAAAGCCACCATCCCCTCCAGACTCGGGACAGATCTGCTGGCAGCCTTCAGACATCACCCAGGCCAATCCTCTCATTCTCCACCTGAGAAACCAAGGCCCAGAGACTGTGGATGACTTCCGTAAGGTCACACAGCAAGCCAGCCGCAGAATCAAAAGTCAACTTCTGACTCCTAAAGGAGAACTGTTTCCATTCCACAGTGCTCAATGCAGCTTCCCCCTGACCTGCAGCCTGCTGGGCAGAATTGCTGATATGGCAAATCATTTCTATGTCTGCAGTCAGGAAACCAGAGCTGTTGGAAATTATCTACACACACACACACACACACACACACACACACACACACACATTATCCTTTTCCTTCTTCTAAGTAAAAAATCAGTAACCAGGCTGTCAGCTTTATTACTAATTATGCAAGTGCTTTATTGCTGGTATTTAAAAAAATTGAAGGCTAAAAATGTCCAGGAAAGACCCAATTTAGTAAACAGTTCAGAATAAAGTATTTGTTGCCGTGGTATTTCTTCACATTAGAATTTGCTCCAGGTGCTTCAAACCTTCTTTAATATATTATGGCAATCTAATAAAATTCCCAGTTCTGGGAGAGTCTTTGCCTTGAAAGATAACTGTGTTTCAGGGAGTGAGGGTTAGGTGGAATTGAGGATGATTGGGAAGGTCTGGTGAGCCTGAAGTTCCTGGGAAAGTAAGGCTGAGAGAGGGCAGAAGATGAGTGGTTAAGAGACTTGCCTGAGGTCACAGTAAGCACTCAATAAGAGATAGGGAAGGGGATGGATGGATGGATGGATGGATGGATAATGGATGGATGGACGATGGATGAATGGATGGATGGATGCATGGATGGTGGATGGGTGGATGGATGAATGGATAGATGGATGGATGCATGGATAGATAATGGATGGATGGATGATGGATGGATGGATGCATGGATAGATGGATAGATGCATGGACGGATGGATGGATGCATGGACGGATGGATGGATAATGGATGGATGATGGATGGATAGATGGATGGATTATGGATGGATGGATGCATGCATGCATGGATGACAGATGGATGGATGCATGCATGCATGGATGACGGATGGATGGATGGATGGATGGATGGATTATGGATGGATGGATGGATGATGGATGGATGGATGGATGGATGGATGGATGAGCTTCCAGATGAATCATCAGGTTTTTGCAGACCTAAATCTTAGTCAAGGAAAAGAAGTCATCTTAAACTTGCCATTGATAGAAATGACAGAAATAAAAGTTGGTGGACCATTGGGCCATTTGTACAAAATATGTACCATTGCCTCTATTTGCAAATAACAGACTTCAACTGAGATAATAAAGCAACACTGCACAAAGCTGCAGGGCAGGGAAGCTGTCCTCATTTTACAGAAAGGAAGGAGATGATCGGAGACATTGAGTAACTTGCTTGAGGTCACATATCCCAGTAGCGATGGAGCTAAGACAGGGGCCAGCCTTCCTCATGTCCAGCTAAGAGCTATAGTTTTCTTTCCAGCTCACAACTTAGGTCCTTTCTCTGTGCATCATGGCTTCTTTCCACCTGAGTTTCTTCTACACCCACCCAGCAGCCAGAGTGAGCTTTCTAAAGTGAAATCAGGTCACCTGCTGCTTGAAGCCCTCCATGGGCTTCCCACTCACTTGGGATAGAACCCAGTCTCCCATCAGGCCTAGGAGACCCTGTATGCTCGGCCCCATCCACCTGGCCAGCCTCATCTCCTACCCTCTCCCTCTTCAGCTTCATAAACATCAGCTTCCGGACACCTTGGCCTTCTCGCCAAGCTTGTTCTTACCTCAGGACACTTACTCATGCTTTTTCTCTGCCGGTTACATTCTTCTTCTACCCCGGTGTCAGATCAAATGTCCCTCTGCAGAGATGCTTTCCCTGACTGCCTCACCTCCACCCAGAATTTCCCACCCCTGTGTCCCATCATTCTTAACCCATTGATCCGATTTGTTTGCTTGTTTTTTAAAGCATTGATTACTACCCAGTAAGACTCATTTATTTATCTGAATATACATTTTCCTTTTTCCCTCTCATATCAAGCACCCCGAGGATAAAGACTTGGTCCCCCTGCCCCTCCTCTGTCCCCCTAGCTTTCAGAATGGCACCAGGCAGCCCCTCCCTAGTCAGGGGCCAATGTAGATTTCATATACGGATAAGCGAATTCCTGATCAGAGGGCCTGGCTGTTGGGCCATCAGCTGGCATTGAGCGGAGAGGCCTGGGTTCTAGTCCTGATCCTGTGACAGAGCCATAGGGTGAGGTGGCCAGTCACACAATGTGTCTGAGCCTCAGTTTCCTTTTTGTCCAATGCACAAATGTGTTTGTGCTGGATGATGGGAAGCCCCCTCAGCTTCACTTATCGGCCCCTTCCTTGGTGCACGATTGAGAGAAACAGGCAATAGACCAGGCCCCAGGGTGACCGGGCTCCAGGCACAGCCAGGACTGGGGCTGGGAACCTGCAACCTGCCAGGAACCCAGTCAGCCGATTGGTTCTGCGTATTCGCATTTGGATTCTCAGGGGAGTGGCCTGCCCTCTCAATGGCAATTTCCTTGTGAGCTGGGCTGACACTCCTAATTATTATTTGGAGAGGTTTGGGGAGGCTCAGTTAATTGATTACATATTTCCTTCCTTGACAGGGCATTTGTTTGGCCATGTCTTGTTTTTTTTCCCCCTGCTTGGTTAATGTTCCTGGGCATGTTGAGTATTTTGTGGGGACCATGGGACTAAGCCCAGTCATAACTCTCCCTCCTCCTCCCCAACCCTGCCAGGGGCTTTCGAACACTTTAATTTAACTTCCCTGGACCTCTGCTTCCCCCATGAGAGTGATGATATAGCAAGAGCCCTGAGATCTGAGGACTAATAATAACAGTGCTCACAGTAATGTTTATCAAGTTCTTAGCATGTGCCCTGCCCTGCTCTAAGAACTTTACACACATTGACTCATCTATCCTCACAATGTTACAATGAAGCAGGTCCTGTTATGATTTCTATTTGTAGATGAAAAGATGGAGCTCAGAGAGGTTAAGTGACTTGCCCAAGGTCACACAGCAGGCAAGCAGCTGAGCCGGGATTCAAACCCGCCTGCTGGGTGAAAACCCAGCAACAGGGCACAGGCTGTCCATCGCTGCCCTGTGAGTGCTCCAGCAGGCTTGGGAAAAGGGGATGCGCAATCCCCATCACCCTTGGCCACGTGCGGGCAGACAGGCAGCTGTGGTCGGCCTCTGCCAGGAGCTATCAGTGGTGACACTGGGCAGGACTCAGAGCTTCAGCTTCTTCATTGGTAAAAGGAATCACGATTCTGACTCCTAAGCTGCGGTGAGGGCTGTAGTGGTTCTCATCTTCAGGGTGCCTAAGCCAGCATCTCGTGCACAGTCCATGAAGTAAAGGAGGGCTCGACCCCAGGCCCTTGCTCATGCTGTGCTTCAGAACTTACATGCTTATTCTCCTGGATGGAACAATTGTCACATCATAAAATGCAATCGTCATCTTAAGGAGAAAAGGTCATCGCATCATAGATGACCCTCCCAACGGCCCCTAAAGGGACACCTTGCTCCCTTGGGTGACCTCATGAGCCTCTCTCTTCCATGGTTTGGTGAATGTCCCCCTCCTCCTACTAGTCTGTGGCTCCTGGACGGAGGGGCCATGTCCACATCTCCCTCATCACTGCCAGACGCTCACCCCAGTTCCCACAGAGCTCAGCACAAAGAGGTGAGGAGGGAACAGAAGAATTAACGGGGGATCTGGCCTCTCCCTCTGCTTCTAGGGGACTGCTTCTTGGCTCTTCTCCCTGGCCAGCCTTTCCAAGTGCAGCCCGTGCCCTATCCACCTTCTGGCCTTGAGACATCACTGGACATCCTGTTCATTTCTTCATTCAGCAAACACGTAGTGAGCACCTCTGATGCACCAGAGGCCAAGTGCGGCGGGATGATTGGGTCATAGAAAAAGCCAGAGCCCCTCCACACACACACACACAAAGAGTTTAGGTTTGCAGAGCACCTGTACGGTTTAAATATCTTACATGGATTCTCTCTTTGAGCTCCACAACACCCCTTGAGGCAGCTCATGCCCCATGTCCCATTTTTATAGATTAAAAAACTGAGGCCCAGACAGACATGTAATGAGGCAGTTATAGTACAGTGTGCAAGCCCCGGAATGGGCTGTGGGAGCCAAGGATATGTGTGTTCCATGCCCAGGCTTCCTCCACTTCTGACCTCCCCCAGGAGACTCAGACATGCAGCAGGAGCCCCCTTTTCTGGCTTGACCTGAGTGTGGTGGGAAGGCAGGAGGATAGCCTTGATGACCTGTGAGACCTGTGGGCCCAGCAGAGCCTGAGTCCATGCCCAGGACCTATGCAGCCTGCAGAAGAGACCCTGGATTTCAAGGCGGGCATCAGGCTAGATCAGGGCAGTGGGGCCTGGCAAGCCCAGGCCAGGGCACTCACAGGTGCAGCCTGGAGCTGCTGGGAAGTGGGAGCCACTTGGCACCTGGTGGCACCAGGTCCCCATACTCATATTGCTACCTCCAAGGAGGGGATGCAGCTGTGCCTCAGAGCTCCACCAGCTGGGTGAGAGCCCCCTCACTGCATACCCCCATACTCCCCGCCCCCAGCTTCCCCCGAGCAGAGCCACTGAGAAACAGGAGGAGGTAGCTGTAGGGAGTTTGTCTGTGGGCCTGATGCCCTCAAAGGGCTTCCAAGTGGAAATGCTACTGTCATTGCCCTTTGGGGAATGAAAGGAAATATAAAGGCATATTTCATCTCTGTAGCCACCCTAGGGGCAACGATGCCACCGTTTGCTAATAATAACACACACTCGGGTCTAGGGCTTACTGTGTGCCAAGCCAAGTGCACTTACATGTGAGAACTCAGCCATGGAGGGGATGCCACTGTTAACCCCATTTCACAGATGGGAAACCTGAGGCATCAAAAGCTTCAATGCCCTCCCCTAGGTTAGGCACCTGGCAAGGGGCAGAGCCAGGATTTGAACCCAGGCAGTCAGGTTAGGGTACTGGCCCTTCTCCACTAGACCACACCCCCTCCTTTCCCCATTGGCGTGGAAGTTCATTTCAGGGGAACCCCACATCTGTCCCTTCGACAATGTGGGCCTCTCTGAGCCCCTGCACCGCACTTTCCATGACAGGGAGCCCAGTCCTCTGCACCCTGGGTGGCCCTTCTCTCCACCGCCTCTAGCCGCTGCTGAGGGCCGGCCTCCTTTTGCCTCTGCCCTCTGCCAGTGCGGGAGGCAGCAGTCAGCAGGGAGGTGCTGCGGTCTGACAGAGGAAATACCAGGGTGCCCTGGGAGGGCTGGAGCTGCTGGAAACAGAGCAGGACCGGCAGAGTGAGCTGATTAGGAGAGGCTGGCAGGGGAGGGAGAGACAGTTTGGACTGAGTCCCACACCATTAGCTCTCCTGCTCTGTTTCTCCCCCACCTACCCAGACTGTGATGCCAGCCGACGAGGCCCTGGGGCGTGCATGGAGGCCCTGCCAGCTGCTCTAGCTGCTGATGGGCCAAGGGGGCTCTGGACTTGTCATAAGCTCCCTTTACACACCACTAAAGATCCCCAGTCCCGCCTGTGGCTGCATGTGCCTCCTCCTTTGCTCAACACCCCACCATCCTCAGCCTCATGAAGGCTGACAGAACCAACAGATGCCTTGGTGAGGCCTTCCAGGCTCTCTACTGTGGAATCCCTACCAATTTATTTTCCTTTTATGTTAAAATATAACATACACACAGTTAAGGGCTTTATAAAGGAGTTGGTATCCATGCACACACAGCTGCCCAGGTCAAGATAAACATTCTCAGCCCCTCATGAGGTTTCCTTCCACCAAGAGGGAGGTGCTATTCTGACTTTTGTATGAACTTAGACTAGTTTTTCCTTAAGTCTAATTTAGACTATTAGAATATCAGGGAGATTTCTCTATGTGGTTGCTCGTAGCAGTGGCTTGTTCTTTTTCATTACTACGTAGTACTCCACTGCATGGACCTTATTAGTTTATTTACCTGTTCTCCTGTGGAGTGGCATTGGAGCTGTTGCTTCCAGTTTTTGATCCATGACAACTAAAGCTGCTTTGAATGTAAGCATTCATTTTTCTTGGTGGTATCCCTTGGAGAGGACGTGTAGGGTGCAGGGAAGGCAAATGTTCAGCTTTCAGAGATGCTGCCTGTGCTTGTTTGCCAAGGCTGCTGTAACAAAATGCCACAAACTGGGAGGCTTAAAACAACAGAACTGTATTCTCTCACAATTCTCAAGGCTAGAAGTCTGAAATCAAGGTGTTGGCAGGGCCACACTTCCTCTGAAAGCTCCAAGGAAAAGTCATGCCTTGCCTCTCCTCACTTCTGGTGGTTGCCAGCAGTCCTTGGCATTCGTTGGCTTGTAGATGCATCACCCCAAACTCCACCTCCATCATCACACGGCGTTCTCCCGCTGTGTGTCTGTCTCTCTGTCCAGATTTCCTTCTTAGAAAGACACAGTCAGTGGATTAGGGCCCACCCAACTCCAACCTGACTTTATCTTAACTTGATTACATCTGCAAAGACCCTATTTCCAAATCAGGTTACATCCACAGGTCTCAGGGGTTAGGATTCAACAGATCTTTTGGGAGTGGGGAGCGCAATTCACCCCACAACACCGCCTAACAGTTTCAAAGCACATGTACACATTCACATCCCTGCCAGCAGGATATAAGAGCCCCAGGTGCCCCACATCCTGTGTGACCCCCACTCTTGACCCAGCTGCAAGGATGACTCCCTGTTTCTGAAAGTGTCCACCATGCCTCTCCCCATCCAGACATTGCAGAAGCAGCACCTGCCACCTCTGCCTGGCAAACCCCTCCCCATCCATAAGACTAATCACTGTCCCCAGGAGCCTCCCCCAGCACATCTGCCCTGGCCAAGTTCAGCGGGCCCTCCCTCTGCTTCGTCTCTGCACTTTGGTCATTCTGGACAGACTCCACTGTCATTCTGTGACAGTGAAGGCTGCAGGCTCTGGAGTGGCGGAGCTGGTCTTTGAAACCATGTGAACAAGTGTCTTCACCTCTCTGCCATCCATTTCTTTACCTGGATTGTTCCAGGAGGAAGCCCAGTGTCCACATGGCTCCTGTATTAGTCTGTTCTCACACTGCTAATAAAGACATACCCGAGACTGGGTAATTTATAAAGAAAAAGAGATTTAATGGACTCACAGTTCCACATGGCTGGGGAGGCCTCACAATCATGGCAGAAGGCGAAAGGCACATCTTACATGGTGGCAGACAAGAGAGAATGAGAGCCAAGTGAAAGGGATTTCCCTTTATAAAACCATCGGATCATGTGAGACTTATTCTCTACCATGAGATCAGTGTGGGGGGAATAGCCCCCATGATTCAATTATTTCCCACCGGGCCCCTCCCACAACACCTGGGAATTATGGGAACTACAATTCAAGATGAAATCTGTGTGGGGACAGAGCCAAACAATATCAGCTCCCTCCTCTGGTCCCTCTGGGTCTCTGCTCAGGTGTCACCTCCCCAGAGAGGCCTTCCCTGACCATCTGCTCCAAAATGCCACCCCATCACCAGGTTCACCTTCCTTCTGCTTCTCCGTAGCATGTATCTCTGCCTAGGGGTGGGCACGGCATCCTCACTTGTTTGCCCATCTCTTGTCTCCCTCTTGCACTAGAAATGAAGTTTCCTCTGGTCTCCTGATCACAGCTCCATCTTTAGCACCTGGAAGGTTGCCTGAGGCAGTCAATGCATATCTGTTGAATGAATGAATTAAATGAATCCGCAAAATGAAAACAAAAATAGCAACTACTGGCAGGAGCAGGGGTAATTGTCAGGAGATTCACTGAGATAGGTCGTGCTTAGCTAGATTTTAGCCCAGTAGGAACTCAGTCAACGTTAACTGTTGTGTCAGCTTTTTATTGCTTCTGTAGCAAATCGCCACCAACTTAGTGGCTTAAAATAACACAAATTTAGTATCTTACAGTTCTGGATGTCACAACTTCGAGATGAGTCTCACTGGGCTAAAATCCAAGTGTTGATCGGGCTGTGCTTCTTCTGGAGGCTCAGGGGACAGTCTGCTTCCTTGCCTTTTGCAGCTTCTAGAGCCCACCCACATACCTTGGCTTGTGGCCTCTTTCAGCAACGGCTTCGCTCTGGCCTCTGCTGCCATCATCACATCCCCTCCCACTCTGACCCTCCTGTCTCCCTCCAATAAGGACATTTGTGATTATATTAGATCCATGTGGGTAGTCCAGGATAATCTTCCCCATCTCAAAATCCTTAATCACACCTGCAAAGCCCCTTCTGCCACTAAGGAAACATTGACAGGTTCCAGGGATTTGAACGTGGGCATTTTTGAGGCAGGAGGATGCATTACATACCACAGCTGTGGTTATCACTGTGACAATCACTCACCATGTCCAAGTTTGCCTCCTCTGTTGGACAGTGACCTTGTTGCAACACGGACTGCCTTCTTCTTTCTTTCTGTGTCTCTAGTTCCCTCTTCAGGGCCTGGCATACAGCAGGGGCTCAGGAATGTGGCCTGAGTTCCTGAAGGGCAAGAGCCCCATTTTACTCATCCCTGTGCCCCCACCATCCAGGGCTGATCCTGGCCCTGAACATTTGTTGGACTGAGCAGACCCGCCGGGTACTGTGCATGACCGGTGAGGACAGGGCCCCAGCAGAGGGACAGGGAGGACTGCTGGGAGGAAGGTGAGGGAGGGGAAGAAACTCGGGGAGGTCTCGGGCTTCAAATGAGAGAGGCTTGCCCTTGCCCCACCTCAGGTGGGTCCCTCCCAGGGAACCACTCATGGAACTGGGTCTCTGCTATGGATAATAAAGCTAAAACATAAGGAACACTTCAGACAAGAGTGAGATGTTAGAGCCACCTGGAGCCAGGCTCCTAGCCTCTGAATCCCAGCTCTGCCGCTTCCTGGCTGTGGAATCCTAGGCAAGTCACTCATCTCTCCATGCCTTGGTTTCCCCATCTCTAAAATGGACATGATGATAATAGTGTCTATCTTGCAGAGGGCTCATGGGGCTTAAATGAGTTAATAAAGCTCTTAGAACTGGCACAAGGTATGCAGGATAGGGGGCTGGTGATGACTATGTGCTAACATTTTCTGAATACCTGCTGTGAGCCAGATATTGTACTGGGCTCCAGGGAGACAGCAGTGAGCAATTCTGCCTCTGGTTACACAGGGCTCTCCATCACCACCTGGATAAGGATTAATATTGCTCCCATTTTACAGATGAGAAAACTGAGGCCTAGACCTGCCAAGTGCTTGCCCGAGTCCACATATTTAGAAAGCAGAGGAGCCAGTATTTAGAACTGGCTTGCACTCTGGGCCACTGCGCTCTCTCACCTTTCAGATTTGCAGTGCTGGGACCCAGAGCCCTGGAACTCTGCCCTGAATCTTTCTGGAAAACTTGGAAACAGTTTTGAAGCAGGGGGTCTTTTCCTTTATTACAGCCGTCTCGGGAAGACGTGAAAATTTGGCTCTGATCAAATTAGGCCCGTGTTGTGATATAACTTTCTATATCCACCATAAAGCTAATAAACTAATAAATTAGACAGAATGAAAATATCATTGGGCAAGGCTGCACACTGAAGCATTGCTGTAATTACTCTCACGGCGGGGGCCAATTTCTCAAATTTCGCCTTGGCCAAGTTTCTCAGCTCACCGTGTCCCTAATAAGGCATAACTCACTCTATAAACATTAAATTGACTTATTTATTTTAAATTACAGTGGAACTGAAACCACCTTGATAAACCTATTCTCCTGCATCTGCCTTCCTCATAAGCATAGCCCAGTGGTTTTTTTTTTTTAAACAAAGAAAATATCTAGTCTGTCTCAGGACTCTTTCTCCAACCCAGACTAGCTACCCCTTTCTTACCACGATTCCAGCTTAAGAGATTTGACTCACTCCCCTGAGGTTAGCAGAGGTCGCCCATTATAGATAAAGATGATTCATGCCTAATTAATAATGATAATGGTGCTACTTTAATTGAGTGGGTTTGACTGGTATCGTGGGCCGGGCCCTCTGCTACGGCCTCTACAGGAACTCACTTAAACCTCATAATAAGCCTGCAAGGAGCGCCCTCTCATGATCCCTGCTTTGCAAGTGAAGGAGCCAGGGATCAGGGAAGGCAAGTGACTTGCCTGAGACCACACAGAGTGACTTGCAGTGAAGCTGGGACCCAGCCAGGGAGGTCTCGTGCCAAAGCCTTCGTCTTCATCACTGTGCTACCCTACCTCTCAGAAAACTTGCACCAGTGGCCTGCTGGGACTTCAAGCTGCCATGAGACATATTTATTTCTTGAGCGGTGGGAGGGGCTCAAAACCTGGTTGCGGGGAGGAGGAGGGGAAGAGCTGGATGGGCGGATGACATCCAGGCTCAGCGGCAGGTACAATGATGGGGACTCTTGCTGGGGGTCCCAGGAGGCCACAGGTATCTTCCTGGCCCAGCTGATGGAGGTGCAGGAGGGAAAGGGGTTTGGGAAGTTCATCAGAGATCATGATTGGTGCATGAGTTGGGGATGATAAGAGGACAGCATCCCAGGCAGAGGGGAGAGCAGGGACAAGGGCCAGGCAGTGCTTCCAGAGATCTGTGGCTGGAGTGAAGGGAGGAGAGTGTGGCGATGGGGCAGGGATAGGAGAGGATCTCAGCAGTGGAGAGCATTTCCACGGCCCATCTCTGCTCTCCAGGGCAGGTCTCATTTGGCCGCATGCAGATAATGCAACAGCGAGCTGAGAGTTTTGCTCCTCCTCCTGATCTCTGCTTTCATGTCCCTTCCTAGGTCAGCTTTTCCTGACGTTCTAGTATAGCCTGGTCAGATCTTTCTGTTCTCAGGTCTACCAGCACCCCAGATGCCTCTGGGAACTCCTCACACTATTAATTAAACACATATTTAGGTGGTTAGTTCCATCCCTGTCTGCAACACTAGAAAGTCAGGTCCATCAGGGCAGGAATCATGCTCATCTTGCTCACTGTTATCTTCCTAGTAATTACCCCATCTACCATTGAGTGGCACATGCTAGACACTCAATGCAGAATTGTTGGATGAGTGGATGGATGATGGATGGATGGATGGATGGATGGATGGATGGGTGGATGGGTAGATGGTGGATGGACAGATGGTAGGTGGATGATGGATTAGTAGATGGTAGGATGGATGGGTGGATGGGTAGATGGATGGAGAATGGATAGATGATGGATGGGTAGACGGTGAATGGATGGATGGTGGATAGGTGTGGATGGATAGATGGCTAGATAAGTGGATGGTAAGTGGGTGAACGGATAGCTGGAAAGATGAGAAGTGAATGAATGGATGGATGGGTGGTGGATAGGTGTGGATGGCTAGATGGCTAGATAGGTAGATGGTGGGTGAGTGGATGGATAGCTGGAGAGATGAGAAGTGAGTGGATGGATGGATGGGTGGATGGATGGATGGACAGATGTGCTGAAGGTTTAATGAGATGCTGTGTAGAAGCCTCCAGCATATGCTTGACATAGAAAAGTCATTTGGTGTTCTTTAGGTTGGAAACACAAAGCCCTGGCCATGCTCCAGTGCAGGTATTCCCGCTTGACTCTCAAGCTTACTTTCTGGAAGGCAGAGCCCCTGATGGGAAACCAAGACCCAGAGCCAACCTCAAGCAGAGGCATCACGAGGCCAACTGAGGTCCTTGGCCCATGCCATTCACAGGGCCTGGGCTTTGCCAGGCGATGATGCAGAGCGGTGGCGGTCAGGTGCCCCAGAGACTTTGGGCCCTGTCAGAGCAGAGCTGTCATCCTGTCCCCTCCTCCCCAGCATGAATCTGACCACTGCTGAAGCCAGAGGGAATGAGTTTTTGAGCTGATTATTGGAGAATGGAAGTCTCCCCTGCTGTTAAGGGAGCAGTCCTCAGGGCCTTCCAGAAACCACAGCTGCCCTGCCCCTTCCTAACCCTTGCTTGTGGACTCAGAGGGTCCTACTCCTGCTCAGGGCTCTGCATGGACTCTCCTTTGTATCATCCTCTCTCCAACCTTGAACTCTGGTGTGAACAATTCTCCTACTGTCTTGTGTGCAAGCCCCTGCCCCTGTATTTCATAGCAGGTCCCTAATGCAACCCCTGTCCCTAGGTCCCAGCTGTAGTCTGTCTCTGGGATGCCAATTCCTCCCGGATAAGACCCTGATTTGATTTTACCTCTTGGATTGATAGTGAGATCTCCATTCTTTTTGTGTAACTTTGGGCATCTTATTAGACCTCTCTGTGCCTCAGTTTCCTCAACTGTAAAATGAGGATGAGAGTAATAGTACATAATATAGTCATACTACCTCATAGGCAGCACAGGGTTGCAAGGGGCATAATGAGCTAATATGTGTAAAGTGCTTGGAACAGTGCCTGGTACATACTAAGTGCTGTGTGTTATCTATTATTAGTCAACAAATAAACATTGAACACCAATCCATGCCTAGCAATGTTCTCAATGCTGGGGCTGCAAGCAGACAGAGTGGCTCATGGAGGTAACCTCAAGGACAGAGTCCACCCTTTGTTTTATTTTGCAGAATTGATCGACATCTCTCTCTAACACTCCCTGTTTGTGTGACCTTGGGTGAGTCACGTAATCTGACTGTACCCTAGGTTTCTCATTGACCAGTGCCTGCCCCTCTAGGCTTTGGGCAGGGCTAGAGATAGCATGGATCAAGTGCTTAGAACCAAAGCCTTCTCAGTAAATGGTGGTTAGTTTTGTTCATGCTAATTTTTCCAGGACCAGTGGTGGTTCCTCTACTCCAGGTCTGTGGCTAGAAAAAGAACATTTCATCTTTTCACATACTACCACCTCACTCCTCACCACAATCCTGTGAGGCAGGCATCACAATACTGAATTTTACAGCTTAAGAGACATTGCATAGAGAGGTTAAGCAACCTACCCAAGGTCACGGTGTTTTCAAGTGGCAGAGCTGAGGTTTGACCCCAAGTCTGTTGGATGCCACTACCTGTGCTCCTGGCTACTAAGCCACACTCCTCTCCATGGGAACCACACCTGAGAGCCAGGACAAAGCCTTGCACTTCCAGGAATCATTTGAAAATGTGGATTCTTGAGGCTTGGTCTAGAGTGTTTGTCAAGAGCCGCATCTATGCACCTTCTCTCTGGTGCACCCAATGGCTCCACATTCCTGGGACCTCCTGGTCCTTTTCTTTTCCCCCACTCAGTCTATGGCCATGAATCCACATTCATACCCAGGCCTCTCAAAAGACAGCAGAGGAGAGCTGAGTGATTGGAAGAAAGCATGAACACCAATGCCAATGCATGGCATGATGACAAAGCAAACACACATGTGCTAACTACGGGGCAGGCACCGTCCTAAGTGCCTTCTGTGTATTATCTCATTTAATCCTCTCAACAACCCATGAGAAAAGTACTCTCATTACCCCAAATTGTAAGGTGAGGAGATGGAGACACAGAGTGGTAGAGTGACTTACTCCAGGTCACGCAGCGAGTCAGGATTCAAAGCTGGGCAGCTAGGCTCTACAGCCCATGCCCCACTGTCTTTGTCATCCACGCTGTTCATGCAGGCCCTAGCAGTGGGGGCTGAAGAATGCATGGGAAAGGTTCCCTGCAAAATGAAAGACCTTCCTAGAAGCCAGCAGGTAGTCATGGTGACTATAGATGGCTCTTCCCAAACCAGGATTGTGGGCCACACCACACCCAGCCATTGGCATTTCCTGAGCCAGTATAACTGTTAAATGATGCAGCTGTGGGAATGAGGAAGAAGCCCTGGCCCCCTCTCCCAAATTTGCAGGTGGGTAGACAGTTATTTCCTTCCTTATTCTCACCTTGCCCTCACTACCATCAAAAAACACCTCTCCTTATGTTGTTGGCAATTGGCAGAAGGGACAGATACTGAGGGCTTTGGTTGATTGTGATGCGTCCATTAAAATGTACCAGTTTGCTGAGCCACAGATCACTTCTGCAGGCCTTGTCTCCACTGATAGGGTGCATGCACGTGTGCGTGCATGCGTGCGTGTGTGTGTGTGTGTATGTGTGCGTTTGGCAAAATGGGACTGTTTCTGCTTAGACCTTGGTGAGAATCCAAGGGGCTCACTCCAGGAATTTGAATCCACTGGGCACTCACCCATTCAGGTGGATGCCACCCCACTTCTTCCACGGCAGGATCATCCCTGAGCACCTGACGGCCCCAGCTCACTCACTGACTTGCACACTCTCTCCTTTGGGGCCCTTTCCTCACCAGACCTTGCTTACAAACCAGGGACTCACAGCCCAGAATCAGCCTGTCAACATGCTCTATTTGACTAACACTGAACATTTTTAATTAAAACTATGTTTTTAATTAAATCAATGACAAATTATTGAAAACCAGGAGATTTTACAAACAAATCTATATGTTTGGCTTTGCTTTAAAAAGCTGAAGATGTGGCTTTTATACCAGTTATTCCCAAATTGTAGGAAACAGCCACCATAAATAATGGCTGGATTTAAACCAGGGAATGACCTCTTCCTTCCCTCACCGTCCACACCACTCTGTATTGTCTGAAATGATATCAGTGAGAACTACTTTTGGCTCCATGCAACAAAAACCCAAAGTGAGTGTGTCTTAAACTAGATAAGAGTTTATTTTTCTTTCTCCTAGGAGTCCCAGGTAGCCTGTCTAAAGGACAGAGGGTACTCCTTGGTGTCAGGGACTCAAGCTCCTTCTCTCTTGATGTTCCACTGTGCATGGCTTCCATTCTGAAGGTCACCTTAAAGTTTAAGAAGGCTGCACCAGCTCCAGCCATTACATCTACATTCCAGCTAGGAGGAAGCAGGAAGAAAAAAAGGACACACCCCCTCCTATAAGAACCCTTTAGGAATTTGTGTGTAACACACCTACTTACATCCCTCTGCCAGAACTTAGTCACATGGCCACCTGCTGCAATGGTAACTGGGAAGTGTAGTCTCTATTTTGGGCAACCATGTGTCCAGGAAACTATCATAGTAACTATTACTATGAAAAGAAGCATAGCTGCTGAATTGTTTAACTTCTTTACACAGGCTGTAAGCCCGTGAAGATGAAACTTTGTCTTTGACTTTGGCTCTGAGCTTCTGCTACTTCATTAAAAATTTATGTACTGTTGTTCCTCTCATTAAGTTGTTCCAAGGAATTCACTAGGAGATGACGAATGTAAGTATGTCTAGCAACGTTTTGGTACTTAATATAAGCTCAGCGATTGTGCATTTGTTTCATCTATTCTACACCAGATGTTACTTGGCTCCCCTTTGTCAGGACTTCACTCCTCAGTGAAGCCTCCCTGACCTCCCAGCAATTTCAAATTTTAAATAGAAGCGCCCCCTCCACTCCCAGCACTCCCTATCCCTGTCCTGTCTTTCTTTTTCTAAATACACCTGTAATCACCGACCTGCTATATTTTTCAAAGGTTACTTTGTTTACCGTCTGTGTCCCTTGACTAAAATACGAGTTCTATGAGGTCAGTGGTTTTGGTTTCTATTGTTCACAGCTGTATCCCTAGCACCTAGGATAGACCCTGGTACATAGTAGGTACTCAGTAACAATATGTTGGATGCATGAATGACCAGATAGCTATTGCCTTCTCAGAGCTGGGTACTGTGCTCAGTGTGAGAGACAGAACTGGAAGCAAGATATCTTCTAGTTTCCATCTCCCCATGGCACTGAGCCCAGAGCAGAACACGCTAAGATAAATACCTATTACCTTGGATCGGATCTTGGTGCCAGCAGGAGTCCAGGCATTTTAATTTTGTTTTGACAAAGGGGCTGATGGGAGAAGCTGGCTGGCTCTTCTGTCTCTCATCTGCTGGCAGCCCTGGGCACCCTGGCCTGACCTTCCCCGCCTTCAGCACCACGTAGCGCAGGACAGTCAAACATAATTGGCCTGCCCTACTTTTTAAGAGAACCCAGATTGAAGGACTGGGCTTTTGGTGGGCTGACCTGTTTAAGAGCCTTAAGAGGAAGCTCGGAGTTTCAATTTTCCACTGCCAAAGCAAAGCTGTTTTTAGCTCCGCTTTGATGAAGCGGCGGGAGTCAGGTTCGGCCCTGGGTCATCTATCAGCTGACCTGGTTGGGAAAGGCCTCCTGTGGGGGCCCCAGCCCTAACCGCAGCTTCGCAAGGAATGCTCAGGTTTGCTTTGCCCAACTGGAGTCATCGGTCCTGCTCTGAAGCTGCCCCTGGTCCATCCCAAAAGACAGAGAGAGAGAGAGATCTCCAGCCATTCTCAAATATTTTATCTTGTTGATGGGCCCCTGGACTTGAGTTCCTGCCCAGTTCCTCCAGGAATTAGCTGCGTGACCTCAGACAAATTGCTTGGCCTCCCTGGGCCTCAGTTTCCTAATCTGTTCAGTGAGGTTCATCATTCTGATCTCAATGGGTGGTTGTAGGTACTAAATGATGTAATGCCGGTTGACTGCTGTGTCCATCTCAGGCTTTGAGGATATTTCACCTGGACCCTCTCCCTGCAGGAAACTGGGCTGATTGACATCCACGCGGGTAGGCCAAGTCAGCTCAGAGCTTTCTCTCTGAATTGCAGTGCTCTGGCATGCTGCCTGCTTTTCTAGGGGTCAAGCACCATCTCTTTGAACCTCTTTTCTGATCGTTTTGTCAAACTGTGGTGGAAGAGTTTGGCGTCGGGGGCTCTGGCCCCATATTGGAGGGACCCATATGATGCATTCTTGCTGGAGTTTGCTTCCAGGGAAAACATGGTCCCTGCAGACAAAAGGGTCTGCCCTTGGTCACCAGAAGCAGAGGCAGGTTGTGCACCAGGCCCCCATGTTGCTGTAGAGCCATAGTCTGATGCCTCGATGACCCCAGAGCCTCCACTCACTCTGCCTGCCCTTTATGACTCTCTCTCCAGCCTGAAAGAGTTTGTTTCTGTTCTGCCACTGACTGATTATGTGACCTTGCAGAAGCCTCGGCCTCTCTGTGTGCTACACCCACCTCAAACAGCAACTAGCCTGTGAGTTAAGGGCACTGTCTTCATCCATTTGGAAAGCTATAACAAAATACCATAAACCAGGTGGTTTATGAACAATAGACATTCATTTCTCACAGCTCTGGAGACCGGGAAGCCCAAGGTCAAGGCAGATTCCAGGTTGGTTGGGGGCCCACTACTTGGCACATGGAGCCCTCTCACCCCATGAGCCAGAAAGTGGCTGTGTCCTCCCATGCTGGAAGAGACCAGGCAGCTCTCTGGGGCCTCTTTTGTGGGGGTGCTCATCCCACCGTAATCGCCTCCCAAAAGCCCCTCCTTCTAATACAATTCCATTGGTAATTAGGTTTCAATATCTGAATTTGAGGAGGACACAAACATTGGGACCGTAGCAGATATCAGCTCTGGAGCCTGGCTGCAGGGTTCAGGGCCCAGCTTTGACACTCTCTGGTTGAGTAACCTCAGCCAACAAGTTGTAAGCAACATCCCTGTGACTCAGTTTCCTCCTCTGTGAGGGCCGGGTGACAATAACAACACCTACTTCATGGGAGTGTTGTGAAATTGAGTTTTACAGATGGGGAAACTGAGGCATTAAATAACTTGTCCCAGATCACTCAACTACAGCATGTTACAGCTGGGCGGTTCTGGCCCATGGGAAGGTCTAGACAGGATTAGCTATTATTGTTCTTATTGCAAAGGGCTTTCCCTGAGAATTGAATGAGATCAGTTTTCAGTGCCTCGCACAGGGTCTCGCACACAGGAGGTGCTCAGTGAACCTCTCACTGGTACACTGATGAACGAGGCCTGCATCGGCCCCTGGAACTCAAGGGCGAGGGACCTGATGCTGACCTTGCACACAGTAGGGGCACAGCCGTGTTCATTGAAAAAAGATCATAGAAACAACAGGTTGAGGAAGTCCGGGAAACCCAGAGGCAGCCACCTTCCACGCCCGTCTTCCCTCTTCTGCTGGAGGCAGGCTTGGTTCCAACAGGCTTGGGGCCTTCCTGATGCCAGTTCTCACCCACCACCAAGTAGAGAGGCAGAGGCAGAGATTCCTGTTAAATAAAGCAATCACGAACGATAGGAAGGAGGCGGCAAGCTCAGCCACGGGCCCAGCCTTCCAAGTTTGCTCACTGCCCAGCTTCTTTGGTCTCATTTCCCTTTGGCCAACCACCTGGCTCCTGGTTCCCCACCACACGGAGTCTTTTTCTGAAGAGCACGTGCCCCACACCCCCTGCCTGCCGGTCCTGGGATGGCGTCGGGTGAAGGTAGGAAAAACACTCTGAACCCTGGGCCCTCCCGCCCCTGCCCACCCCTGAACCCAGAGCCTGAGTCCAACAGGCTGACCAGTGAGGGGCTAAGTGGATCAGTCAGGACCTGGAGGAGGAAGTGGTTTCCATGGCAGCAGCCAGAGTCTGGAAAAGAGACCTGGAGAGGAAGCGGGTGGAGAAGAGCGGGAGATGTCGGAATGGGTGAAGGGGAGCGGGAAGCGATGGGCCAGGAAGTCAGGGGAAGGGGTCAGCCAGTGAAAGATGGAGGGTGGGAATGGGGAAGCGGGTTCAGGGCCCAAGGTGAACAGCAGTGGCTGGACAGGGCAGGAAAGAGCGGTCGGGACCAGCGACCCCATATCTGTCACCACCCAAGGGCCTGTCACTGACTTCCTGGCTTGGATGATCTGGGATCCCAAGCTAAGCTCTCTCTGGTTTTTCTTGGGGTAATTCAACATTGGAAAATAAAACCTGATTTCTCAGAGGTGCTTTCTCATGTTGGAAAAAGGTTCCTACCAGTTTGCCCACTGGTAAATCATGACTGGCAGGTCTGGGGTGTCCCTCTAGTTAGGAGTAAGGGAGCTTTCCATGGTGACCTTGTCCTGTCCCAGCTTCACCACCCAGGGCCTCAGGACAAAGGGCTTGAGGTGCAGAAGCTGAAGCTGAGAGCCGATGACCTGCCTGAGGTCACACAGTCCTGGGAGGTAGAGCAGAGTGTGGTGAGCCCCACCCGTCCAGCACCAAAAGTCCCCTTGCAGTGTGAAGATAGAACTGAGAAAGATGTGGCTCAAACATGGCCCAGTGTGAGTCAAGAGTTGTCCCCTCGTTTTCACCCTTCAAGGTCAGCAGGAGGAAATGGCCAAGGAGCTAAGGCAGCTGGGCCGCCAACGATCAGGCCAATTTAAGAGACGTCTATGGCAGGGGTGGAGCCTGAGACGGGACCCAGGCTCCCTGAAGCGGGTGAGGGGAGGGCTTAGGGACGGAGCTGGGGGCAGGGCGGAGAGGGCATCGGCTGGAGTATTCTGGAACTTCTCCCCTCTGTGTCTACTTTCTTTGGCACCCCTCCTAGCCAGCCCTGCATTCCAGTGGATGCCACAGATATTTTGTACCCAATGAGCAACTGTATGACAGAAACCATTTTCAGGTTGGGGGGCAGTGAAAATCATACTAATGGCTTTTTAAAGGCCCTGAAGAAAAAGATTTCAGGCAGCCTTGGAATTGGCGAAAACACATAAGGAGGAAGGTCATAAAATTCCCAGTGTCCAGGGGCTCAGCTCTTAGGTAGTGGGGCTTTTCTGGAGGCTCCAGGCCCCCTGTCCCGCGCTGCCCCATCCCTGCCTCTCCCTCCGGTCCCACTCCCCCATCCCACTCCCAGGCTGTACAACCTGGGAGACCTTCCATCTGTGCTGAGTGTTCTCAGGGAAGCCCACCACATTAAGAATGGCCGGGCTCCTGACTGGTTCCCCAGCCAGAGGAATGGCTGGAAGGTGGCAGGAGACCCCAGGCAGTGGGCTCCCAGCCCCATGGAATGATTCTGCAGTGTCTTTTCCCTGTTTGGCTGGGGGAGAAGTTGGACCCAAATTCTCCTGCGTTGTGTGGTGAAAAGAGCACCATGTATTTCTGGTTCATTGAGATACCTTGACTCATTGAGACTTCTGGCTCACAGCAGCCACAGCTGCCGATCACTGAGCACGTACTCCACATCCGCCTCTGGATGGATGCATAGGCTTTGTAACAACATGGCCGGATCGCCAAGCCTCCAACCGCCTGCAGGGGGCGGTCATGAGCCTCCATTTCCCAGAACCTTTGACGGATCACCTGGTCCAGGTGGCCCGGCCTCTCCTTCCCAGATCTGCTGCTGATTGCTGCCTGGCCTTGCATAAATCACCTCCCTGTCTTTAGTTTTCTTGACTGGACAAACCAGGACTAGCTGGTCACCCTGGTTAAGACCAGACTCTTCTGGGAGAGCTATTAAAGGAATGGAGCTTCTCCATGTACATTCTGTGCTCACAAGACAGGTCCCTTAGCTCAAGGGAGGGTCTCCTGTGTCCCCCTGCTTTTCTGCTTGGTGCTGTCCAATGGCCCCACACCTCCCGGAGGAAGTGTGTCCCTACTGTGTCCCTGGAAAGGGCCTGATGGAGGAGAAAACCCAGGGCTTGGCCAAAAGGAGGGTAGGGAGTCATTTCAGGATTTGGGGTTATTCCATCTTCGCTATCCTTGGAGCTGAAACTTCGCCTTCACAGGCAGGTCCCCAGGAATATATTGACACCATTGTTAAGGTGTCCTTAGTCAAGTTCACAGCAGGGAGGATGAGACAACTTGCTCTTGAGCTAGGTCTGGAGTCTAGGTCCCACTTTCTGGGCTGAGCTCGAATGTAGACCCACCTCCACCAGGCAGGGAAAGACAGAGAGTGCATCGCCATCTCTTTCAGAAGCCGGAGGACAGGAAGCAGGTACAGAGCAGGGGCTGGGAGAGCAGATCAAGGCTCAGCATTCGGTTAGTGCAGGGGCCATGTCTGTGTGTGTACAGCTTTCTGGCAGCCCCTGGTGTTTGAAAGAACCCCTGTCCTCAAGGAATGTCCATTCAACGATATTCATTAGGCAGCTGCCCTGTGTCAAAAACATCCAAGCACTAGGCTCTGGTATTTGGGGTTTGGTGAAGCCAATGGAAGGAGACCACCCACTGTGTCTGCGGTGGGGCAGGGCAAGGGTAAACAGATGGATGGACTGAGGGGGAGGGAGAAGGACTGAGGCCCTGAGTCTTCGAGCGGGCTTCTCTGACCAGCAGCAGCAGTACCTGGTGGCTGGTTAGAAATTCTCAGGGCCCCGGAATGATTCTGCCATGCCTCTTTCCTATGTGGCTGGGGGAAAAATTAGACCACAACTCCCCAGCATTGTTTGGTGAAAAGAACATCAGCTATTTTTGATTCATTGAGACTCCAACTGTAGGCTCACCAGAATCTGCATTGGAACCAAATCCTCAGGGGATTCTTGTACATCCCAGAACCCCCCTGGGGTCTCCTGTAAGGGACCCCACCCCACCACAAGGTCTAGGGAGGCCTTTCCTGCCCGTCTCCATCTGTTTTCCCAGGTCTGCCAGCTACCACAAATGCTACCCCCAGTAGCTAATCTATTCCCCAGTCCTGGGAGGTTTGTGCTCTCACCCAGGGACTGTGATGGAAAAGCAAGATGCCGTGAGGGCAGCTGGGGATAGGCAGCAGCCAGGGCTGGCTGAGCAGGTGCACACCTGGGCCACTAGGCCAAGCTAACTGACCTGAGCCACCCACAGCTCCCAGCCACCTCTGCCAATTACACAGGTGTGAGGAGGTGGGGGGAAGAGCAGAGACCTCTTCCCCGCCCATGCCCCCCCTTTTTTTTCCAGGGAGTAGCAAACCTTTTCCATGTGTCTTATTAGCAAACGTCCCTCTAGTACCCAGAGTGGCCAGACACTTTATTGCCAGTTTTATTAGCTCTGCCTCACGGCTCTGTCCAGGTGGAGCAGGCATTCTGCAAATGTTGCCCCCATATCACAGGGCATGACCCTGAACTTGGAGAATGAGCAGGTGTTGGAGGGAGTGAGAAACAAGGCCCAGGCCTCAGGGAAGAAGCAGCCCATCAGGGATGCATGGCAGGCGCAGAAACAGTAAAACTTCATTACTTCATGCTTGGGATCTTTCCAGCAGGAATGAGGGAGGGCAGAGCCCAGGCAGGCACTTGGCTCATAAGATTGCAGGGGGTGTGTTTAACCTACTTGCAGGAACGACTCTGTCCCCAGCCCTTTAGAAGCTTGGTTTCCATGCAAACAATGGTTATACAAATGAAAAGCCTCTCTCATCTCTTCATTAAAGCACAGCCTCAAAGGACCCATCACTACCTGAATCTTCTCTGTTAGCCCAGAATGAGATACTGTGTATATAAATGAAGACGTTTGAATTACAAAATGCTTTTTAAATCGGGTAGATTATGAAAGTTTGGTCCTGAAGAGTCTTCTCCTTCAGTTGCTGAATTTTGGCAAGGATGCAAAACCACACACCACGTTCCTCCCTCCATCTGTCCCTCCCTTCCTCCTTTCTGGGTCTGGGCCACATCTGAGTTTGCAGTCAGACTGAATTTGGGCTTGCTCCCGTAGTCGATGGAAGCTGCAGGAAGGGTTTATGTTGGGAAAGGACAGGCCAGATCTTCGCTGTCATAAGGTCACTCTGACAGCAGGGTGGGGGCCTCAGGCAGGGAGACGGTGGCAAGAATGAAGACAAAAATGGAGAGGTTCTGGGCCAAGCAAGACAGTGGGGTGGAGGCGAGGAAACATCGCTGAGCCTCCTGTGCCACAACATCCTCTAATCTGGGGGAAGATTAAAAGAAAAGAGGGTCAGGGGCACCTAGGCAAATGTCATGCACCCTTTTCTCATAGAGAAATCCTGTAGCTCCCCATTCTTCCTCTCCAAGCCTTTTGATCCACGTTGCACACACAATTCCAACAGGACTTGTTATTTGAAGCTCACTGCAAATTGACAGCAACACTTAGAAAGTAGGAATAGGTTGGCGGGGAGGGGCATGAGGGGCAACATGGAGTGAGCTGCTTCTAGAAGAAGGCACTGAGCAGTGTGGGCAAAAAGACAAAAACTCATGAAAAACCAAGAAGCCATCATGCAGCCACTTTAGAAGACATTTGGGCAGTGTCTTATAAAGTTAGGTATAGGACCAGCCGTGCCATGTCCTCATTTGCACACACAGCACCTCTCCCTGGGCTAACAGAGACGATCCAGGTAGCTGCCAGGCCTTTGAGGCTCTTTAATGAAGAGAGAGCCATCCAGGTGTCCATCAACAGGAGGATGGGTAAGTAAATGGTGTGTAGCCACGAAATGTGATGCTGTTCAGTGGGGAAAGGGACGCAACAACTGGTAAAGGCAACAACATGAATGAATCTCAAAATAATGACGAGGAGTGGAAGAAACCAAGCAAAACATAGTACACACTTTGTGATTCCATTTATATAAAATCCTAGGAATCATGATTTATAGTGACAGAAAGAGGATCAATGGCTGCCTGAGGATGAGGGGCATAGATTATAAAAGGGCACAAGGAGCCTTTTGGGAGAGATGAGTATGTTCATTATCTTGATTGTGGCAATGGTTTCAATACATTGAAACTTATCAAATGTGGAAATGCTGAGTAGGTACAATTTATTGTTTGTCAATTATACCCCAATAAAGCAATTAATAAAATTGAAACAAACAAAGGCAAGGATCCCAGGAGACATTTAGCATCAGGATAAGCTCACCTAACACATTGCAAAACCCCTAAGACTCGACAGGATGAGATTGATGTTTGTTTTAATGACCTTGATCCTGGGACAGGTGAATTAACGTCCAGCCTCCTCCCTCTAAGAAGTAGACGGATATAGACAGGAGGCAGATTCCAGAGAAAAGGTGTCTTTATAGTGTGGTCATTTAAAAGTATAGATGTTCCTGGACTTATGAGGGGATTACGTCCCAATAAGTCCATCATAAGTTCAAAATATCTTAGGTCGAAAATGCACTTAAAACATCTGATCTACAGAACATCATGGCTTAGCGCCTAACCTAGCTTAAATGTGCTGAAAACTCTTTCATTAGCCGACACTCAGGCAAAATAATCCAACACAAAGCCCATTTTGTATTAAAGAGCTGAGTATCTCATGGAATGTATTAAATACCATACTGAAATTGAACAATGGAATGGTTGTATGGCTACTCAAAGTCTGGTTTCTACCGAGTGCGTATGGCTTTCACGCTGTCTTAAGTCAAAAAATCATAAGTTGAACCATTGTGAGTTGGGGACCTTCTGTATCATTTTGTCTGTCTTGTTCCCTGATATATACTCAACACCACAAGCGGTGTGTGGTACATGGTGGGTGCTTAACGATTTGTTTTAAAATTTTCATCAATTAACAGTGTAAGGAGAATATGACAAGCACTCCCAGCATGCCAGGCCCTGTTGTAAGTGCACTGGTAAGTGTTCATTCATTCAGGCTTCAGTTCTCAGCAAAAGTCAAATATTGGATCACTTGGTTCTTCAACAGCACAGGAAAAGCAAATCAAACTCATTTCCTGTGTCCTCACAGCTCCACCCTCCCCTCCAGTGTCTCCATTCTATGAAAATCTAGGATTCTTCCCAGTGGAAAGGCAAAACCAGGAAAGGAAAGCTAAGCAGAGGCTGTAAACTCGTGTGGGGCGTGGAGAATGTGCACAGGACTTGCTCAGCAAACCTCAGTCATCAGAATTAAGGGGCCCGCCAGAAGCTTGGAGCAGGAAATTTAGGAAAATAAAAGGCCATCCTGTTTCTTCCAGCAGGGAGAAAACATATGGCTCTCATTACCTAGAGAGGTGGCAAGCCTCAGAATAGAAACATGCTCAAGAGTGATGGAGGCAAATTCAGAGACCAGAGAGCTCAAATCAATTTGCTGATAAAGGAAGATCAGGGGGCAGTCAGGGAGAGCATTCATGGGCTCCAGCCTCCATCTGGCTTGAATTCAAATCATGCCACCTACTCACTCTATGTAGCAAAGATTCAGTTAGAGAGGGTAAAATGCTCAGTGCAGTGCCTCCTACTGTAAATCTTTATACATATTGGCACCTCCCCAGATGCTGTAATCCACAAGGCAGGTGTCATAGCACCCATGTATCAGATGGAGAAACCGAAGCTCAAAGAAGCCAAAGGACCTCATCCAACATCACATGCTAGTCAGGTGCAGAGCCAAGACTAGAGCCCAGGGCTCTTGACTCCTGGTGCAGGCTGTTTCCACTAACCTCATTCATACAGGTGATACTCCTTGAGCACCTACCAAGTGACCGGGCTTCCCTCCTTGCCTGGGAGGGAAAAGAAACAAGTTATACTGCAGCATGACATGGACAGGTATGTGCTCCCAGAGACAGATGCAGCCCTGGAGAGGTGGAGATGAATTATGTCTTTGGAGGGCTGGGCAGTCAAGGTAGCCTGCCTGGTGGAGGTGGCATCTGAATGTAGAGCCTATAGAGCTTAACATTATAGGCACAAGCATGGAGGCAGGGACCAAAACCTCCAGCATCCGTGTACCCACTCCCAATCCAAGCCTCAGTTTAGGGCATGGCATACTTCTGTTGAAGGTGGATGGCCCACAGCCCTGGCCCCAGATTCAGCAGAAGCTGCAGTGCCCAGCGCTTGCATGGCCTTACCTAGTGAAGGCATGCAGGTCACTGGGCATGCAGCATCCGCTCTCGCTGTGCCTGGCTTTTCAAAAACACAATTACTCGCCCTTCAGAGATGCCGTCGGTGTTGGTAAACTCCAGCCGCTAAACTGCATTACACTGATCTCTCCAGAAACCTTTGCAGTTATTAATAGTTTATTGATCACAGCCCATTGCTGATGAGAGCAGGCCTCCTCACCCTCACCCCCCTCGGGTCCCTGCTATCTGTGGAAAGCCTTCTATTCATCATGCAGATCAATGCCACTCAATTCTGGGGAAAGGGAGTCTCTGGGCCACTTAATCCACTTTAGAAAGAAGACAGAAAAGATCAAATTTTAGATGAGGTGCTGAGAAGAGGTGGATTGGTCAAAACCAAAGCTGTGACCTGGCAGCTGTTTGGTCTGCCAATGAGAACTAGAATCTGCCTTGGTTGGAAGTGGGGGGATCCTGGCCATGTCAGATGGTAACAGGGGAAACCAGGTGAGGGGTATACAGCGATCTCTGTTATATTTGCAAATCTTCTGTGATTCTAAACTTATCCAAAATACAAATTTTATTTTTTTAGAAAATAACTTGGCTCATGGGAGGAATGGAAAGAATGCCACTGTAGCTGGAGGAAGGGGCAGGGGCGAGAGAGAAGGGAAGGTGGGAGACATGGCTGGAGGAAGGGGCAGGGGCATGGGAGAAGGGAAGGTGGGAGACATGGCTGGAGGAAGGGGCAGGGACGTGGGAGAAGGGAAGGTGGGAGACATGGCTGGAGGAAGGGGCAGGGACATGGGATAAGGGAAGGTGGAAGACATAGCTAGAGATGTAGAAGGAAAAAGTGTGCTGGGCCCTGTTGGCCAAGATGACGATTCTTATCTCTCTTTTTGCCATTTTTTATTGATAAACTTTATTTTTTAGAGCAGCTTTAGGTTCACAGCAAAACTGAGCAGAAAGTACAGAAAGTTCCCACCTGCCCCTGTCCCACACATGTACAACCTCTGCCACCATTGACTTCCTACACTTCAGTGACACATTTGTTACCATCAATTAACCTACATGGATACATCGTTACCACCCAAAATCCGTAGTTCACAGTAGGGTTCACTTTTGGTGTTCTGCATTTACTAGGTTTTGGCACAGGTTACTACTTTTAAAATATTTTTATCGAATTGATATTGCTGTCTCATATTTTAAAATTTACAGTTTTATTTCTATTTAGGAGATTTTTATATTCTCCATTTTATTTTATTTTATTTCCATAGGTTATTGGGGAACAGGTAGTGTTTGGTTACATAAGTTCTTTAGTGGTGATTTGTGAGATTTAGGTGTGCCCATCACCCGAGCAGTATGCCCTATCCCAATTTGTAGTCTTTTATCTCTCACCCCCTCCCACCTTTTCCCCCAAATTCCCAAAGTTTATTGTATCATTCTTATGCCTTTGCATCCTCCTAGCTTAGCTCCCACTTATGCATGAGAACATACAACGTATGGTTTTCCATTCTTGAGTTACTTCCCTTAGAATAGGGGTCTCCAATTCCATCCAGGTTGCTGTGAATGCCATTATTTTGTTCCTTTTTATGGCTGAGTAGTATTCCACGGTATAGATATATACCACAGTTTTTTAATCCAGTCATTGATTAATGGGCATTTGAGCTGGTTCCATATTTTTGCAATTGCAAATTGTGCTGCTATAAACATGTGTGTGCAAGTATCTTTTTCATATAATGTCTTTGTCATAAAAGCAGAGAGAGCCTTTGTTGGGACTTAGGTAAGGGAGTACCATTCATCTCATTTGCATTTGAAAAGATCTGGATTCTACCTGGAGAATGGATCAGGAGGGAGATTACCAGGGACAGAAAGCCCAGTAAACCTCTGCCTCCATATTCCAGGTGAGAAGAGATGCTGACTGTGGAGATGGAGGGAAGTGGATAGTTCAGGATCTATTAGGAGTAGAACACCCAGGACTTGGTCGCTGTCTGTATTTGGAGGGTGTGGAAGTGGGAGATGTCAAGGAGGGTGCCCAAGAGTGTGCCTTGGGCTAATGGTGGAGGACAGGTCTGGACATTCAAGGAACTAGGGAACCTGGGCTTGCTCCTTCAATGGATGGTAGAAGGAGCATCTGGGGCTGTACACATAGTCCTCAGTGAGAAGCTGCCTTTTTCATAAAGCAGCAATCCCGGTGTACCCCAAGCTGTCTTCTATACCACCTGTGAGATGTCACCTACATGTGTCACCCAAGCATATTGCTTACGTTACTATCACCTGAGCATGTCATCGGGGTAGCAGTTGCCTAAACATGACACCTGTGTCGCTATCCTATAAACACATCTTCTGCAGCCATCACCTAGGTGGCGGTTACCTGCATGTATCTGCCTGGGTGTCAACCATGTTATTATTATCTTATTACCTCACCTGGAGAGCTGCCAGCTACACATGTCTCCCGAGCCTGTTTCTTTACAGAGCTGTCGCCTGAACCTGCCACCTGCACTCCTTTCACCTACAAAAGTCATTTAAGCAGGTTGTCTCTATAACCAACACCTATGAGTGTCACCAAGTGCAAATTCTGCTCCTACTTTTTGTAAGCCATGGGGCCTTGGGTAAGTCATGCCATCTCTCTCTGAGTCTCTCTTTTTTTTTTTTTATCTAAAATATGTCACTCCAGGTGACTGTCACTCAGTAATGGTGCCTGGTAGAGAGGCTATTTTTTCAGTCTAGCTGAGTTACAAACAAAGAAAATCATTCCCGGAGGGGAGACTGGTCCCCTGCTGTTCCCATGTCACTGTGCTCTTTCTTCTGAGATCAGGGAGTGGAGGGGGACAGCGTCTTCTCAACAAAGTCCCCCTGATGAAAAGCTTCCCATTCTTTAAGTCCTTCCATGACAGTCGGTAGAACAGATGTCAACCTCTGTGTGTTCTATGTAAATGAAGGTGTTTGTTTATGCTAATGTGTGCTGGGTGGTGGGAGGGATGGGCTGGCTCAGTTCACTAAGACGACAGTGATGGAAAAAGAGGCTGGCAGCCCAGGTGTGGGGGGACAGTGAGTCACAGGGGAAAAGGAGCCAGAAGACGAAGATGGAGCAGGTAGCTAAAAGGAGAGAAGAAAAGAGCGAAGCTGAGGTTATGTTGCTCTGCAGAAGCAGGTGGGAGAGCAAAGTAGGAAGTGTGTCCAGGAGGCTGAAGGGAGGATAAGAACTGGATTGAAAGAACCTTCCTTCTCAGGGGTGGCAGATGGGTCACACGCCCAAGAGCGTGAGCGCCAACCAACTGCTGCTCTTTCCTGTCCCCAGTGGGGTCCTTGTCAGGCAGGTTAGTCAGGTAAGTCTGTGGGTATGGATCCCTTCCCATAGTTTTCTGCTATGACTTGAGAACTTCTAAGACTTAATCAGAACCCCAGTCCCTCTAAGTTGTAGCCAGAATAGGCTGGAACTCGCATGAAGACAGACATATTTCCCCAATGCAGCAATGACATAGCCTCTGCAACTCCAGGCCAAGGCTCCTTCCCATCCAAGTGTCCAGATTCCACTTGCCAGGAATTCGCTCTCCCCACAGAGCTTCGCAGGACCCAGGAACAACACAAAATGGCCCCTCTGTCCATTTGGTGCAACGTTCCTGCTTACAGAAGTCCTGCAGGGACATCATTGCATTTAATCTTCACTGCAGTCACAGGAAGTAGCATCTCCACTGTTTAGGAAAGAAAATGGAGTCTCCAGGAGAGATGGACTGACTTAGCCAAGGTCCCATGATTTACAAACAGTAGGAGCAGAATTGGAACCTGGTTCTCTTTGACTCCATGTCAAGGCTCTTTTCAATATAGAAGGGAGGAAAGAGCCTCCCTGCTTGCATTTTCCATGGGGAGACAGAACAACATACCAACTCATTTTCACATGGTCTGACCCTATATATGCTATAGAAAGATCCAGAACAGGAGCCGTCCAACTACAGCCTGCAGGCCAAATCTAGCCCATCGCCTATTTTTTCACAACTTGTGAACTGAGAATGCTTTTTGTACTTTGAAATGGTTGGAGAAAAAAACAGAAGAAGGATATTGTATGGCAAATGAAAATTATATGAAATTCAAATTTAAATGATCATAAGTGAAGTTTTATTGGAGCACAGTTGCACCAATTTGTTTACGCACCGATTGTAGCTGCTTTTGTGCTGCAAGGACAGGGTTGAATTGCAATTGTAAAGGGCAAGAAAGCCTAAAATATTTACTCTCTGGACTTTTAGGAGAAAAGTCTGAAAGCAGGTTTGAGGGGGTCTCTCCCATCCTTAGGGATCACCTCTTCTGAGACACCCTCCCAACCACCTCAGAGGTGGAAGTGGCTGCTCCCCAACCTGAGCTCAGATAAGCTCACGCTTTTCCATGTGAGTGTGGAACCCAGATCAGCTTCTCTACCTCCTTGTCCTCTGGGATGGGGGCTCCTTTGGGACCTGAATTTTATTGTCTTTCTCTTCCATGATCTCAGGACTGGGCATGAAGTGGCAGCATGGTGGCATGGAGAGAGAAATTCAAATTTCCATACTGGTTCTTATTAGCAATTGAGTTCCGTCCTGAGCCTCAGTTTCCTTGTTTATGAAATGGGAATATGGACCCTATGTGGAGGCCGTCATGAGGAAAGAGGGAGCCGATGCCTCCAGTGACAGTTTTGGGCCCATACTGCATGCAGCGACATACTAAATGCCCATACCTCTTCACCTGTGCCATCCTCACGGCTCCCTGGAAGTGGGCACCATCCCAGGCTCATGGAAGCCAACAGGCTAAATAACTGCTCCAGGACCCACTGAGCACAAATTGGGCTCTGGCTGAACACAGTCCACACCTTCACTGTCTGAGATGCCAAGCATAGGGTCTGCATACAGTCGGTGTTCCATAAGTGCTCCCCTCCTCCCAGCCCAGCACACAGGCCTATGTTTGTTAGTGGAGGCTGCACCAGTGGGCATCAGGATGAGTTTCCTTGAACGCTGCCTCACCCAGCCCCATGATGATGGGCCCTCACCCTGTCTTCTGCCTCCCCCAGGCTGCCCGAGGTCCGGATCTCGGACAATGGTCCCTATGAGTGCCATGTGGGCATCTACGACCGCGCCACCAGGGAGAAGGTGGTCCTGGCATCAGGCAACATCTTCCTCAACGTCATGGGTGAGTGCAGGGCCACTGGCCCCTGGTGTCTCAGTGAGGAGGACGAGTATGCTTGAGTGTGTGAATGTGTGCACACAGGCACACATGCGTGCACAGAGCGGCCATCCTGGGGGCCATCCACCAGAAGTTCTGTTGTGCTGGTGTCTTCCCTTTCCTGCCCTTGTTGTGGAGGGGCAACCAGACCAAGCCGAGCCAAGGTGTGACCTGTGAAGTCTTGCCCCCCATGGGCCTCCCCTCAGGAGGTCCCCTTCTCAGCACAGGTACCCCAACAGGTCCCTCCCCAGGGAGTGAAGGATAGCACCTCAGCCGAGATGCACACCTGCTGCAGAGGGAACTATTCTGCCCCTCAGCCAAAAGATTCCCCTGCACCTCCTGAAGCCTTAAGGGAGAGGGCATAGGATCAGGAGATGAATTAGAAAGCGCTCATGGCTGGGATTCAGAGCTCCTGGGTTCTCACCCTCTCCCCATGCCTCCATTTATGCACATGTAAAATGGAGGTAATAATACTGGTGTCTGTCTCTAGCTGGCTGGGTCCTTGGGTAAGTCTAGCCCCATCCCAGACTCAGTTTCCCCATGTGTAAAACAAGAATGCTGCTCTGCACATTCTCAGAAGCCCCCACTGGCTCTAATGTTCCTGTCAGATACACACCTTTGGATTCTGGCTCTATTGCCAGGATGCTGGGGACTTGGCCTTGACTCCAGACTCTGTGTTCTCCGGTTTTCTTATCAAATAATATGTATCAGGGAAACAAAGCTTGCAGTACACAGGCAATCGATGAAAGCATAAAGGCCCCGCTGAAAGCCGCCGCTTCTGGGGAAATTGAAAACCTCCAAAGGCCAGACCTCCAGAGGGACATTGATTCCTGCAGCACACCCGTGGTGGTTCTGGCTTCCCGATGGAGCCACGATGCAGGAGGTGGCATTGCTAGGAAAAGCCCCTCTCTCGCAGTTACTCATGCACCACTCAGCTCCTCTGATAAAGGAACTAGCAGCGTTTGGGTGCCTGGCCCTGGGTTGGCCGCACCAGGGAACCTAGGAGGGACAGAACTCAGTTTGCACCATCAAGGAACTCCCAGTCTGATGAGAGACATGTACTTAACCAATCATTTATGCATCACAATGTACTGAGCACCTACCTATGAGGCGGCCGGGAATGGACCCAAACTTTTTATAGGACAAATGCTTATCTGTAGAGATTTTGCAGGAGACAAGCATAAAACACATGCATAGATGAATCAAAAAGAGCCTGCAACATGCTGGAAGGAAATAAAGCAGAGTAAAGGGATAAAGAGTGACTGCAGGTGGGTGGCTGCTAGCATAGGGAGGGGACTCAGGGAAGGCCCCTCTGCAGCTATTGGGCTGAGTGCTTTACATGTGTTATGTCATTTAGTCCTCACAACCAATCCGAGGGTACATGCTAGCATTAACTCCATTTTGCAGATGCAGAAATGGATCACAGAGAAAGCAAGCAACTTGCCTAAAGTCACACAGCCAAGATCACAAAATCCTCCTATGATATCAGGCAGCTCAGTGTTGGGCCAGGACTCAGGTATCTTGACTCCAAGGCCAGCTCTGTCACGTTGCTGGAGGCAGTGAAGACACTGCGCTAAGGCCTCAATCTAAGGTGCCTTCAAGCAAGGCCAGAGTCCTTAAAAACCATCCCTCCATGAGGCCTACACTTCCCATTACTTCACCAAAGAACCCTGAGCAGGTTATTCTCTTTCTGTGGCCTCAATTTCCCCCATCTGTACTGTATTAGTCCATTTTCATGTTGCTGATAAAGACATACCCAAGACTGGGCAGTTTGCAAAAGAAAGAGGTTTAATGGAATCACAGTTCCACATGGCTGGGGAGGCCTCACAATCACGGTGGAAGGTGAAAGACATATCTCACATGGTGGCAGACAAGAGAAGAGAACCTGTGCAGGGAAACTCCCCTTTATAAAACCATCAGATCTTGTGAGACTTATTCACTATCATGAGAAATAGCACAGGAAAGACCGACCCCTATGATTCAGCTATCTCCCACTTGGTCCCTCCTACAACACATGGGAATTGTGGGAGCTACAGTATAAGATGAGATTTGAGTTGGGACACAGCCAAACCATATCATGTATCA
Organism: Pan troglodytes; assembly: GCF_028858775.2. Lineage (NCBI taxonomy): Eukaryota > Metazoa > Chordata > Mammalia > Primates > Hominidae > Pan > Pan troglodytes. The sequence continues at coordinate 212,866,603 of NC_072398.2, read as the reverse complement.
TCAGAGGGTTGACCAGACAATCCTACACTCCCTCCCTGCTCCGACACTTCTGAGTCCGTTACTCCATCCACTAGGTGAGGAAACTGAGGCACAGAGTGATCTCGTGGGACTCACTCAGGTTGCACAACTGGCCTGATGGTCTCTGCTGAGCAAGGGACTGTGCTCCTGTGGGCCTCAATTTCCCCATCTGTAAAACAGGGATAAGGATGCTTCCCTCCTAGGGTGGCTGTGAGGCTTAAAGTAGATAAAGTTTGCAGAACACCTACCTCATCAAGAATATCATTGAAGAGCTCAGTTACTTGGATACTGTTGTTTTTATTATCACTGTCTCTGGTGTGCCCACTCCTGGGCACAACTGTGGCTGCCTCCCTCTTGCCCCTGGTTTTGGCCCCAGCAAAGAGAAGTCCCCCATTCACAGCTCCAAAGAGCCCTGCACTAGTCTGAGGAATGACTGCTCTGGGAACACAGCTTCACGCACCGCGGCGAACTGGAAGCCAGGGTGTGTCTCTGGGAGTGGCAGAGACAGGGGTCTCTCCTTACTCACCTTCTCTGGGCTTCTTCCCCAAAGGTCTGCGTGTCCTGGCGCCATGCACCTATGGAAGGAGCCAGGATATATCCCAACTGTCATAATGACGGCAATGTCCCACACTTGCCCAATCTGAGCAATTTCAGAGGGGCTTTCACACTGAGGACATCATCCAATCCTCACTGCAGATCGGCGCGTGGGGGATTACTATTATCTCTAACTCACAGATGAAGAGACTGAGACCCAGGGAAGGGAATGAATTTGCTCCAGGCCTTATAGGGTGGGGGTTATCTCTGTGCCAGAGCAGCGTGGCTTCTGTAGCTCACCAAGGTCCTGAATGGTGAGGGGAGGGCCGGGGGAGGCGGCGTGGCTGAGTGTTTCTCATACAGCATCTCCTGTAACCCATCGACCACGTGGGCCTGGGAGGCAGACACCACAATGAGCCCATTGCACAGACCTGGCTCAGAGGGGCATGGGACTTGGCCGAGGTTGGAGGGTTAAATGAGATAATCTATAGAACAGAATGTTCTGGGCCTGAGGCTTGGCACATTCTGGATGATCAATAAATAGTATCTCTTAATGACAAATAGTAGTCGGGTCAGTTACAAACCAGGCACAATTAGACCAATCTCTGTGAACGTCTCCTTCAAATATGTTTCAGGGCAGGTTTCAAAAATTAAAATCGACTCATTGCTTTGGTTCATCTGTGGCATTGCATTCACACACAAAGACCCTCTCTTCAAGCGAGCAGAGGTCACTGAACATTGGGGTCTCTTTTGTGCCACACAGGACCCTAAGGGCCACTGCAGCCAAAATGGGGCAAGACAGATCCTCCCCAGTTTGGAGGTCAATGGGAAGCTCCCAGGACAGTGGGGAGAAGGAGAGCCGAGGAGCCAGGGGCGGCCCAGGGCCCACCTGCCTCAAAGCACAGAGCAGTTCCACCAGAAAGCCCAGCACCCCGGTCTACCATCCACACGTCCACATCCAGCACATTCTAACGCGGCCATTTCCAGAGGCCTCCGGGTGAAGATGAAAACGCGAGTGCAGCTGTAATTTCATGCCTATAACATCCCACTATGTGGTGGGGAAAGACATTTGGGAGCCCCGTGGGTGACACCAAGGGTGTATGCTGCACACAGTCATTAAAATGTTTTTATCCGAGCTGCAGATAAATTGTAAGCCAATTTGAAAGTTGCATGCTGGGCCCCAGGAACGCATTATACACAGTCATGGAAGGATTTTGAAGGTTCTTCTGGGGGTGCAGGTTAGGGGGGAGGGAGCGTGTTAAGGGTGCGCTGTTACAATCAATTAAATGTTGTGAGAGCCAGGCACCCCACTCCCATCCCCACCGAAGTTAAAAGACTCTGCACTTCTGGCTCCTCTGGAATGCCAAGGGGCAGGGTTTCTCTGCCACCGAGTGGGGCCCTTTCAACCTAAAGCTAAAAAGCAAGGCCACCCTCTGCGTGCCAGCATTGAGCTCAGTGTTCAACCCACAGTTAATACCTCACAAAAGCCCTTGGATGTGGGCCTGGTCATCCCCATTTTACGGATGACGGAGCAGAGGCTCCGAGAGTTTAAGGGGTACATCCACGTGAGTGACAGAGCAGGGTGGGCAGGAGCGGGGCATCCCACCTGGTCTGCCTGAGCCCAGAGCAGGTACTTATACAGCAGCCTTAACTCCCAAAGGAAATTTCCCTCCCCTTGACCCAAAGGCCATGAGTCACACAAACCTCAAACAAGCACTGGAGTGGGGACAGAGTGCAGAGAGTGGGGACTTCCTTGAGACCGAGCCCTAACTAGGTCGCTCAAAAACTCCGATGGTCCTGGCATGGCGGCTCACATCTCTAATCCCAGTACTTCCGGAGGCTGAGGTCGGTGGATCTCTTGAGCCCAGGAGTTCTAGCCCAGCCTGGGCAACCTGGCGAAATCCCGTTTCTACAAAACATTAGCTGGGCTGTGGTGGGATGTGCCTGTAGTCCCAGCTACTCAGCAGGCTGAGGTGGGAGGATTACTTGAGCCTGGGAGGTAAAGGCTGCAGTGAGCTGAGATCACGCCACTGCTTTCTAGCCTGGGCAACAGTGAGACCCTGTCTCCAAAAATGAAACAAAACCAAACCAATAAAACCAAACAACAACAACGAATTCCGATGGATGGGTGGGGCTGTTTGCCTTTCGGAACATGTAGGAGTCTGGAAGGAACACAGAGAGTCTGTGCCCTTGCCTCCATTCCTGTCCCCATCCCCATTTTTGGTTCTCTCATCCACTGCTATCCAGCACCTCCCCCACTTCTCAAACCCTCTGAAAGGAGCACTGAACTTGGAGTCCAGCAGACCTGGGTCCAAATCCCAATTAGTGTCTACTTTTGACATGGACGGTCTAGTATTGAGTTTCCTTTCTGGTAAAACAGCATATCAGAATGTCTTTTTTGTTCAAATATATTATAAGGTGACTTGGATGCCCACGTACATGGACATTCTAATTTGCATTTATTCATTTGTGTGTTCATTCATTTAACATATATATATTGAGCACCTAGTACATTGCAGGCACTGTTGTGTGCACTGGAGTTTCCAATGAACAAAGAGGACAAACAAACAAAAAAACAAACAAAAAACTGGTCCTCACAGACAGTGCAATAGGGGAGGCAGAAGATGAGCAAGTGAAGAGATGGGGAGACAAATGGGATGTCAGTGGGTGGTAAAGCAACGTCAGGAAAAACCCATCAGGGATGGGGCTGTTCTAGGTCAATGTGGCCTCTCTGAGAAGGTAACATTCAAAAGAGGTGAGCTATATGGACTTCATTCATTCATGTCAGTGATTCAGTGACTTACTGAGCATTCCCCAGGTGCCAAGCACAATTCTAGGTGCTGTGGATACACTGACAATGAGACAAGGTCCTTGCTCCCTGGACTCACATTCTCTAAGGGAAATAGCTTCATGGTACAGAGGACAAAACTAGTTTCTGGGGCTTCCCATAGCAAATTACTGCAAACTGGGTGGCTTAAAACCACAGCAATGTATTGTCTCACAGTGCTAGTCCTAGAAGCCTGAAACCAAGGTGTCAGTAGGGCCATGCTCCCCATGCAAGGGAAAAATCCTTCCTTGTCCCTCCCCTTGCCTCTGGTGTTGCTGGCAATCCTTGGAGTTCCCTGGGTTATAGATGCATCATGCCGATCTCTGCCTCTCTCATCATATGGCCTTCTCTCTCTGGCTCTGTGTTCCTGTCCCTGTGTTCAGATTTGCTTCTGCTTCTGCCCCTGCTCCTGCTTCTGCTGCTTCTCCTTCTCCTTCCTTCTTCTTTCCTCCTCTTCTCCCTCCTCCTCCCCCTCCTTTTTCTCCTTCTTCTCCTTCTTCTTCTTCCTCTTCCTCTTCTTCTTCTTCTCCTTCTCCTCCTCCCCCTCCTTCTCCTTCTTCTTCTCTTTTTGTGTGTGTGTGTGTGTGTGTGACACAATCTTGCTCTGTTGCCCAGGGTGGCCTCAAATGCCTGAGTTCAAGCAATGCACTCACCTTGGCCTCCCAAAGTGCTACAGGCATGAGACACTGTGCCCACCTCAACAGATTTGCTCCTTATAAGGACATCAGTCATTGAATTAGGACTCACTCTAATCCAGTGTCACCTCATCTTACCTTTAGCACAACTGCAAGGACCCTATTTCCAAATAAGGTTACATTTATACGGACTGCGGGTCAGAACTTCAACACATCATCTTCAGGGACATAATTCAACCCACAGCAGTAACTGAGTCAGGATGTAGCACACCAAGATTCCCTGTCTGAGTCTGAAGCTGACACTCTCTGCTCCCAACCCCGTGGGTCACCCTTCGTTGGGCACTGACTAATATGCAGGCGCTGTGCTAAACTCTTCTTGTGTTAACTCACTGAACACTCACAAAAGCTCTGCAAGGTGAGTACTATCACTTTCTCTTTAGCAGATGAAGAAATTGAGAGGTAATGTCACTTCCCTACATCACCCAGCCAGTGTGTGGCAGGGCAGGGGTATATAGCCATCCTGCATGTTAACATCTCTGCTCCTCCAGAAGTTTACCAATGAGTAGGAAGCCCAGACTCATAAAGTATTGGTACACATTAATAAAATGTTCTATCTTGGGATCCTTGTCTCTCTTCTGGAAGCTTCCAAGTGAGGTTGGCAGATGAAGTAGACTTTTGGAACCTGAGGCCAGAGTGGCAACAAACCACACCATATGCTTTGCAAGTCTGGAGCCAGGAAACACAGCTTCCACCCCAAAGAACAGATGTTAATGAACTTTACATGACGTTTCTGGTTGGTTTGTCTTTTTTCAGTATGTTCTACTGATTTTTATTAAGTGTGCCTGGTGCATTTTCCTTGTGTTTTTTTGTTTGTTTGTTTGTTTGCTCTGCTTTGTTTTGTTTTGTCTTGAGACAGTCTTGCTCTGTCCCCCAGGCTGGAGTGCAGTGGCATGATCTCAACTCACTGCAGCCTCTGCCTCCAAGGCTCAAGAGATTCTCCTGCCTCAGCCTCTCAAGTAACTGGGGTTACAGACATACACCACCATGGCTGGCTAATTTTTCTAGTTTTAGTCGAGACGAGGTTTCTCCATGTTGGCTAGGCTGGTCTTGAACTCCTGACCTCAAGTGATCCTCCCGCCTCGGCCCCCCAAAGTGCTGGGATTACAGGCATGAGCCACCATGCCCGGCCCTTTGGTTTTTCTAAAATATGGTTTTATTGAGATACAATTCATATAACATGCAATTCGCTCATGTAAAGTGTACAAAACAGTGGTTTCAGCATATTCACAGAGTTGTGCCTCTACCACCACAATCAATTTTAGAACATTTTCATCGTCCTCCAAAGAAACCCTGTACCCATCAGCAGTTACACACCACCCCACATTGTCCCTCTTCTCCTCAGTCATAGGCAGCCACAAACACCCTTTCTGTCTCTATAGATTTGCTGGTTCTGGATATTTAATATGAATGAGATTATACAATATGTGGTCTTTTGTGGCTAGTTTCTTTTGCTTTGCATAATGTCTTCAAGGTTCATCCATATTGTAGCAGGTACCAGTACTTTATTCATTTTCAATGCTGAATAATGTTCCTTCATATGGATAGATCGCGTTTTGTTTATGCATTCCTCAGTGGATGGAAATCTGGGTTTTTTCCACTTTTTGGCTATTATGAACAACGCTGCTATAAACATTCACGTGCAAGTTTTTGTGTGAACGTGTAGTTTCAGTTCTCTTGGGTATGTATCCTCGGAGTAGAACTGCTGAGTCAAACAATGACTCTGCATTTAAACTTCTGAGAAGCTTCCAGACAGTTTTCCACAGTGGCTGCACTGTGTTATATTCCCACCAACTGCATATGAGTCCCATCTTCTCCACATCTTTGTCGACACTTGTTACTATCTGTCTTTTTGAATATAGCCATCCTAGTGGATCCTAGTGAATGTGGAGTGATGTCTCTTTGTGGCTTTGATTGGCATTTCCCTCAGGGCCAATGACACTGTACGTCCTTTCCTGTGCTTCTTGGCCATTTGGACATCTTCTTTGGAGAAATGTCTACTCAGAGCCTTTGGTCATTTTCAATGGCCTTATTTTTCTTTTTATGATTGAGTTGTAAGAGTTCTCTATCTGACCTACATGTAAGTCCCTTATCAGGTATATCATTTGCATATTTTTCTCCCATTGTGTAGATTGTCTTTTTACTTTCTCCATGGTGTCCTTTGAAGGACAAAATGTTTTAATGTCAATGAAATCCAGTTTATCTATTTTTTCTTTTGTCACTTGTGCTTTTCGTGTCTATTTAAGGAGGCTTTGCCTAACTCAATGTCACAACTTACTCCTGTATTTCTCTTCTAGGAGTTTGTATAGTTTTAGCTCTTACATTTAAGTTGATGATGCATTTCAAGTTTATTTTTATATATGGTGTGAGGGAGGGGTCCAACTTCATCATTTGCATGTGGATGTCTGGTTGTCCCAGCACCATTTGTCAAACACACTATTCTATCCCCATTGAATTATCTTGGCATCCTTGTCGAAAATCAATTGACTGTGAAAGTGCGAGTTTATTTCCAGACTCTCCATTCTGTTTCACTGCTCTATATGTCTATCCCTGTGCACGTCTGGTGCTTTTCTAACCATCTGCCACCTCCAGCCTGGCTCTTACTCTCCAGCTATGTGACTTTGGGCAATGAGTTTCACAGGAAGCTCTCCTGTTCAGTTTCTCGACCTTTCCCCTTAAAAGAAACTTACCCTGGGACTGGTGAGGGTTCCCAGAGGAAAAGAGAGTACAGAAGGTCCTGGGGGTAATGAAGGCTGAGTCTACTTCCAGGAGGCCCAGCCAGAACCTTGGGTTTCTGGAGAGCTGGATTCTTGCTTTCTAAGACCAGATTCTTGAATGTGATTCTCTGGAATCCCAGCCTGGCACTCCCCTCTGGAAAAAGAAGCAAATTTCCAGGACCAATAATCAGAGTGCCAAAAACTTCTCTCTTTTCTTTTTCACTCTGTCACCCAGGCTGGAGTGCAGTGGTGCAACCATTAGCTCACTGCAGCCTCAACCTCCCAGGCTCAAGCAATCCTCCTGCCTCAGCCTCCTTAGTAGCTGGGACTATAGGTGTGTGCCACCATGCCTGGCTAATTTTAAAAAATTTTTGTAGACACAGGGTCTCTTTCTGTTGGTCAGGCTGGAAGAACCTCTTTTGACTTGGGAAGAAGAATACTCTATACCTCCAAGTGAGCTAAGGAGATCTGAGGGCTGAGGGCAGACCTCACCCCTCTCAGAGGTCTGCTGATCTCCTGTAGGCCTCAGCACAACAGAAGTAACACCACTGTGCTTCTCTGGGGGACAGCAATGGGAAAGCAGAGTTCAGTTTGCAGAATCCCCTTTCAAGAAGGCTGTCTGTGCACAGGACAGCTGTGGGGGAAGTGGGGCTTCTTCCAAGCAAAGCCGCCATACAATGGTGTGTATGGTGGTCCAAGGGGCAGGGTAGGTCAGTGGAGGGAGGCTGCCAGTCTGAGATCCCTGGGAAATCCCCAGAAAGTCAAGATTTAGAGCCTCAGCTACCTCCTTTCCCAGGATGTCTGCTGGGTGGAAAATGATCAGCTCCTTCCTCTGTCTTAGAGCCTGAGTGGATGAACCACCTGCCAGACTTGGGCTAATTACATTAACAGGCTCCAGGCGATTACTGTGGCCACAGACTCCAGGGAGCCAGGCTGCTGCTCCACAGGGGAAGCGAGGAGGCTGCAGAGGGAGGCATGGGCTGGCTGGGATCCAGGCCAGAGCTGCAGAGAATTCCCAGAGCACTGAGGGGGAGGAGGTATGAACACGAGCTTCCACCTCTTACCCCAGAAACCCCCAGGGTCTGAGGACCAGGCTGGGGCTACTCTTATTCCCCAAGCAAAAGCCTGGACAAGCCCATTCCCAAGCCCTCTCCCTCTGCCTGCACCCCTTCTTACCAGTCTGGGTGAGTGACATGCAGATGCCCAGCCCCTCCAAACTAGAAAAGGTGGAGGCTAGATAATCCCCCACTGGAGAATGATCTCTCTAGTAAATTAGCTTGACCATAAATGGAGTTTACTTCCTTAGAGAGTTGAGGAGTGGCTAAGGGTATGGGCTTTGGATTCAGACATGACTTTTCTACCAGGTTCTGCAACTAATAGTAATAAAAGTGGTTAATGTTTGCTTGTTTTTTTATTTATTTATTTGAGACAGAGTCTCACTCTGTCGCCCAGGCTGGGGTGCAGTGGTGCAGTCTTAGCTCAATGCAACCTCCACCTCCTGAGTTCAAGCCATCCTTGTGCCTCAGCCTCCTGAGTAGCCAGGATTATAGGCGCGTACTACCACGTCCAGCTAATTTTTGTATTTTTAGTAGAGACATGTTTCTCCATGTTGGCCAGGCTGGTCTTGAACTCCTGACCTCAGATGATCCAACTACTTCGGCCTCCCAAGTTGCTGGGATTACAGGCGTGAGCCACCGCACCCGGCTATGGTTAATGTTTATTGAGCATTTACTATATACCAGGGACTGTTCTGCTTAACACCTGCTATATCATTTATAACAGCCTTCTAAGGTCGATTCTGTGATTACTTTATCCATTTGACAAATGTGAAAACTGAGGGGTTATAAAATGTGCCCAAGGACACAGAACTAGAATTCAAACCCAGGCAGGCTGCCTGCCAAGCACAGGGACCCAGCCACTATGCTCCCCCACCTCTCACTGGAATGTGGCTTTTGAAAGTTTATTTCATTTCCCTAGACCTCAGTGTCCCTTTTTGCTGAATGGGGGTTACAGTAGCACCTGTTGGGGCATGAAATGTAACAGACAAGTGAAGGGCTGTGTCCGTAGCTCACAGTGAGTGCTCTGGAGGAGGAAAGCTGTTCTTACTTCCTACGTATTTGGCTTCAACCCTCACCCTGTAAATGTCAGTGGAGCTGAGGGTAGGGTCAGAACTATGAGAAGTGACAATGGCCCTGTGGGAGCTCTCAAAGCCAGGCAGTGACATCTGTGGCCTCCCACCCTGGGTGCTGGCAAAGGTGGTCAGGAAAGAGGATGCAGCCAGCAGCCCGGAGTCCAATCACACGCCCTCCACTGTCTTGCTGTGGCTTTTCCTTTCCAAGCCTCAGTTTCCTCTTCTGGAAACTGAAGGTAATCATGCTTTTTACCCTATGGGCTGTCTCAAGGAATGAATAAGATGGCATGTTTGGGCGTACAGGAAGTGCTTGGCCCAGATGCTGGCATCATTGTTAGGACAGGGCAGGAAGTTCGAAGAACAGAGACGATAGGAGCCAACTTAGGACAATAAATGCAGTGGCCAGACATAAGAGGCCTTTCCAAGCAGAAGCCACAGGACATGGGGACCAATTGGAAAGATGGGAACAGATGTGGAGACACGGCGGACCTGGCACTGGATGGAGATGGTCCTCTGAGAAGGTTCCAATGCAACCACATGATCTCACTTAGCAGCCAGCGACCGCAGAAAATGGGCCACTGGGGTGGAGAGGCCAGGGCCTACGGACCTCTACAGGCCTCCTCCCTGCCAGCCAGAGCTTCTGAGAAGGGCAGCAGAATGAGAAGTGGGGGGCCTGAGACAGCTGGCTGTGCTGAGCTACCACAAGCTGGCTGGAGTGGGGGCTGCAGCCCACAGGACTGAGGCGGGAGTGGTCAGGGGCCCCTGAGCTGGATGTGAGCATGTTCAGAGATGGGACACTGTCGTCTTGAGTGCCTGGACCTGGTCAGGGAGCTGGAGGAAGGACACCCATGCTGCTCGCCTGCCTGCCACGGGCCTCCCAGCCAGCTGAGGTCACCAGCTGAGTGCCAGTTGAGAGAGGGGCCAGACAGATGGGTTTGGGGCTCGGAGGAGCATTTTGAAGCTAACTGGGTCATCTAGCAAGAACGGTCACTTCCCAGCATCAGCCCCAAAGGTCCAAGCCTGCTGACTGCCTCCTGGACAGGCTTCTAGAACCCTCCCTCCCTCCCTGTCTGAACACAGTTCTGCAAAGAAGTGCCCTTGACCATAGCCCACCCTCACCCAGAAACAGGCCCAGCTCATTCCATCAGCTGTTCCTCTAATCCCCCTACAGCCTGCAGGGCAGAGCCTGTGGTGCCTCAGTATGAGTGCCCACAGAGGTCAGGAGACATGCCCACTGTCCCACAGCAGTGAGTGGCGCTGAGATTGGAGCTCAGGTCTTCTGGGACCAGAGCCCTTGACGTTCCCACTCCATGAAGCTGTCAGGAAAACAGAGGGACATCCACCTCTCTGAGTGTGGGACAATGTGGTAGCCATATGGACCTCTGGATCAAGGGCCTCCCAACAGTCCTGGAATTCAGTGGGGTGGGGATCTGTATCCCCATTTTACAGAGAAGAAAACTGAGTCTGCTAATAAAAGGAAGGCTAGAGTTTGAATCTAAATATTCTGATTGCCACTCTCCTTCCGTGGGGATCTGAGGCCCTGAGCTCGGGAGGGAAGCGAGGCCTTTGAAACCTCTGACCCATTATTGTGACTGGATGAAGCAGACAACCCAGTCAAGCAGCACACAGTTTTTGGTGCATCTTGTCCCTGGGGAATAGAGCTAGCAGATTATAATCAGCCTCTCTCCAAGGGAACTCGGAGCCTAGGGTGGAAACAGACCACTTGCTCATTCGTTTCTCATGCTTACAAATCCTTTGATTCAAGCAATATTTGTGAGCACCTACTGTGCACCTGCTGTTGGGGGAGCACTGAGAGAGTCCCATCTCCCTCAAGGTAGCTATACAACTTAGAAATTCATTTTGATATAGGACAGCCAGGATACAGTCTAATAGCAATGAATTTTTCAGTTATAAGGTACCAAATGTTGCTCCAGGCACTTAAATATATAAATTCATTTAATCCTCACAATCCTTAGGAGATGGGTATTTCTAGTATTCTTATTTTAATAAATGAAGAAATTGAGACCCAGAGAGGTTAAGTAACTTGCCCAAGGTCACACAGTGAGTAAGTGGCAGCGTTTGTTTTCAAACCCAGATTGCCTGGCTTGGGAGCTTCTCTACAGCCTCTCATGAGATGGCCCATTGAGCCCTCCTGAGCCAACTGAAGGGATTCATCTGCTTCTGGAATTATCTAGGCAGGTGTCTGAAGCCCCCTGGGGCCCTCACCAACTCCCTGGACCTTCTGTGTCTCACATACCAGGGCTCCCCTCTTGTTGCAGAGTCAGATCAGCTTCAGCCTCCCAGGCCCCGCCAGAGCAGGCCTGCAGGTGCATCATTAAACCTTGACAAGTGTGAGGTCAGTACGATGCTTTATCCTCTCCACCCCTGGGAGCTGGATTTAGTGGCTCCAGCAGAAGGTAAACTTCCCCTCCCTGGAACAGGCCCTTTAATTACTAGTGATATGTGGCTGTTGAAACTGCAGTGCCTCGGGCCCAGTGATTTAAGGGGCAGGCAGGAAGTGGAAGTTACAGGTGTTAACAGCTGTATCAGGAGCTGGGAGAGCAGGGATCACAGCCTGAGGAGGCTATAGCTGCCTCTGGAGGAATGCTGCTCACAGGCACTCTTAGGGAGAGAGAGGTGATCCTACTGCCTCAGGTACAGGTACAGAAAGGGAGACTGAGGCCAGGATCACACTGCAAGTCGGCTTGGTCTGAAGCTCAGCAGCCCTGAATTTGCTGCCAACTTGCAGTGAATCCCTGGACTCAGTTTCCCCATCTGCATATGAGAAGCTCATGTGCTGTAGAGAAGCTCCCAAGCCAAGCAATCTGGTTTGAAAACCAACTCTGAGGCAGGAAGACTTCACTCACTCCCTAGGAGCAATAATCACAATAATTTTCATAACAAAAGCTAGCACTGATTGAGTGCTCACTGAGTGCCAGGCATTATACTAAGTTCTTTAAGAGCTTTCTTTGGTTTAATTCTCACAACAGCTACTGAGGTGGTCATTCTTGTTATTCCCATTTTTACAGAAGAGGAAACTGAGGCTCAGAGAGAAGAAGCAACTTACCCAAGACCCCGTGACTTAGGGAGTGACCAAATGGAGTGTCCAAGCCCCTCTCTCTGAAGCCAGAGCTTGGCCTCTCTGCTCTGGGACTTAAGGTCCAGTGTTGGCCCTCAAGGAGTCCATGAATGATGGGTGAGAGAGAGAAGGGCACAGGTTTCCAGAATTCCAGCAGAAGAAAAATAAGGATGATGGGGGAGGACTAGGGTGCAAGCTAAGAGATGAGGAAGGAGGGAGTCCTTCCTCCAGAGGAGGGCATCAGGAAGGCTTCATGGAGGAGGTGGCATGGAGCTGGGCCTAGCAGGCTGGTGAAGAGATAGGACAGGAGGCGCTGCAGGCAGAAGGAGCTCTATAGGCAACAATGAGGGGCAGAAAAGCATGGCAAGAGGGGGCACCCCTGCATGGCAGGAACCCAAGGCATGAGAAGGGGCAGGGAGTAACATATCATCACAACAGCACTCACCACAACAGCAATCACCACAACAACACGCACCACAACAACAATCACAACAACACTCACCACAACAGCACTCACCACAACACTCACCACAACAACACTCACCACAACACTCACCACAACACTCACCACAACACTCACCACAACAACAATCACAACACTCACCACAACAACAATCACAACACTCACCACAACAACACTCACCACAACAACACTCACCACAACAACAATCACAACAACACTCACCACAACAACACTCACCACAACAACACTCACCACAACAGCAATCGCCACAACAATCACAACAATCACCACAACAGCAATCACCACAACAATCACAACAACACTCACCACAACAGCAATCACCACAACAACAATCACAACAACACTCACCACAACAGCACTCAGCACAACAGCAATCACAAGAACAATCACCACAACAATCACAACAATACTCACAACACTCACCACAACAGCACTCACCACAACAGCAATCACCACAACAATCACAACAGCACTCACCACAACAACAATCACAACAATCACCACAACAGCAATCACCACAACAACAATCGCAACAACAATCACCACAACAGCAATCACCACAACAATCACAACAATCACCACAACAACAATCACAACAACACTCACCACAACAGCACTCACCACAACAGCAATCACCATAACAACAATCACCACAACAATCACAACACTCACCACAACACTCACCACAACAACACTCACCACAACAACAATCACCACAACACTCACCACAACAGCAATCACAACACTCACCACAACAACACTCACCACAACAATCACCACAACAGCAATCACAACAACACTCACCACAACAACACTCACCACAACAACAATCACCACAACAGCAATCACAACAACACTCACCACAATAATCACCACAACAGCAATCACAACAACACTCACCACAACAACAACCACCACAACAGCAATCACAACAACACTCACCACAACAACACTCACCACAACAATCACCACAACAGCAATCACAACAACACTCACCACAACAATCACCACAACAATCACCGCAACAATCACCACAACAGCAATCACAACACTCACCACAACAACACTCACAACAACAATCACCACAACAATCACCACAACAGCAATCACAACAACACTCACCACAACAGCAATCACAACAACACTCACAACACTCACCACAACAACAATCACAACAGCAATTACAACAGCAACACTCACCACAACACTCACCACAACAACAATCACCACAACAATCAGCACAACACTCACAACAACAACACTCACCACAACAACAATCACAACAGCAATCACAACAACAGCAATCACAACAACACTCACCACAACAACACTCACAACAACAATCACCACAACAGCAATCACAACAACACTCACCACAACAATCACCACAACAACAATCACCACAACAACACTCACAACAGCACTCACAACTACACTCACCACAATGACACTCACGACACTCACCACAACGACACTCACTACAATGACACTCACCACAACGACACTCACCACAACACTCACCACAACACTCACCACAGCAACACTCACCACAACAACACTCACCACAGCTGACATTTATTCATCACTTGGCAGGTGCCAGGTGTGGGTCTACATACTTTACGTAGTGCTCACAAGATCCCTAGAAAGTAGATCTTATGATGATCCCATTTCACTGATGAGGAAACTAGCCAAGCGCAGTGTGGCTCATTCCTGTAATCCTAGCACTTTGGAAGGCCGATATGGGATGATCTCTTGAGCCCAGAAGTTCAAGACCAGCTTGGACAACATAGGGAGACCCCATCTCTTAAAAAAAAACAACAAAAAAAACCTAAATTACAAAAATAACAAATCACACGACGAAAATGAGGTGCAGCAGGGATAAGTGGCTTGCCAAGGTTACCCAGCTGGTAGGTGTCCAAAGCACGATACAATCGTCAGCCCTGGCCCTGAGCCCATGGAAGGTCCAATGCTGTGCCCAGTCCTGAGGAAGCAGTGGGTGGTGAGGAAAGGGCCCTCGCTCCTCCAGGCTGTCACGGTCCCTGCTCACCCACTGTCCACTTGGCTTGGCCACAGGCAGAGAGGGAAGGAGAGACCCTGAATCCAGTGCCATCCATCCACTGGATATGGGGAGCCCATGGCCAGGATGCCTCAAGAGCCAGACGAGCCAGGGGACGCTCCCTGCAGTAGCCTGTGGGTGGGGAGCAGGAGTGAGGGTGGAGAGAGTATTTCCTAGGGAACAAAAGTGCATTCGAGGTCCCAATACCTGGGTCAGGGCAAGGCCAAGGGAAGAGGCCTCAGGCACTGGGTCTCTGAGACACCCTCACTCTCAATCAAGCCCTGCCACCCTGGCCAGAAGTTGTGTTCCTTTGGGAATGAGGCCTTGATCTGCCTCACCAAGCTCTTTACAAAAATGCAATCCAAGAGATATTCAATCAAGCAAACGCAGTTCAATGTTCATTGCAGAACCTGAGTGATGGGTGCATGAATGTTCATTGTACAATTACTTGAACTGTTTGGTAGGTTTGGAAATTTGCAGAGTCCAATGTCAAGGAGAAAAAAAATGCATCCCCCTCCCACAAAAAAATCCCCCTCCCACAAAACGCCCTTCTCTAGAGCTCCTCCCCACTCACCCACCTCATCTCCCCTGGAAATTGCTTTATGAGGAGCAAGCGGCAAGAATGATTTACTTGCTCTCTGACTCGGGAAATCAGTCCTAAAATGCTGATAGGACAGGAAAAGACGTGGCCACAGAGCCCCCCGGGAAATCTCCCGCTTGAAGGAAGGCTCTGAGCCAGGCCTTGAGTGCGGTGGGGGGTAGGGGCTCTGCAGGGAGATCGGCAGGCGTGGCCCAGTGGTGCTGGGAGTGGTCCAGAGACTGGGAGTGGCTCAGAGCACTGAGCTGTGCAAACACATGAGGCCTTCTTACCACTGCCACATTTAGAGGACACGTGGGCCCTTCGACACCTTGTTCTGCACCTCTAACTGTCTGGATGAGGAAACCGAGACCCAGGGAGGGGGAAATGACGGCCATGTCACAGAGAAAGTCCACGGCAACGCTGAGACGGAATCTTCAGCCCCCTGACTCTCGGTTGACACCTTTTCCCCAGACACAATAATAAACTAAAAAAGCCGTAACAACTAGAATTGCCTTTCTGCTCGCTAAGCGGCAGTACTTCATTCCCCACCCTCGCATGAGACAGCCACCCGTGCCATCTTCATTCTATGGGTGGGGGGGTAGGGGTGGGCAGGAAGCCATCAATGGACTCAAGGACACACCGCTTCTAAGCAGAAGGGCTGTGACCTCGGAGCCAGGTTTCCCAGGCCCTAGGCCTTCAAGGCCAGGGTTAAGTTCTGTTCTAAGCCTCAGAAAGCCAAGGCCTGTACACGGTTTTCCTGGAAGGGACAGAGGTTTTGCACGCTGGGGGAAGATGAAGAGGGGTCTGCCCAGAGCCTCCAAGTCCAGCCCACTGCTCTCTGGGGGGAGGACGGACGAGCAACAGCTTATAAGGAGCTGGTGCTCTGCTACTGGCCAGTTCTTGAATGTGCCTCCCTACCTGCCTCCCCAAGCTTCCGTGGGCTTCCAGAGGCTTCTCTCATAAAGCTGCAAGTATGGTACCTGGTGAAATTGCCCGTGTGTGTAATACTCACCTCTCAGATATATTGAAAACATCCCCCAAATTGGCTAGCTTTGCTGCTATTTAAAACAGATTCACGTTACACCCCATAGATTTCATCTCTGCCGACACGGCACCTGTCGTGGGGCTTAAACACATTCTCTCTATTGCCACATAAACTACAGAGCGGAGGCAGTTGCAGGCAGCGGCCACCCACAGGCTGCGGGGCAGGCTGCTTCCAGCCAGCAAAACTCCAGGAGCAGAGAGGATCTGCATGGGCCTAGAGGCCTAGGGGGCCAATCAGAAAACTGGAGACATTGACAAGTAGCCAATCAAGCCGTAAGTAGAAAGTTGCACCGGTTGTGGGGAGTGGAGCTTTGGGGATTTGAAGCCCTTTGATCCAATCAGCGTATAAGGCCAGGGAGGCTCCAGAGGGTTCTCCCCTGTGCCCCTCTGCTGAGGCCTGGGGTAGCCTGGCTAAGGTTCTCCAATTCCCCCAAGCCTTTCGTTTTCTATCAGTAATCATCTTCACTACTGTTTACTGATCACCTACTATGAACCAAGCCCTTAGTTCACATAATTTAGTGGTTCTTAGGACCCTAATTTAGAGATGCACCAACTGAAGCTTACATAGATTAAAGCAGCGGTCCACATATTTGAACTTGGATTAGAATCTCAGGGCTTGTGAAAACTCAGGGTGGGGACTGCTGGACCCCACCCCATCCCAGGTTGGGCAGGTCTGGAATGGGGATCAAGGATTTGCGTTTCTAATAAGCTCCCAGGTGATTTGGATGCTGGTGGTCCAGGGAACACACTTGGAGAACCACCAGGTTAAGGGACTAGTCTTAAAAATAGTGCTATAATACAAATCTAGATCCAACACAAGACGTCTGTGGCTGCCCACCACCCCTTTCTTTACAGGTGTGCGGCATTTTATTTCTCCACCAGCAATAGCCTCAGTTGGGTCCGCTCTGCCGGGCTTCACTGATTCACTGCCTAGAAGGCTGCCTTCCCTGTCTGCAGCATCCCCAGAGCAGCCAGCCAGAGCCTCCAGTTGGGGCTGTTAATTTTATCTTCTACCACTGCAAAAGCACAACAGCTGGCAGGGGAGGGGCAAGGCAGGTGAGCGGGTGCTTCCAGGCACCTCCCTGCAGAGCAGAGGCGGTGTGGGTGGATGATGCCTGCAGCCACTGGGATCCTTCATGAACCCGCTCCACTCAGAACGGCCCCCATCTCAGATTCCGGCAATGACCTGGACCCCGGGCCCCCCACCCCTCGCCACTGCACCAAGCACAGGAGCTCCCATGGCCGCTTTCAAGTTTGGGGGTGGGGCTAGATTCAGCTCAGCAGCTGCCACATAAAAGGGCCCATTGCAGCCCATATAAGCACAGACGCAGCGTTTATCTCTCCTGTCACTGATGGCGGCTCCATTTGGGGGCTTTTTGTTGTTGCTTTTTTTTTCCCCTTGGCTGCTGTTACTACTCAGTTCAATATTTAATTTTCCCATAAACCAAAGAGTTGCACTTTTTTTTCCCTCTCTCTTTTTCTTGCCGGGGACTCCCTTCCACTGGTGGGATCTGTCTCTTCGGGTCTCTGCTGGGAGAGAGGGGCTTAGGATGGGGCTGGAGATTTCAGCCCTTCCAACTTGGGCAGGGATTGGAGGGAAGGATGCCTGGGCCCTTCCCTCCAATCCATTCACTCATTCACTTGGAAAATATGTATTGAGCAAATCCTGGTGTGCCAGGCTCTTGGGTGCGGCCGCAGGTAAGAAGCCTTCCCTGACCTCGTGTTGCTTACATTCTAGTGAGGGTATCGGAGGAAAAGAGATGTGTGTGAACCAATATGTGAGATAATTATACACTGTGAGGTGCTCTGTGAAGAAAATATACAAAATGCTGGGGCCCCAAACAAAAGAGAGCTTAGCTTAGATTGAGGGGTGACATTTGAGCTGAGACTTCTTGAAAGTCCTGACAAGGCTCAGCCAGGCTAAAAAGCTGAGTGAAAGACTTCAAACAGGGGAAGCTGCACATGCAAAGGCCCTGTGGCTGGAAAGAGCTGAGTGTGTTCATAGACTCAAAGAGAAAAATGTCTCAGTGTGTTTGGCACATGGTGATGGGAGGGTAAGTATTGGTCAAGGTGTAAAGGTTGGAGAAGGGAGCAAGGTCTACAGCACTGCAGGGTCTTCTGGAATTTTCTTCCACAGATGGGCTATGTGCTTTCCTGTGCTGGGAGAAATGAAGGAAACAAACAGACAGTGAAATTGAACTCCTATTGCATGGCTGGTCGACACTAGCTCTGAGGCTAGGTGGAAGAAAGACAAAGCTCCAACTTCCAGGGAACACGCACTCTAGTGGGGAGACAGACATTGACCCACAACAGAATAACAAGTAGCAAGGAGTATGAAAAGCACAAGGTGCTCCAGGCACCCAGAGGACAGGCTCTAACCCTGTCTGGAAAAACCTGGGAAGGCTGCCTGGAGAAGGCAACATCTGAGGCCAGCCTTAAAGGATGAGGTGGAGGTAATTAGCAGAAGGCCCAGTGTGTGCAGGGCACAGAGGAGATGAGCAAAGTGAAGAGGGAACCACAGGCAGCTCAGCATTGCTGAAGCAGGGAGGGCTTCCCAGAGGAGGTCTCTTTTGAGCAGGTTCTTGAAGGAGCAGAGAGACAGGCTGGTGGAGATGATGGGGAAGAAACTAAGATGTGTGGAACCAAAAGAAAAAAAGAAAGAAAGAAATTAAAGTAGGGAACATGGAGGGACATTTATATTCATGGACACTTTTATATTAAGAAGGTGGTTTTCTTCTTTTGTGAAATATGGTGTAATGACTAAGAGCTGATTGAAAAGGAAGGCAGTCAATAGAGCAGGCATGCTGAGAGGAAAGAATGGATTTTTTTGCAAACAATATAATTTTGAACTTGTCTCTCCCCTCCCCCATCCCTCCCCCAAACCTAATTGATTACCACCCCATGATGAATGACACTGGGAGCCAGAGTGTGCTAAGCACCTTCGTAGAGTGGTACCCAAGGAGCTGGAGAGATTTTCCCTTCCTCGAGACAATGGTTACTCCTGGGAGGGAAAGAAATTCCCCTATACATTGTTCTCAGCCAAGAGAGGGGCGTGGGCCATTGGAGAGATAATATAATTAAAGCTTTCCTGTTTGCTCAGCACTTTGCTATCCTTACAGAAGGTTTATGTTTATTTTCCATTTGCTTCTCATCTCAAAAACCCTGGAAGCTGAGAGGCTGGCAGGGTATATCTTATTGAACTCATTTGATAGATGGGAAGACTGATGACCACAGGCATCAACTGATTTGCCCAAAGTTCTATGAGATGTTGGGAGCAGAGCCTGGGCTAGAACCTTGGTCTGACTCTGTTAGAGCCAGCACCCTGGGAGAAGTGGGAGCGGACCTCATGGAAGAGTATTTAACTCTAGTACCCACAGTTTGACACAGGCGTGGGGCAGATTTCCCTCTCCAACAATTCTGAGATTTATATCAGATCAGGTTTGTGTTCCCAAATTTCAAAGGCCACGGGATGATTTACAGAGCAAAGAGGAGCTGCTGCATTGTCTCCGAAGTGAGTTATAATGACCAAAATAAAGTTCTGCTTTCAAGATAAAGACAGGCAATATTTCAGAGTTAATTTCATAAAACTGATCATCCAACCATTACCTCCCTGTGTCGATGTTAACTGTTGAGTCTAAAATAACTTCAACTCCTGCCTCCCTTGGTGGCCATGGAACAGGAGTGATGGAGGTTGGCTGTGACATGCAGCTGTGTCAGATGGGAAGCCACTTTACCTTTCCCGATGCTAGAAAAAATTATTCATGGAAACTTCTAGCAGCAATTCTCTCCCCTTAAGGCACAGTAAAAAAAAAACTAGAAAGTCAACTGGTTTGATTGGGGGTGGGGGCAGGGATCAGTGGATTTAAGGGAGTTTTATGGTGGTACCCTTGGTTGATCATCATGGTGGACTTATAGAATAGGGTCGGCCTTTCCTACTGCCCAGGTCTGGTGTTACACAAGTGGAATAATGTGTCTGTAAGTGGTTTGTAAATTATGAAACTCTGCCCATGTCTAGACTCTTTTTTTTTTCTTTTTTTTTTTTTGAGACGGAGTTTCGCTCTTGTTACCCAGGCTGCAGTGCAATGGCACAGTCTCGGCTCACTGCAACCTCCGCCTTCCGGGTTCAAGCGATTCTCCTGCCTCATCCTTCTGAGTAGCTGGGATTATAAGCATGTGCCACCACACCCAGCTAATTGCGTATTTTTAGTAGAGACATGGTTTCTCCATGTTGGCCAGGCTGGTCTTGAACTCCTGGCCTCACGTGATCTACTTTCCTCGGCCTCCCAGAGTTTTGGGATTACGGGCGTCAGCCCCTGCACCTGGCCTAGATTCTTACTATTACTACTACAACTACGACTACTGTTTATTCTTCCCCAAGCAAAATATGCCTGCTTGGTGTCTCTTCACCTTAGAAGGGCCATTTCAGATGAATGGTGCTGATGAGTGTGATGAGTGTGTTTACTCACCCACCCCCACCACACACACCCCAGAGAGCATTGCACTGCCACAGGCATTTCAGAAAACACAGCCCCAAAGTCCACAAAAATGAGGCACTGTTGGTGGGAGCACTGGACATCATTGTCTACAGGTGATAACAGAAGAGTGGGAGGGAGATTGGTGAGCCAGGGGTCTTCGTTGATGATTCTTTGCCACCTGGATCTCCTGTGAATACAGTGGGACACAGGCAGGTGGCCTCACCTTACACTGCTCATTCTGTTACCTGACTTTATATTTGGGATTATTCTTGCCCAGGAAGTCATGTAGAGTTGATATCTGTGTTCACAGCTGATCTTTCACCTTTGATTGAACACTTCCTGGGGCATGGGATCTATCCCAGGCATAGGACACATAAAAAGCTGCTGGCTTTTGACCTTGGCCAGAGACTGTAACAGTGATGGGAATGGCGATGAGAATGGAGATGGTATTGGGGTTGGGGATGGGATGGAAACAGAAATGAGAATTGAGTTGGAGATGAGGATAGAGATGTGATAGAGATTAAGTGTGGGGACAGGAATAGAAGTGGTGATGGGAATGGAGGTGGGATAGAGATGGGGAGGAGATGGAGTTGAAGTTGGTTGTGAGATGGAGACAGAAATGAGGAGAGAATAGGGGATGGAGATTGAGGATGGGGAGGGATGGAAATGGAGCTGAATGTGAGGATAGAGACAGAGATGAGAATGGAGATGGAGAGGGGGTGGGGATAGAAATAGGAATGGAGATGAGGATGGGGAAGGGGATGTGGATGCGGATGGGATGGAGATAGAGATAGAGGTGGAGATGGGCATGGGGTAAAGATAAGAATAGAGAAGGAGACTGAGATGGGGATGGGGATAAAGATGGGGGAAGAGATGGAGACGGTGATGGGAGTGGGGTTGGGGATGGGGGTAGATATGGGTTTGGAGATGAAGATGGGGTTGGGGATGGTGATAAAAACTGGGAAGGAGATGGAGATGAAGATGGAGTGGGGATGAGGGTGGAAATGGGGATAAAGATAAGGAAGGAGATGAAGATGGAGATGGGGATGGGGATATGGATGAATTGGGGAAAGGGATGGGGATGAGGATGAGGGTAGGGATGAGGATGAGGGTAGGAATGGGGATGGGGATGGGAATGGAGATGAGGGATGAGGTGGGGATGGGGATGGGAATGAGGTGGAGGAGCAGGTGGAGAGGGGGAGTGGGGTGGGAGTAGGAATATAAAAGGGGAAGCCTAAGTGAAGGAAGGCTTTTATTGGGCTATGAAACTGGCTTTTATTGGGCTATGCAGGCAGGAATGCCATACTTGGTCAAGAGAAGGGAAAAAGAAAAATAGAAAAGAAGAGGGCGATGCTAATAGTGACGTGAAGAGTGAAGCATCTGTCAGGAGCCAGGGACTCCTGGATGGAGACGGCTCCCTGACTGCCGGCACTCAGAGCCCTCCACCAGGAGACAGGAGGTGAGATGCAGAGTGACATTTTCCTAGGACTCACTGATGGGAGTATATTGATGGGGAGGGTGTGGGAAGCCTGAGCTGTCCATGCTGATGTTAACAGCTCTGCTATGTCATCGTCCATACAACTGAAATCTGTTATTGTCTTATGAGCTTGATTAACTGTACATATTGCTAATATAACGAGGGATGGAAACACAGCTCCAACCAGGGTCTGTGTGGGTGGTGCGTGTGACTTAGGTGCAGATCTCCAGAGAGAGAGGGTGTGTGTGTGTGTGTGTGTGTGTGTGTGTGTGTGTGTGTGTGTGAATGTTTAGGGGGGTGAAGGGTGTAAGCGCCATGCTGTGCAAAAACCCTAGCCAGGATTTGGAAGGCTAGGGGCCATTCCAGGCTCTGCCACTGACTTAGGGTATGATTGTAGCCAAACCTGTGCCTCTCTCTGATCTCAGTTTGCTTACTTATAAAATGGAAAGTCTAGACCAGAGTTGTCCAAGAGAAATATAATGTAAAGTACATATGTCACTGTAAGTTTTCTAATAACCGCATTAAGATAAGTTTAAAAAAGAAAAGGTGAAATTGATTCTAGTAATATATTTATTAAACCCAATATATCCAAAATATTATCATGTCAATATGTTATCAATATATCTTACGCTCTTCTTAAAAAATTAAGACTTCTGTTTTACACTTACAGCACATGTGAACTTGAACAAACCACATTTCAGGTGCTCCCCAGCCACATGGGGTGAGTGGCTGCTCTACGAGACAGCCCGAATCTAGGGCATTTTCTGATCTCCTTACTAAACTGTGAATGCTCCAAAGGTACGACCATGTTTTATTCTCCCAGTCCTTAGCAAGGAGGCTCAAATAAGAATGTTAGTAAATCACACTGACAATAAGCACAGCTGATATGTATTGGGTGCACTTTCAAAACACTTTGCAGGCACTACATTACTGAATCTTCACAAGTACCTTATAATTCCATTTTTCAGATCAGGAAACCAGGTTCAGAGAGGTTAAGTAACTTGCCCAAGGTCACACAGCCAGTAAGTGGTACAGCTGATCTTTGAAATCTGGCTAGTCTGATCTAGAACCCACCTCCTTAGCCATTGTCCTATACCACCTCCCTTATTTATAGTCATACACTAATTAAAATTGCTACCCTGCATTGCAGGTAACTTACATGTGCCATCACATTTACTCTTCAAAGCAAACCTCTTAGAAGCCAGGCATAGTGGCTCACACCTGTAATCCCAACACTTTGGGAGGCTAAGTTGGGAGGATCGTTTGAGGCCAGGAATTCAAGACCAGCTTGGACAACATAGCAAGACCCTAGCTCTACAAAACATAAAACAAAAAACAAAAAACAAACAAACAAAAAAAACAGGCGTGGTGGCACACAACTGTGGTCCCAGCTACTTGAGAGGCTGAGGCAGGACAATTGATCACTTGAGCCCAGGAGGTCAAGGCTGCCGTGAGCCATGATTGTGCCACTTCACTCCAGCCTGGGTAACAGAGTGAGACCCTGCCTCAAAAAACACAAAAAAAAAAGAAAAAGAAAAGAAAGAGAGAGAGAGAGAGAGAGAGAGAAAGAGAAAGAAAAGAAAGAAAGAAAGAAAGAAAGAGAAAGACAGAAAGAAAGAAAGACAGAAAGAAAGAAAGAGAAAGAAAGAAAGAAAGAAAGAAAGAAAGAAAGAAAGAAAGAAAGAAAGAAAGAAAGAAAGAAAGAAAGAAAGGGAAGGAAGGAAAGGAAGGAAGGAAGGAAAGGAAGGAAGGAAGGAAAAGCAATCCTCTCCTCTCAGGAAGGTTCTAGGTGTCTGATCTCTGTTTGCTCAGTGAAGATAAGAAAGAATGAATGAGTGATTTTAAAGGAGTCACCTGCCTGGTTCTGAGCCTCTAGGATTCTTGGAGTGTATCCTGATACCTATTCACCTGCCATCACGAGCCATGCCAGAGTTTTATGCTAAGCTCTAACTGCAGAGGTCACTGATCTTTGGGGTAACTGAGTAACTAGAGCCACCCACAGCATCAGTTCCTGATGGAATTTGATTATAAGGCATCCATGGAAGGTAAGTGAATGTTCCTGGTGGTTCAAATGTGTACATACACCTAAAGGCACCAATAGATACAAGCTCCCTTTTTCTTCCCAAAGGTCGAGGTGGCTCAGCTTCATGTCAGAGGCTGGGCTCTGGAGTCAGACTGCCTGAGTTCAAATCCTGGCTCTTCCTCATACTGGCACCGTGAGTGAGTCTGAGCAAGTTGCTTCACCTCTTAATTTTCCCCATCTGTAAAATGGGAATAAATAAACCCAGCCTGTAGACTGATGGTGAAGACAGAAAGAATGCACACATGTTAAGGACTCAGAACAGGTCCTGATTCCTAAGAGTTAGCCGTTGTGGATTCTTGTGTGGGATCCAGGTTTTCGGTTGAGTTTTGGAAAGGTTAGATTGCAGAATCTGCAATTTCTAGGTAATTGACGTGTTCTGCTGTATTTTTCCCTTCTCGGAATTCCTATCCCGCTTACCATCTGTTTTATGCGATCTTACGCTTAATTACAATTCTCCAACTATTGTTCTCCCATTGTTTTCTGTGTGCTCTGCTTCTCTTGCTGACAGCATGGGTTGGCTCCCTGAATGAATGAATGACTTATACCTGATTTCATTTCACTAGGCCTTGAAATAGAGTTGCCCGTGTGTCTGTCGCCCCCACCTGACTGTGAACTTTGCAATGCTTCACCTGTTTCATCATTGGGCACCTCCTGGCAGCACCTGGCATTGTTCCCGGCACCTAGTAGGTGTCAGGAAATGTTTGTCGAATTTAATTAAACTTAACTAGAGTAAAAACCCCCTGAAGGAAGGAAAGGCCCATACCTCTTTATTTTCTCTGCTTCCCTCCCTGTGCGTGTCCCAAGGCTGGGTAAATCAGAACTGACAGCTTTTCCCAAGTGAGGCTCTAAGATTCTGGCTCCTGTCCTGCTGATTATGAGGAGGTTAGGGAAATAATAGCAGAAATCACAATAATAGCAAATTCCTACCATATGCTAAGCATTTTCATATGCATTAGCTAGTTTTGTCCTGCAAAAATGTCTGCCAAGTATTAATATTATTCCCATTTAGCAAATTGGGGGACTGAGGCTCACAGTTTTGGTGACTTGCCCAAGCACGTGGAGGTGGTGGCGACCGAGCTGAGATTCAGATCCAAGTGTGCCTGATGGCCCAGTCCCTGCCCCTTGCGATGCCCCACGGTGTCTGCGAGCAAGGGTTTTGACAAACCAGCCAGGGGCAGTGGGTGAGGAGAGAAGAGAGGTTGATTGGGTGGGAGGGGTGGCCAACAAAAATAAGCCAACTTCCAGAAAGGATGGAAGGAAAGACTCCTGGCCACAAATAGCTGTCCAGCTGCCCCCATCCAAGTGTACGGTACCATCCTCCCCAGCTGAAATTCCCACTCTGTTTTCAGTCTCTTCCAAATGCAAGTCAGATGATGTCACTGCTCTCACTGAAAACCTTCAGTGGCTCCCCATTGCTCTCAGGATAAAGAAGAAAAACCCATAACCTGTGCTTTAAAGATAAATCAGCCCTCTGGGGGCTAGGGCAGAGGAAGGGGGGAAAAGGCCCCAAAGTATAGCAGTTGCTGTTTTTTGTGATGTGAAGATACTCACTGTGACAAGTTACAAACAGTTAACCGCTGGTTCATAAAATTCCTGAAAATGTCACAACCTGCTCCAGCATGCCAGTTCAAGTCATAATCCCCCTGACAGCACGCCACATGCTCTGTGCCCTGCTCATATGCCCAGCCCCGCTGGGCACCACAGTCCCCCTGGCCTGCCCCGCTCTCTCCTGGCCAAACTACTGCCGGGCTCTGGCACAAAAATAATCCAGGCATGGTGGCACACACCTGTGGTCCCAGCTACTTGAGAGGCTGGGAATCTCAGGGCTTGTTAAAACTCAAGGTGTTAAAACTCAAAGCTCCTTCTACGTGCCACGCTGTCTCCCACCCACTCTTGTGACCTCAGATCACGGCAGCAATGTGGCTGCTTCAGCAGCATCTGCCCAGAACTCCCAGGCTCGGGCAGAGTCCCCTCAACACACTGATGCCTCCAGGGATCTGATGCACTTCACACTTTGATCTGTGCCATCTCTTGATTCCTGTGTGTCTTCTACACTAAACTGTAAGCTCCAGGAGGGGAGGGCTCTTGTCTATATTCCCAGCAAGGACATCTTCCTCACTGTAGTGGATGCCAATGGCACCCCCTGGAGTTTGGCAACACCTACCCTCCCCCACCCCGGCACCCAGCATGGACGTGGCCCATCTTAGGTCATCAGTGAACTCTTCCTGAATCTCCCAGTTGAGCCCTTGTCTTCCTGTGCTTCCTTTTGGGGCAGCTCCTCCCACCTCCATTGAAGTGGTGGCTGCTGACACACCAGCCCCCTTCAGCCGCTACCAAGCCCAGAACTTCACGCTGGTCTGCATCGTGTCTGGAGGAAAACCAGCACCCATGGTGAGTACCCCTGGAGTGCCCAGCTCCTTCCTATCTGCCGGACCACCCTGCTTCGGGGCTGGTCCAGCTGCAGGTGTCTCCACTGTGCCTGGAAAGGGAGTGGTTGGCCAGGGCTGACTCTGTCCCCATCTGCCTTGGTCTGATCCCGTTTACCCATTGGACTGGCCCAGGCATCCATGTGCCCCTGTTGCTACCCGTCTCCCCATGCTGAGAACCCCCACTCCTCCTGGAGACAAAGTCCTAGAACTTCACAGCAGGAGCAGCCTTTCGGGGAACCCAAGACCCAGCATGCCTGACCCCAGTTATTGAGTCCCACGGAGACAAATGAAAGGGGGCCCCGAGAGGAAAAGGGGCTTGTCCCAAGTCACCATGGCACTCCTGACAGAGCTGGGTCTCAAGTCCGTGTCTCAAGCTCCAGGTTCACTGGCATTCCCAGGAGCCCACATGATCAGCAGGAAGCCCATCTGAAAGGAGGGACAGGATGGAAGGGCGAGAAGGAAGGGAGAAAGGGAGGGAAGAGAGAGGAAATTCCTTTTTGACCAACTTATTAGACCCAACGTAGTTTCTTTGATATTTGTCAGTGCAGTTCACGAGATTTTTTATGACCTCTTGAAGGGGGTGGGGCAGGAGGTGCAGCGTCCAGAGAGCTGGGGTCCTGGCCCTGCTGTACTCACTGAACAACCATGAGCAGGAAATGCCCCCTCCCCACTTCTCCCTCTGTTTCTGCAAGGAAGTTTAGAGGGCTGGACAATATTTGTTTTTCAGCTTTTTTAGTAGCACCAGGACCCTTTTGGTCTAAATGATATACAGGGAAGCCTCATATATATGACATTTAAAAGTGAAGAGAGGCCAAGTCACTCTCATTGCACCTGAAGCACCTCTTTAGAACCCGTAGGCTTCCATGAAACCCATTTGGAGAAAGTTTGGGCTACGTACCCTTTCAATTTTGACATTTTATAATACTTTGGGTCTTGATCCTGTGAGTTTCGCACAGTACTAGGATTTAGCAAGGTGTGGAGCTAGAGCAATGGGTACATAGGATTACAGTTCAAGACGGGAGCCAAATGGTTCCCCTCATTCCAGACCCAATTGTCTCCCAGGCATGGTCCAATTGTGCGGCCTTGGGAATCTAGGCCAGCCCTGCCTTGGGACCTGGGGCAGGCTGGTAAATGGGTCTGTAGAGGTCCAGGACAGGGCAGTAAGCAGGTGCACAGAGACACAGGTGGGGCAGCGGGCAGGGTCACAGGGATGCAGAGATACAGGTGAGGCAGTGGGCAGGGATGCAGAGACACAGGTGGGACAGCGGGCAAGGGCACAGAGACATAGGTGAGGCAGTGGGCAGGGGAGTAGAGACACAGGTGGGGCAGTGGGCAGGGGCACAGAGGCACAGGTGGGGCAGTGGACAGAGGTGCAGAGGCACAGATGGGGCAATGGGCAGGGGCACAGAAGCACAGGTGAGGCAGTGGGCAGAGGTGCCAAGACACAGGTGGGGTGGTGGGCAGGGGAGTAGAGACACAGGTGAGGCGGTGGGTAGAGGTGCAGAGGCACAGGTGGGATTGTGGGCAGAGGAGTAGAGACACAGGTGGGGCACTGGGCAGGGGCACAGAGACACAGGTGGGGTGGTGGGCAGGGGAACAGAGACAAGCCTCAGTCCCTAGGAAGTGGACCCAAAAAGGTAGCTTCAAAGCCAGTTGCTGAAAGCAGGACATGACCCCAGATTTTCCCCTTTGGAGGCCATAGACAGGTCCAGTCTCCCTAAAATCAGGAAAGCTGTTTTTTTCTCACAGAGAAAAAGTCCTTTCCTGAAAGGCACAAAGAAAGGCTTTTCACAGCCCAGGGGCTGCAGGAAGACCCCTCCTACCCAGCCTGTCTGCCTGCCCCAACATTTGCGACACGGCAATAAAATATTCAGATATAGACATGCAAAAGAACCTCATCTCCCCAAATCCCAGGCATCTTATGTTTGCCTGAGACATCAGAACTTTAAAGTAATTCTTTGATATAAATTACAAACCTGCATTTAAAGCACTTTTCAAAAAGAAAAAAGGAAAGAAGAAAATAAATGGGGGGGAAAAAACCAGCGCAGGCTATCATGTGCAGAAGAGATTCTTTGTTGGCATTACAAACTCCGACAAAAATCCTACATTTCATACCCCCATCCCCTCCCACCTCCTTCACCCCCCTGCAGTCCCTCCCTCCACACACTTTCCTTCTGCTCCCCCACCTGTGTCCCAGAGAGCTGCATCCCACTCTTCCCTCTCCCGCCCCCCTATCGATTTATTTATCAGATTTATTAAAAATACATCCAATCCCCTCAGGACTCTGGGCACATGTACCAAAATAAAAAGACAGCAAATTAAATTAAATGCCGCCTCACAAAACTTGAGTTCCCCATTAGCAGAGAAAGTGAGGAGATGTTTGCTCTCACCTCATCCCCACACCTAGCTTCCTCCCACACATGCACCTGTTTTCTGCCTTCCATCTCCAAAACGCACATGCACGGAGATTCTTTCTTCCCTCATCCTCTCCCAACGTCTCACTTAATCCCCGGTGCCTTCCATTTTTCCCTCATCCCCAGGCCCTCCCTGAGTGGGCATGGACCACACCCTTGGACCCCAGGTGGTTGCCATGGTGTAGGCCAAAGTCCCCATTTCCCACGTGGTTCCACTGATGCACCCAACAGCCCCATGAAGCAGGTGTCTTATTCTTCTCTTGACAAGTGAAGAAACTGAGGCTCAAAAAACCTCATCAGTTGGTAAATGATGGGATTGGGCTAAGCCTCTGCCCCAAGGGCCTGCATGTGTTCCCATTGTACCACACTGGCTCATAGTTCTTGGGGGTGTTGAAGGGAAAAGAGTGGGGTGAGGGCTACTGTCTAGACTACTACGCTCTGGAAGAACTGGCATCCTGTGCCCAGTTCATCGGAGAACCCACTGGGAGGTTGAAGTTAGTAGCACAAAATCATTTTCCCACACCCTCCTTACAATGGCAGGTTTATTTCAAACGAGATGGGGAACCAATCGACGCAGTGCCCCTGTCAGAGCCACCAGCTGCGAGCTCCGGCCCCCTACAGGACAGCAGGCCCTTCGGCAGCCTTCTGCACCGTGACCTGGATGACACCAAGATGCAGAAGTCACTGTCCCTCCTGGACGCCGAGAACCGGGGTGGGCGACCCTACACGGAGCGCCCCTCCCGTGGCCTGACCCCAGATCCCAACATCCTCCTCCAGCCAACCACAGAGAACATACCAGAGACGGTCGTGAGCCGTGAGTTCCCCCGCTGGGTCCACAGCGCCGAGCCCACCTACTTCCTGCGCCACAGCCGCACCCCGAGCAGTGACGGCACTGTGGAAGTACGTGCCCTGCTCACCTGGACCCTCAACCCACAGATCGACAACGAGGCCCTCTTCAGCTGCGAGGTCAAGCACCCAGCTCTGTCAATGCCCATGCAGGCAGAGGTCACGCTGGGTAAGACTTGGTAGGGGCCCTTCTGTAGAGCCCTTGCAGACCTGGGTGTGGGGAGAGCCTTGGAATAGTGTTCCTGGGCTGAGGACAGCCATGGAGAGGCGGAGGAGATGGAGCAAACTGGAGTCAGGATGAGCACAAATGGTAGAGTCAGGTTCTTAGGGAGGTTTGCTGAGCTGGACTGGAGAAGATGGGAGGTACCCACAGGCCAAGGTAGTTTGCTGGGTTGAGCCAAGAACATGAGAGGTCAGAAGAGTTTGCTGGATAGGGTCAGGGACACAGGAGATCAGGGGAGGTCAGAGGAGTTCCTGGATTAGATCAGGAACATGGGAGGTCTGGGAGGTCTTCTGGAAGGGTCAGAAACAAGAGATTGAGGAGATTTGCTGGGTTGGGTCAGGAACATGAAAGGTTGGGGAAAAGCAAGGGAGTCACTGGGCTGGGTCAGCAACATGAGAGGTCAGGGAGTTTGCACAGCCCAGATAAAAAAGATGGAAAGTCAGAGAAATATGCCGGATTGGTGTTAAAAACAGGGGAGGTTTTCTAGGTCAAAAGTGGAACCAGGACGTTTGCTGGGTAAATAAAGTATACACAAGAGTCGGGTTTCTTCAGGAAGGGTTGCTGAGTCAAGTCAGAAGCATAGAAGGTCAGCGTGAAGACCAGGGGAGGTCAAGATTTTTCGAGTCAGCCTCAGGAGCACAAGAGATCAGGGGACATTTGTCGGGTCAAGGGGAGGAACCTTGAGGTCATGGCATGCTCAGGGGAGTTTTCTACAACATAGGTGGGAACATGGGAGGTGACAGGGAGATTTTCTGGATTGCATATGAGCCCAGTGAGCTCAGAGGACAGTTGCTGCATAAGGGTTGCAAACCTGGGAGGTTGCAGGCTTGCTGGATCAGGTTCGGGAATTCTGAAAGTCATAGGAATTTTTGCCAGGTTGGGGTCAGGAACACATAGGACATGGAAGGATATCACTCCGGCTTACACTTTTAAGTACAATGAAAACCCTGTCATCTGTGGTATGTGGGAGGCAGGCAAAGAGGACACTGGCTGCCCAGAGCCATCTCAGCCCAAGAATCCAATCCCTGTCCATGATCTGCTCCTCTCCCCACAGAGCACCAACCCAGGGATCCCCAAAGCGGTTCCCTGGTAACTCACTCCCTTCCCCTTATACTGGTCCTCCCCACTGACTCAGGGCAGGGAAAGGGGAGATGTGGAATCTTCGCTGCTGAAAATATACAAGACTCATCTCCAGTTGTTTGTATGGACTGGGTGGGCGAGGGCAGGGGATGGGCACGATGACCTGTGCTTGTCCTTTGCCCTATGTCCTTTGAACCTTGATTTGCAGCCCCCAGCAGCTCCTCCCTGAGCCCGAGATGCCTGGGCTCATACTCCAAAACTCCTGTAGTGTTCAGGGGCTGCCTGGAGCAGTCCACAGCCTCTAACCCAGGCCACTCATGACCAAGGACTGAGAGCAGTAACTGACAAGAATTAGGACTGCAGCTTGTGTCAGGTGTTCTAGAGAGCTTCTGTTTCAGCTGGACCATCAGAAAACCCAACACCTCCTCAGTATCAAATACCAAAGAAAAGGATTTCTTGTACGGATAGTATGTACTATGTGCCAGGAACATCTGCAAGGATTCTCATCCAATCCTCACAAGCAAAAGTTGGCTGTGTAGTCCCATTTTGCATATGAGCAAAACTGAGGCTCAAGTTGGTAGAGTCCTTTGCCAAGTCATTAACTTTGTACGTAGCAGCGTTGAAATTTCAAGCCAAGTTTATTGGTGCCTTCTTCACTCACTACCATGCCAACCACTGAACTCACCAGCCCCAGGATGTGGTGTCTTGACTGGTTATGGGACTGGTTCCCTGAAGACCCATTACAATGGCCCTTTGATTTTCTCTCTCTCTCTCTTTTTTTTTTTCTTTTGACAGAGTCCAGCTCTGTTGCACCCAGGCTGGAGTGCAGTGGGTGATCTTGGCTCACTGCAACCTCAGCATCCCAGGTTCAAGATATTCTGCTGCCTCAGTCTCTCAAGTAGCTGGGATTACAGGTGCCTTCCACCACATCCTGCTAATTTTTTTTTTTTTAATAGAGGTGGGGTTTCACCATATCGGCCAGGCTGGTCTCAAACTCCCAACCTCAGGTGATCCACCTGCCTCGGCCTCCAAAGTGCTGGGGTTACAGGCATGAGCCACCGCACCCAGCAGCCCTTTGATTTTCACAGGCCACCTGCCCATACAGAAACTAACAATAAAGGCTAACATTTAGTGAGCACCTACTATATGCCACAGACTGTGGCTTCTCTTATATTAACCCAGTGAGACAGGCACCATTATTATCCCATGTCACAGAGGAGGAAGCTGAGGCTCAGGGAGGTTAAGTTGCCCAAGATGAGTGGGGGAGAATTCAAAGGCTCCAGAGTCTGCTCTAAGCCTCTCACTCTGCCTCCTCATGGCGTCCCTCTGTCACAGGTGCCCACTTCCTGGGTACTCTTTGTTCATCATTCCATAAAGATATCACAAGCAGGGCCAGGCACAGTGTCTCACGCCTGTAATCCTAACACTTTGGGAGGCCAAGGCGGGTGGATCATGAGGTCAGGAGTTCAAGACTAGCCTGACTAATGTGGTGAAACCCCATCTCTACTAAAAAAAAATATATACAAAAATTAGCTGGGCTTGGTGGTGTGTGCCTATAATCCCAGCTACTCAGGAGGCTGAGACAGGAGAATCACTTGAACCCAGGAGGCAGAGGCTGCAGTGAGCCAAGATTGCACCACTGCACTCCAGCCTAGGTGACAGAGTGAGACTTCATCTCAAAAAAAAAAAAAGTGGGGGGGGACAAAAGATATTACAAGCATCACTTAAGGCCAGGCCCTGTACTAAGTGCTGGGATCTTCTCAACCCAGAGCCTGCTCCGACCCCTCTCTTGGTCCTCCTACCTTGCCAGCCCTTCACTCCTCTCTCTGGACCCTCCATCCTTCCATGGCCTCTTCCTCCCCCAACAGAGCAGCCTCCACCCTTCACCTGGTTGCTTCATTTATGAAAGCCCCCTCCTGCCCCTCTTGTGGAAGCTCTGGCTTCCAGCGGGGTGGCACCCTTGCCCCACCCCACCAAGAATAAGCAGGAGAAAGATGAAAGGCCAGATACAGACTTCAAGGCAGCTGGTGAAAAGTGAGCTTGTAGCTGACATCTTCTAGTGATGGGAGGGGGTGTGCCTCTGCTGGCCTGTATGACCCCTATCAACAGCACCCCAAACCACATTAAAGCACTTGCCTGCTCTGTCCTAGATCCCAGGCCCTCCCTTAACTGGAGCCGCCTCTGTGGGCACCCCCACTCCTCATCATCAGAGCAAGGGAAAGAAGGGCCCACTCATAAGCAGTGGGCCTGGACAGGCAAGTCTGCACACACCGGGGGATTTGGGGCATGGGGGACACAGCAGGGCCACCAAGATGAAGGGCCCTAATTGGGTGGGTGAGTAAAGAGACACCTGGGCTGACTTCCTAGCCTCCCTCGACTGCTGAGTGAGAATTCAGACTTCTTAACATCTCTGTTTTCTGACCTGATGAAGGGGGAGAATAGTAACTGCACAAATGTTTTGAGCACCTACTCAGAGCCAGGCTCTCTGCAAGATGCTTTCCTCACCAGGTCTCCTTTAAACCTGCAGTGAACCTGTGAGGCCACTGAGAGTTGCTATCATATTATTCCCATCTGAGAGGTGAGGGACTCAGGTTTAGAGTAACCTTTCTTAGGTCAGCCAGCCAAGGCTGTCTGGCCCCAGAGCTCACATTCTTAACCACTGTGCTCTACAGCCCACCTGTCAGGGCTGTGGTGAGGCATCACTGAGCCAGGGGATATGACCAGTGGAATGTGCCATGAGCCAAAGAGTCGTGAGTGTATGCACCTTGCACCATCAGGGCACCCTGCACTCTGGGTGAGACAGTGGGACGGATTAGATGACCTCAGAGCACAAAATCCAATCATTCAACAAGGATTTTGAAGATCAGGCCAACGAGGGTGGGGCGTGTCTCCCTGCAATGAGCCTTCGCTCCTCCTCTTCCCTTGCAGGGATGCCCTCCCCAGCTGAAATGCCACCCCTCCAGGAAGACTTCTCTGACCCTCCCCCAACCCTTTGAGCTGTTTGTGCCTCTTCTGAGTTCTTGTCTCACCAGATTTGTACCTTTCTTGTAATCTGGACCACAGATGTCTGAGCGTCCTGGCACCCATCTCACTAAATGGCAACCATGTCCTTCCCATTGATCAAATCAGAAGCCTTGCAGACCCCTCACCTTTTGCAGTCTTTCCTCCTATCCCACATGCAAACCATCATTAAGCCCTGGCAGCTCAACTTCAGAATATATCCCAAATCTGCCACTCCTCACGGTCTCCTCTCCAAATACCCAACCTAAGCACCATCAGTTCAAGCCTGGGTTATTAGAGTAGCCTTCAAACTGGTCATTCTGCTTCTACTTTCGCCCTATCCTATTTTCCACCCAGATTGATCTACTTAAAATATAAATCAGATCATGACACCCGCCCAAAACCTTCCTGTGGTAGACAAATAGATGATTGACAAAACAGGATAGAGTCCAGAAATAGACCCACATACACAGAGTTCATTGATTTTTGCCAAAGACCCCCAAGGCGGTTCAATCAGGAAGGAGAAGTTCTCCTAAAAAATGACCCTGAAACAAACGAATAGGCATAAGGAAAAATTAAACCTGGACCCCTGCCTCGCACACACACAAAAATTAATTTGAAATGAATCATAGATTTAAAAGTAAAAGTCAGCATCGTGAAGCCTCTAGAACAAAACATAGCCTTTGTGATATTGGTGTAACAAAGGTTTCTTAAAGTGGTCACAAAATAAAAACTAAATAAAAACTAAATGATAAATTGAAATTTGGTAAATTGGACTTAATCAAAAATTAAATCTTCTGCTCTTACAAAGATATCCTTGAGAAAAAAGAAAAGCAAACTATAGAATGAGAGAAAATACTCTCAATACATATATCTGACAAAGCATTTGTAACCAGAATATATAAAGAACTATGACAAATCAATAATGAAAGACTACCCAATTTTTTAAAAAAGAAAATATACAAATGGCTAATAAACATGTAAAAACATACACTACATTATTAGTTATTAGAGAAATGAAGATTCCAACCTCCATGAGATACCATTTCCCATCTATTAGACTGGCTAAAATTTTAAAAACTGACAATACCAGATGTTGACAAGAAGGTAGAACAATCAGAATTCTCATGCTTTGCTGACTGGAGAATAAAATGGTACTACTACTTTGAAAAACTGGCAGTTTCTTACAAAGATAAAAATATTTCTGCTCTTATGACCCAACGATTTCACTCCTAGGTATTTACCCAAGAGAAATGAAAACATATGTCCACAGCACCTTTATTCATGGCAACAGCAAAAACAACAGAACTGTAAATAATCTAAATGTCCATAATTAGAAAAATGAATAAACGTATTTGTAGTATATTCATATAACAAAATACTTTTTATCAATACAAATGAATGAACTCATGATACCTGCATTAGCATGGATGGAGCTCAAAAACATGTTGATCAGGCTGGGCATGGTGGCTTACACTTGCAATCTCAGAACTTTGGGAGGCCGAGGCAGGTGGATCACTTGAGGCCGGGAGTTTGAGACCAGCCTGGCCAACATGGTGAAACCTCGGCTCTACTGAAAATACAAAAATTAGCTGGGTATGGTAGCTCATGCCTGTAGGCCCAACTACTTGGGAGGCTGAGGCAGGAGAATCCCTTGAACCTGGGAGGTGGAGGTTGCAGTGAGCTGAGAGTGCGCCACTGCACTCCAGCCTAGGCAATAGAGTAAGACTCCATTTCAAAAAAAAAAAAATGTTGATCAAAAGAAGCCAGATGACAGAGTACTCACTGTGTGAGTCCATTTATTTGAAATTCTAGAACAAAAAATAAATATCCATTGATAGAAATGGGAACAGTGTTGGCCTATGAAGAATGGAAATTGACTGGAAGGAGGCCTCTGCTCGAGTCCTCTACTCAGAGGGTCCTTCCTTGAACACTCTATCTAAAGCAGCCTCTTCCTCCTGGTTCCTTCCACCCCTTCTCTTGCTTTGCTTTCTTACATAACTCATTTCCACCTACAAGTATATTCTATATTTGCTTATTGTCTGAATCGCCCACAAGGTAGGAATTGAGATTTGGTTTTAGATGTAATGGCAGTCAGGTGAACTGGCTTGAACAATTCATTCTTCATATATTTTTTAACTGTGATAAATTTTACATATTGGGAAATGCAGGTCCTTCAGTGCACAATTTGACAGATTTTAATAAATGTGAATGCTGGTGTAACCACCACTTCAATCAAACTCTGGGCATTCCCATCACCCACTAGAATTTAAATGGCACATGGGCAGGGTCTTCTTTATCCGCCTAGTTCACAGAGTACAGGGCTCAGAACAACCCCAACATAGTTCTTAATAAACAACTGTTTAATAGTTAATTAATTAATGCTTTTCTAGGTTGTTGAGAAGATTAAGTAAGGCAGTGCATACAAAGTGCTTATAGTGACAGGCAGAGGAAATATTCAGGAAATATAAGCTACTGTTATTATTCATCATAGTATCCCCAACAGTGACCGGGAATAGTGACCACCACAAATTAGGTGTACAATAAAGAATTAGATGGATAGAGCAAATGAAGAAATGGATGGGTAAGCAAATTGGTAGGTTTATGGGTAGGCATGTGGATGGATTGTTGGATGTTTGAATAGATGAATGAATAAAATGAATGCTTGGATGGATGGAAGGATGGATGGATGGATGGATGTTTTGATGGATGGATGGATATTTGGATGGATGTTTGGAGGGATGGATGAATGGGTGGATGTTTGGATGGATGGATAGATGGATGGATGGATGGATGGATGGATGGATGGATGGATGGATGAGTGGGTGGATGGAGGGATGGATGGATGAGTGTTTAGATGGATGGATGTTTGGATGGGTGGATGGAGGGATGGATGGATGAGTGTTTAGATGGATGAATGTTTGGATGGATGGATGAATGGATGTTTGGATAGATGTTTGGAGGGATGGATGAATAGATGGATGTTTGGATGGATGGATATTTGGATGGATGGATGGATGGATGGATGGATGGATGGATGGATGGGTGGATGGATGGATGAGTGGGTGAATGGGTGAGTGATTGTCTTAGAAAGCATCCAGAATTCCTAGGGGAAACCTAGAGGATCTTTTCCTTGAGATTCCACAGTACTATCCTTGCATCAGGATGCTCAGGACAGGTAAGGAAGGCAACTTATATGTCCAGGATCTTTTTCATTCCCTGAGCAGATAGACATCACTTTACATTTCACATTGCAGTCTTATCTCCCTCCTCCATTGTCATTTTCAGAGTATTTCCTCAAGCAGGGTGGTAGCCTATTCTCCCCATTTACAAGTTAGAAAACTGAAGCCCAACAAGTTGAAATGACTCATCCAAGTCATGCAGCCAGAAAGTAGAGGGCTAGGTGTCAATCCTGGGTCTCTGGACTCCTGCTCTTTCTCTACGTCCAGGGCTTGAGAGGCAGGAAAGTCCGGAGACTAAGAGCATTCCTTTTGGGCACTCTCAGCCATTGTGGTCTAGAAGCAGGCAAGTGGGGCCAGGTTTTGATTGTCTGTAGCTGCTAATGGGCCAGGCTCGGAGTGTCAGGAGCCTGAGGGTGGAAGGAGTGAGGAGGCTGACAGCAGCTGGCTTGGCTTCCAGAAGCAACATCTCAACACAGCAGTAAAAGAGGGAGTCAGGGACCATCTGCTGCAAACGCACTTGTCTAGTGGCAGCTGCCAGGATAGAGCTTGAAAGCAGCGAGGGAGGACCAGACCCCTCTTCTGCCCACCCTCTGTGCCCCTCAGGATCAGATGCACACAGGAGCCCAGGAGCTGGGGTGCCCTGGGTGGAAGAAGGCACCCATCTCTGCCCCACCTCCACCCTTGGGCTCTGAGACTCCCTCTGAAGCCCTATGTGCCATCACGTCTTGTTACTGGTACTTCCTATAGCATGACCTTGGACAAGCCACTGCCCCCCTGGAGGGCCAGTTCTATGACCTGCACAATGGGTTTCGTGATAACCTGCCTCGTAAGTACCAGAATGGTGTGACTGTCCTAAAATGCCTAAAATGGAGTCTAGCGCATGTTTGACACCTGAGAAAAGTTGGTTCCTTCTTCCCTTAGAACCAGCAGGCCCAGGCCCAGGCCTGAAGGAGTAAGGCAAGCCCTTTAGAAAGCAGGGCAGTGAGGAATCTAACCTAGAAGGGAAAGGTGTCTGCCCCTGCCCTCCAGGGCTCTAGCCTTCTCCAGGACCGGGATGCCCTTCAGCGCCCTCTCCTGGCTGCAGCCAGCAATGCCGCCCCAGCAGCACCTGAAGAACGTAAAGAGCCCCCAAGATTACCCAGGGGCAGACTGCCCTAGGCCTGGTTTCCCATCTGCAAAACGATGTCTACAGCACTTGAGGGTTCATTTTAAAACCCAGAAACTTACTTGGGCTCCCTGAGCCTTCATTTCCTTATGGCGACAATCTCAAAGGCTGGAAGGCTAAATGAGATTATGCATATGGCACTTCATGTAGGTCCTGGCTCTTAGGACTCGCTAAACAAATGTTAGCCATCAAACCTGCCACTGCCTGATGTTCCTAACGGCCCCGCGTGTTAGGCAAGGGGTATCATTGTTCCCATGGTGCACTTGGGAATGCGAAGGGGAGCCACTCATCCAAGGGCTCAAAGAACAGATTAGAACTCAGCTCGCAGGTATCCCAGGCCAGTAGCCCTTCCACACGACTGGCAGCTGTAGAACCAGCCCTTCCCTTCCCAGCAATTCCCTCTCCTTGGTGCAAGCCCTGCTCTTCCCACGGATGCTTCCCTAGACCCATGTGGCATTTCAGATGTCTTGCTTATGGTTTAATTAATAGTCTTTTGATTTCATTCTCAGAGAATGAAATTGGCAGTGCCTGGGAGACCACCCACATCTGCCAACTGCTCTGATTTCCGTTCTAAGAGCTTTGTGTCAGAAAGAGAGTTCCGGGGTCCAGCAAGGAAAGGTGGGGGTAATCCCAGGGCAGCCCCAGGGCCTCAGGACAAACCTTTTCCACCCTTAGAAGATGTTTACACAGAGTAGCACAAAGCATAGAGTACCAAACAAAACCCTCACCCCTTCCTCCGGCCCTGGAAACTCAATGGGATCTGTCTCCCAACCCCCTTCCCTCCCTGACCTGCCTCTGTCCCATGCCCTGGCTGTTCCCTGTGCCTGGAATATGCCTCGTGAGCTTCACAGCTCAGCTTAAATGTCACCTCATTGGAAGAGGCACCCTGACCACTATCTGAGGATTTCACCCACCAATTCTGAGCCCCCTCCCTTGGTCTAGTGATCTGCATGGAGCGCTGTCACTCTCATCCTGTTTTACGTATGTGTTTGTTTGCTTATGAACTCTCACCCCTGCTGAAGTGGGAGCTCCATGTCAGCAGGCACTGGGTCTTGTTCACCACCATATCCTCAGCTCTGCTCCAAATGGCTGGCTCCATAATTACTGTTGAGTGAGTGAGTGAGTGAATGAATGAATCTGGGGAAAAGAGTGCTGGTGAAAAGGTCAGGAAACATGGTTAACTGGCTCTGTGAGTGACCTTGGATAAGCCTCTACATTATCCGTGGAGCTCTGTTTCTCAGCTGAAATGAAGGGAACAGACCCAATGATCCCGAGTGGCTCCTCCATCCCTGATATTCTCAGGCGTCGTTCAGAGGATAGCCATGCCTTTGGGCATCTTGGCTTTCAAGCTCAGAGACATAAAGGGACTGAATAAGAGGTGATACAAGAAAGTGAGGAAGAGAGGCAGGGAGGCTGTGCACAAGGAAGGAGGTGGTCTTTCTTCCCACACCATGTCCACCCCTACCCAGAGGTTCTGGAAAAATCCCACTGGGAAGATTAACCTGTTAGAAAGAGCACTGACTCAGGAGTAGGAGACCCGCACCTTGATCTTGGCTCTCCTCAAGGTGTGACCTTTGGCAAATCACTTCATGACCCTCTGAGGCCCAGTTAACTCAACTGGACAGTGGGGCTGATGACACCAGAAACGCACCTCCCAAGGGGGTAGCGTGGGTGGGAGTTGGGGGTACCTCAAGTCTGGCTGCTGGTGCAGGCTGCTCCCCCTCAGCAGCCTAGTAGCACTGGCTTGTACTTGTCTGTTGTTTGTCTTTCTTCCCCACTGATGTGTGAACCCCCCAAGGGCAGGAATTGTGTCCTGTATACACCCTTGACTCCCCAGGTCCTAGAGA
Organism: Pan troglodytes; assembly: GCF_028858775.2. Classification (NCBI taxonomy): domain Eukaryota; kingdom Metazoa; phylum Chordata; class Mammalia; order Primates; family Hominidae; genus Pan; species Pan troglodytes. Next base: position 212,826,220 of record NC_072398.2, on the reverse strand, counting down.
GCATCTGATTCATTGCATGGGCTTAGGGAATATGTCTGAATGAATGCAGCTGTGAATGAGTGAATGAACGAATGAGCACACTGAGCTTCTCACAGAAGCAGCTGATCCCAAGAATGTTGATTGCTAGACTAGAACTTTCTCTTCCATGTACCCTGTCCCTCCTTTCCTTACTCTCTCTGACCTGGCCTTTCTTTCCCTACAGTTGCCCCCAAAGGACCCAAAATTGTGATGACGCCCAGCAGAGCCCGGGTAGGGGACACAGTGAGGATTCTGGTCCATGGGTTTCAGGTCAGCCTCTCTCTGAGCATCTGGGAGGGTGGTGGGAGGTGGTAGAAGCACCGACCCAGCACCAGCATTCCTGGCAGTCCTCTCTAACACTCTTCCTTCGATCCCCAGCCACATCCAGTGGGTTTCAGTTTCCCAATGTGTAATTGGGAGAATCGGCTCCCATGAGGAATGGCAAAGAGGTGCATGCATGTTTCACACCTTCTAGAACTCAGAGTAAACCTAGCTCTTCAATGAGACATTCTCTTAAGTCCCGGACTCCTCCTCCTCCTGGAGTTCAGGGCAGCCACTCCTAACCCGTCGGATGAGAATGCTGTGCCAGCCCTGGCCAGGCAGCCCCTGACCCCTTGCTGCTCTGGCAGAATGGGCCCTCCTGCGACCCACCTCTCCCCTGATCTGGCCAACAGAACGAAGTCTTCCCGGAGCCCATGTTCACGTGGACGCGGGTTGGGAGCCGCCTCCTGGACGGCAGCGCTGAGTTCGACGGGAAGGAGCTGGTGCTGGAGCGGGTTCCCGCCGAGCTCAATGGCTCCATGTATCGCTGCACCGCCCAGAACCCACTGGGCTCCACCGACACACACACCCGGCTCATCGTGTTTGGTATGGCGCGCTCACCTGGGGACTGGGAGAACAACCACAGGGGCGGGTCCTGGCTGGGAGGTTTCCCCAGGAGGAAGAAGCAGTAGGGGCCCAAAATTTTGGGCCTAAATCCCCCAAATTTGCCCTGAGAGGGTGCCCCACTGGGAGGCAGGGTCGCTCAGTGGTTACAACTATAAATCAGCTTCGGACTCAGAAAGAACCTTCGGCAAACTGCTTAACCTCTCTCACTTTGTCCATCTGCAAAATGGGGCTGATACTATCCAGCTCCCCTGAAGGTTGTGTGGCTGCGCTGAGACAGTGCGTGTGATACCTCACAGCAGGTGCTGGGTAAAGGGCCATTCCTTCCCTGAGCTCTGAATGCCATCCACCCTTTGGTTCTCTTTCTGTTTCTTTCCAACAGAAAACCCAAATATCCCAAGAGGAACGGAGGACTCTAATGGTAAGTCTCTACCCTCAGGATTTTTTGCTTAAAAGGGAATGGCTTTTGAGGTGCCAGAAAGCTCTGGTCCCCCAAACTTCCCATATGCACACCCTTGCCACTCCCTGACACCTCAGGCAGGTCATTGCCCTCTAGTAGGGCAGAGTCAGGGTCCAAAGTGGGCAGAGGTGGGTACTGAGGCAATAAAAAGGGACTCAGCCTGCCAAAGCAGCCAGCTGAGATTTCCAGGGCCAACTCTGCCCCATCTCACCATCCATGGCATCTCTGGCCCTCTTAGCTCAGAGCTCGATCTCACTGTCCATGGCATCTCTAGCTTTCCTAGCTCAGAGCTTGGCTGCCCTGACCTCAGAAGGGTGTGTCCAGCCTCGACCATGGGGCTGCGTTCTGAGACTCCAGACCACTCCGTAGGGTGGTTGGGAGCATCAACGGATGTCTCAGTGCAGGCCCTTTATACTGTCCTCCCTGGGCATCCCCCAACCTGCTCTAGCCTGAGCACCACCCCAAGGGGCCCAGACGCTGCTCCCAGGCCTGCCACACCCCCTCCCTACATGGAGCCAATCTCACAGTTCACAATGGAGGCTCCCACTCTTGGTCCTCACTGCACCATCCTCATGGCCTCTAGGAAATCTGACCGCAGCCCAGCAAACCTAGTGGTAGGGGAGGAGATCATGGACAGTTAGGTGGCCAGGTGGCAGAGCTGGGCTTCGAACCCAGTTTGTCCTGATGCTGAAATCCAGCGTCTTTGCTGGGGACCTGGAGGCTCTGCTGTTCTGGAACGGGGTTGGGTCTGCAGGCTCTGACCCTTTCCCTGCCTCCTGGCACAGGTACGGGGTTGGGTCTGCAGGCTCTGACCCTTTCCCTGATTCCTGGCACAGGTTCCATTGGCCCCACTGGCGCCCGGCTCACTTTGGTGCTCGCCCTGACAGTGATTCTGGAGCTGACGTGAAGGCACCCGCCCCGGCCACTCCATCAGGCACTGACATCTCCGCGACCGGTTTTCATTTCTTTTCTAAACTATTTCCAGTCTTGTTCTTAGTCTCTTTCCATCTGTGTCTTGGCTTCTTCAGTGGGTTTAATTAAAACAAACAGAACAATTTTCCCCACCTCGGTTTGTGGCTCTGCATTCTTTATCTGTTCAGTAGCAGCAACTGGGCCCCTCCTCCTGGCATTCAGCATTGGGACAGGCACTGAGAGGGGAATGGCAAGGGAAATGGAAGGCATGCTCTTCCCAAATGAACAGTGGACATGGAGCTCACTATCTCACTCAAGTCCTAGCATCCAGGCGTGGAATGTGGCCAGAGATGAGAAATCCAAATTCCTCAGAGCTAAGTATAATAGTCAGCTATTGATACAATAATGCTGCATAACAAACCAACCCAAACCTCAGTGGCATGCAACAACAAGCACTTGTAACTATGTTCATGTTCAGCTAAAGTGGTTCAGCTGATCTAATCTGGGCTCAGCTGGGCAGTTCTGCTTCAGGCAGCAGGTCAGTTGGGCTGGACTCCAAGCTATGGGTTGGGTTCAGGCCTCCTCCATGGGTTGGTTTGCTCCATGGGTGTTTGTCTGGGGCCCACACTAAAGAAGTGACTACCTGACATTTGATCCTCTTATGGTAGACCACCAAAGCTCAAGAAGAAACTCAAACCATTCAAGTATGTTTAAGGCCTCTGCCTGTGTCATGTCCATGAACACTCCTTTAGCCAAAGCAAGTCACATGGCCAAGGCTGACATCAGTCAAGGTCACATGTATGTCAGTGGTACAGGTTTCTCAGAACTTTCTACTCAACCATTACAAATTCATCATGCCATTCAGCTATTAACTCAGAGAGAAGGGCCGAGAGTCTTTGGAGAGGGGTGGGTTTGGCCTCTCTGAGCCATGGTCAAGACTTGGGATTCACCAAGAAGAGCCCATGGAAGATTGTAAGCAGTCTGGATAGGGTAGGTCCTACTGCAGTAACATATTGAGCCCAGAGTCTTACTGCCTTAACACAGTTGATGTGGTTTGGACCTGTGTCCCCACGATATCTCATAGTGAAATATAATCCCCAGTGTTGGAAGTGTGGCCTGGTGGGCGGTGTTAGGATCATGCGGGCAGATCCCTCATGAATGGCTTAGTGCCATCTCTTTGGTGATGAGTGAGTGAGTTCTCATGAGATCTGGTTGTTTAAAAGTGTGTAGCACCTCCCCACTCCCAACTGACTCTCTCTCTTGCTCCTGCTTTTGCCATGTGATGTGACTGCTCCTGCTTTCCTTCTTGCCACAAGTAAAAGCTCCCTGAGTCCTCCCCAGAAGCTGAGCAGATGCTGGCAGCATGCTTCCTATACAGACTGCAGAACCATGAGATAATTAAACCTCTTTTCTTTATAAATTACCCAGTCTCAGGAATTTCTTTATAGCAATGCAAGAACAGCCTAAGCCAAAAATAAAGATTTATTTTGGGCTCATGAGAAGCCCAAGTAGGTTAAGCAGGCCTGTTCCATCTTGTAGCTACATCACCTGGAATATGTGGCTTCCAAAATCCCCAGGGGAGGAGAAGAGAAGGCTGGAGTATCACTGTGGTAGGCAGAATAATGCCCTCTCACCAAAGATGTCCATATCCTAATCCCTAGAACGTGTAAATACGTTACCTTCCATGGCAAAAGGGATTTTGCTGATGTGATCAAGTTAAGCATCTTCAGATGCAAACATCAGCCTGGATTATCCAGGTGGGTTCAATGTAATCACAATGTCCTTATAAGAGGGAGGCAAGAAGGTGAAAGGCAGTAGAAGGAGATGTGATGGCAGAAGCAAGAGATAGGAGTCACGCAAGGAAGGGGCCACAAGCCAAGGAATTCAGGCAGGCTCTAGAAGCCAAATGGGGCAAGAAAACAGATTCTCCCCCTGGAGTTTCCAGAAGGAACTGGCCCTGCCAACATGTTTAGCCCCATGAGACTCATTTCAGACTTCTGACTCCAAAACTAAGAGAATAAATTTGCCATATTCTTTTAAACTTAGGTTTGTGGCAATTTGTTACAGCAGCAGTTAGGAAACTAATACGATCACACAGGATGTGATTAAGGCCCAGGCCTAATAGAACATAAATCACCCCTGTCCATAACCCATTGTCCAGGAGTAGTCACATGGCCCAATCTGACTGCAAAGGAGGCTGGGAAATGCAGTTTTCCTGTGTACCCTGGAGAAGGAAATAGAATGATGACCCCAGAGCATTGCATCTGCCACAGAGAAGGTGGGACCCATTTAATGATTCATTTCCATGAAATGAAATGAATGGAAATTATTCATTCATTTATTTCATCCCATGGAAATTAATGAATTCTGCCCAGGCCAGAGTGGCCAGAGGAGGGAGCACTGGGAGGAGGCTCCATCACCAGAAATGGCTCTCATCACTTCTGCTGCATGAATGCCCTGTGCTTCTCCTCCCTTTCCAACCAGCAGAGACATCACTGAGTCATCTGTGCCTCTCTCTCAGACAGTGCAAATGTCTTAAAGAATCAGGGACATCCCTACAAAAACTCCAGGTGCCAGACACACCAAGCTGAGAATTAAGCATTGGCTCTATCTCCTTGTGGTCATCATAGCCCATTTGGCCCTGGTCAAGTCGGGTCGTGAATGACCATTTCAATCAATTTCCACATTGACTTTCAAATTTCTGACTCCCTAACTTTTCCTTGGAATTCCAGACTCAGATGTCCAACTTCATAATATGGTTCCCCTACCTCACTGGACATCAAATATGCATTTCCAAATTCATGTGGCCAAAACCCAATTTTTGGCTTTCCCTCCCAAAACATGCTCCTTCCCTAGCATTCCCCTTCTCTAGAAATAGTACCATCAACCCAGTTGCTTTGGTCAAACATTTCACTGTTATCTTTCATTCATCTCTTTCTTTCATTCTTCCACATCCAACCCAATAGCTTGTTGGCTTTCCTCTCAAAACTCATCCAGAATTTACCCACTTTTCTTTTTCCCCACTGCCAACCTAGACAAAGCTTCCTCTTGCCTGGAAAACCACCTCAGCCTCCAATCTGGTCTTCAGATTTCCTCCCCAGTCCCCAGTCCAGTCCCCCACATAGCAGCCAGTGGAATCATTTTAAATCTGTCATGCCACAGCGACCTCCTTCTCAGAACCCTGGCTTCCCATCACACAGAAAACAAATCTGAGCCCTTTACAGGTCGACTGGATGTGCTCTGCTCTGCCTGACCCTCTAACGTGTCTCATCCCCACTCCCTCTCTCCTGTTGCTTCATTCACACTCATTTTCCATTCACTGAATTCTTCAAGTCTGCTCCTGCTTGAGGACTTTGTTCTACTTGTTCCTTCCACCTGGAATTCTCTTCTCCTTTGCAGGGCTGGCTCCTCCATGCAATTGGATGGCAGCTTAACTCCCACTGCCTCAGAGAGACCTACCCGACCACCACACCCCTCTCCATGGTGCCACCCTCGATTTAATTCTCTGCAAGGCGTGCATTATTACCCTATGGTTTTTCTACTTACTTGTTTATTTATTGGCAGTCTTTCCCTACCTTGAGCCAGAACGTCAGCCCCATGAGCACAGGGACCAGGTCTGTATTGTGCACTGCTGTATCCTCACACTTAGACCAGAGCCTGGCACATGGCTCAATAACTAATTATTGAGTGAGTGAATGAATGATGAATGAATGAATCAGTACCTCCCAAGGACCTACTATGAGCCAAGCACTGTGCTGGTCACCAGGCTGCAGAGATGAGCAAGAAAACTTCAAGGAGCTCACAGTCCTGGGTTGGGAAAGCATCTATCCAGCTAAACAATGGAAGTCAAACTGTGATGTGCACTTGGCACCAGGACCTGCTCAGGACGCTGAAGCATCAATGTGAGAGGGATGAGTCAGAGGAGGCCAGTGAGAACAGTAATAAATATTTGTATGCCTGTATTTTGCAAGCTGATAGCAAGACAGAAGTAGATGATTTTCAGTTGCTGAAGGCTCTCAGATAATCATCAGTGTATAAACACCCAGGCCTGATCAGCAGGCAACAACCACAGAGTACCCTCTGCCTCCTCCGTCTACTTCCTTCTTCCCCAAAGCCCTGCTCTGTCTCATGGGAACCACCTGGCCCCTCACTCTCTGCTAGCAATTCTACATAAGCCTCTGCTGCACAATACCTTTGCCTGTTTTCTGGAGGAAATTTAAAAAAAAAGAAAGATGTGTTCCCACTCTTTTTCTTAACAGAGGGAAGCCCATGTAGGCATGAAATTGGAATTGCCTTGCTCCATTCACAGCATGGTCATTGGGCTCCACTGACCCCTGAGGGGCATTAATATCTCAGCAGCAAGTGGATGAACCGCACAAAGTGGCAGGGGACACGCCCGAAGAGAGCCAGCTGGGAGGCCTAAGGCTAAAGGGTTGGGGCGGCTGCCTGCTTTGGGCTTTGAATTTGAGGACTTTGAGCCCTGAGCAGGCTGAGATGGTGGCTTATTCAACCTGAAATTGAGAAGTGGGAGGACAGCGATGGGCAAAGCGGAGTCCAGCCTGAAAGGGGAGACGGATGCTCATTTATTCATCCACACGCTCATTCACTCATTGGACAAACCCTGAGCATCACCCGGGCCAGGCCCTATGCCAGGCAGGAGAAGCACAAAGACAAGCAAGCCAGGCCTTGCCCTTAAAGAGCTCCCATCCATCAGGAATGACAGACCTGGGGGAGAGAGCACTGCAATTCCATGTGATAAATATCAGAATAAAAGTATGAAGAGGATGCAATAGGGGCACAGAAAGGGTGAAAGGCTGTTCTGCCCAAGGACATCAGGGCAGGCTTCTAGGAAATGGTGACATTGCAGCTAGGCCTTGAAGGATAAGAGAGAGCATCAAAGTCAACTCTGCCACCAACGCAATTTGGCCCCAGGTTAGTTCAGGTGCCTCAGCTATCTCTCAGACACCAGCCCAAATGCTGCAGGTCACTAGGAGGGACAAGGCCCCAAGTTCTGGTTAGGTTTGCATTGTCACCTGAGAAGACCTCATCTTTAAAAAAATAGACTGGCCAAACACATGGCCACTGGGCCTGGCCAGACCACCAAGTTCCCCATTCCTTGGAAACTCCACCTCAGCCCATGGCTCTTCCCAGTCATGAGTCCTGGTCACCACCCACCATCTGCAGATTCCCCCAGGGGTACTCTGGCTGTGCAGAGGCCCCCTGGGCTGGTCAGCTGCCTCTTGGGATGGCCCAAGGTGCCCACTGATCCCTGCTGGCTGTAGGTGTGCCCGGCTGGCCGGGTAGATGCAGAGACACCTGCTGGGTCTCAAGGGGGCCACTGTCACCAACACCCACCACATCAGCCCAGGACTCAGCCCCCGCCTCCTGGGCAATCAGCCCTCAGAGTTGGGCTCGTCAGCAAGAAGTGCCCACAGCTGGTAGTTAGCATTCTTGTGTGTGGTGGCTCTAAGATGGGCCCATCTTTTCTCTGGCCTGGGCTCTTCAAGTGTGAACACCTGGGGTCCTCCCCATCACTCTGGACACAGGAAGTCAGGGAAGCCATGCCCCTCATCCTATTGCTGCCCCTTCCAGGAGGAAGGCTGCCCCTTCCAGGGAGGAGGGCTGGCGCTGGCTCTATGGTGGTCCATTTGGCCAGGAGCCTGTGAGAGAATCAGAGTCTGTGGTCCCCGTCTTCTCCACAGCATTGGGGCACTGTGCTTCTGGGGCCCAACAGCCCCCACCCCAATGGAAGTCACATGCTCCTCTGGCCCTCTCGCCTCCGCAGACTGGAGACCTTTATCCCTCTTGCTTATACCCTGGCCAGGGCTCTTGGCCAAGCAGGAGAGGATCTGGAGGCCCCGTCCCTGACAGGTGACTGTGACCCAGCAGCGAGCTTCATCTTGGGCCATGGTTACCTTGTCTGCAGGGAGACGCAGGGCAGTGAACTGTGGCTCCCATCCAAGAGGCACTGGCTGCCCTCACAAGACAGTGATGCAGGGTTTTCAGATTTACTGTCCTGACTTCAGAAAAGCTGTAGGTTTTATTAAAGGCACAAGTGTACACAGAGCTGAGAAAACAAAAACAAGACCCCCTGGGCTCTACTCTTGCCCACGGGAGCCAGCAGCCCCAGAAAGACCCCCAAACGTGGACTTGCACATTTCTGGGGCAGAGGCAGGGATGAGGGTGGGCCAGGGTCAGGGGCTGACTCCCTTCAGAAGCACTGCAGTGCCTATGAAAATGAAAGCAAGAGGCAGGGAGAAGGAAAATCAGAGGGAGAGGAGGGGAAGGAGGAGCCTGGAAAGAGAGGGAAAGGGAGTGGGAGGGGAGCTGAGAAAGGGGAGGTGGGGAGAGGCCAGGGAGCAGAGGGAGAGAGGAGAAGAGGAGGCAGCCAGCAGCGGGAGGCTCAGAGATCCAGGGAGATGGAAGGCTCCTCCAAGGATGAGGAGATGGGATGGAAGGGGCAGAGAAGGGGACTCACTTGGGGGAGGGGTTCTGAAAGAGAGCAAAAAGAGGCAAAAATCAGCAATGAATGAGGCAAAGAGAAAATTGGAGAAGTAGGAAGTGAACAAAAACGAGGCAGAGATAGATAGAGACAGAGGGGGACAGAGTACAGAGGACATAAAGAGATAGAGGGGGCCAGAGGACAGAGGATAGAGGACATAAAGAGATAGGGACAGAGACAGAGACACACACAGAGAGACACACAGAGACAAAGAGGGACAGAGAGAGACACAGAGACATAGACACAAAAAGACAGAGGGGGACAGAGTACAGAGGACATAAAGAGATAGGGACAGAGACAGAGACACACACAGAGAGGTACACAGAGACAGGCACCCAGAGACAGAGTGACAGAGAGAGACAGAGGACATACAGAGAGAGAGAGACAGAGACACAGAGACAGAGAGGGACAGAATACAGAGGACATACAGAGACAGAGGGACAGAGAAAGAGAAACATAAAAAGAGAGACATAGAGACAGAGACAGAGACAGAGAAAGACAGAGTGCAGAGAGAAACAGAGAAGACGGGAGGAGAGGACAGAGAGAGAGAGGGTTGGGAGAGCAAGCCTGGAAGCAGAGATAAAGGCAGTGAGACACAGAGAGACAGTAAGGAGAAAGAGACTGGCCCTGGAGCCCAGCCGGGGAGGTGGAGCTGCAGACCAGGCCAGAGCGGGGAAGTTTTCCAAAAAGCATTTAAGCTGCTGCGTCAGTGATGACACCCTTGGCCTCCTCCGGGGAATGACAGTCCTGAGTGGTGGGTGGAAGGAAATAGACGTGCAAAATGCATGCATTTTTTCAAATGGGGCGGCAGGCTTAAATGTCAGCAGGCACAGTGGAGCCCTGGCCGCCAGCTGCACCTGACCTTGGGGCTGAGTTTCCATAGCCGCTTCCCCTGCGTCACCCCTGCTCTTCCCCCTCTTCCCTCCCATCCTATCCCAGCAGCTGCCAGCTCATGAGGGGCCCTTGTAGTCCCCAACCCTGGCCCCCATACTCTCCTGCCTCTTACTCCACTGGGCCTGGAGTTCCCAGAGCCACAGACAAAAGGTCCTCGGAGGAATCTTTCTCTAAACTGCTTCTCCCCTCCAACTTCCCAAATTTGACCTCCTCCAGGGACCATCCTTTTCTGACCACAGGAAAAGCCCTTCCTTAAATCCTTTAAAGCCTAGGCTTAGGGGATTGGGCTCCTGCTTTAAGAGGAGCATGGCAGAGCGATCAAGCACAGGGACCCAGCCTGCGTCTGAAGTCACTGTCAGCTCTGTCACTCACTATTTCCACGGCTTCGGCACTTTACTAACTTCTCTGTGCCTCTACTTCCTCTTCTGAAAATGGGGACGCCGAGGTCCATGGCGTTCACCTCGGAGACTTAAATAAATGAAGATGTGGAACATCCTTAGAACAGTGCCTGGCACATGGTAAGTGTTCAGTAAGTATTAGCTATTGTCATCAATATCATGCAATAGGGAGCAGTGGGTGAAAGCCTCAGAGTCACAGAAGATGCTTGGAAGTAAAGTGGAACAAGAGAGTTCCAGACCCTGCCTACTCAGTGCGCAGTCCCAGGACCGGCGGCAGCTGCATCTCCTGGGAGCTTGATAGAAATGCAGGATCTTAGGCCCCACCCTGGACCTGCAGAAACAGAATCTACCTTTTCACAAGGTCCCAGCCCATTTGTGTGCCCAGTCAAGTTGGAGAAGTCTGCTCCTGGCCTAGGTGAGCCCAGTTAGAAGCTTACTTAGGTAGTTAGAGTGAGACGCTATCAAGGTCAGTCATGGCTGGACAGGGAGGGCCCTAGGGTGCACCAGCCCTGACCTGTCTGCCGCACGCTGTGCTGGGTGCTTTATCCTGCAGAATGACCCTGCTTCCCACTCTTCAAAGGAGGGGGTAAAGCTCAGAGAGGCTAAGTGACTCTCCCAGGCACAGATGCCCCGTGTGTGTCAGGACTGATTCCAGCAAGCAGGGCTGCCAGACAATGGGGCTGGAGGAAGGCAGCTTCAGAGGGAGGCTCCCAGCCCTCTGGGAATGGAAGTTGTGTAGTCATGGGGGTGATAAGAAACCAGAGGCCTTGGGCTTGCACAGTCGGACAGATGGGATAAAGAACCAGAAACGGGGCCAGGCCAGTGGCTCATGCCTGTAATCACAACACTTTGGGAGGCTGAGGTGGGTAGATCACTTGAGGTCAGGAGTTCAAGACCAGCCTGGCCAACATGGTAAAACCCTGTCTCTACTAAAAACATAAAAGTTAGCAGGCATGGTGGTGGGCTCCTGTAGTCCCAGCTACTCGGGAGGCTGAGACAGAAGAATCGCTTGAACCAGAGAGGAGGAGTTTGCAGTGAGCCGAGATTGTGCCACTGCACTCCAGCCTGGGTGACACAGCCAGACTCTGTCTCAAAAAAGAAAGAAAGAAAGAAAGAAAGAAAGAAAGAAAGAAAGAAAGAAAGAAAGAAAGAAAGAAAGAAAGAAAGAAAAGAACCAGGAATGGGAACACAGGGGGATGGTGGTGATTAGTTGGATTCTGGACAAGGCATGCTCGAGGGGAAGAAGGGACATTCCATGCCACTGTCCAGCAGGCCAGGAGCTCAAGAGGCATGACAATTTGGGATGATCTGCCTTGAGAACAACAATAATTCATATTCATTAAGGACGAACCACTGGCCAGGCACTTCGCCTAACTGCCTGTAAGAACAGATGCTCCATATCCTGCAGATGAGCAAGTGGAGGCTCCCAGAGGGGAGTCATTTGCTTAAGTCCACACAGCTTACAGCACAGTGCTGTGATCAGAGCCTTCCATACGCCCGGACGAAGAACTCACACTGTTTTCCACTGCACCAAACACACATAATCTGGTGCTTGAAGTGGCTGAGGGTCTTAGTTAGGGTTCCTCCCAAGGTAGACCCTGAGATAGGGATTTGGGTGCAAATGGTTCATTTGGGAGGAGATCCAGGAAGAACAGTGACACAGGCAAATGGGGTAGGGAAAGGAAGAAAGCTCATACAGGGTGTGCCTGACCTGGGCAATTGGGGCTTTATCCCAAGGAACCCTGAGATTTTGCATTGCATGCATCTCAGTCTGTCCCCACTAAGGAGCAAGGAAGCTGGAAGCACTGTCACCAATTGCTGGAACATTAAATCCACTACCTGCAGCCAACCAACCAGAGAAAGTCCCTGGTAGAGAGCCATAGCATGGTAAACTGCAGGAGACCCTTGGTGGGCTTTGAGGATGGAGGTGGGGCAGGGATAGTATCTGCTAGACTGAGCCTTTTAGCCTCCCAGGGCACCCATTGCCCCCTTTGAAATCCCGAGGTAAGAGAGAGAAAATTCTTGAGGTAGAGGGATGCGGCTGCCCAAAGACTGGCACCATGGTCTGAAATTCATGTTGAAATTCTAACCCTTGAGGTGATGGGATTAGGAGGTGGGACCCTTGGGAGGTGATTAGATCATGGAGGCAGAGCTATCATGAATGGGATTAGTGCCCTTATAAAAGAGGTCCCAGAGAGGTCCTTTTCCCCTTCTACCACGTGAGGTTACATTGAAAAGACATCTAGGAAGTGGACCCTCACCAGACACTCAATCTGCTATTGCCTTGATTTTGGACTTTCCAGCCTCCAAAACCGTGAGAAATAGATTTCTGCTGTCACTCAGTTTGTGGTATTTTGTTATAGCAGCCTGAACAGAACTGCTGTGCAGGAAGAGAAGTGAAGATGGAGACCATCCAGCGAGCACAATGCTCAAAGGCCCAATGGATCCACTCCTGACCCTGGAGGTGACCCCAAGCCAAGCCCTGGGGATGCTCTTAGAGCTTCCTCTCCCAGCACAGGCAGCTGACTTCACCCATCCGGGAATGGTCTTCATTTTGATGAAGAGGCAGTCAGGGCTGAAAGGTGGTGTGTGGGCAGGAGGCGTCTGCTGGAGCCTGGTGGCAGTGCAGCTGTAGAGCCGCAGAGGACGGCTCTCAAATCTATCCAGCGACAGTGAGACCCAGGGCTTTGAAAGACTTTGAGGGTCAAACTGCAACTTTGCCACTTTCCCAATGTGGGATCTTGGGCAGCTTGCTTAACTTTTGGAACTCAGTTTTCCCACTACAAAATGGGGATATTTACACACATATAAGAATTTACATAAGTAACAATGTTTATAAATTTAGGAATTCATCATTTACCAGATATTCTGTATGTGCCAGGCACTGTGCTAAGCACCTTGCATGAATCATTTTGTTTGATCTTTATAATAACCTTTCAATAGAGGAAGCATTATCTCTATTTTACAAATACAGAAACAGAGGCTCAGAGAGGTTTTGTAACTTGCCCCCGATCACACAGCAAGTAAGTCCTGGAGCTGGGATCTGCACCTAGGCTTAATGCACCAGGTAATTTTGCCTCCAGAGGTGAGAAGCCCAGCACAGGGTCAGGCGTAGGCCAGGCACTCAGTAAATGTTGGTTCCCTTTCCTCCTTTCTCCCTGGAAGCTCCCCGAAGGCAGATGGTTCTTTTAAATATTCTGATGATCTTGAGCTAGTCAGTTCAAGAGGCAGCACCATGAAGTCTTTAAAGAGCTCTAGAGCCAAACTCCCCTGGATTCAAATCCTTGGTTAGCGATTGACTAGCTGTATGACTTCAGGCCACTTACATAACCTCTCTGTGCTCGCGTGACCCATCTGTCAAAATAATGAGGATCACAATCATGCCCATCATGCCCATTAAGGCTGTTATGAGAGCTGATGAGAGAGTGGATATAAAATACTTAGAAACGTGTCTGCATATACTATGTGCTCAAAAAATGTTCCCTGTCATTATTACGCACTTGGCACCAGGTGTTAACAGTAATCTCCATCTTTAATACTAGATAAAAGGGATCTCCTGGGGCTGGCTGCTCTTCCCCCAAAGTCATTCTGCGCCCCCAAATCATCCCATTATAAAGGGAAGGGAATGGAGGAAGAGGAAAAGAACAAAGGAGAGAGAAACTCACATGTACTAACTCAGATTCTTCGCAAGGTTATTTCCCTGGGTCCACCCAACAACCATATAAGAAGCTATTATTGTACTCAATAAATGAAACAAGAAGTGACCCCAAGGGGAATAAAGGACATGCCTAGAATTACACAGCTGGTAAGTGGGGAGCACAGGTGAGAATCCCATCCTTTTTAAGCACGTCTCCCACTTTCTTGCCTTCAACTAATGATGCTCTCTGCACACGGCCACCTCAACACTGACCCTCTTGGAAGTCAAGCCTTAAGCTCCTGCCAGCAGGGAAGGAGGGCAGGCAGAGAGCCACACTCTCCTATGGCCAATGGCAGCTTTAGGAGGACAGAGAGCAACTTGACAGAAAAAGGAGAGAAACTTCTCCGTGGATGCCCAGGGCAGGCCCGCTTGGTATATTCCCAGACCATCTGTCTACTATGCAGGGTCCACACCTTCACCCCAATACCAGAGAGGAGGCCTCTTCTTTCCACCTAAAGTAGAAAGGCCTGGTGAGTCTCAACTCATGTTACAGCTGGGAAAACAGAGGCCCTGAGCATCTTGCCTGGGGTTGTACCTGGGTTATACCCAGGGTTACCCAGGGTTGCCCAGGCTTAGTGGCAAAGTAAGGGCAGGATGCCAGGCTGGCTGACCCCCACTCCTTTTTCTGGAATTACACTCTGCTGTCTGCCCAGTAAAGAAAATAGTAATGTAGCCAGTGGGTCCCTCTTTACGTCTTTTGGAGGGTGGAAGGGAAGAATTCCAGAGAAACCCAGGCAGGGAGGGAGGGGCTACTGTAACCACAGCAGGCCTCCCCCAGGGAGAGGGACCGTGTCCCAAGTAGGGGTTGAGTTCTGAGCCCGGTGGCCCCTCCTGCTGCCACCTCCTGGAGAGGGGAATCTTCTACCAGAGAATGTAGCCCACCCTCCAAGACACAGCCCTGACTGCCACATGCACCACCATGACCAGGCTCCGGCGTTCTGAACCCTGTTCTGGTTTCTAACAACTTTAAGGGCTTTAGTCTGGGGCTCTGGTTTAGCCTCTGAAGAGCCCAGGTTTTAAATAATAACTTTACCTTGCTGTGAACCTGCTTCCCCCTTGTTCTTTTCCCCTAAAATATATATGTGTGTGATTGTGTGTGTGTGTGTGTGTGTGTGGGCACCCGCGTGTTGAGGTTGTTCCTGGGGGACTATTAACTAAGAATAATTTATCCAAGAAATTTGTTATGTTAGAATTACCAATTAGATATGATTATAACTTACCCTGGCTAACACTGCACTACTGTTGGAAATCTGAATCCCATTAAAATCTAATTAGCATATATTAAGTCGAAGGCGGTTTTACTGCAGTGGGCCAGCAGGTTTGAGCTGCGACAGGCCGGGCATGTGGACTCACTGCCCACTTCAGCATGCTGGCCAATGGCCCACAGTGCCCAGGTGGGTGCCAGGCAGCCTATGGGCAGCTTTTCTCCTCCTAAGCTGAGACCACACGGCCCATGCTCACAGAAAGGGGCAGCTCCAGACGTGGACATGATGTTCGAGGTTCCGCCTTTAGATGAGTGGCCAGCATCCACGGAAAGCCTTCTTTGCCATGTGGCTAAGCCAACCAAGGCGCTCTGGGGTCAGTGCTCTGGGCTAAGAGGATGGCAGCCCCTGGGAGCCAGTCAGCTTGGTGGCTGAATGCTAGCATCACGGAATATACCCTTCCCTGGGCTTACGGGTATGGGGGTGCTTCTGCAAGGGTGTAACTGCTATATCTTCATCTCTGGAAAAGCGCCTGGTATAATAATAGCAAACAGTTGCTTAGCACGTACAATGGGCTAAGGGTTTTATTTTCATATTCTCAACATCACAAAAATTCCAAGGAAAAAGTACTAGGATTAGGCCCATTTTATGCACGTTGAACCTGAGGCTTAAAGAGGTTAAGGAACTTGCTCCCGGTCATGAAGTGGCAGAATCAGCATTGGAACTTAGGTGGCTTTTTCATTTTTTTAAGCTCTGTCTTCTGATAACTTGCCGGTGTGAATGAGGTCTGTGGTCCAGGTCCGGAGGCCAGGTCTTGCCAATGTTCTTCTCTGCCAGCAGGCGGCGCAGTGAGAGAGTTAGGGAGACCACCGCGAGGCTGTTGGTGGATGGCAGCTATAGCAGGGTCACCAGTGGACACTCAAGGTATAGGCTGGGGTCCTGAGGTGATGCTCCAGGGAGATTGTGGAATGCAATCATGCCAACCAGTGGTTTTTGTTTTTTCAGGGAAAATAAATCCTTTTGTGAAAAAGCTTACTGGGTGAATAGATGAGTTTACCTTCCAGGAAATATTCACTTCCTCCCTGCCATCCTGTAAGCCAAGTGTAATTGTCTCCACGATTGTGTATACCTCCTTTCCTCACTCCAGTTATGCCAGACATGGCCATGTGACTTGCTGTAGCCAATGCAATGTGCCTGGGCCCAGTGGGAGCTGGGGCTTCCTCACCTGTGCATCTGTTGTCAATGGGAACACGCCTTGGGGAGCCAAGCCCAAAGAGGAAGAGAGACACTGGCAGCCGTCCAAGGCCCAAGCTTCAGCGTGGAGCCAAGTCCATCCGGGGTCAGCTGAAGCTGAGGGGACCATGTGTGAGAAATAAACGCTTGTTGTTGAATGCCACTGAGTTTCAGGTGGTTTGTTACACAGCAGTAGCTGACTCGTATACCAGGGGCACCTCTATGTCAAAAAGATAAAAAAGCAAGCTATTCTGATCACGTGCAGAGGAGGGGACAAAATCCCTCTCCCTGATCACACATGCCACCTTCCTGTCTATCATAGCCAGCCTTATTTCTAATTAACATCTCAGCAAATGACCTGTTTCAGCCACATTTCCTCTCTCCCCAGCCCCATGCTGTCTATCTCTTCTAGGCTTCCTCCCACCTCCATTTGGGTTCCCCTTACCACCCCCTCCATACCTCACAAAACATGCACACAAGCTCAGCAGAGACCTGGAACCCACCGTGCTCCCACGTCACCTCCTCCTTGAAGCCTCTGGGTTTCAACCCCACCGTTGAAGCCCCCTTCGCCTTCTGCCTGCTGCTGCCCAGGGGGTGAGAGACACAAGGGAGTCCTCCTGCAGAGCTTTTCTGTCGCATTCTGCACATGCCACACTCACAGTGCTACCTCATGGACGGTCATGCCCATGGCCCCAGAGACCCTCCATATTCTCCTCCACGGCTCAGCAGATTTCCACCCCCAGCTCCAATCTTGCAGGAGGAAGGGGAAACCCAGAGAGGTGCGGCAGTCCAGCGGGGCCACATGGAAAGTCCGCGATGAAGCTTTCTTCTGGGTGCTGGAGAACTTTGGCTCAGAGGAGAATGATGGGACCTGAGAGTCAGGGCCCGCCCAGGAGAGAGTAGGTGTCAAGAGAGGACAAAGGATGGAGCATGGCGGGGAGGGGAGGAAATCAGAGACCCACTCCAAGGGACCCTTCCTCCTCTGCCCAGCCCAGTGGGGGCCAGGGAATGTAGAGCAGCTCCCTCTCCTTCAGCCTCTGTGCTGAGCTGAAACTTCCACAAAAACAACCACTTAAAACACTGCGCTCAGTTTGTACAAGGCCTGAGGGCAGAAGGCAGGCAATGCTCTCGGGAGAGGCAGTCCCTGTGTCCCCATCACCTGTGGGTACCAGCCTGGAGACTTGGGGGTTACCAAATACAGAGATGGCAACCAAGGAGTAGAACATACTAGTTTGCTAGGGCCTCCATAACAAAGTACCATACACTGCGGGGTGTAAACAACAGTGTGTATTTTCTCAGAGCTCTGGAGGCTGGAAGTCCAAGACCAGGGATTCAGCAGAGTGGGTTCCTTTGGAGGCCCCTGTCCTTGGCTTATGGATGCTGTCTTCATCCTGTGTCCTCCCGTGGCCTTCCCTCTGCAAGTGTCTGAGTCTTAATCCCCTCTCTCATGAGAACACCAGGTACGTTGGTGTAAGGCTCACCCTGGTGACCTCATTTTACTGAATTACCTCTGTAAAGACCCTTTCTCCAAACAGCCACTTTCTGAGGTCCTGGGAGTTAGGATTCCATCATAGAAATTTGGGGTTAGGAGGTACAGCCTGAGCAATCTCACCCACCCACAGGGCTCCAGTTACCTCCAAATGCAAATGACTCCCAGTTTTAAATCCCATACCCAGAACTCTTGATGGGATTTCTCTCCATGCCCTGAGGCATTCAGCCCAAAGGAAGCCACTGTCTTCTGCATTCTTCTCTTCTGTGTCCCCTGTGGCCAGTGGCTCCCAGCCAATGTGACCCTTCATCCTCCTGACTCTGCCCCCTCCACACCTTCCCGAAACAAATATGGTCACATTCTGAGGTCCTGAAAGTTAGGATGTCAGGCAAGGTGCAGTGGCTCCCACCTGTAATCCCTCCACTTTGGGAGGCTGAAGTGGGTGGATTGGTTGAGCCCATAAGTTTGAGATCAGCCTGGGCAATATAGTAAGACCCCATCTTTATTTTAAAGAAATATTTTTAAATTATACTTTAAGTTTTAGGGTACATGTGCACAATGTGCAGGTTAGTTACATATGTATACATGTGCCATGCTGGTGTGCTGCACCCATTAACTCGTCATTTAGCATTACGTATATCTCCTAATGCTATCCCTCCCCCCTCCCCCCACCCCACAACAGTCCCCAGAGTGTGATGTTCCCCTTCCTGTGTCCATGTGTTCTCATTGTTCAATTCCCACCTATGAGTGAGAACATGTGGTGTTTGGTTTTTTGTCCTTGAGATAGTTTACTGAGAATGATGATTTCCAATTTCATCCATGTCCCTACAAAGGACATGAACTCATCATTTTTTATGGCTGCATAGTATTCCATGGTGTATATGTGCCACATTTTCTTAATCCAGTCTATCATTGTTGGACATTTGGGTTGGTTCCAAGTCTTTGCTATTGTGAATAATGCCGCAATAAACATACGTGTGCATGTGTCTTTATAGCAGCATGATTTATAGTCCTTTGGGTATATACCCAGTAATGGGATGGCTGGGTCAAATGGTTTGAGATCAGCCTGGGCGATATAGTGAGACCCCATCTTTATTTTAAAGAAATATTTTTTAAAAAATAGAGTTCGGACATCAACATATGTATTTTGAGAGACACAACTCCTTCCATAGTAGTGCTCCTGAGACTTAGAGACTCTAAGGCCAGTTCCTCTGGCTCCCCAAAAGTAGGGCAGCTGGGGACCAGGGCAGCTGTGCCCTGTGACCCTGTAAAACTCTCTGCCCATCAGCAGTGGCAATGAACAAGCTGAACAAGCTGCAACTGCACACGACAATGTGGATGAAGTGCCCAGGCTGGAGGCAGGGCAGAAGAAGCCAATCAGAAAGAAACTCATGCTGCCTTGGTTCCAGGCACACAGAGCCCACCGTGGTCACCCTGGGAGTGGAGGAGCCTGGAGGGATTACAAGAGCATTTTGGGGTGCTGGCGATGTTCCTTCTCATTCTGGGAACTGATTATGGGGCTGTGTTCAGGTTGTGAAAATCCGCTGAGCTCACTTAAGACTCGTGGACTTTTTTGCTTAGTGAATACTAGAGTACCAGCGTCAATTTCCTGGTTTTGACAATGTTCTGAGGCTAAGATGTCATCGGGAAAAGCTGGGTAAAGCGTTCATGGGAACTCTATGATTTTTGCAACTTGTGAGTCTTATGTTATTTCAAAATAACTTTTTAAAAAATGAGACACACACAAAAAAGAATAAAAACAGGACTTTTTGTTGGTTTAAGGTTTTGTAACATTCCCAGCCCTGGAAGAGTTGAAATAAATTGTAAATTAAAAAAAAAAAAAGCTGTATGCACTTTTCTATGTGTATGTTACACTTCAATTAAAAGTTAAAAAAAAAAAAACACCTCTCTGCCAGTCTCTGAGCTTATCCAAAGAAATGGGGGAGAATTGGTATTCACAAGAGCACATATTATGTGCCAGATATTTCTAGGCACTTAGCCCAAGTTATTCCATTCATTATTCTGAAAGAGAGAGAGAGATTATTGCCTCCATTTGCAGATGAGGAAATTGAGGCTCAGAGAGGCCAAAGGAGCCCCCCAACATCACACAGTCCCTTCAGAGCACAGCTGAGGTTCCCCCAACTACCTATGTGGTCTGCCTAAAACCCCCATTCTTGTCTCTGCCCTTGCTGGGATCACTCTGAAAAACACCTTCCCCTCTGTCCCACCCTCCACTGCCCTGGACTGCCTTGCCCAGCCTCAGGATAAGGCACCAAGGTCCCCAATCACCCCCACTCCCACCAGCAAAGCTGCTGATGTGGGGTTTTCTAAAGAATGCCAAGCCCACCCGCCAAGCTCCCTCACTGGGATCTACCGTCGGACCCTTTTACCACCAGTAATTGCAGTGCTGAGTATGCAGCTGTCCTTTGTCAGGTCTCCACAAACCCCCTGGAGCAGTTCTATGCAGGACCTATTTCCCCTACCCGCCCCCCAACACATATGCGCACCCTCAGCACCAAAGTCCCCAAGATGTTTGGAGCTTGGACAAAATTAACTCATTTATCCAACCAACCCACTGAGAGGACGCCTGCTTATTGTCATGGGCCCTAAAATTAACCTGGTTTATCATGTCTTCTGAATTTGGCTCAAGCAGCACTTTCAGGGATTTTCAGGCATCCAGGAATGAAATAACACCTGGAGGAACTGGAGCTAATGTCAGTAGTTCCAGCTGCAAAGATCACTTTCTAATGGACTGAGGCTGGGGCAAAGACGCAGCCACCAACCTGGGGACGTCCATGGATCTGTATTCAGTGGATATAACTGGGACTGATCTTGTCTGAGTCCTCCCAGCCCAACAGCCACCAAGAGAAAGTCACAGACCGTTCTGTAGGCAGACCGTTCATCATGGATGGCAGAGCAGAGACTGTAGGATGCTGGTGGGTGTTCTGCCCAAAGGACTTCCATGAGCAAACAAACTTGAGAAAATCTCCTTGCAGCAGGGCTTATCAGAGCCTTTACTATGCTAGCATGCCTCCTGAGCCTCCAAGAGGGGCCCACCTAAAACAATGTTTTCCACTCTTTTCTGGAATGTTCTTCAGAGAAGTGCCGATCCGAGGCCTTCAGCACAGATGTATCTTAGTGGCGGTTCTGGAACAAGATGGAAAACTAATGAATCTGAAGTGGTGGTAAAATGATAGGCAGGAGTATTGCTGTTTCCATGTTATAAACAGAGAAAACTGAGGCCCAGAGGGAGAGAGGAACTTGCCAGGTCAGCAGGTGAATTAGTGACAGAGCCAGCCCTAAATCTCCATCATGCGTTCTTTCCTCTGCTGCTATGGTTTTGATATTTATCCCTTCCAAACCTCATAGTGAAATGTGATTTCCAGTGTTGGAGGTGGGGCCTAATGGGCAGTGTTTGGGTCATGGGAGCAGATCCCTCATGAATCTCCTTCCAGGTCGGGGGTGAGTGAGTTCTGACTCTGTTACTTCCCATGACAGCTGTTTGTTACAAAGAGCCTGGCACCTCCCTCCCTTCTCTCTTGCTTCCTCTCCTGCCAGGTGATCTCTGCACACACTGCGCCCCTTCACCTTCTGCCAGGAGTGGAAGCAGCCTGAGACCCTCACCAGACACAGATGCTGGCACCGTGCTTCTTGTATACCCTGCAGAACCATGAGCCAAATAAGCTTCTTTTCTTTATAAATTACCCAAGTATTCCTGTATAGCAACACAAAAAGACTAAGAATCTGCCCAGATCTGAGGTCAGGTAGGAAGAAATTTGCTCATAGAAGATTTCCAGGGTTTCCATGGTGGGAAAGAGGCAATATCCACAATCTGTACCATTCTTGGAAGGAGGAACCAACAGAGATACATCATTTTATAACATCTGTAATATTTGCAAAGCTCTTTCAAAATTGTTCATTAGCGTTTTTCATCTTTACAATCTTTCTCTATATCTTAGGCAATAGAGCCCCATTTTTAAGATGAGGCCCCTGAGCCTCAACCAGGAGACATGATTTGCCCAAGGTCACAGGGTTCATGTTTCATGGATGGCAGAGCAGAGATTTCCTACCTGGTGGGGTTCCTCATCTCTGGCCAGCTTTCCCTTGAGGGCAGTCTGGGCCTGGCTCAGCTCGGTGTCCCAACACTCCCACTCCAGTGAATAAGCTATGCTGAGGGAAGTCTGGGCTCTGATGCAGACAGCCCTAGAAGAAAGCACTAATGGGGCAATTTGGGGTCCAGAGCACCAGTTCTCATGAATCTGAGGAACTCTTCCTCCTGGCTACTTCCCTCCTTTTCCCTCATTACATCCCTGCCAAGGACAAATTCTGCCCTTTGCATGGCAGGACTCCTCCAAAGAGGGGCTTCCTCCCTTTACATTAGTAAAGGAAGAGGTTACCTGAGACTTGACTTAACCTCCTTGGGAGGGAACATGCTTTCACTGTTGCAAATTGTTAAGTCAGGTCCAGAGTGATCCAGTCACTTGTCATGAGTCATACAGTAACCAGAGGTTGAGTTGACTGAGCCAGCTTCATCCACCAGACCAGTGAGTAAGTCTCAAACCATAAAGTATGTAAGAATTGCCTTGAAAAGAAGCAGGTGGTGCAGAGGAGAGTGAGCAGAGCTGGCCTGAGACTGCTGTCCTTCAAAGACCTGCTTGCAAAGTAGGCCCATGTCTGGCATCTGGGAACTCGGGTTTCAGGAGGGCTCTCACCACTCTGATAAGAGTGGCTCACAATGTGTAAATGGTGTGTACAGACAATGTGGCTTATGCCAAACTCCTGCTTTCCTTCTGAAAGTCGAATCTGGGTATGTGCCAGGCAGAAAGTGCCTGTATAACCAGCCCCCAGGAGACTTCCTGGGCATTGAGTCTAATGCACTATGCTGGTAGACAGCTCCTCGCGCATGTTGTCGTAGCTCATTGCTGGAGGAATTAAGTGAGTCCTGTGTGACTCCACGGGGAGAGGACCCTGGAAGCTTGTGCCTGGTTTCCTCTGGACTTCACCCTATCACCTTTTCTTCTTGCTGATTTTGCTCTCTATGATTTCTCTGTAATAAATCTTACCTGTGAGTACAACTATGCTGAGACCTGTGAGTCCTCTTAATTAATCATCAAACCTGGGGTTGGTTTGGGGACTCCTGACCCAGGGAGATATTACGGTGCCGATTCTGGGTCTTCCACTTCCACTGTCTGAGTGTTTGTGTCCCCCAGAAATTTATACATTAAAACCTAGTCCCCAATGTGATAGAATTAGAAGGTAGGGCCTTTGGGAGGTGACCAGGATGAATGGGATTAATATTCTTATAAAAGAGACCCCAGAGAGCTAGTTAGCCTCTTCTTCCCACCATGTGAAGAAGCTCCAAAAAGACATGATCTATGAACCGAAGAGCAAGCCCTCACCAGACACCAACATCTTGATCTTGGACTTCCCAGCCTCCAGAACGGTGAGCAATAAATCTCTGCTGTTTTTAAGCCACCCAGTTTATGGGATTTTTGTTATCATAGCCAGAATGGACTAAGACACCCACCCCCTGAATTCTGATCCAGTGGGTCAAGTGAGGAAGCCCAGGAATCTGCATATTTGCACACACTCTGGGTGGTCCTGAGACCAGGCATCTGTGGGCCTCTCTTTGAGAAACACTGCTAGCTGGTTCTGTGATGAACATTTCAATGAGGAATGGGTGTCCAGGGAAGCTTCCTTCTCTGAAAACTTCCCTGTATCATCTGTGCAAGACCGTGGAGCAGGGGAATGGGCACTTTGGAGGTGTCTCAGCGGCACTGCGTCACCACCTTTCCACTTGGTTCCTCCTCAGATAAGGCCCAGAGCCCAGCCCTGAAGCTATTAATGCAGCAGCCTCAGTGTCCTTGTCCTGCTCCATCAGGCAGTCCCTAATCACCCTGGAAGCTGCCAGATGAAGAGGCCCAGACAGAGTTGGGGAAAGGAGGGCTAATTGGCTGCCAAGGAAACAGGGACTGATGAGAAGGAAATCAGGGTCTGAGCTGGCTCTTCCTCTCCAAGCCTCTCAATGCAGCAGGCAGGAGGAGACCCCTGCACAGAGCACAGGCTGGAGGTGGGGACAAGGTGAGATTTCATATGGGCTTTAAGAATAAAGGTTGTCCTCAGCGAAGTGGACATTACTCTCGAGGTGCTGATGGCAGCTGATAGAAATGACAGCTGTATCACTGCCAGCTTTGTATCCACACTGGAGAGCAGTTTGACCTCACACACACACTCAACTTCCTTCCAGTTATCCCACTTCGGGAGCCCATGTCATTGGCTCTGCGTGTCTTAGGCTGGCGGGCACCAGCACCCACACTTTTTTTTCAGGGGCACATTGATTAATTGATTAATTCAGTGAACATTCCGTGAGCACCTGCTAAGTGCCAGGCATTGCTCTGGACTCGAGATGTGGCCAGGAGCAAAACAGACAGAAGTCCCCACCCCTCTGAAACTGACACTCTAGTAACAGGGGTAGGCAATAAACAAAACAACTAAGTTATGTTACATATTAGCAAATACATCATCCTAAGAGAAAAGATAAAACCAAAAGGGAGGCTATGGAGTCTGGGGAGGCTGTCATTGTAATGGAGTGATGGAGAAGCCCCCACCACCTCTTATGATGGGAGGAAGAACCGGGCACCTTGTGTTCTAGCCTTGGCCTGAGAATCAAGCCAGGGAAGGCATGGAACCTGCAGCGTGGCTCCCCAGGAGTAGCCCAGAAGCAAAGGTGATTACTCTGAGAGATAAGCTGGGTCAATGCTTGCAAAGGAGCTCAGCAAACAGAGGTGACAGTGTCAACTAATCGATGATACAACCGCCCTGGCCTTGAGTTTTATAAAGGAAGCCCAGGATGACTCCTGTCTGGTCTGTGTGGCCCACCCAGAGGTTACAGACATCACAAAGGTGAGTGCCCATCCCCCATAAGCCTTAGCTCCCGGTCTTTTTCAAATGGTTTTCACTGTGGTACCTCCATGCAAGCAAACATTCCATAAGGCCCTGTACTGTGGCCACCAGTACTGAGCCAGCCACTCTACCAAGTAAGTGCACCGGATGGATGCCCTGGCTGGGTACTCATGGCATAGGGGATACAGCAGGAGGTGTCCCACCTGACTTTCTTCCCAAGCACGGAGCTGGTCAAACCAGGGACATAGGAGGATCAGGGGAGTACCACCTCAGCCAAACAGAGGGACTGAGAATGTAGACCCCCTCTTTTCTGGCTGCTGGTTCTCCTGCGGAGCATCCCCAAGCATGAAGCTGGTCAAACCAGGAACACAGGAGGATCAGGGGAGTACCACCCCAGCCCAGCAGAGGGACTGAAAACATAGACCCCCTCTTTCCTGGCTGCTGGTGCTCCCAGGGAGAGTGAGCATCTTCAAGCTTGGAGCTGGTCAAACCAGGGACATGGGAGGACAGGGAGAGTACCACCTCAGCCCAGCAGAGGGACTGAGAATGCAGACCCCCTCTTTCCTGGCTGCTGGTGCTCCCGGGGAGAGTGAGCATCCCCCCTGCACTTGGCAAGGGCATGACCTTGCAGTTTCCATTAACATGGAAGACAGGATCATTAATTTCCTTATCCCAAGTCCAAGAACCAAGGCAGGGAGCAGGGAAGGGCTTCTCAAGATCCTCTGGCTGCTTCATGGCAGGGTTAGGACTGGAACCCAGGGCTCTGACCCTAAGGGTTCCCTCTGCCACCCACTGACCCAGCCAGGGCTATTTCGGGGCTGCTTGCACCTGGCCTCGAAGGCTTCTCAGAACATCTCACCTCCTAGGTCTTGGGTTTCCTGGCTCTGTCTGAGACTTGGCAGGTGACTCACCTTCACGGAGCCTCCTTCATCATCCCCATTTTATAGACAGGGAAACTGACCTCGTAGTGTTGCTAGCAGGATGAAATGATGTCATGGATGCAATGTGCTTAACAAAGTGACAGAGAGTGATGTGCTCCATTACAGTATTTTTTATGATAATGATGGTGCTTATGCAGACTCTTGAGCCTCTCAGCAGGATCTTCCAGGACTTTTCTAACTCCACCATGAGTACTGCAATCAACTGACGAATCTGGCTGGCCACCCACCCTGGGTACAAGTACCATAGGATTGCAAAAAAAAAAAAAAAAAAAAAAAAGCACGACTCTCCCAAGCTGCTCTCAAGGACCCACAGTCTGACTACAGATAAATAAGACACTCAAAGGACACAATCAGTGAGAAACTGGGCAGTGAGCAACTGGGAACGTTGACCAGGAGCCATGAGAGGGCGGAGGTGGAGGAGAGGGAGGGGCTGCAGGGTTGATATAGGAGGGTGGGAAGGCTTCCAGCTTCATGAGAGGATTTGCTTTTAAGGAGCATGAGATTTACCCAGAAGGCTTATAAGAACTAGAGGCCGGGCATGGTAGCTCACACCTGTAATCCTAGCAACTCAGGAGGCTGAGGTGGGAGGATCGCTTGAGCTCAGGAGTTTGAGACCAGCCAGGAAACACAGCAAGACCCCGTCTCTACCAAAAAAAAAAAACATAGCTAGGTGTGGTGTTGTACTTGTAGTTCTAGCTACTTGGGAGGCTGAAGTGGGAGGATCGCTGGAGCCCAGGAGGTGGAGTCTGCAATGAGTCATGATCGTGCTACTGCACTCCACCCTAGGTGACAGAGCAAGAACTTGTCTCAAAAATAAAAAAAATAAATAAAGGTACCTAGTGTCTGCCCCAAGTGATCCTGACTCTATGGCCCTAGAGAAGGGCCCAGAAACCCACCTGTATAACAAGTTCCTCAGGTAACTTTGACGCAGGTGGCTCTTCCCATCTGTGCCTTGGACTACCCCCTGCTCCAGTCCCCAACCCCTGCCGGGCACTTCATCTCACACTTCCAAGACTTCATATTTGAAGAGTTCCCACCTCAGGGCCCTCCCTTCCCTGCCAGGCTCTGAACCAAGCACCTTTCAGAGCCCATTACACCCGCCCTGACACTCACAACCCCACCCCTGGGCACACCGGCACTACCACACCCTTCTTGGAAGCAAAAGCACAGGCTCAGGCATCTGGCACACTTGAGGGTGGATCCCTGCTCCTCTACTGTCTTACTGTCTGGTCTTGGCCACATAAATTAACTTCTCTGAGTTTCAGTATCTTCGGCTGTAAAATGAGTATAAAATATTCCCTGAGAATGACTGTGAAGTTTGCAGGAAGCAATGTATACAAAGTGCTTGTTGCAGTAAGTATCCTGTAAATGGTAGCTAATAGATTAGGAATATTAACAAGCATAATGGCAGCCATAGCATTGGTTGGCATGCACGTCCCTCGCTCATCTGGAGATCCTCAGGAGACTGCAATAAGCCTAATGATGTCATGGAAGCAATGTGCTTAACAAAGTGACAGAGAGTGAGGTGTTCCATAAGTACAGTATTTTGTGTAACTTCTAATATTGGGCTCAATATTGAGCAGGCATTTAGTGAATGAATGAATGAACTAATGCATTAATGCATATAAGGAGGTTAAAGAAGTCAGGGAAAGCTTCCAAGAAGAGGTAAAGACTGAACCAGGCTAGGGAAGTCCTGGAGGATTGGGTGGTATATAGTGAACTATGGCCTCTATTATGCCCACCAAACCTCAGTGATATACAATAAAAAGCATTTTTTTGTTTTCTTGAGACAGGGTCTCGCTTTGTCACCTGAGCTGGAGTGCAATGACACAAACATGGCTCACTATAGCCTTGACTTCCTGGGCTCAGCAATCCTCTCACCTCAGCATCCCAAGTAGTTGGGACTACAGGCATGCACCACCATGCCCTACTAATTTTTGTATTTTTTGTAGAGACAGGGTTTCACCATGTTGCCTAAACTGATCTCAAATACCTGGGCTCAAGCAATCCGCCCGCTTTGACTTCCCAGAGTGCTGGGATTACAGGTGAGAGCTACCACGTCCAGCCTTCAAAAAGCATTTATTGAGCTCCCACATCTGCAGGTTGGCTGGGGAGCTCTGCTCTGGGCTGGACTCCTCTTGGGCAGCTGGACCAGGGCAGCTGTGCTCCATATGTTTCTCATTCTGCTTCTAGCTGGCTAGCTCGGGCACATTCTCCAGCAACTACGGCAGAGGGCCAGCGGAACCATGCAAGGCGTCTCCAGTCCCAAACTCAGAATTAGGCTCACTGCCTCACTTTGTTTTATTGGCCAAAGCCAGTCACATGGCCAGGTTCACAGTCAGAGGGTGAGAAATGCTCTCTGTCTACTAGTGGGAGGCAATGCAAAATCACATGGCCAAGGGCACAGATACCCGGAGAGCTGAAAAAGAGAGACAAAGCCCAGTCCAGGCCTGTTATGGGATGGGAAGACCCTGTACAGATGAGTTATGAGGGTCCTTCAGGCTCCCAGGACTTTTAGAGCATCATTCACTCATTCATTCATTTGTTCAGTGAACAGTATTCATGGTGCACTTGCTGTGTGCTGGTCCTGTTTTAGTGCTATGTAGACAACTTGAGTAAAACGAGACAAGGTCTCAACCCTCGGGATAAAGAAGAGGTTCCACTTCTTTTTTCTGGCTCTTCCACCCACTTTCTCTGTGACCTTGGGAAAATCACCTCCCCTCTCAGGGCATGGCAGCCACTGCTAATAATACCTTACATTTGTAGAACACTTTTAACTTTATCAAAACGTCTTCACATGCGTTCTCTGTGAAGCATCGGAGACCGGTTTTATTACATCTCTGATTTGACAAGTGAAACTCTAATGGATATAAAATGCACTGAGCTCCTTGGAAGTGCTCTCTTGAGAGGGCTCGGTGGGGCAAAACCCCTTATAACAAACCCTAGGATTCTCTCTCTACAACAAAGCGGGTCCCTGGGTATCTGCTGACGGTTGTCATTTCGAACAATGTTTGGGGCCACACAATCCCTGTGTGACCCAAGGACTGGGATGGCTTCCTTTATCTTTCCTTTTATTTTAAAAAGCCACCACTCTGAACATTTCAAAGATACCCGCAGAACTTTGCCAATTTAATTTAAAAGAAAAAAATAAAAAGATTGCCTCCTCCTAACTGGCTTCACAAATGAAAATGGGATGTAAGCCAGGCCTCAGAGAACAGCCTAATCACTCCAGCTCCTCATTTAATAACCTCAGGAAACCAGGCTGCGCATTTTACAAGGAGAAAAGAGAGACAGAAGCAGCCTTTCCTCCCTGTCCCATCAAGTCGATCTCAGCCCTCGGATCTGGGGTTAAACACAAAGACAGCCTCCTTTGCCGAGGATACATGTGCTGCATCTTATAATCCTGCCTCTCCTTATGCCAGTCCTGTAAGGCATGAGCACCATTTCACAGGTAAGTAAAGTGAGGTTCAGCAAGACAGCAAGTCACACTAATAAGAGCTAATAAGAAGTTGAGCTGGGTTTGAGCTGAAATCCCTTTAAACCCAAATGCCACGTTCTTTGCTCCTTCCCCACAACACCTCTTTGCTATGTGGGGTGGTTTCATATTGCAGGGGACCTGATACCAGGTTTAGTGAATGCAAAAGGAAAGAAGGAAATGGAGAGGGAAGAAAGGAAGTGGGGGAAGGGAGGAAGGAACGAAGGTAGGACAATATTTATGGTGTGGCTACCATGAGCCCAGCACTATTAAAAGCTGACCTCCATGTGTGATGTGCCATAATTGAAGAAAAAGGCACCCTGGAGACACAGAGGAGGAGCCCCCAGTGTGGCCTGGGGGGAAGGCTTACCAGTGAAGATGCTATTGGAGGATGAATCAGGAAGGAGACAGGAGCAAAGGTGGGGCTGGAAGGTCAGAACGAGCCCTTGTTGGGCTCCTTGATCAAGGCCTACTGACTTCACCTCCTCAGTATCTCTTGGATCCACCTATGTCTGTCCATCTCCACACCCACCCAAGTCTGTGCTTTGTCTGGACTGTGAGATGCCCTCCTCCCCTGCCTTCTGCCTCTGCTCCTCCAGACCTTTCTCTACAAAGCAGCCAGAGTGGTCTTTCCTAAAGCAAATCAAACAAAGCCTTCTTCTCTAACTCAACCTTTCCTTGGCTCTCCATTTGCTCTGGGGAGCCGTACTGGGGGTCTCTAAGGTCCTACATGTCCCAGGTCTCACCTTGTACTGCACTCTCCTTCCCCTCTAGACTCCAGTCACATGGGCCTGGGCACAGGGTCCTGGTGCTGATCTTTCTGCCTGGGGATCTCTGGCTGCCCCTGTTCACCTGGTTAATTTCTACAAATCCTTTAGCTTCAAGTCAACTTTACACTTCATCCGTTCTTACATCCAATGATTATTTATGGCACACCTAGGCACTGTTCTAGATGGTGGCAGTCCAGGTGTCTGTCTTCATGAAGCTTAGTTGTTAGAAGCAGAACCTTCCAGGGTGAAGCCTTCTCTGATTATTCTCAGAGCCAGGTGACTGTAGCAGGCGCTATTGGTGCTCCGTCCCAACAACTCAGCCCACCCGGAAGTTGCCTAAGGCTCTGATAAACAGTTCTCATACCCTGAGATGATGTCCTGCCTCAAAATAGGATATCTCTCTGACTGAAGGCTTTCTCTGGACATACAAATCCAAGTGCAGGGCCAGCCAGGAACACCTGGGAGTTAACACCCCCAGAACAACCCACAACAATAAAGGATAGGAATTGGTGAGTGTATCAGTTATCTATTGCTGCATAATAAACACTAAACTTGACGGCTTATCATAGCAATCATATATCTGCTCATGACTCTGCAATTGGACTGTGCTCAGCTGGAAGGTTCTCCTGCTCATCTCGCCTGGAGCCACTCATGCAGGTGTAATCTGGTGCCTTACCTGGACTGGATGGTCCCATATGACTTCATTCCCATTTCTATTGTGTAGGGGCAGCTGTGAGCTGGGGTGCCTCAGTCCCCTCTGTATGGCCTCTGGCAGAACAGCCCAGGCTTCTTATGTGGTAGCAGCAGCAGTCCCAGAGGGCCAGCCCTAATTCTAAGTGTTCATCAAGCCTCTGCTGGCGTCATGTTTGCTGATGTTCCAATGGCTAAAGCAAGTTACATGGCCCCACCTAGAGTCAATGTGGGAGAAGCCTTCACAAGGGTATGGACCACAGGGAGGCCATTAATGAGCCATCGATCCAGTGCATAAGTCTGCCAGCTTCCTCAGCCCTCAGGGGGACAACTCTAAGGTGTGTTCCACTCAGGGTCTCAGAGAGACCACAAAGGGCTTGAGCCCAGTTGCCCACAGCTGTGATCCACTCACTAGCACATTTTAAAAACTTTTCTCTCTTCCCTGGTTCACTCCTCCTACTCCCTCACTGTGCTTCCTGGAATCCCCTCCCAGATAAACTACCTGCACCCAAGTCCTTTTTCAAGATCCACTTTGGGGAAACCTAAACAGGGGCCATAGCATAGCCAGGAGTTGAAATCCCAAGCACGTGTTCAATTCTGCCATACTGGCCCCATGTAGGAATACAGGAGAGAGGACAGGATAAGATGGGAAACATGGGGGCTGGGGCTCTGGGGAGCCACTGAAGGCTACCTGCAGAGAGGAGCATAATCAGCAGGTATCTGTGGCCCCTCTGAGACTGGCCAGGCCTCCAGGGATGGATTCGGCTGAGTCAGAATTGGAGACCTGCCAGATCCAATAGTGACAGAAGGCTAAGATCCTGTAGGAGCACCTCTAAGTTAGGGAAGATGCCCTCCCCACAAACACCCCATCAGCCCTCCTGGGTCAGTCTGGTCCCCAGAGCTGTTCTCACAATTTGCAGCGTAAAACCAACTCCCCCCAACCCCACCACTTTTCTGAGTTCTGTTATTACGATTATGCAAATCTCCCGTCCCAGCCTAAGCAAAGCAGGTGGGACATGGGGCAGCTCAACAGGATAAGATGGGCAAACGGCAGTTTACAGCCACCCACTCTGGTAAACACAAGTTTAATTGCTTTTTCGTAGGGGAGAGAGGGGAGGCACACTCAGAAATAAAACAAATTCCCAATCAGCTGTGTCAGGGCTACTGAGCTGAGCTGATGGAGAGGAGCACTGGGCTGTGAGCAGCAGACTCTGACCTGGGAAAAGGAGAAGGCAGGTGAGGGGAGGAGATGCTGGGGACATGGAGGTATTGTCCTGGGGAAAGCACTGGCCCTTCAGGTCAAGGGCAGGACATTCTGTACCACCAGGGTTATTGTTGGGGTGAGGGGGCAGTTGGGTGCCAAGATTCTCACCTGGATCTTTAATAACAACAGTGATGATAATACTATCCAGCATTTACTGAGAGCTTACTGAGTGCCAGGCACTGAGCTAAGCACTCTACACAAATTAATTGTTTAATTGTCACAACAACTGGCTGGGTGCAGTGGCTCACACCTGTAATCCCAGCACTTTGGGAAGCCGAGGCGGGCGGATCACCTGAGGTTGGGAGTTCAAGGCCAGCCCGACCAACACGGAGAAACCCCACCTTCAGCCTGGGCAACAGGAGCGAAACTCCGTCTCAAAAGAAAATGTCACAACAACCTATGATACTATTATCACTCCATTTTACAGATGGGAACTGGCTGAAGACACAAGTGAAAGTGTTCTTTTGTCTACCCAGAACCTGAGGAACTATTTATTCAACAAACCCCCATTTGCTGAGCCCTTGCTCTGTGTCAGTTGCTTCATGCAATCAACAAGGAATAAGGCTGGGATCCAAACCCAGGTCTTTCTGATGCCAGTGACTATGCCTTTAACTAGTAAGCTAGACAATGTCCCTGAATACTACTACACATGTCCAAGTAACAACTCCTGTTTATCGAGCACTTATTCTGTGCAACCCCCAGGCCTACAGGCCAGACTAGAGATGAGATAAGGTCCCTGCCCTTGAGAAATTCATTATTTAATGATGAAGGAGGCACATACATGAGATATTGTAGCGGTAAGGGTTTGAATAGGTGAACACGGTAGGGTGGGAACATAGGCAGTATGTAACTCTGCCCACAGAGGTTGAAACAGGCTTTGCAGAGGAGGCCAGGTTTGAGATGAGATGTAAAGGATGAGTAGGACTTCACTAAGCAAGAGGGGAAGGAGATGGTAGAGGAACACAGAGAAGGTCCACAGCTGAGGCAGCAGCTAGCACCTTCTGGGGCAGCCATACAGCCTGCGGTGGCTGGAGTTTGGGGGCACGTCGTGAAGGACGTAGCCACTATGGTGAGAAGGTGGGCAGGAACCGCATCACAAGGGGCCATCACCGCCAACCTGAGGCCTGCCCCTAACCCACAGCGCCAGCCTTCCTCAAATCAGCATCTGGTTTGACAAGATGCTTCTGGAACAAGGAGGTTCTGTGGCCGGGGGAGTTTGGGAAGCACCGCACAGCTGTGTCTTTTCTGGAAGCTGCATCAGGTTTCTGAGAAACCGTGTAGTAAAGAAACCTGCTTAGCTCTGCTGAGCCCAGCCTTTCCCAGACCCCTCTGACCTCAGAAACCTCCTCTGCCCGCAGAAACCCCCGGGGCCCGCATTCCAGGGACAAACCCTTCAGGAAGTGTGTATGTGAGACCTAAAGCAATGGCGGTGACTGGGGAGGGCCCACGGCTCCTTCCTGCATCTTCAGTCACTGAGACTCCACCCAGAGGATGGCAAGAACAAGCCCAACAACAGCTGACATGTACTGAGTCCTTACCACGAGCCAGGCCCTGTGCTAAGTCCTCTATATGTCACTGACTCTCATCTCACTGACTGGTCATGCTGTTAAAATTTCCATTTTACAGATCAGGAAACCGAGGCACGGGGCAACAGGAACTTGCCTACATTCTCTGCATTCGTAGGTGGAAGAGCCAGGATTTGAACCCTAGTCTGCCAAACGCCAAGGTCCATGCACCTCTTGCTGCACTGTCCTCCCATGTGTGGCTTCCTGCTGTTCCGTCTGCGGGCGGAGCCCCAGCCCCACCCCGGAGGAGGTGGGAGATGACCGTCGCTTTCGTATTTTGGAAAGCTTCAGTTGTCAGCCCCTCCGGGCGGGTTCTGTCATTCCTGGGGACTGCATCATTTCTGACATAACAGAACCTAGTCAATTCAACTCAGCAAACATTTCCAAATCCCCTCTGTATGCCAGGTGCTGCCTGGGGAGGCTGGTCAGTCCCCGGTTACCCCGAATCCCACTGCCTCTGGGAGCTCTGATCCCAGAATCCTCCAGTGAAAGGGACTTGGAGGAGCACACAGTTCCCAAAACTCAGATTTAGAGAAAAAACTGAGGCCACACCCCCAAATTTAGAGCAGAAAGAAGTGGAGCTGCTCTGTTTGAAGTGAGGGTGGGCATTCCGGATCCTACCAGCCTAGCCTTCCCTCCCCTCCTGCAGGCTCCGGAAAACATCACCTGATCGGACCTGGCCATGTCACAGGTGAGAGTGGCAGAGACAGGTACAAATAAAACTATGAAGTCACAGGAAAAGGAACTGATTTTTTTTTTTTTTTTTTTTTTTTGGAGACAGGATCTCGCTTTGTCACCCAGGCCGGAGTGTAGCGGCGTGATCACGGCTCACTGCAGCCTCAACATCCTGGGCTCAAGTATCCTCCCACCTCAACCTACTGAGTAGCTGGGACCACAGGTGCATGCTACCATGCCCGGCTATTTTTTTAATTTTTTTGTAGAAACAGTCTTACTATGTTGTCCAGGCTGGTCTTAAACTCCTAGACTCAAGCAATCCTCCCACCCCAGTCTCCCAAAGTGTTAGAATCATAGCTGTGAAACACCGCACCTGGTCAAGAAATAAATTTTGATGGGAAAGGCTTCTTCAAAAAAGGCGGGCTTGCTCTGGGCCAGAAAATCAGAGTGGGGGCACATTCCGGGCTCAGGCAAAGGTCTGAGGACAAAGCATTCTGGGAGTGTTTACGGACGACCAGCTCTGAGGGATGTGGGGATGGGGGCAGAGAGAGGGGTTGATGAAAGCTCGGCTTCAGTCACACCTCAGCCCACCTCCAGCATCACGCCCTAGCCACTCCAGGGCAGGCGAGGGCAGGACAGGGCAGGAGGGCTGGTGACCAGATGTTCACAAGCCCCAGCGTCCCAGACCTTGCTGCTTCCTCCGGGAAGCATTTGAAAAGCTGTTAAGAAATTGGAGACTTTCTCCTGCTCCAGGCTGACCTGGTTGTCCCAGGTAGGCCCAATCTAAAATTTCAGGGAACAAAGGAAAGGCCTGAAATGCCACCTTGGGAAGGTCAGGTGCCCTGTCCCAAGGCCTGGGATTCAGCCAGGTGAGAGAGGAATGCACCTTACTCCTGATGCACACAGCAAACAGACCAGGAATGTCCAGGGCTGACACAGCCCCGGGAAGTCTCCAGAGAAAACTCAGGGACTGGACTGAGGCTAAGCACCCTTAGGCCACACCCCCTACTTCCCCTCCCACCTGCAGACCCAGCTTTCAGAGGAGCCCCAGGAGCAATGACCTGAAAAGGTAGAAATGATCAGAAGATGAAAATCCCTCTTTGCTCCTCATAATTGGAAGAAAGGGAGACAAAACGCTGGAGGCAGAGGGCATGTTTCACATCCAGACATTCCAAGAGCACCTTCTCACTTTGCTCTTGTATGAGGCAGCAGAGGGCACTGGAAACAGCCCTGGACCTGGGGTAAACCTGCTGGGGTTTGAGCACTGCTCCCCAGCAGGTGACCTCAAGAAAGCCTCTTTCCCTTCAGATCCTGTTTCTTCCTCCAGAAGAGGGGACAATGGCATAGATTTCATGAGGTTCTTGTAAGGATCGCACTAGATAATGGATGTGACAGGGTCGTATTAATGGTGCAGGGCTTTATACAGAGTCAAGCTCCCTGGAAACATCAGGTATTATTTGGAGGAGCACATAGAATGTAGCCCCCAACATGGGGCCACCTGAATTCATGTATGAACAGCAGGACAATTCAACGCACCTGCAGCCACTTAAGACATGCCCCGTGGCAAGGCAGGTACTTAGAGGATGCTGACCTGGCCAAATGCGTGTCATTACCTCTTATGGAGCCCTAAAGCTCTCTTTCTTAAAATGCCTAAGGTTTGAATCAGAACAAATGCAGACAGCATTTTAAACAAGCTCCCCAGTAACTGATGTGAAAGTCTGAGAATCACAGCTCCAGAGCAGCCCCCCAAAGACAATCCCTCTCCATTTAAGGGTAATTTGGAATTACATTGACTACTGCTTAAAAAGTGCCTACTGTGTGCCAGGTACTTTACATACGTGATTTGGAAATACTCTTCTCAGTTTATAGATAAAAACCGGGACTCCAGAACAGTTGAGTGACCTGCCCAAGGCCACACAGCTAATCAGGGACAGGTCAGGATTCGAATCCAGGTCTCTCTGAAGCCACATCTCAGCCACTGACTACAATAGGTCACCATTTCTCTTCTTTGCAGTGTAATGGGAAGGCTTGGGGAGTTTCAGGTGAAAACTACTTCTGAGCAATCCCAGAAGCCTTCCTGGAAGGGGACAGGGAACTACCCAGGTCCTTGGGAACACCAAACTGTCCCCCTGCATCCCCAGGCAGTGCTGACCTGGCAAGGACGGACGACACCTCCGCCTGAACGTCCTCATTTGATCTTTGTCTCTTCCGCATGGATTTAAGATGCACCAACCCCAAGTGCTCCAGGGGGTTCATCTAAACACGATTAAACAGCCATTAGGCCTCTGCGATTGGGAAATGGAGATTTACAGACTTCCAAACCTCCATTTAAATGCAAATGCAGCATTTTCGCTGGGAACCAGGGATCTGAACAGCATTAAAGGCACTGTCTCCCCTTGCCTCTGCCGTCACTCCTGCCGGTTGGGCCACCTCGGGCTTGCAGCTAATCCGAGGGGTGCTGCGGGCACCTGATGGAGCCAAGCCAGGAGAGGACAGGGGCCAGGCCCGCTGCAATGGACGGTGAGTTGAAGTCCTGCCTTTCTTCATCTGCAGTTGCCCTTTCTGTCCTGGGCCGTGGTGCAGATGTTGACCTCTGGCCCAAGTCGGCACATCCTCATCAAGGTCACATGTACCACAGGGAAATCCTGGAGTCAGGACACTCAGACTCTACTCTGCCTGGCTCTGCAGCCCTAGGAAGGCCAGGCTCTGTTTTGAGTGGTGCACCCTTGCTCCTGGGACTTCCAAACAAAGGGCCTGGACATATTCACTGACTCAAATTAATAGGGGCTCAGGAAATAGTCATTGAGCAGAAAGCAGAAAAGAACCTACTACTCAAATTAAGAGAATAACAACTGAGGCCTTTATCAAGCACCTACTATGTCCCAGGCAGAGAAAGTACCATTTCATCCTCCCGAGACCCTAGGAAGCGGGTTTTAGGATCCCTATTTTTAAAAAGGAAAAATTGAGACTTGGGAAGATGAATAGGATGTAGAGGTCACTTATGGAGAAGGTACCAGAGTCAAGATTTGACTCTCAAATCCATCCTCCTAACTATCTCTCCAAGCTCTGCCGCTAAGTTCCTGTGTGACCTTTGGTGAATGACTTGACCTCCCTGAGCTTCTGTTTCTGGACCTAAAATGGGTATAAGAGAGTCAGGAGAGGAACAGCTGAAGAGTGGGAAGCAGAGTCAGGGAACTGTCCTTCCAGGCTGAGCTTGGGGGCCCTACTGAAGGGGCAGGGAGGCTGCAAGCCTTGGCTAGGGCTAGGCCTGGGCCACCAGAGCTTGAATTCCAACCTGGGAAGTAGAGACCATATTTTGCAGGTGATGGAAGCCCTAATGGGTTTGGCAGATTTTGGCCATGCACTGAATGTGGTGAGTGAGGATGAAGAGGGTGCCAGGGATGACTGTTGTGAGAACGGCCTTTTACTAAACATTCATGTGTCAGGGTGCTGTACTGAGTCAGTTTCACATCTGATCTTACTTGCTCCTCAGAACCCTCTTGCAAAGTTGGTTTTTATTATGTTGGGACAACTAAGTTCCTCTTCAAAGACTCAATTTTCTGATCATACATTGTAAACAATCCTACCCCTTCTTCAGTTAAGCCTAATCGTTTCTTCTTTGCCCTTCCCCCTTCACAAATTGCGTGTTTACCTTACTTGGAAAGTTTAAGTCTTAGCCAATCAGGATCAACTTAGATTGTGCGGTCCAACCCCAGCCACTCAGGGAAGGACACAGAAACAGGAACTGCGTTAGGGTTAAAAACCCCTTCTCTCCTTTGTTCGGTGTGCTCTTGTGATTACAACTGGTGCAAGCAGCACCCTTCTGCAGAAGTAAAGGTGCCTTGCTGAGAAATTTTCTGTCTAAGTGCGAGTTTCTTTTGGCTATGCCGAGCACTTGTTTCCAACATTATTATTACATATGTTTCAGGTGAGTCAACAGTGGAAGTGTTAGGGACCATACCCAAGGTCACTTAGCCCTGGGGAGGTACAGCCAGGCTGCGGATACAGGAGGAAGCTCCTCTCCTCCCTCCTCCAGCATTGTCTCTCTCTGATGGTGAAATTTTCAGTCCAGGTGCTTGGAAGAAAGGGGACACTGGGGTGACCAACTATCCTGGCTTACTTGGAACAGTCCTGATTTTAAAACAGAGTGCCATGTCCCTGGAAACCCCCTTGTCCTGAGTACACTGTAACAAGATGATAGCTCACCTTAGCAGTGACTCAGAAATGAGACAAAGGAACAAGGGTGTGGAAAGCTGGAAGGGAAATGGGTGGAGTTTTTGATGGGTTGAGTTAGGTCCCCAGGGAGTAGGCCCAGCCATTGCATTGGCACAAGGTCAGGCCAGAGAACCAGATTTGGGACTCACTCATAGAGGCCTGGGGACCCCCTGGGACCTGCCCAGTTGCCTGAGCCATGCATAGAGAGAGGGATCCCTCCCAAGGATGGGGTCTTCCTTCCCTGGACAGTGATGGCAGAAAAGAGCACTGGACTCAGAGTATTCCTTCCAGCTGGTCTTGCTTCTCTGGATTACATCTTAGCTCCTGACCCTCCCAGGACATTTGCTTGAGGGTTAGATGAGAGAAACCATGCTCACAGTGTGGGGATTTCAGGCACCAGGACTTTCCCTTGTGGCTGGAATCTGCCCAGTCAACAAATGGGAGCAGGCCTGTGCAATGGTGTTAAAGAGGAGAGAGGGAAACTGCCTTCTGTTTCTGTCTCCCTTCACTTCCTCCCAGCTCATGACTTCTGGCCACTGTTTGCTTCTGAAGTTTGGCCTCAGAGATATATCCACAAGGCGTGGCAGAAGCCCAGACCAGCTCTGTACATGGGGCAGTAGGACTCCCAGGAAAAGACCTGGGCTGGGGTTGATAAGGAAGAGAACAGCAGCTTCCTCTTCAGTGTCGGAGTGTAGGCACACTATTGGGGCAGGATGGGATGGCTTGTCGCTCACTTGGCCTGAGATTTGCGGGGAAAGAGCACAGGTCTGGAAGACACCAAACTGTAGGTCTAGTTCTGACTGTCACTGACTTGCTCTATGACCTTGAGCAAGTCACTTCCCCTCTTTGAGCCTCAGTTTACTCATCTGTCAAAAGAAGGCCATAGCTCCTCCTCTGCCTCGTGACAAGATGGTGCATGGCCAGAGGGCAGAATCTGGCCAAAAAACCCTATGGAGTAGTGTCCCAGAAAGGAAGAGATGAGGGGACGGTGAAGGGCAGGGAGCGGAACAAGAGGGGTACAAATGAGTTAGCCAGAGGAAGGGGGCAGGCTGGGTGGAGATGGGGGGCAGGCTGGGTGGAGATGACGGACAGATGGCGGAGGCAGGTGAGAGCATGTTAAAAAGGGGAGCCAGATGTGAGCTCATCAATCAGTTTTTGTATCCCCTGCCTTTCCCTCCCACCCCTCCCCACCCCTCCCCGCCCCTGTGGATAATTACGAAGGACACCGATTAAGAGGACCTGGCCCCCTCAGCTTCTTTGTTTGAAGCCCTCCTGGTGAATTATGCAGGAGGCTGCTGGGAGAAGCAGGCGCTGGGATCGCTTCATTATTGATGAGAGATGACAGGCCCTCTGCTGACAGCCTGCCTAAGAGATATGATTAGCTTATAGAAAATTAATCACCATTTTCAGGGAGGACACAGATTAAAACTCCAAGGAGTGGTGTTATCAATGTTCCCTAATTTCAGAGGACTTTGAAAAGGTTTTAGCACAACTTGGAGAAGACAATTATATTCAATTAGAATCACTAG
Organism: Pan troglodytes; assembly: GCF_028858775.2. Taxonomy (NCBI): domain Eukaryota; kingdom Metazoa; phylum Chordata; class Mammalia; order Primates; family Hominidae; genus Pan; species Pan troglodytes. The sequence goes on along the minus strand of NC_072398.2, from coordinate 212,786,503 downwards.
TGCCACAATGTCACTCCCTGCCGTGAGGTGGGCCCTTGCAGGGGAGGTTTGAGGAAGGAGGGGACTGCAGGTGGCCATCGAGGAGGCCTGCCCGACGCGCTGCCCTCTTTGGAGGCTCCTCCCACACTGTTCCCTCTCCAGGTGATCTCATGTTCACCTATGGCTTCATTTCCATCCAGACTCCGATGACTCACACTTTTATGGCTCCAGCCTGGACCTCTCCCTGAAGCTCCCCATCCATTTACTGTATGCAGCTCCCGCTCAACTCCTTCTCTGGGATGTCTCAAAGGCACCTCCAGACCACCACGTGTGACCCTGAACTCCCAAACACTCCCCACATTCCCTACCCTGGTGCCTGCTCCTCCTCCAAGATTCTCTTTCTTAATGAAGAGCACCAGCCTTAACAAAATCCATCACCAACATCTGTCGATTTAACTCTTAAACATTTCAGGGATCCATTCACTTCCCCTGTCTCCCATGCCACCACCCTAGACCACGCCACCTTCCTCTCTCACCTGGATGACTACAGTGGCCTCCTCGCAGGTGTCAGACACTTCCTCCTTCTCCTCTCATCCTCTTGGCTTCTCCTCTGATTGCATCCCTGGCTCGAGTGGACAGCTCCCTGTGGGATATGATTCACTGCATTCTGATGTGGTCTGGTCTTACATGTGTGCCATATTTGTCTTCTCTTTCTTCCTAAGATTCCTCTGATGTTTGGGGGGCCTGTGCTCATGTACAGCCCACAAATGAACACTCTGGAGGGAAATCCTCCTCCACCAGTGAAGGCAGGACTGATGGATAGCATTTGGCCCCCCATTTAGGGTGGAAGGGCAATTCTGGGAGACCTTGTGTTACTTCTCAGAAGGTCCTAGCAGAATGGAGCCCCCATTGCCTGGTACAGCAACCCAGAAATCCATGGTTCCTCACTCCTGCTCCCAGAGATTATTCCCAAATGAGCCACCTGCACCCAAGTCCTTGTCTCACTTCAGCTTTTTAATGATCCCAAGCTAAGACATCCTGCTTTCACTCTTGCCCCTCCACTCTGCCCTCCCCACAGCATTACTGACCTCCACAAATACAACTCTGATGGTGTCACCCTCCCACTTCAGTCCTTCCAGAACTTCCTGTTGCTCTCAGATAAAAGCAAAACCACAAACATGGTGATGGGGTTCAGGACATGCTACTCCAAAATACGGCATCTAGACACTGGGGAAAATGGCAGAAGTAGAAAGGTCATTCTCACTTTCCCCCTGCCATTCTTCCCTGAAGCGGGCCATACCACCTGGGAAGGACTCTCTGACCTTCCCCTAAAGCTGTTCATAAGACCGTCATTCAAGACCAGGTGCAGTGGCTCAAGCCTGTAATTTCAGTACTTTGGGAGACTGAGGTGTGAGGATTGCTTGAGGCCAGGAGCTCAAAACCAGGCTAGGCAACATAGTGAGATCCATGTCTACAAAAAAATTTTTTTAATTAGCCAGGCACAGTAGGATGCACCTATAGTCCCAGCTACTCAGGAGGTTGAGGTAGGAGGACCACCTGAGACCAGGAGGTCAAGGTTGCACTGTCAGAGACATTCGAATCAGAGCAACCCCATCTTGAATAGGCAAAATAAGGCTGAGACCTGCTGCACTGCATTCCCAGGAAGTTAGGCACTCTAAGTCACAGAACAAGATAGGAGGTCCACAGAACTGGTATCAGAAGATACAGGTCATAAAGACCCTGCTGATAAGACAGGATGCAGTAAAGAAGCTGGCCAAAGTCCATCAAAACCAAGATGGCAACAAAAGTGACCTCAGGTCCTCCTCAGTGCTCATTATACACTAATTAAAATGTATTAGCATGCTAAAGGTCACTCCCACCAGTGCCATGACAGTTTACAAATGCCATGGCAATATCCAGAAGTTACCCCAGATAGTCTAAAAGGGGGAGGAACCCTCAGTTCTGGGAATTACCCGCACCTTTCCTGGAAAACTCAAGAATAATCCACCTCTTTTTTAGCATATCATCAAGAAATAACCATAAAAATAGCCAGTTAGCAGCCCTCAGAGCTGCTCTGTTTATGGAGTAGCCATTCTTTTGTTTCTTTATTTTCCTAATAAACTTCTGTTCACTTTACTCTGTGGACTCACCCCGAATTATTTCTTGGGCAAGATCCAAAAACCCTCTCTTGGGGTCTGGATCAGGAACCTTTTCCAGCAATAGCACCACTGCACTCCAACCTGGGTGACAGAGCAAGACCATGTCTCAAAAAAAGAAACAAAAAGATCTTTGTTCAAAAGGGGACTTCCCTATATCCAGAGGAAAGGAACTTGCTTATCTCCAAAGACACTGGGACAGGGAGAAGAATCTGAATAAACAGGTCTTGCTTGCCTGGGCACGGTGGCTCACGCCTGTAATCCTAGCACTTTGGGAGGCTGAGGTGGGAGGATCACAAGGTGAGGAAATCGAGACCATCCTGGCCAATATGGTGAAACCCAGTCTCTACTAAAAACACAAAAATTAGCTGGATGTGGTGGTGCATGCCTGTAATCCCGGCTAGTCGGGAGGCTGAGGCAGGAGAATGGCTTGAATCCGAGAGGCGGAGATTGCAGTGAGCCGAGATCATGCCACTGCACTCCAGCCTGGCGACAGAGTGAGACTCCATCTCAAAACAACAACAACAACAACAACAGAAACAAAACAGACCTTGCTACGGTCCTCCCAGTTTATTACCATTAGATCATACTTTTTTTATCCAATTATACTTCTCTACAACTATTCACTTTTTAAATACATAGGCTTACCATTTCTTTGGGTCTTTATTTCCCTTAAAACTTATAAGTATGCTTTTCTCTTGTTAATCTCTCTTTAGTTATAGAGGCCTCAGCCATGAACCTAGCGATGGATATGTAAACCCAAAAGTATGTGAGACAGGTCTCAATCAAGTTAGAAATTTAATTTTGCCAAGGTTAAGGTGCCAAGAATGCACCACTGCACTCCAGCCTGGGCGACAAGAGTGAAACTCCGTCTCAAAACAACAAACAAAATTCTGATTGGCAATCAATTAAAATAATTATTATCAATAGGAAGGAATGTCTGGGTTACAATAATGGGTCATAGAGACCAAGGTTGTATCACGCAGAGCTTCCAGGTAGCAGGCTTCAAAGAGAACAGATTGCAAATATTTCTTATCAGACTTAAGGTCTGTGTTGATGTTAATGCTGGTCAGCTTTTCCTGAATTTCAAAAGGGAGAGGGGTTTAATGAAGCATGTCCTGCTCCCCCTTTCCATCATGGCATGAAGTAGTTTTTCAGGTTAACTTTGGAATGCCCTTGGCTGAGAAGAGGGTCCCTTTAGATGATTGGGGGGGTCTTAGAATTTAATTTTTGGTTTGCAGGTAGAAAAAGATATCTCTTCTGCTCTACAGAGGCCTCCAAGAGCATGGATTGTCTGACTCCTCCAACCTTGCCTTCCACCATGCACTCCATTATGAGGAGGAAAAAGGGTTCCCTCTATCTTTCATAGTTGTTAACTGGGACTCCCTGTAACAAAAGACAGATTAACAAGAGAAAAACAAATAGAGGTTTATTAGCATGGATTACCTCCTTGTACACGGGAGAAAACTCAAATAAATGAGTCATTCCCTAGAGAAGATGTCAAAGAAAGAGCTTAAACTTCAGGCTTAAATACCATCATTTTTCTGAAATGAAGGAAAAAAAGACTGTTGGGAAAAGGCCCTGTTGAGATGACCAAGAAGAACACATTAAACAAAGGCAAAGTTTGTTATGCAGATGGAATTCACTGCTTTCTTCATCATTTAAGAGTTTCTAGTGATTAAGTCAGCTTTTTCTCCCTGGTGCAGTCAGGAAGAGACTATTACAACTGGAGATTTTCTTTACAGATGTAAATTTCTCTTATAAAAGGGCAACTTTTGAGTTCCTTCTGTGTCTGCAGTTTTTCAAAATAGCCAGCTCAAAATAATTATTATGCCAAAGAGTTATATTTGGGGGTGGCATATTCTGGTCTCCGATAGTCACATTTTGGGGTGGTGTGTCCAGAGCCCTTGCACCACCTTCCAGAGCCTCATGTTCACCATGCACCTCCCAGCCACAGGGCCTTTGTCCATGCCATGCCCTCCACCTGGAATCCTTTCCCAGCCTTCTTTGCTCCTCAGCTCATCTTTCAGATCTTGCCCAGTTGCGTTTGCTGGAAGTTTTCCCTGAGCCTCTCAGGGAGGTGAGATCCCTTCTCTTATGAATTCCCATTGCACCAGGCCCCTCTCCTTTTATTACTAATTGGAACTACAATTTCACATATTTCGCATTTCTTTGTGGGATTATTTGATTAGCATCTGCCTCCATCATGTTGAGCGAGTGTCATGAAGACAGCCTGTGTCTGGTAATCCCGGAGCCAGCACAGGAATAACTATTCCTGTGAAGAAGAAAGGAAGGAAGGGAGTGAGGGAGGAAGGTGTAACCATTCGATGGGTTCATTTGGCTTGCTGCCCAGATAGACCTGATTTATCAAAACAGGGGAATTGCAATAGAGAAATACTTTAATTCATGCCGAGCTGGCTGAACAAAAGAATGGAGTTTTATTATTACTCAAATCAGCTTACCTGAAAATTCAGACGCTAGGGTTTTTCAAGAGTAGGCTGGCAGGATGGAGACTGAATGCTGCTGATTGGTTGGGGAGGCAATCATATGGGTATGGAAATAGTCTGCTTCTGGGTGGGGCCATAGGACCAGTTGGTGGTCCAGGTGGAGCCATCATTGTCAGAAATGCAAAAACCTGGGGTCAGGCATGGTGGCTTACGCCTGTAATCCCAGCACTTTGAGAGACCAAGGCAGGTGGATCACTTGAGGTCAGGATTTCAAGACCAGCCTGGCCAACATGGTGAACCCCATCTCTATTAAAAGTACAAAAATTAGCTGGGTGTGGAGGCACACACCTGTAGTCCCAGCTACTTGGGAGGCTGAGGTAGGAGAATGACTTGAACCTGGGAGGCAGAGGTTGCAGCGAGCCGAGATTATGCCACTGCACTCCAGCCTGGGAGACAGAGTGGGAGTCTTTCTCAAGAAAAAAAAAAAAAAAAAAAAACTGAAAAGACATCTCAAAAGGTCAATCCTAGGTTCTACAATAGTGATGTTATTTGCAGGAGTAATTGGAGAAGCTGCAAATCGTGTGACCTCCAGAATCATGGCTGGTAATCATTTATGTCTACACCTTAGCAGAATTCAGGCTCCTCTCATTGTCCTAATCTGGAGGCCTTTCATTAGCCTTACAAAGGCAGTTGATTTGGGGGGAAGAGCTATTATCATTTAAACTATAAACTAAATGTCTCCCAGAGTTAGCTTAGTGTAAGCCCAGGAGTGATTAAGGGCAGCTGGAGGTTAAAAGCAAGATGGAAGTTGGTTAGATCAGATCTCTTTCACTGTCATAATGTCCTCACTGTTGCAATTTTTGCAACTTCCCTCAAAGCGATAAGGGAAAGGAGTCCACCTTGAGCTAATGACAAATCTTCCACTAGCCCACACTCTTCACTGCTTCCCCAGTGTATGTGGAGAGAAATCAAAACAACCTATTGAGGCTTTTAAGCCCGTCTGCTACAAACCCCAATTTATGTCCCACATTATTCCCCTTTACTCCATCCATGCATCCCAGAGTTCCAGCCAATCCAAGCTGCCTGCACATCTCCATTTGGACCCCTTAGGTGAGTGCCCATTACAGTGTAAACTCCGTGAGCTGAGGGGCCTGGACACACACCAAGGGTTCCATGAAAGTTTGTTGACTGAGTAAAAGACCTTCCACATAGGCCCCCTCGTGCTGCTTACCCTGCATCTGAAAAGCTACCAGCTTTGTGTCAGGTGTTCTGTAGAGCTATTCTGCACACATTCCTTGGCTCTTTTTATTTTACAGGTGAGAAGAATTGGGGCTCAGAGATGCAAGCCATTTGCCACAGTCACCCTGCTTGAGAGCAGCAGAGACGGATATCATCCTGGGCTTTTCCCACAGGGCCCATTGTCCAAGCCCAACACCCATCATATTGTAACCACCCAGCAGGTTCTTCCTGCCCGCTACTCAAAGAAAATCCATTCACCAAGACCATGGCATTGCAGTAAAGAGAGAGTATAATTGACACGAAGCTGGCCACGCCACAAGGGAGATGGAGTTATTACTCAACTCAGTCTCCCCGAAGGCTCAGAAGTTAGGAGTTTTTCATAGATAGTTTGGTAAGCAGGGGCCTAGGGTAGGGGCATGCTGAGTGATTGGGTTGGAGATGAAATCAGAGAATCTCTTCTCTTTTGCTGAGTCAGTTCCTGGGTGGGGGCTCCAGGTGGAGCCATCATCGTCAGGAATGCAAAAACCCGGAAAGACATCTCAAAAGGCTAATTTTAGGTTCTACAATAATGATGTTATCTGCAAGATTATTTGGGGAAGTTGCAAATCTCATGACCTCCGGAATAATGGCTGGTAATTATTTAGAATCCAAGACTCTCTCATCCTCTTAATTTGGTGGTCTTTCATTTGTCTTACAAGAACAGTTTAGTTTTGGGGAAAGGCTATTATCATTTAAACTATAAACTAAATTTCTCTCAAAGTTAGGTTGGCCCATGCCCAGGAATGAGCAAAGACAGTGAGGCTAGAAGCACAGTGGAGTCAGCCATGTCAGATTTCTCTCACTGCCGTAACTTTGCAAAGGCAGTTTCAATATCTGGCATCCAAATTCTCACCATTCTTTTCAGTCCAGTTCAAATGCCACTGTTGGGGTTCAGAAACTGATATCCCAAAATATGATGCTTTATTTATTTATTTATTTATTTATTTATTTATTTATTTTTTGAGAGGGAGTTTTGCTCTGTTGCCCAGGCCAGAGTGCAGAGGCGCGATCTCTGCTCGCTATAGGCTCCCCCACCTGGGTTCAAGGGAGTCTCATGTCTCAGCCTCCTGAGTAGCAGGAATTACAGGTGTGCGCCACCACACTCGGCTAATTTTTTTTTTTTTTTTTTTTTTTTGAGACAGAGTCTTGCTCTATCACCCAGGCTGGAGTGCAGTGGTGTGATCTCAGCTCACTGTAACCTCTGCTGCCCAGGTTCAAGCAATTCTCCTGCCTCAGCCTCCCAAGTAACTGGGATTACAGGCATGCACCACACCTAATTTTTGTATTTTCAGTAGAGACGGGGTTTCACCATGTTGGCCAGGCTGGTCCAAACCCCTGACCTCAGGTGATCCGCCCCCCACTCAGCCTCCCAAAGTGCTGGGATTATAGGTGCAAGCCACTGTGACCAGCTGACCCCAAAATATGATGCTTTGACGCACTGAACTGAAGAAGCCTCAAGGTCTCTCTGACCTTTCCCTCCTGGCTCTCAATCTTCCATCTCTCCCAAAGCACAGGAGGAAGTTTTTCTCTGAAGTTCCTTTTTCTGCTTAAAGTCTGGACCTGCCAAAGAAGAAAACAGTAACCTCTGGTCCCTTCCCTGAGTTTTCATTAACAGAACTCATATCGCGGGAAGAAAGACTGAATTCTGCCAACCAACCTGGACAGACGTGTCACAAACCATTGTCTGCTCTGCGGGTCCCACAGACTTTGTCCCAGGCCATTGTATGTTCTCCATGCCCATTGAATTCCCCTCAAAATCATTTACTATCCCTCTAAAAATCATCCACAATTTCCCATCCCCCTTTCCCCTAAGAAAAAGAGCATATAACCCTCCATACCCCATTGCGTGGTGGGGTAACCACTCTGCAATTCTCCCCCATGTGTGTCAAAAAATGCATATGCCTTTCCTTCTATGTATCTGTCTTTTGTCACTTTATTTTCAGTGAACCTTCAGAGGGTGAGGGAAAACTACAGTTTTGGCTCTGTGAGCAGGGTCACCAAAGTCTCTCTGTTTGAAGCCGCAGTGAAGGAATCCAGGACCTGAAAAGCTGGCAGAAAGGAAAGAAATTCTTATCAGCCAGGCTTCCAGACTCTTTCTCTGTGGAACCTGTTTAAGCAGACAGTAAAAATCACAATTTGTTCTTGTTTCTTCTCCAAAATCTTGATTAATGGGAAAAAAAGGATTTGCGTGACTAGTCCTGAGTATAGTGACTCTGGTGTACTTTTTGGTATGAACATTCATATTGTTTGAGACATTTCCTCCCAGAAATATTCTTTTTCTCTGTCTTTGTCTTTCTGTGTTGTTCTGTTATAAAGAGGGTACCATAGGGTAGAACACAGGCCTAAAACCCCTATATGCCTGTTGTTCAAGCTGGCCCAGTCAGGGGCGTTTGAACAAGAGTGACTCCATCTTGAATACGGGGTGGTTAAAAATAAGTCTGAGACCTACTGGGCTGCATTCCCAGAAGCTTAGACATTCTTAGACACAGGATGAGATAGAAGGTCGGCACAAGATACAGGTCACAAAGATTTTGCTGAGAAAACAGGATGCGGTAAAGAAGCCGGCTAAAACCAAGATGACTATGAAAGTGACCTCTGATTGTCCTCACCGCTCACGATATGCCAATTATAATACATTAATATGTATTGTCATGGCACTGGTGGGTGATATGTTAATTATAATATATGAATATGTACTGTCACGGCACTGACACTCCCACTAGCGCCATGACACTCCCGCCAGCGCTATGACAGTTTACGAATGCCATGACAATGCCAGGAAGTTACCTTACACATTCGAAAAAAAGGAGAGGGACCCTCAGTTCCAGGAAATCTCTGTCGCATTCCTGGAAACTCATGAATAATCCTCCCCTCGTTTAGCATAAAATCATACTCAGTTGAGCAGCCCCCACTGCTGCTCTGCCTATAGAATAGCCATTCTATTATTCGTTAACTTCCTTAGTAAACTTGCTTTTATTTTACTCTATGGCCTTGCCCCAGATTCTTTCTCGAACCCTCTCTTGGAGTCTCCATCTGAACCCCTTTCCAGTAACAGCCGTATAGACTGGTCAGTTTCATGGTTCCATTCAGACCAGCAGTTAAGACAAATTTTGCTGTGGGTTCCCAAAATAAAACAGGATAAGATTCCCTCTTGTCTTGTTTTATGTCCTTGAGAGCTTGACTTGTGACCAAGCGGGAGCACTCTCTCTTGGTCTCTGCTGTCCAGCAAGCATGATTTTTGGGTCATATCTGGTGGCCAGTCTGAAAATGGCTGGGAACCTGAGACACATACGACAATGAGCAGCACGCTTTTTGTTCCAAAGGTGTCAAGCTCTCAGGGGAGTTTGTCTTAATAAAAAGTCCCATGCACAAAAGACTTTTGTTGTCTCAACCCCTGTTGTCTGGTTAGCCCTGGGGAAGCCCGATCCCAGGAGGGTCTGCTTGGTGTCATAGATTAACAGGTCTGTGACTGGTAGACCCCACCTATTTATGGGGTTCTGGAAACACCATACACACAAACACCATCCTCAACCATCTGTGGCAAGAGTCTTTTGCTATCTTAGCGTAAACCTTGGAGTGAATTTTTGGAGATCATGGGGACTTCCTCTTCTATGCCCTCTCCACTGTAAACCAAAAATAAGATTCTAAGCTCCCCCACCAACTGAATGGACCCCTCCTCTTGGCCAAGGGCATTCTAAAGTAAACCTGAGGCCAGGCTGGGTGGCTCATGCCTATAATCCCAGCACTTTGGGAGGCCGAGGCAGGTGGATCACTTGAGGTCAGGAGTTCAAGACCAGCCTGGTCAACGTGGTGAAACTCCATCTCTCCTAAAAATACAAAAATTAGCTGAGTGTTGTGGTGCATGCCTGTAGTCCCAGTTACTTGGGAGGCTGAGGCAGGAGAATGTCTTGAATCCAGGAGGCGGAGGTTGCAGTGAGCTGAGATCGTGCCATTGCACTCCAGTCTGGGTGACAGAGTGAGATTCCATCTCAACGTAAATAAATAAATAAAGTAAACCAGAAACACTAGTTTAGGCCATGATGGGAATGGGTGGTCAGACATGCCTCATCATACATTCCCCACTTTGGAAATCAGGCACAGCTGACCAGCATTCATGTTAAAACAGAGACCTCAATACTGACAAAACAGACTCTTTTAGCCGGATAAGATGCCTGCTACTTGGAGGCTTCATCTGCATAATAAGAACCTTGGTCTCCACAACCCCTTGTTGTAACCAAAACACTCCCTTCTATTGAGTTCAGGTCTTTCAAACTCTTTCAACCAATTGCCAATCAGAAATCTTTGATTCCACCTATGACCTGGAAGCCCCTTGCTTGGAGTTATCCCACGTTTCTGGACCAAACCAGTGTCCATCTTACATGTATTGATTGATGTCTTATGTCTCCCTAAAATGTATGAAACCATGCTGTAGCGTGATCACCTTGGGCACATGTCATCAGGACCTCCTGAGGCTGCGTCACAGTCATGTGCTTAGCCTTGGCAAAATAAACTTCTAAACTGATTGAGACCTGTCTCAGATACCTTTTGACTTACACCAGGAACACCACTTACTTATATGGTAGAAACCTATTCTAAACCTAGAAAATTACTTCCTGGGCTTTCCATGAAGAGGTTTATTGAATTGAGTCACTACTGGAATAAGTACACCATTGGAAATTATTTATGTAACTTTTGACTTTTGAGGGTACTCATTTGTTACTGATCCTTTTTCCTTCCATGGACAGCTTTTGATTTCCTATCTCCCATCTGTAGGGCATATGGGCCGTTTGGACCTTTGTGTGTAGATGGTCAGCTGAGAAACTGAGGCCCTAGAGAATATGGCAGGACAGAAACATGGATTGGACCCCGTTTGTGGCTAGTGAAACTTGCTTTTCTTTGAGCTATCTTTGGGGGTGGTTCTGGATCTTGTGAAGACTGATTTGTACCTCTTTGTAGATGCCTAGTGCGTCCTTGGTCAAGTTATAACCTTAGTTAAGTCTTATTGGTTTGGTGAGTCATTTGGTAAGGTATCTTTTGTTTAAAAGCAAAAAAAAAAAAAAAAAAGTTCAAAAGCCAAGAATATTGGGTGTCCTGGCTGAAATCTGATAACAAATTTTTAAAAATTCTTTTAAAGATCTCTATAGTCAGAAGTCAGCTTAATTAAAAGCTAATACTCAGGCTAGTTTTTTTTTTTTTAAAGGCTTTCTTGCTTTTTCTCCTCTGGATCCTATTGCTGGGAAGCTTTTTAGTTGATTGAAACCACTTTTTAATATATTTGGTCCCTCTGTTTGCTCCTTTTCTTGTTGGAATGACTTTTGCTGAGAAAAATGTCAAACTTCATTGGCATTTTAGAAAGCTTAAAATCTTCCCAAATTGGCTCCTCTAAGAATTGTCGTCTCATTTACTTCTACTTCTACTTCCTCTGTGCCATCTTTGATAGCTCATAAAGAAAGCTAGAGGTGATTTCTAGTGTCCCTGAGACCCCTTGAGGAACACAGAAAAAGGAAGACAGAAGACCCCACACACCCTTCTTGGGGTCTTCTGCCCTCCTTGCGTAGTCTCAAGATTTAACGGCAGTTTCCTCTCCAGTCTAAAGCTCTACTCTCATTTGCTAGTTATCTGATCTCTTTGGCCTTGGGGAATACAGGGGTTACTTTGTACTGTACAAGAACACAGTCTTTGGGTGTACAGTGGCCAGAGGGATGCAGTTTTGGAAGTGGCTGACTGCATTTGCAATGGATGGTTATTACTACAGAGGGCTACTTGTTTCTTTGCCCATTTAGATAAGAAGGGCACAGTTTGAACACATGGAGACTGCAGGAACAGGCAGATTGTGTCACCCACCAGCCTCAGGAAAATGTCTTTGCAGCAACTGCACTGTGGAAGCATTGAGCAGCCTGTTTCCTCTTTTTGGGGGACCTGAGACTCATTGTAAAAGTGAGATCTTTGATTTTTAATGATTTAAATTATCTGCTTTCCAGCTGCACCTACTTTTCATATATTTAAATATTAGCACCTGCAAATCTCAAATGCTTTGTTTGTTCTATTTGTTGATGAGCTCCACTCTGAGCTCCATGGTCCAGCTGGAAAACAGAGACTAAATGAGAAGCTACCTATCTAAATGAAATTGGTCTACTTATAAAATCCTATGATGCTCTGGCATGGTGGCTCACGTCTGTAATCCTAGCACTTTGGAAGACCGAGGTGGGAGGATCACTTGCACCCAGAAGTTCAAGATCAGCCTGGGCAACATAGTAAGACCCTGTCTCTACAAAAAAATAAGAAAAAAATTAGCTAGGCATGGTAGTACATGCCTGTAGTCCCAGCCACCTGGGAGGCTGGGGCAGGAGGATCACTTGAGTCTGAAAGGACAAGGCTGCTGTGGGCCATGATTGCACCACTGCATGCCAGCCTGGGTGACAGAGCAAGATCCTCTCTCTCAAAGAAAATATATGTATATTCTATGATGCATTCTTATGATTTTGTATTCCCTTGGCATCCATTTTTAATCTTCCTCTAAATAACAAACCCAGTTTCTATCTTGAAATAGCTTAAATTCTCTCTCTGCTTTGAGATATAAATTTTCTACCAGTTCTCTCTAAAACTTAGTAAGGGCTTCCACCATGTAAAAGGGATTAACTTATTCCATTTACAGAGTCACCATTTCACCCAACTGTCCAGCCAGTGAGTTTTATCTGACTCAGGACTGAAAATTTAAAATCAATGCTATAATAACGTTGCACCTGTCTGTATTTTATTTGTACATATCTGTATTTGTATATTGTCTACCTGGTACCAAATTGACTTATAAATAAATGAATACTCATAAATTAATAAGCCCAAATGCTTTTCAAATTCATATGATGTTAGTTATCTTTCATGAATAACACTAGTTTTAAAATTGTTGGTAAAATAAAATATAATGTTTTTAGAATTTAAGACATTTTTGCCTGGGTGTACTGGTCAGACCAATTTATACTGTCTTTATGGGATGTTTTAGGGTCATATAACTGTGACTTCTATGATATTTTTGTATTTGTTTGATTTGTTTATGAGCTTATGCTTTGATTTTGACCCTTTGGATTCTGGGGTCTACACAAGTGGCCATGGTGAGGACTGGGGACATATGTGTGTCCCCACAGCCTGGACCGCATCCTCTCTGCCCCAGCTGTGCCTCTTGGTCATGCCTGGAAGGATCTAATCCCTTAGACATGGTCTTCACAGCTCTGTCCTCTGTCCTAGGCTCCAAGTCTGGTATATAACAACTCAAAATGCTTACTTCCTAGGTTTTTCACTAAAAATTACAGTTACTAAGAGTTAACATTGTAATTAATATATATATATATATACAATTAAAACTACTAGCTGTAAGAGAAGCAATTCTATATGCAAAGTATATAATAAAAGTAGAATGTGTTTTTCATTTAAAAAAGGATTATAAAAACATGAGAATGTGGTTTTTGTTAAAGGGAAAGTAGTTTTGCCTAGTTTAGAGGCTATTTACATGTTGTTTTAAATTGAAGGAATTTTTAAAATGATAGATAAAACTGAATGGATATGAAATGCTTGGAAAAGAAAAAGAGAAAAATTGTAGGAGTTTATAAAAAGTTTATAGAAATCTTGCGTGGTCAATGCTGATTGAGATTGGATGGATATATTAATAAGGTTTTTTTAAAATTAGCTTTAGTATTAATAATACATTGATACAAGGGCAGAATTTGATTCTCTCTCTCCCTCTCTCTTTTTAGAAACAGGAGCTCACTTTGTCATCCAGGCTGGAGTACAGTGGCACAATTAGAGCTCACTGCAGTTTTGATGCCCTGGGCTCAATTAATCCTCCTGCCTCAGCCTCTCAAGTACCTAGAACTACAGACATGAGCCACCATGCTTGGCTAATTTTTAAAATTTTTTGTAGAGACAAGTTCTCACTATGTTTCCCAGGCTGGTCTCAAACTTCTGGCCTCAAGCAACCCTCCTGCCTCAGCCTCCCAAAGTCTTGGGATTACAGATAGAGCCACTGTGACCAGCCTGATTTTCTCTTTTGAACAAGATTTTCATGTAGTATTAATAAGAGGTAAAAGATTTTTGTTCGCCTTTTGAATAATCTGCAAAAAAGTACAGAAGGGGAGAGAGGGAGAGACAGATTCTGTTGTTGTCATAATGTTTTTATTAGCTGTTTTGATTGTTTGGAAAATTGAGTCTCCTCTCTATCAAAGAGCAACATTTTTGCTTTTTGAAATATTCGAATTATCACTTGGCTAAATAAATTACTTTTTTAAACAGTGATCTATGATCCTGTTTTGATCAAGTATTTTAAACTTTTCTCATTTTGATATCAAGTGTGTTAAACCCTTGATATTTAACATGCTTCCCCAAATCAAATCTTAAATCCTAAAATTTAGACTTTTTGACCCCAAACTAATTTGGATATTCCATATAGGGTCACTGGAAGTCCAAGAGAAACATACTAGGCTTATTTGGTATGTTAAAATCACACCGGAATTATTGTCAAATAAGAAATGGGATTTGACTTTTTTTGAGTTCTACTTTTATGGATATGTTATTAACCCATTTATGCCTGAGGTTGCAATTTTTTGAATTTTTGCCATCAGACCTTGGTGATGACCTTGAGCAGTATGATATAAATAACCCATGGGCTTAGTGTTCCAGTAATGGAACACTAGGCATAAATTGGTTTAATATGTGTTCAAAAATTGCATGACATTTGTGGTATGTCTTAGTATAGGCAGTAAATTGCTTTAGTTTGATGCTTTATTTTCTAAAAGCACTTGGCAAATCCTAAAGTGTTGAGTTTTCAAGGAAATTCATGGAAAGGACTCTGACAAGTACTCTTGAATACAGGTTTCCAATAACTTTGGAGATTATGCTATTGGACTAGATAAAAACTTCCAGAACTGTAGTAAAAAGAAAAACAAAACCTGATGAGTTCATGAAGATTCCTAATTCAAGATCAAGCAAAACTAGAATTAATTACATTGGATTGAACTGATAGAGAATTAAAATCATTCTTATGGCTTTGGTTTGAAATATTGAGGATCCTTTTTGTGTTTTGTTTTCTAGAGTCAAGAAATTCTTTTTTTCTTTTGAGCTATTTATAGCATATAGCAATTGTGTAAAATATACTTTTGTGAACAAAATGGAAACATTTACCCTCCTCTCTACCTGATTTCTCCAGAATTCAGGAATTATAAATATCCTTATTTTTTGGCAATATAGTTACTTCCATAAATTCAATAAGAATCTATTTTCTTACATAAGAGGACATGTTGGAAACACTGGTTATCTTACTAAAGTTTTGACTGAATATCATATTTTCAAATATGATCAGACTGCTTTGAGGGATTAAGGTTGACTTTTTAAAGCCAATAGGCTTGGGAAAATGTCGACCTGGTATCTTGTCTACACAGTTCCCTTACAGGATTCCTGACCTTGTGATAAATACAAAAATTTTTGACAGACCCATGAGCCTCAAAATATTTGGGGAACCTCAAGAAGAGAGGAATTTGCTCAATTCATACAGGTATTACAGGCATAGTCTGGTGGCAAATTTTTGACTTGGCTTTCTCTCAAGAGACTTCTAAAAGTCTAATCTGAGATTCGTTACAAAAAAGTTCCAGCAAACCCCACTTAAACAGAGCCTTTTTAAGATTCTATATGGCCAACCACTATTCTTACCACGCTTTATGGAAATAATCAGGCCAAACATAATAAGACTAAAACTTATTGTGCAAATAAATTGGTCCTTCTATAATGTGTCTTTGGTAGAAATGGAAACTGAAGAGATAAAAATTATGTTTCAGAAGAAAACTACAGTACACCTGTTATTGGATTCTAACACTGACTATTTTTTTTTGAGTTTGTATTATTTGCCTACAATTTGGACTGAATCCTGAATTTTTTCCTGTCTACAAGTCTCCAAACTGATGTTTCCAAATTTGTCTTCCATTTTCTGACTTGGACTCCATGAAATTGCTATTACCGTTTTTCCTGAGGCCCTGCAAGCTGAAGCTCATATATAAACAACTTGTGACATGCAAACTACAGATAAGAAAAATATATCAGATGGCCACTGCCTGCTTCCACATTAACTGAAGATGCTCCTAATCTAACATCAAGAAACCTCAACTGACTGCCCTCCAGGCTCTAAGGAAACAGGTTTTTAGATTGTTCCAAACATTAACCTCTGTTTTCTTTCTGAGATTCTGTCTGCAGCACCAGCTCCTGAAATGAAACAGGACTGGCCGATTCCCAGAAATGGGAGACTTTGCATACTCAACTCTTAACATGATTTTTCTCTCCACAGCCACAGACTCAGCTTTTAGTGTGCAAAACTTCTAGGGAAGTTTCAGACAGGGGAATGTTGGGGCTTAGAAACCAAAACCCCAAAATATGGCACGTTGTTATGCTGAACTGGAGAAGCAGCCTCAAGTTCTCTCTGACCTTTCCTTCTCTCCTGTCTCTTGATTCTCTGTCTCCTTCAAAGCACAGGATAAATTTTTTCTGTGAAGTTCCCTTTTCTGCCTAAAGTTTGACCCACCAAAGGAGAAAACAATTACCTCTGGTACCATCACTGAGTTTCACGATCAGAACTCATATGACAGAAAGAAAGACTGAAGCCTGTCAACACCGCTGGACAGATGTTTGTTACAAACCGTTGTCTGTTCTGTGGACCCAACAGATTTTGTCCCAGGCCATCATATGTTCTTCAAGCCCATTGAATTCCCCTAAAAATCATATGTTATCTCCCTAAAATCACCCACACTTTTCCATCTTCCTTTCCCTTAAGAGGAGGAGTATATAACCCTTTATACCACATTGAGTGGTGGGGATCACTCTGTGATTCTCCTCTGTGCACATTAATAACTGTGTGTTCCACTTCTACGAATTTCTCTGCCGTCAGTTGATTTTCAGTGAGCTTTCAGAGGATGAAGGGGAAGTTTTCCTGTCGCCCCTACACCACCTCTTCCCAAGAGCCTGCTGTGATCAACCACTTCCTTGGCCATCACAAGTGTTCACTATGCTGAAAGGTCACCGGAGTCTTTGTTTTGGGGCTTTGGCTTTACTTTAAGAGTTCTATTGAGCTATAATCTACATATCATAAAAATTCACCTGTCCTAAGTATACAATTCGGTGATCAAGACTTTGGTTTTTCTGTTTGTTTGGTTTTTTTGAGACGGAGTCTCCTTCTGTCACCCAGGCTGGAGTGCAGTGGCGCGATCTCAGCTCACTGCAAACCTCCACCTCCCAGGTTCAGGGGATTCTCCTGCCTCAGCCTCCTGAGTAGCTGGGACTGCATGCACACATCGCCACACCTGGCTACTTTTTGTATTTTTAGTAGAGACAAGGTTTCACCATATTGGTCAGGCTGGTCTCAAACTCCTGACCTCATGATCCACCTTCCTTGGCCTTCCAAAGTGCTGGAATTACAGGTATGAGCAACCGCATTCAACCTGTTTTGTTTTGTTTTGTTTTGTTTTTTGAGACAGGGTCTTGCTCTGTCACCCGGGCTGGAGTGCAGTGGTACGACCATGGCTCACTGCAACCTCCTCCTCCCAGGCCCAAGTGATCCTCCCACCTCAGCCTCCTGAGTAGCTGAGATTATAGGTACACACCACCACACCTGGCTAGTTTTTGTATTATTATTTCTTGTTGCTGTTTGAGAGATGGTGTCTCGCCATGATGCCCAGGCTGGCCTCGAACTCCTGGGCTCAAACCATGATGACAGGCAGGAGCCACTGCATCCAGCCAAGGTTTTGTTTTTCTACCTCAACCTGAACATATATTGATTTCTAGCTATGGCCATTATTCACACACCTCTCTCAGTTTCCTCTTGAGCTTGGGACCAGGGTATTCTCACCTCTGAGTCCCCCACTAGCAGGGCATGCATCCATCGGGTGCTGAGCAAGGTGGGTTCACACACACGTGCATTATTTCCCTTGGGGGAAAGAACATTTGAGAAATAATAAGAGCTGGAATTTCATAGCAGCTGCTAGATCCCAGAGCCTGTACAAAGTGCTCTACATGCACGACCTAGCCAAACAATCAGGAACCCCATGAGATGAGATGTATGACCCTTTTTTTACAGATAAGAATACTGAAGCACAGAAAAAGTCAATAACTTGCCCCAAGTCACACAGTTAGCAAGTAGCAGAGCTAGGCCTCAAACCAAGGGAGTCTGGCTCTAGACCCTTGCTTTTAACCAAAGTGCTCTAATGTTAGGGTGACCCAACCCCATTAACAGGGCTTCTATGGGGCTGGAGTTTATCAGGACAAAGCCAACAGGAAAAGAAACTACAGGAGGAGGAGGAGGCGGCCCTTCTGCTCACTGTCAGCTTTCTGAGTAGCCGCAGCTATGAGCCTTCTCACATTGCCCATCTGCTCAGCGGGTCCCTGCCACTTACCAACTCATCCTAAGGATCTGGATAGTTTGCTAAGCAAGTTTGCATCCATTGTTTGATGGGAGCTCACAGCAGCCTGAGGAGCTGTGCAGGCTAGGAATGATTACCTTCATTTTATCACCAGGAAACTCAGAGAGGTGTGGTAACTTGCCCAGAGTCACACAGCTTAAGAAGTGGCACAGATGTGGTTCACAATGAGGCCATCAACAGCATGCTCTTCACCACTCCTCCCCACTGAAGTGGGGGAATACAGCACAAGCCTTGGCCAGGCCTTGGGGCCAGCCTGGAGGCTTGGGGCTTCTGTAGAGGAATTCGTCCAACCTGAGATATAAGAGGATCAAACACACACTGAGGTCAGCCATGGAACTGCACAAATGTGGAGCAGTCCCGGAGAGATGAGCAACCCACTTTGAAAGCCAACTAACTGTGAATATTCAAGTTCCCAAATTAACTGAACCTAGATTTACAAAAGAAGTGCCCTCCTCCCATGGGCTCCTGCCCTCTGGGTTTCCAGTCCTTCCCCAGACTCATCATTTTGGGGGTGAGATTCTAGATTCCTACTCCTTCTGCCTCTGTGCTCTCACCCCCCAGAAACTTCCTTTCCTTCCTTGAACTTGCCTCTGGTAATAGCACCCAGGATACCGCATATGAGAACAATGTATGTGGCCAACACGTGTAGAGCAGCTCACAGGTAACTGTGTGCCAGGCACTGGGCTACGAACTTCTGGATGTTTTTCTCAGGAGTTCCACAACAATCCCTTCACATGTATTGTTACACAGACATGCCAGACACACAGAGGAGGCCTTCGGCTTAGGGTGTTGAGAATTTGCCTCCCTTCCTCACTGACAGCTTCTGAATCCTCTTGGGACCCATCCTCAGGACAACAGAAAGCCAATTCTTCTCCATCCAGATTATACAAGGTGGGAACCAGGAATCTGCATTTTTAGCAAGTCCCCTGGCCAGTCATTGTTCTCTCCCTGGGGAAACTGCGTCTTGAGGCAGGGGGTGGTGTTATGGTTTGGCTCTGTGTCCCCACCCAAATCTCATCTTGAATTGTACTCCCATAATTCCCATGTGTTGTGGGAGGGACCCAGTGGGAGATAATTGAATCATAGTGGCGGTTTCCCCCATACTGTTCTCATGGTAGTGATTAAGTCTCACGAGATCTGATGGTTTTATCAGGGGTTTCCATTTTTGCATCTTTCTCATTTTCTCTTGCCGCTGCCATGTAAGAAGTGCCGTTTGCCTCCCGCCATGATTCTGAGGCCTCCCCAGCCATGTGGAACTGTAAGTCCAATTAAACCTCTTTTTCTTCCCAGTCTCGGGTACGTCTTTATCAGCAGAAAACGGACTAATACAGGGAGGTTAAGAACCGACTCAGGGGCCAGGCACAGTGGCTCATGACTGTAATCCCAGCACTTTGGGAGGCCAAGATGGGCATATCACTTGAGGTCAGGAGTTCGAGACCAACCTGGCCAACATGATGAAACCCCATCTCTACCAAAAATACAAAAAATTAGCCAGGTGTGGTGGTGGACACCTGTAATCCCAGCTACTCGGGAGGCTGAGGCACGAGAGAATTGCTTGAATCCAGGAGGCAGAAGTTGCAGTGAGCCGAGATTGCATGACTGCACTCTAGCCTGGGCAACAGAGTGAGACTCTGTCAAAAAAAAAAAAAAAAAAAAAGAACCTACTCAGAGTCACCCAGCTTATAGGCTGCAGAGCTGAGGCACAGAGGCCAAAGTCCAGCCCACCATCACCTGATGGCGACCTCATCTCTCATGCAACTGAGTAACAAGCACACGTGTGGTACCCAATTTTGGCTGGTCAGGAACTCCGGTGCTCAGGCTGGGAGGGCCAAGGTGAGAATCAGTGTTGCCCAGACCCTAACAGCAGGCTCAGGCCTAGATCTGAGTGCTGCATACACTCCATCCTCCCAGAGACAAAGAAGGCTGGAGGAGAACGTCTGAGATCCACCTCCCAGAGCAGCCAGGAAGGAGGAAGTTTCATTTGCTGGAATTGGAGCAGCACCACCCACCTGCTTGAGGAGTTGCTAATAATGGCTGAGTTTCAATGAATTAGCAGTGACAATGTTACAGATCAAGGGTTCTCCTGGAACTGAGTGCATTAGCCAGAGATGGTATCCTGAGCATCTTTGCCTCAGGGCTGGGGAGAGGAGGCAAAACGAGGGAGGGAGAAAAGACACCAAGGGTGGAGGTTTGCTACAAATGGGGGAGAGAGCTGAAAAGGAATCACTGGGCACTGAGAACTTTAGGCTAAGGGAAGCAGGACAGCAGAGAATCACACGCTCAGATTCCCAGGCTGCCACTTGACCTCAAACTGATATCCTCCATGTAGAATAAGATTAGCTGACAATAACAACAGCGATGAAATAGTAATAATGACTGGCTTTTACTGAGCAATTGTTAGATGCCAGGCGCTGCTCTCAGTGCTTTCCATACATTAACTAATTTAACCTTCACAACAACTCTACAGGTGAGTACCTGCAGCTATTATAAAACATGACTGCAGTCCAGGCACAGTGGCTCAAACCTGCAGTCCTAGCACTTTGGGACGCTGAGGCAGGAGGATCACTTGAGCCCAGGAGGAGATTGAGGCTGCAGTGAGTCATGATTGCACTATTGCACTCCAGCCTGGGCAACAGAGCAAGAAGCTCTCTCTAAATAAATAAAAAAAACATGACTGCAAGTTCTTTTTCCTTCAGTCCACTGGGAGATATGGTCTCTGTAATTTTCCCTTGAGTCTGGGCAGGCCTGTAACTAGTAGAATACAGTGGAAAGTGATGTCATGTGACTTTCAAAGCTGGACAAGCAAAGGCAAAGCAGTTTCTGCCTTGTTTATGGGAGCACTGGCTTTTGGGGCCCTGAGTTTCCACATGAGAAGTCTCGCTACCCTGAGGTCACCATGCTGTGAGGAAGCTCAAGCTACATGGGGAGGCACTATATGAAGGTGCTTCTGTCCACAGTCCCCCAGGTGAAACTGCAGACTACACAGAGCAGAGACAAGCCATCCCCACCATGCCTTATCCAAATTCCCATCCTGAAGAATCATTAGCATGATAAAAATGGGGGCTGTTCTATGCCACAAAGTTTTGGGGTGGTTTTCTACACAGCAGTAGATAATCAGAACAGTATTATTATCATCTCCATTTCCTGGTTGAGGAAGCTGCTGCACCACAAATGATAAAGACGACATCAAGCCCAGGTCTGGTCCCAGAATCCATGGGCTTAAAAGCCCTCAATAAATGATAGTGGTTATAATTACTACAGCCCTGTCATTATTCATAATACTTTTGTGGCCTAATCACAGAACCTATGTTGACTCCAAAAACCCACTTCGGCAGCTAGAGATAATTAAAAGTAATTACATTCTTTACCGAAGTCTCTCAAGGTGACTCAAAAATGTAGTCCCCAACCTTATTAACATCCTTTTCCCTCTCCCATCCACCTCCCGCATAGCCCACTCTCTCAGCACGCTTTTCAGATTTACTCCCCATAAACCCTCCTCCTCCGCAGGCTGTGCCAGTCTCAGCTTCTCCTCCACTCAGCCCTCACCACCTTATTTCCCAGGTAGAAGGGATTCTTCTGCCTTAAAAAATGGGTCCAGGACACATCGCCTGACAGTTCTGGAGTTCTCCACTACAAACAGGTGAAGTGTAGACAGTCTGGCAATGCTCCCACCTCTCACTTGGGCCATTTTTATCCACACCCCCCCCCCCATTCCTGGAAGACCCTGGCCTTTCTGGTAATTTCAGAAGCTCTGATGAATATCAAGAGTTCGGCCAGGCACGGTGGTTAATGCCTGTAATCCCAGCACTTTGGGAGGCCGAGGCAGGTGGATCAGCTGAGGTCTGGAGTTCGAGACCAGCCTGGTCAATATGATGAAACCCTGTCTCTACTAAAAATGCAGAAATTAGCCAGGTGTGGTGGTGCGCCCCTGTAATCCTAGCTACTCAGGAGGCTGAAGTGGGGGAATTGCTTGAACCCAGGAGGTGGAGGCTGCAGTGAGCCAAGATGGTGCCACTGCCCAGCCTGGGCAACAGAGCAAGACCCCATCTCAAAAAAAAAAAAATTAAGAGTTCCCCAGAAGCTCCCAGTTTTGGGTTAAAGAAGCCCCAGTATTCCAGGAAGGCAGTGGCTTTCAAAAGATGACATCTTTACCCAGTTGTTCCCAGAGGCATGAATGTTCAAATGTCCAAAATTGGAACTCCTCCCACCTCGTAGCTGACCAACCTCTCCCATGTCCCATCTCAGGGATAATGGCACCCCTCCACCCAGTCAATAACAGCAGCATCCCAGAGTCATGCCAGGGGCCTCTTCCTAAGCCAAGGTCCTGTGGGTTCTGCACCCACACATCTCTCGGATTCTTCCCCAATGCTCTGTCCCCTCTGTCCCCAGCATCCGCTCTCCCTTTCCACAGGTGCCCAAGCCAGGAATTCAGGTGTCCTCTTTCTCTCCTTCTCCATCACAATTCTGGTTGATTCTATACCCTTAAAATCCTCTCCTTCCAGCCTCCTCTCTCCATCCTCGCTGTCCCATTATCCAGGCCCTCACCTTCTCTGGCAGGTCTCCCAGCCTCTGGTGTCTCACCTCCCCTGAGTCTTGCTTCAGGCCACTGGAAGGTGAGCACCCTGCTTGTCAGTTTATTGTTGTTTTACTGGAGCCTAGGACAGCCTGCAGTGATGAAGCTGTGACTGCACTCAGCTCTGGTCCCATCCCAAGCCCACCATAGAGAGGTTGTGGTTCCCATCCCTAGAGCAGCTGAATCTCCATTTCCATATCTTCTGCATCTGTGGATGCCTCGATGCCACCCTGATTCCTGGGTCCTGGATGTTGGGACCTTTCCCCAGAGTCCACTTCAGCTGCCTTTGTTCTTTAGGAGCTTGACGCACACCTCAACTGGCCACCCCAATTCCAGCCCTCCTAAGCCCCCTCCTCCACAACAACCTAGGCCAGTTACAGCTCACTGAGTTCGCCACACCCCCCAGGAAGAACTGCGAGTCCTTTCTCTCCACTTGCTTAATGATAATCCCTTCGTTGGCAAAGACTGTTGTTTACAGGCCTGTTTGCTGCACTGTTCTTTTTCTTCTTTTTTTTTTTTTTTGTTTGTTTGTTTTTTTGAGACAGGGTCTCACTCTGTTGCCCAGGCTGGAGTGCAGTGGCACAATCACGACTCACTGCAGCTTCCATCTCCTGGGCTCAAGCAATCCTCCTGCCTCAGCCCTCTGAGTAGCTGGGACAACAGGTATGCATCACCATGACTGGCTAGTTTTTGTATTATTATTTTTAATAGAGATGAGATCTTGCCAGTTGCCCAGGGTGGTCCTGAACTCCCAAACTCAAGTGAGCCTCCCACTTCGGCCTCTCGTAGTGCTGGGATTATAGACGTGAGCCATCGTGCCTGGACTCCCTTATTGTTTTTTAAAGAACATTTGTTGAGGCTCCTATATGCCAGGCACAAAGCAGGGTGTTTTCCCCATCATCTCCCTGAAATCCCCACCATTCCCCAATGAGGTTGACATTCTGATCCCCATTTACTGATGAGAGCATGGAGTTCCCTGGGAAATTCTGTGTTAATAAGAAAATAAGGGGCATGCATAGGCAATTGGCCAAAGAAGGACTAGAAATGCCCAATCAACACATGAAATGGCATAAATCCTGTGTAGTCAGTGCAGGGTGGCAAGAGGTGCTTTATGAAGTGGGTTAGTCTTTTTTTTGTTCTGTTTTGTTTCTGAGATGGAGTCTCACTCTGTCACCCAGGCTGGAGTGCAGTGGTGTGATCTCGGCTCACTGCAACCTCCGCCTCCCGGGTTCAAGCAATTCTCCTGCCTCAGCCTCCCAAGTAGCTGGGACTACAGGGGCCCACCACCACACCTGGCTAATTTTTGTATTTTTAGTAGAGACAGGGTTTCACCATATGGGCCAGGCTGGTCTCGAACTCCTGACCTTGTGATCCACCCACCTCAGCCCCCCAAAGTGTTGGGATTACAGGCGTGAGCCATTGTGCCCGGTTGAAGTGATTTAGTCTTTAAACTCCGAGACAGAGAGCCCTGGGCTCAAATCCCTGTTCACAGCACCATTTGGCTGTGCAACCTTGATCCATGTGTTTAACCCTTTATACCCAGGTTTCCCCACCTGTTAAACAGAGCCAATAATAGTACCTCCATGGGTAGAGCACTGCCTTCTACATGAAACTCAGTGAAGGATGACTTTAAAAATTGCATGTAATTGACACATAAGTAAATCTTCCATTAGCCGTTAGTCAGTAAACAAAGTCAGCAATAATATCTTACCTTTTAGCTATCAGATCGATGGGGAAAATTAACATTGTACAGCTTTGGAAAGAGCTCAAAGGGGAGTGGCATCCTCTTTTGCTGTTGGTAGACATGTAAATTGGCACCATGCTTCTAGAGAACAAATTTGCCCGTTTATATCAAAATTCTGTTATATACAATTTGCATTGTTTATTCTCTGTTACCTCCTGGCACCTGGGACTGCTTTCCTCATGGCTGTGACCCCTGTGCCTAGGATCATGCTTGGCATGTAAACAATTCTCAATACGTCTTGTTGAATGAATGAATGAATGAATGTGCCAAATTGACTTAAGACTTCTGCTCCTAAGGATCAATCCCAAACCAGTAGGCAAAGCGGTAGGTGTGAAATACTTAGTGAGCATGATTTATAGTAGCAAAAAAAAATGGGAATGGCCTCCTGTCCACCCACCCATGCTGGATGAACTACATGAGGGTACAGCCAAAAAGTCCTGTACAGTGGTCAAAAAGTGACACATGTCTACATTCATTGATACCCAAGTTTCTCCGCTACCGTCAATGAATAAAAGAAGCAAATGGTCAAGCAGAGTTTAATTTGATGCAATTTGTGTAAAAGTGTGTGTGTGTGCGTGTGCATGCACAGGTG
The DNA here is from genome assembly GCF_028858775.2 of Pan troglodytes. Lineage (NCBI taxonomy): Eukaryota > Metazoa > Chordata > Mammalia > Primates > Hominidae > Pan > Pan troglodytes. The sequence continues at coordinate 212,761,285 of NC_072398.2, read as the reverse complement.
TGTTTGTGTGTTTGAAGGTCTGGAATGGTAGTTACTTGTTTCTGGGTGACAGGATTCCAGGGAATAGTTTTTCTTTCTCATGCCTTTCTGAATCTTTTGATTTTTTTAAAATTGAGAATATGTAAACTTTGCAAGCAGATAAACTAAAAACAAATTAAAGGACAGAATATTAAAAGGGAAACAGAAGGAAAGGGAACAGAGAAGAGAAAGGTGAGACGCAGAAGCCAGGATATTGAAGCCTGAGGGGCGTGCATGCAGGTCCGGCCCTGGGCAAGCTTTCTTGTCCCCACCCTTCCCAACTCTTGCCTGCCTTTCTCTCTCCCTCCTCAGGGTGGGGTGGGGGGTGGGGCAGCAGGGTCAGGGGTGCTGCTGCAGTTATTCCTGCCATGGGAAAGGCAAGGGCATCATCTATGGTGGAAATACAGCATCCACCTAATGCTCTACTTCCATCTCGTTTTTTAGAGGGAAGTGGGGAGCACCCCATAATCACCAGCATTATGGACAACTGAGGAAGGGACAGGACCACTTGTCATAATGGCAACAGCAGCAATAACTGTAGAGTGTAAGCACGACAGGCACTCTAACAGGCATCGCATGCCTATTCTGTACCTGGCTGCAGGCTCTGCAGCATGCATTACCAAACCTAATGCTCACCACAACCCTTGTCGGGTGGTACAGCTGTGGATATCTATTCAGTTGACTGTCATTGGCACGGCTAATAATGAAAACCATCAGCATGCCTGTGTCTACGATGGGCTTTATATCCTACATACACATAAAGTGCCTTAGATGAATTAACTTAGGTGATTACTACAACTACCTATGAGATCCATACTATCATCCCCATTTTATAGATGAGGAAACTGACACACGGAGAGGTTTAACTTGCTCAAGGATATCAAACTAATAAGAGGCAGACATAAAAATCAAACCCAGGTTATCTAACTCCAGACTCCAGAATCATGCCATCTAGGCTGTACTGAATCTGAGGTTCAGGAACCATAAATTGGCAGCCAGGGTCTCACTGTCAGCAAAGCTGCAATGGATCGGAAACACCAGACTCAGGGCCTCTTGGTGCCTCTGTTTCCCCAGTTTTCTCTGCAAGGCTGATTGCTCCCCTTACCCCACCTCCCGGTAGCGCTCAATCTAATTAATGCTTGTGAAGCTGCAGGGCAGCTTATTTAACAGGTGTTCCCACAGCACAAATGTTTTCATCTTTCCTCCTCAAATGCTCCAGACAAGTAAGCACTTCCCAGCTCAGAAATGTGTATTAACCACCATATGTTCTTATTTTCTGTATTCTTGATGGTTTGACATCTTAAGGGTCTTGCCCAGCTGGGGAAAGACTACCCTTCCCAGGGCCAGCTAATTCCTAGAAATGAGTGTGCCTTTCATATGCAAACCAACAAGTCCACCTCTTAAACAGAGATAGTAATGGTACCTCCATGGATAGAACACTGCCTTCTACATAGTACTCAGTAAATGATGGCTTTAAAAAATGCATGTAATTGACACGTAAGTAAATACTCAATAGCTGTTAGTCAGTAAACATAAATGTACTGTGCCCAACTATCTCCTTTATGGAGCTCACATTGGTCACCCCTGCCCTAATCACCCCAGGTAACAGGCAACTAAGGGCAGTTCATACACCTCAGAGCCTGCTGGAATTATTCAAATTAGCCGGTCCTAAACCAGCTTAGCCTGTTTACTCTGCCTCGCCCGTTCCTTCCTGGGAAAACCACAATAAAGGCTTTCACCCTTACTTTTCCCTCACCCCTTCTGCCTCCTGGCTGACCCTGTGTCTCCCTGTGTGGCCCTGCAAAGGGTGGCATGCCCCCTTCTCCTGGGACCTGTGAGTAACAAACAGTCTTCTCAATGGCAGGCATCTCCTGGTCTGTTGGCTTCATCATATCTGAGTGATAGTGAGACACATCCCAGCCTGCCTTGAGGAAGGGTGGCCTAGTCAGGGGGGCACCTATGACATCATAAATCTCTACCTAGGAGTCCCCTCTCTCTATGGCCTGCAAAGTCCCCTTCTACCTAGCACAGCCCCTCAGACTCTGCTCTTCTTATATTTGCTTCAATGAGAGATTTTGCACCACGGTTGCTGAGAGTGTGGGTTCAAGGCCCTGCTGTGCCATTTCCAGGCTGCGCTCCCCTGGGCCAGTTGTTTAACCTCTCTGTACCTCAATTTCCCCATGTGTAAAATAGGAAAATAATTCCAACCTTCATTGCTGCCTGGGACTCCTGAGAAGGGAAGAAGGAACCAACATTGGTTAATACCTATGACAAGCACCCTGTGAGGCAGGCATCAGCACCCTCATTTTGCAGGCAGAAGGACCAAAGTTCTGAGAGATGTATGTTTTCTGCAGGTCTGGCAGAAAGAAACAAATGGAGCCATAGTATAAGCCTATTTTATTGCATCTCTCTTCTCCCATTAAGAGGGTTGGTACTAGGATGCAGCAAGCAGAATACTGGAGGTGCAAAATGTCAGAAGCCACTCACTTGCAGGTTTGAGCACTTGGGAACAGGTGTGTGTGCTTAAATTTTAGACCCTAGATGCTTCGTCTGCCTCACTCTAACCCCTGCCCTGCCCACCAAACACTCATGCCAAGGCTAACTTTCTCTCCCAATCCTACGCCCAGTATAAGTCTGGGGAGCTCATCTTAACTAACCTACAGGGAAAGAGAGGGCCTCCTGGGAACAATCTTTTACTAAACAAAGAAAGCTAAGGCTGGGCTTGGGGTGTGGGTGTGTGTGTGTGTGTGTGTGTGTGTGTGTTGGGGGGAGGCGATCTAATATTTCCAGGGCCCAGGAAGCAGTTGGGGGTCAGGGTGCTACAACAAAAGAGGGACCCTCCCTCCAACCTGTCAGCCCAGAACTCTACCCACCACTAAGAATGAAAGTGCGGGTCCCAAGAGCATTTTCTCCATGCTTTTTCCCACTTCATCGTTGGGAAGAGTTCCTAATAATAATAGCTACCCCTTGTTGCTGGCTTATGTGTGTAACCCTAGCACAATGGCAGCCCCCATGTTCTGGTCTCAAGGCAACATTATGGCTAAGGAACCCAGCCCAGCAATCAAAAAGGAATTTCAACATAACTCAAGTTCCCATGTGTATTTCTCCATCCACAGGATTCCTAGATCACAACAGCAATTCCTTTTTCTTTACCATCATCACCTCCTGAAGACTCCTGGGATCTCTCTTCTCCCCATGCCTCCTAGTGCCCCTTCTCCTAAATGGCTGAACCTTTTCCCTCTCTCTTTCCTCCCATTCCACAGCAAAGAAGCCCAAGAAATCAGTCTGGCCACTGCAGAGCCTGCCTCAAAGGTAGAGTTTAGGCCGGGTGTGGTCATGCATGCCTGAATCCCAATGCTTAATCCCAGCACTTTAAGAGGCTGAGGCAGGAGGATCACTTGAGGCCAGGAGGAGCTCAAGACCAGTCTGGGGAACCTGGCAAGACCTACTAAAAATAAAAATTAAAAAATTGGCCGGGTGTAGTGGTGCATGCCTGAAGTCCCAGCTACTCCAGGGCCTGAGGTGGGAGGATCTCTTGAGCCCAGGAGGTCAAGGTTGCAGTGAGCCATGATCACACCACTGTGTTCCACCCTGGGGAACAGAGCAAGACCCTGTCTCAAAAAGTAACATTGAGCTTTAAAAGACTTTAACAGGTACAGGCAGAATTCTCTGACAGATTGAAAACAAGCAGAGGTTAATAATTTCCACTTGTCACTCAAATGTACCCTCTTCATGTCTTTACAACAGACCAATTCCTACTGCTGGTTACCCACTTCCATACAGGGCAATGCCATCACCCAGCAGCTCAAGCCAAAACCCCAAGGAGTTTGATTCATCCGTTTCCCCACATCCTACATGTGATATATCAGGACATCTGGCGCTTGTGCCTCCAAATATACTCTAATTGTGTGTCCACCTCTTGCCTTCTCTGCTGCTGCTGACAGTTATACTCCAGCAGCCTCTGTCACTGCAACAGCCTCCTCACTGGTCTCCCTGTGATCGAAAAAAGGGTCTTGATCCAGATTCCAAGAGAGGGTTCTTGGACCTCGTGCAGAAAAAAAATTCAAGGTGGGTGTCAGAGTACAGTGAGAAGAGATAGTTTATTGAAAGCTGCTTTGTTATAGAGTATAGCATCCTCCAAAAGCCGGCAGAGGAATACAATGTCTTTGGTGTAAGCTTTTCTTATATAGCGGTCTTGTCTATGTAAAGACTACGCTAAGCTGTGCCTACGTGCGGGTAAGTAGACAGCATCACAAAATGTGTTATTCTATTGATTTAAAGAAAACTATCCTTGACATTCCACTGTGTGAGTACATCAAAGCATAACTACAATTATCCTGAAGCAATATGTTGTTACGGCTGTTAGGATGTGTGGACTTTCTGCTGTTGAGGGAGTGTGTCCTTGTAGGTATCTTTAGGTTGTTTCCTCAACTATAAACATCTTATGACCCTGAGTCGTGACTGGTAAAGAATGTGCCTCGCTAGTTTTAAGATGGAGTTGATTTTAAAATGGTGTCACTCTGGCTCTCCTAGGCTCCAGCTTCCCTAACATTTCTGCTTCTGCTATTTCCCACAGGTGGAGTCGATTGTACACACAGCAGCCATGGTGATTGCATACAAATGCAAATCAGAGCACGCCATTCCTCTGTTTAAAACTTTGCAACAGGCCAGGCACCGTGGCTCATGCCTGTAATCCCAGCACTTTTGGAGGCTGATGTGTGCAGATCCCTTGAGCCCAGGAGTTTGAGATGAGCCTGGCCAACATGGCAAAACGCTGTCTTTACTAAAAATGCAAATATTAGCCAGGTGCAATGGTGCATGTCTGTAATCTCAACTACTCAGGAGGCTGAGGCATGAGAATCGCTTAACCCGGGAGGCGGAGGTTTCAGTGAGCCAAGATCACACCACTGCACTCCAGCCTGGGTGACAGAGCAAGATCCTATCTCAAAAGAAAAAAAAAAACAACAACTTGGTGCAATAGCCTCCCATGTCCCCAGAATAAAATCCAACCCCCACCCCACAGTGAGCTACAAGGTTCTCCATGATCCAGATCCTTCCAGTTCCTTCCCATTCAAGCTTCCCCTCCAATGCTGCCTCCTCTGAGACCCTGGTCTGATGATTTCCTCTGATGCCAAGAATGCCCCTGCCATGGTGCCCTCTCGTTCCCTTGTGTATCACCCCAGTTTCTGTAGTCCCTGTCATTGATGGCTTTTGTTTTGTTTTGTCCCTCATTTACCACCTGTCTCCCCAACTAGAGAATAAAGTCCATGTGAGAGCCCCTTCCTCACCTGCTGCTGCCTTTCCAGTGCCCTAGTATGTTGTCTGGCCAGTGATCACTTAAATACTTATTGACTAAATATATGAACACACAAATCAGCAATCCACTAAAAATACATTTGCATCAGTTTGCCTGCAGTAACAGAAAAGGACTCAGCCTGGCTTGAGCAATGAGGACTTTTTTTATTCCCCATAACAGGAGTCCAGAGGTCAGATGGGCTCTGAGTGTAGTATGATCAGGGCTCTGGCTCAATTTCTTTGTGGTTATCTCAGCTCTGTCTTTCTCCAAGTGTTAGATTTATCCTCAGACTGGCTGCTCTTATGAGCACACGTTGGCCACCAGGAGCAACTGGAGCAAGAGGCTTCACTGTTCCCATCCAGTAGGAGAGAAAAAGACCCTACCACCACCACCTGCCCCAGACAAGACGATTGGCCACCCACTTGGAATGCCATACACCGATTGACTTAAGTCTGGATTCCTAGCCAACCACTGGCAATCCTGACCATGCTTGAGGACTCTAACTAGGATCATCCATCCTAGCCCTGGGGATAGATCCTGCTTCCCATATATGTAAATGGCTTCATCAGGGAGGGGCGAATGCTTGAGTAAGACAGAAGTCCCCTTAGGAAGAAGGAATGGGGAGTGAGTGTCGCAAAGGTGCCCTACAAAATTATTATCCCCATTTTACAGATGAGGGAGCCTCTGCCCAGAAAGGTTGGGTTATATGCCTGATAAGGTTTGGATCTGTGTCCCTACCCAAATCTCATGTCGAATTGTCATCCCCAACGTTGAGGGGTGGGGCCTGGTGGGAGTTGCTTGGATCATGGGGGTGGATTTCCGCCTTTGGTGCTCTCCTCATGATAGAGTTCTCACAAGATCTGGTTGTTTAAAAGTGTGTGGCATGCCCCCCAAGCCCCCAGCAACTTTCTTCCTTCTACTCCAGCCATGTAAGACGTGTCAGCTTTCCCTTCACCTTCCACCATGATTGAAATTTTTCCCGAGGCCTCCCCAGAAGCCATCAAGCTTTCTGTAAAGCCTACAGAACCATGAGCCAATTAAGCCTCTTTTTTTTATATAAATTACCCAGTCTGAGGTATTTCTTTATAGCAGTGCAAGAATGAACTAATACAGTGCCCAAACTCGGAGTTCTTCTGCAAGGAAATCTAGATTGGAACCCAGACCTCCCTGACTCCAGGGCTTGTAGTGGCCAGGTTCAAAGCTCTCCAAGCCTGCTTGGATCAGCATGCCCCTACTGGGGAGTGGCCAAGGGGCATGCTGGGGAATGGCCAAGTCTGGTTTCCCAGTGATGCTGAATCACTAGAGGGGTCCGGTAGGGGTGGGATTAAGATTCCACCTCATCCTCCCAGGTTTTTTTTTTTTAAATCCTCCCCAGTCCTGAAGGTCTGGTCTTGGTCCCCAGGTCCAGGGAACATCCACAGTCAACCCAGTCTTGAGGGTGTTCCCGCCTCTACATTCCTAAGCTGCAGTCCCCCGATGTGGGATTCATCTCTGGGAGTAAACTCCCCATCCCCTGCCTCCCTGAGACTGCCACCTGTGTAAGGTAGAACCCACTGGGATCCACCACAGCCTCCCTACTCACCACACTCCTCCTTGCACCTTCTGTTCCAGCCTGGCTCCCTCTCTCTCACCTCCGTGATTTTGCATGGGCTGACCATTCCCTCCGCTTGATACACTATATCCCTGCTTCTCTTCTTTCTCTCCCCAATGCTCACCTCTTCATCATTGTCCCTCACTTCTTAGCTTATGACCCTACAAGTCACCTCCCCGTGCTTCAGTTTTCTTATCTGAGAAGCAGAATTAATAATAGAATTTTTGTGGAAAATAAATGAAAAAATGCACATAACATGCTTAGAACCCTGTTTGGCATGTAGTCAAGTGTTTATGAAAAGTTTGCTATTATGATGATTATTATCCATCTCATCCTTTAGGTCTGAGTTTACGCATCACTTCCTCCAGGAAGCCCTCTCTGAATATCTCTCCCAAGTCAAAGTTATTTGCCCTGCTCTGTGCTCATACACATCCTGTGTAGGGCAAGAGGCTATCATTTGTCACACCAAAGTAATCATTTACTCATCCCTGGCAGCAGAGATGACAGTGTCTGTCTGGTTTACCCTTATGTTCTAGTGCCTAACACATTGCCTGCCACACTGTCATGAATAAATAGACACTTATGGGTAAGAAAATCAATGAACAACCGAAGTAGCAATAAGTCTCTGTACACCTGAGTCATTGGGCCACCAGTAGTTTCTCAACAGTGATGACAAGGATTTTCATCTGCTCTGAGAACTTCCTTTCCCTCCCTGCCCCCTGGTGAACACCAGCCCAGAGTTTAGCATTCAAGCCGTGATTAGTGCTTTCTCTTCTCCCCAGCCTGCCTTTCAGAACAGATGCCTCTCCCTCCCAATCAGTCCCCTCTACTGCTGCACCTGGTGTTTCATCAAAGGACCCTGATTTCCCTCCCGCCGCCCAAATCCATCAGACACATTTTGGCTGCCAATAGGGGCTGACCCTCCCCACCAGGGCCAGGCCCTACCCTGGCAGGGAAGCAAAACCTGGGCTCCATGGCCCCACCACTCCTGTCCCTTCTGAAACCACGTGCACTGTTCACAGATACAGATAATCCACGCAGGCAAATGGGAAACCAGGCAAAGATAATCCAAAACCAGCTGAGGATCCAGAAGTCATTTCTATTTGGCTTTGAAGTGCATTCAGTTAAACTTATTTTTCCCCTACTATAGATTTAACTTCTTAATCCTCTTTTACTTCAGCTAATATTGAAATGAGTTTGCCTGCCCTATGCACACACTGTGTGTGTGTGTATGATGGGGGTTGGGGGACCCCAGGATGCACCTAATGATTGCAAGGAATGCAATCAGAGATTTGAAGCTGGTCAATGCAAGGAGCCAGGCCTGCTGGAATCCAAGGACCTGGGGTGCAGCAACCCCAGATACAGACCCTGAAGAGGCCAACAGCGGTCAGCAGGTCAGCCAGGCCTCTGCCCTGCTGTCTGACATGGGAGGCCCTCTGGCTGCACAGCAGTCCAGCCTCCAAAGAAACAAAGGGTGGCCCCTCTCCACCACCCCCAACACATATGCGTGCAATTACACACATACATATATACACACACATACACACATGCACATACACACAAACACACACGAGCACATATACACACACGTGCATGCACACAATACACATATGCACACACATACATACACGTGCACACATGCACACTCATACACATACACACATACATGTGCATACATGCACACACACATGCATACACACACATGCACACACACACATACACATATGTGTGCACAGGTACACACATGCACATACACTGCACCAGCGTTTCCCAGGGTGGAAAAATTAATGCTTTTCTCAGGAAAAAAAGAAGTCAAAAATAACTTCTCATTTACTTGGGGGAAGTTCTCAGAATCCTGATCTATGACAGAATTCCCTGCATTCCTGAGAGGAGAGGAAGCTCCCAGTCACATCTCCACCCTCCCATCCTCCCGGCCACTGGGAACGCCCCCTCTTTCTGGTTAGAAGGGGTGGGTTTGGAGGCAAAAGCTCATCCCCTGTCAAGCGGCTCACCTGGAGCACGCCATGTAACCTCTCAGTCTCAGTGCTGTTTGAATGAATGCTAATGCCTGGCATGTTACCTGATCAGGTGGCTGTGGGGAAGTGTAGACAATGGCGTTGAATATGGCGTCACCTGGGAATGCCGTCTTAGTTGCCCACCACCATGATGGCAGATGATGTTAGCTGAGTGCTTACTTAAAACCAGGCCCCATTCACAGAGTTTTGAGTAGATTAGCTTACTGAATGCTGCAACATCTTTACAACACAAGTATTATTATTCTACTCTCTTTCTACAAATGCAGACACGAAGGCTTAGAACACTTACTGAGCAGCCTCAGGTCCTCCAGAGCCAGGATTCCAACCCATGCCGAGTCCTGGACCACAGTGAGATACAGCCATGTCCACAGGCCCACAGTGTAGTGGGGATGCAGGGATGAAGAGATGGATAGGACCCATCTGCTCCTAAGGAAGCCAGCCCTGTCTTTGGAAATGAAAACAGCCAGGCTGCTTAGGCCAGCCAGGGAAGGACAGAATGCACACAGTGACCCCAATGAGGACCCCAATAATCCTGATGACCCAGACCTTAACAAGAAGGAGAAATCACCCAACTTTAGACAAACACGGGTACCTCAGCCCTCGCTTTATCCCTGTCTCCATCTGCCTTGGACATTCCTTCAGTCCTTTGACAAGCCTTCATTGGAGCCCTACTGTGTGCCAGGCCCTATAGGAGGTCCTGGGCACTGTCAGGCTCACCTGAAAATCACCTACCCCCTCCCTATCAATGAAACTGAGAAAGTCCCAACTGAGGCAACCAACACTCCCTGAACAGTTGGTTAGACTTGCCTGACCCCTGCCTCTAGTCCTAAGCTAAGCTGGGGGTTTTCAAGGGATGTGGGCATTGGGTTCTTCTGTGGGGGCAGCCCTTGCTGCCCCTCGGCAATGCCCTTCTCATGAGGAGCCAGCAGCAGATTGAGGCACGAGGCTGTGCCGCAGACAGCAGCTGGGGAGGGCCTCCTGGTGGTGTGGGTTTAGTGCACGTAGGCGTGAGGAGTAAATTCTGTCTCCACAGGAGCCCTGGATGTCTCTCTTCAAAGTCATTCTTGACAAATAAGGGTCAAAGCCTCTTTTTCCAGCAGATGATTCTCCTTTCCTGATAACTTTGTTCCTCTTCAAATCCCTTGTCAAACAAGATAATGGAGAGTTCAGGACAAGGAAGTCAAAAAATGTGTTTTAACATTGAATATGCCGCCAGTTAATTAACTGCATAACCTTGAGTGAAAAGTCTTCTCGGGGCCTCAGTTTTCTCATCTGTGCAATCAGTTAGCAATGCCATGCCTCTTCCATGGCTGTGCCCAGGCAGGCACGCTAAAAGGTCATTTATTCATCCAGCAACTTTTATCATCACAGAGTATGCCCTATGTAGCAGGTGGTGTCCTAGGTACTGGAAATATAGTAATTTACAAGATAAAGAAGTTCTCTGCTTTAATAGAACTTGCATTCACTTTACTCGGATTCACTGAATCTAAATGTGGCCTCAGAGTTCTTCTGAACACAGCCTTCAAGGCAGCCTCTACTAATTAGATTAGCATGAAAGAGGATCTCTGTATCAGTCAAGGTTCTGTTGTTTCCTGACGTTTTCCTCTGAGGGTTCTCCAGAGAAACAGAACATTTCATATATAGAGAAAATGAGAGAGATGGATTTTAAAGAATTAATTCAGGCAGTGTAGGGGCTGGCAAGTCTGAAATTTTTAGGGCAGGCTGAAAACTCGGCAGGATTTCCATGTTACAGTCTGCGTCTTGAGGCAGAATTACTTCTTCCTTTTTCCTTTTCTTTTTCTTTTTCTTTTTTTTTTTTTTTTTGAGATGGAGTCTTGTTCTGTTGCTCAGGCTGGAGTACAGTGATATGAGCTCAGCTCACTGCAAACTCCGCCTCCAAGGTTCAAACAGTTTCCTGCCTCAGCTTCCCAAGTAGCTGGGATTATAGATGTGTGCCACCATGCCCGGCTAATTTTTGTATTTTTGGTAGAGACAGGGTTTCACCACGTTGGCCAGGCTGGTCTCGAACTCCCAACCTCAAGCGATCTGCCCACATTGGCCTTCCAAAGTGCTGGGTTTACAGGCGTGAGCCACCGCACCCAACCAGAACTACTTTCCTGGGAAACTTTGGTTTTGGTTCTTAAGACCCAGAAATTCAGAGACTCAAGAAAATAAAGTTTTATTCCTCTCTGATGTTATGTGTCTGCTGCAGGTTGGCAGGTGGCTCTGTCCCTGAGTCACTCAGGAACCCAGATGGGTAGAGAGACTCTGAAGGATGCTATTACCTCAACTTCTAGAGTCTTTGTGAACATTTCAGAGAGATTGTGAAGAATTCACACATGCGTCTAACCGATTGAATGAGAGCCCCCTACAATTACCCCATTACTGAGGTTATGGGTAATCTGTACTTAAAGTCAACTGGCTGCAGGTGTTTATCACATCTACAAAATACCTTCATAGCAACATCTAGACTAGTGTTTGACCAGACAACTGGGCACTGTAACCTGGCCAAGCTGACACATAAAATTGAACCATCACAGGCTCGTTTTCTCATCTGTAGGAATAACCTCTAAGCCAACATTCAGCACTGACAATCTAGGACTCGAAGTTTTCAATTCTGTATAGATCTTGGGGAGAGTACTGTCTGCTGGCAGTTGGCTGAATCATCAAAGAGTCCACTTAAGTCTCAACAAGAGAAGTTAGGAAAGCGTATTTCTGAGAGGACGATTTAGACAATCACCTCCACAGAACTCTCTCAGGATGCTTTGTTAAAATGATCTGTTATTATCAACCAAGAGCACTTTCTTCTTGTTCAACTCAGAACTTGGGAATGCAAACTTGACAAAAACAAGCAATGGGGAAAGGATTCCCTATTTAATAAATGGTGCTGGGAAAACTGGCTAGCCATATGCAGAAAACAGAAACTGGACCCCTTCCATACACCTTATGCAAAAATTAACTCAAGATAGATTAAAGACTTAAATGTAAAATCCAAAACCATAAAAACCTTAGAAGAAAACCTAGGCAATACCATTCAGGACATAGGCATGGGCAAAGACTTCATGACTAAAACATCGAAAGCAATTGCAGCAAAAGCCAACATTGACAAATGGGATCTAATTAAACTATAGAGCTTCTGCACAGCAAAAGAAACTGTCGTCAGAGTGTACAGGCAACCTACAGAATGAGAGAAAATTTTTTCAAGCTACCCATCTGACAAAGGTCTAATCTCCAGAATCTACAAGGAACTTAAACAAATTTACAAGAAAAAACAACCCCATCAAAGAATGGGCGAAGGATATGAAGAGACACTTCTCAAAATAAGACATTTATGTGGCCGACAAACGTGAAAAAAAAATCATCAATGGTCATTAGAGAAATGCAAATCAAAACCACAATGAGATACCATCTCATCCCAGTCAGAATGGCGACTGGGATTTTTTTTTATTAAAAAGTCAGGAAACAACAGATGCTGGCAAGGTTGCAGAGCCATAGGAACATTTTTACACTGTTGGTGAGAGTGTAAATTAGTTCAACCATTGTGGAAGACAGTGTGGCGATTCCTCAAGGATCTAGAACCAGAAATACCATTTGACCCAGCAATCCCATTACTGAGTACATATTCAAAGGATTATAAATCATTTTACTACAAAGACACATGCACACATATTTTAATGGCAGCACTATTTACAATAGCAAAGACTTGGCACCAACCCAAATGCCCATCAATGATAAACTGGATAAAGAAAATGTGGCACATATACACCATGGAATACTATGCAGCCATAAAAAAGAATAAGTTCATGTCCTTTGCAGGGACATGGATGAAGCTGGAAGCCATCATTCTCAGCAAACAAACACAGGAACAGAAAACCGAACACCACATGTTCTCACTCATAAGTGGGAGTGGAACAATGAGAACACATTGACACAGGGAGGGGAACATCACACACTGGGACCTGTCGGGGGGTGGGGGCAAGGGGAGGGATAGCATTAGGACAAATACCTAATGCATTTGGGGCTTAAAACCTAGATGATGGGTTGATAGGTGCAGCAAACCACCATGGCACATGTATACCTATGTAACAAACCTGCACATTCTGCACACGTATTCCAGAATTTAAAGTAATTTTTTTAAAAAGATAAAACAAAGAGAACTTGAGAATGTACAGCCCTTGGCCTTTTCAGAAGGCTCCATCTTAGAGCAAAAGGAACTTTCCAGGTCAGTGAAGTTTTCTCCACATTACCTGCCCTTTCTACATTGGCATGTGACTTACACTTCTCTGAGCCACTGAGGGAGGGGACAAGGAAAAAGCATAAGCCTCTGCCATAGACCAGGCCCTGTGCTTGGAATGTGTATCCATCAGGAATAGCCTAGGGACAGATCAACCCAGAAATCTCAGGGACTCAAGGCAATAAAGTTTTATTTCTCTCTGATGTTATATGTCTGCTGCAGGTTGGCAGGTGGCTCTGTCCCAGAGTCACTCAGGGTCCCAGATGGGTAGAAGGACCCTGAGTGATGCTGTTATCCCAACTTCTAGAGTCTTCATAGACAGGTGAGGAAGAGTGTGAATAACTCACACATGCTTTTAAATGTCTTGGTCTGGAAGTGGCACATATTATAGCTGCTTGCATACCATTGGCTAGAACTAGTCACATGACCCCCACATGACTGCAAAGGGGTCTGGGAAATGTAGTCATCTGTATGCACAGGAAGGAGAGAAGAATCAGATCTGCTGAGCATAATTCTTCTTTATTACAGTGCCTTTTAATCTGCAAATATTGCCTATTCTCATGCTTAACTCACAGCAATATTCAGCAGCAGATATTGTGCTTATTTAACAGATTTGGGGGCATCTCCTATGATCCAAATGCAGGAGCTTTAGTGTAGGGATTTTCAAGGGCTACTTTTGGCAGCCCAAGATCTTTTATAAATTCATTCCTAGTTCTCACCTCTATTCTTGGCCAGTGGTTCTCAGTCTGGGTGCTATGACACGCCAGGAGGGTTCCCCAAAGATAGGATACCAAAAAATGCAAATTATTTGCTTTGTTAAAAAACAAACAAACAAACAAAAAAAACAAAGCACAGACATTAGAGTGAGTTCAAGGTTAGCCCTAGAATAGCAACAGTCTGCGAGGGTACAAATGGAAAGGGTGTAAGAACAGGTGCAAAGACACACGGAAATATTTTTCCCTCAGGAATTTGCATCTCATCAGACAAAAGGCTTAGGAGCCACTGCTCTTGGCTGTTGAATTTTCCAGTCAAATGCCCCTTACAAAGCAGCAGAATTTGTATGTGACCATTTGAGGGGAGACAGCAACAGTCATTACATTGGATAGACCTGTGGTCTTCCTGCCACACCCATGAGGGAGCAGTGTGGGGCAGAGAGGGGAGCATGACCCGAGATTCAGGCTGATCTCAATCAGAACCATGGCTCTGCTCAGCACCAAGCCTGTGACCTGGCTCACTGACCTCCTAAGGCTTGGTTTCCCCCTCTGTGAAATGAGGAGAACAGTGTCCATCTCCCAGATTGTCGAGGGAATTGAACAGGAAAGTGCGCAAGAATCTTCAAGCAGGTGCTTGGCTCTCTTTTTTACCCTCCCTTCCCCTGACAAATGGACATTTGGTGTGAGGGCCAGATGTGTTGGTATATGCCACTACAATCCCAGAGGGAGCTGCCACATCCACCTTCACCTGCCAGAAGGTGTTTCAAATGCTGTACTGTGGGGGAAAAAGGAAATGAGTTAAATCCTCAAGTACAGGAGCTTGGTTAAATAAATTCATTCAGATTAATGAAGATTGTGTTGCCAAATGTTTACAAGAAGCTTGAAGTAGCAAAGGAAATGTTTATGATACAATTTGAGAAGGAAAAAATAGGACACAATATGGTGTATACAAAATGGTATCAACTATGCAAAAACAGAGTTCCTGGCCTGGGAAAAAGTCTGGAAAGATATATTCCATAATACAGTATGGATCTACCAATGAGCATTATCCTTTTCTTTACATATTGGATTTAATTTTATGTTTATTTCTGTTGCAATTTCAATGTTTTGTATTTTAATCTCATTTAAAAGATGATAAATTATTATGAGAAAGATCTCTTTTTAAAATAATGTGAATATGGAATTCCCAAAGGTACTAGTTGCACCAGTATGTCAGAGATCTGGCTTGTTAGGTGTTGCGTGTGATTGGGGCAAGCAGGGTGTTGCATAGAATGAGAAGCAGCAAGCACTTTGGGGAGAGCAGAGCTGAACTCGAATCCTGTCCTACTCCTTTCTAGCTCTGTGACCTTGTGCAAGTTGCTTCAATTCTGAGCACCAGGATGCTCTCAGGTCAAATGAGGATGAAAATTCTCACCTCATAGAGAACTCATATGAAGTCTCTAGCAAAAATCTTTGACACAAAGTAGAAGCCTATAGCAGGGGCCCAGTAGATGCTAATTCTTTTTCTTCTCTACATCCAGTGGGCATTCTGGGGTGGGTTCCTGACCACCACCCAGGTCGGGACACTGGGAACTGCTGCCAAAGCCTCTTGCCCAAGATCAATAGGCCAGAACTGACTCACAAACTCAGAATCCCTCATCCGTCTCTACTTCCCCCCAACCAAGGCTGGTCCATGCATCCTGAGTGATTCCCCCACGACTCCGGATCTCCTGAAACTTGTCTGCAACTCTCTGTGCAAGTCACGAAGTATTGCTGTCGACAGATTCCTCTTCAAAGGGACCTTGAGTTAAAGAGCAGCTTCTTCCTTTACTGAAAGCCTTTGAAGTCCAGGCCCTGGTAAGCAGAGTGATTAGGCAAGATGGCCTTGACAGGTTCCTTCCAACCCAAGGGTCTGAGATTCTCTTCCCGCTCCTTCATCATATGCTCTGAGAGGTAAAGTGGGCTGAGCTGGGCTGGTGGAAGCTGTTGCCATAGCCTCGGATGTCCACCTCCCTCCTGTGTACCCTCCAAGCACACAAGCAACTCCTCTTCTAGAAGCCCTCCTAACCTCACCACTCTCCTTCCAGATTGGCTGGAGCCCTCTCCCCTAATCCTATTCTGTATCCTTCTCAGTAGTGTAACTGCCTTGCAAATGACTGTCACCACTCTGGATGCTGGGCTCCTTGAGGGCACAGACTGAGTCTTGTTCATCTTCATATTCCACCCAAGGCAGGATCTGATGCAGGGCACTTGCTCAAGAGATGTTTGCTGAATTAATTAATCCCACTTGCCCCCAGAAATAAAGTCTCACCAATGAGGTTAAGGCTTAGTTGTGACCCCCTTAGAAGGAACTAGCATGTATGAGTGTATAATCTCTGTACTAGGCATCCTGCTAAACCTTTTTATTACCCCTTTTTAATTCCCAAAAGTACTCTAGGAGGTAGATGTTATTGTCCCTATTTTACAAATGAAGAAACTGAGGCCAAGAGAACTTAATTGACTTACCAAACAAGTGATCGAGTGGCAACTCAATCCCTGGCTGTGGTCCAAAGATTGGGCTTTTGTTTTATATTTATTTCTTTATTTTGAGACAGAGTCTGGCTCTGCCACCCAGGCTGGACTGCAGTGTGCCGTCATAGCTCACTGCAGCCTCGACCTCCTGGTCTCAAGTGATCCTTTCCCCTCAGTCTCCTGAGTAGCTGGGACTACAGGTGCACAACACCAAGCCCAGCTGAATTTTGTTTTGGGTAAATATGGGGTCTCATTATGTTGCCCAGGCTGGTCTCAAACTCCTGGGTTCAAGCAATCCTCCCACCTCGGCCTCCCAAAGTGCTGGGAGCCACATTACAGGTGTGAGCCACCATGCCCAGTCAGATTGGCCTTTTCCACACTTTCTTTGTCACCTCCCTGTCAGAAGGTTAGAAGCTGTCTCCAAAAATATCTTAATTATTTCCCTTTGAAGACCTGCTATGGTCTAAAAATATATCTATTTTTTAACAACTTTATTGAGGCATAATTAGCGTACCATAAAATTTGTCTAAGTGTACAATTCAATGACTTTTTAGTAAATTTTACAGAGGTTTAACAATCACTGAAATCTAATTTTAGAATATTTCCATCAACCTAAAAAGAAACCTTGTGCCTATTAGCAGTCACTGTCTGTTCCCACTCCCAGCCCCAGGCAAACACTAATCTACTTTCTGCTCAATAGATTTGTCTTTTTTTTGACTTTTCATGTGAAAATGGAAATAGACAGCATAGACTCTTTTGTATCTGGGTGGTTTTTTTTTTCCACTTAAATATTGGACACTTGGGTTGCTGCCACTTTGGGGCTCTTATAATATTGATGCTGCTGTGAATGGTCACATACAAGTCTTTGAGTAAGCTTAAGTTTTCATTTCTTTTTTTTTTTTTTTTTTTTTTGAGATGGAGTTTTGCTCTTTTTGCCCAGGCTGCAGTGCAGTGGCGTGATCTCAGCTCACCGCAACCTCCACCTCCCAGGTTAAAGCAGTTCTCCTGCCTCAGCCTCCCAAGTAGCTGGGATTACAGGCACCCACCACGCCCAGCTAAGTTTGTATTTTTAGTAGAGACGGGGTTTCTCCATGTTGGTCAGGCTGGTCTCGAACTCCTGATCTCAGGTGATCTGCCCACTTCAGCCTCCCAAAGTGCTAGGATTACAGGCGTGAACCACCGCGCCCAGCCAGGTTTTCATTTCTTATGGACGGAACCGGAAAATTACAATTGCTATATCATATAAAGTTATGCTTAACTTTTAAGAAGCTGACAGACTATTTCCAAAGTGGCTGCACCATGGTCCATTCCCACCAGCAATGTGTGAGGGTTCCGATTCCTCCACGTCCTCACCAACACTTGGGATAGTCTTTCTTTTTTTTTAATTATAGCCATTCTAATGGGTGTAAAGAGTATTTCATTGTGGTCTTAATTTGACCTTCTGTAATGACTAATGATGTTGAGCGTCTTTTCATGTGTTTATTGGCCATTTGAATATCTTCTATGGGGAAATATCTATTATAATTTTTTGCCAATTTTTGTTTTTTGAGGGAGGGTCTCACTCTGTTGCTAAGGCTGGAGGGCAGTGGCATGATTAGAGGTCACTGCAGCCTCGACCTCCCAGACTGAAGTGATCCTCCCACCTTGGCCTCCCAAGTAGCTGGGACTATGGGTGTAAACCACTATGCCCGGCTAATTGTTGTATTTTTTGTAGATCAGGGTCTGTCCATGTTGCCCAGGCTGGTCTCAAACTCCTGGGCTCAAACGATCCTCTTTCCTCAGCCTCCCAAAGTGCTGGGATTACAGGTATAAGCCACCGCGCCCGGTCCCATTTTGCCCATTTTTAATTGAGTTATTTGTCTTTGTGTTGTTGAGTCATAAGAACGTATTTCTCCTCAAGCCACATTATCATAATTGCTTTTGGGAGAAGACAAGAGGGGCTTATTTGGTGGGAAAACAGATCCAAGCATAAATCTTGGTTTTGCCACTTTCAGGGTCTGGGGTTTCAACAAATACCTTAAGGACTTGCCAAGAAAGGGACAGAGTGGCAACTCACTCCCTGGCTGTGGCTTCTGCCTTCTCTGCTGTTTCTGTCTTCTCTGCTTGCAGAGTAGTGATAATAACACTCTCTTGAAGGGCCGTGGTGTACATCGATTGCAATCATGCAAATAAAGCATCAGGCACATAGTAGGTCCTCATCTTTTATTTACTCAACAAGTAGGTATTGAGCCCCGTGTTGTGCTGGGCATGACTGCTGGAGCTGGGTAGACTGAGGGAACAAGGCAAACAGCCAAGCCCCTGCCCTCATGGAGCTTACATCCTAGAGAGGGAAACAAGACAATATGCAAACAACAAAGTAAATGTATGATATTACATCAGGAAGTGATAAGTATAAAATAAAGCAAGATGAGGGGACGGAGTGAGGCCAGGAGTGGCATGGAGCCCCCTTGGATAAGGTGGTTAGAATATATTAGTTAGAATACAGGTTTGTCTGAGTGTAACAATGGTCCAGAATAACAGGGGCTTACACAAAATAGAAGTTTCTTCTTTCTCACTTATCACCAGGACTGGTTTGATGGCACCACTTCTCAAGGTTAATCAGGCACCCTGGCTCCTTCTAGAGTGTGGTTCTGACTCCCCTAGAGCACAGTCCGCCTCCATGCCACCTCGTCCACACTGCACAACGCAAGAGGGAGGAAGCCAGGAGAAGAGGCACACACCCTCCCTTCTGGAAGTGCCTGGAAGTTGCGCACATACCTTGCCCTCATATTCTATTGGCCAGCACTTAGTCACATGACTGCATCTCACTGCAAGGGAGACTAGGAAATATACTCTTTATTCTGGTGCCCAGCCAGTCATCCAGCTAAAACTCAGGGATTCTATCACCTAGAGCTAAGAGGGAGAAGATGTTTAAAGATATCAACTGTCTCTGCTATGGGTGGTCAGGGAAGATTCCCCAGAGGAGACTGTTGAGCAAAAACCCAAGTGAAGTGAAGAGGGGAGCCATGCAAGATTCTTGGGGGAGAGCATTCCACAGCAGAGGAAACAGTGGTTCCAATGTTCCTGAGTCAGGAGGAAGTGTGGAGTGCTGGAGGGAAAGCCGAGCTCAGTGCAATCCATGTCCCCCATGAGGCTGAGCAGGTGTTGAGGCATTGATTGAATCACTGTGTTGCTGCTGACTCTGGGTCAAGTCTTGCAATGTTTCTCCAGCCTCTGCCTGGACATATGCACACAGGCATATGCATGCGCACACATACACACGGTCCCCTGGCCTCTTTCCTCTGCTGGTTCTTCATCTCACAGTAGGAGCCCAGCAGGGGGTTCAGCCTGTCAGGCTAAAATAGCCACAACTCTATCATCTTCAAAGGAACAGTATACTTTTCCATTAGTGGCACACAGACATCCAGAACTGCTTTTTGCACAGCGGGAGATTCTCTCCGAGCCGTCGGTTTAGCCTGCAGCTCTTGGTCCTATCAGCATTCCTTTGCAGAAGGAGGCTGTGGCATTTCCTGACCTTTGTGATGGGGGCTTGGGGATCGGGGGGCCCTCCTAGGGCACATTACATTGCATGGTGCCTTGCACACTGGAGCTGAACAATAAAAGCATCTGGGAGTTCAGTGAATCTTCCCCAGATACCTGCTTTGCCTGGAAGTCTCCTTTCTGCCTAGAAGTCATTCTTCCCCTCAGGGATTGTATATCCTGGTGGTTTAGAGCAAGGGCCCTAGATCCAGACTGCCTGGGTTCAAATCCTAGCCTGACCCCTTACCAGCTTTCTGTCACTGGGCAAAAACCTTAATTCCGTGTTCCTTCATCTTAATTCCATACATTTCCATCTCTTCATCTGTTAGACTGACGATCTTAAGAATACACAGCACAAAATATTCTAGTGATGATGAAGTGCTTGTGTTGGTGCCTGGCACATGTATTAAATGTTGAATGATAGTACTATTATGCTGATGAACTCTCTTTCTGAGACTGATCCTGACAGAACCCCTCTCTGCCTCTGTACAAACCACACGGTGTGTGTATTCATGTCTCCCTTTATTCATCATTCTATTTCAGGGTTTTTCATGACCTACTTAAACTTTGGTTTGCCTTCTGTCCTCAGCTTTTTCCACACTCCCTCTTTCTTTCTCTTCTCCAGCCACTCTGGCTCTCCTTTCTGCAGAAGTTATACTCCTACAGCAGGGCCTTTGCACATCCCTCTAAGTGGGAAGCTCTCTGCCCAAGAATAAGACATCTCGCTTATAAAAATGGCTGATATTTGTTAAGCTCTGACTTGCACTTGGTGTTTGATGCTAAATATGTACATCTTCCATGTGTTCACTTGTGAATTCCTCACGACAATCCTAATGAGATAGATGCGATTATTGTTGACTGCAGTGGAGGCTGTGGTGTTCCACGCCCCCACCCTCCCCTGACAAAGTTAGATCACCCCTTTCAGGGCCAAGACGCCTATTCCTTCAGCTGTCAGGAATGTTGTTAGCTCACAGCTGAGTCCCTCCCCAGGCTTCCCCTCAGCTTGGGAAGACCCTACCCTAAAGGCTACATCCTTTCCTCCAGGAAGCCCATCTCTAATGACCAGTCGGATCACGGGCACAGATGCTCAGCCCTTTTGCTTCAGTTTGGGATAAGCCTGCAGGGCCACCCTAGCATCATAGCCCCCTGGGAGGCAGGCTGAGGCCTCTATTAAGGCAGAGTCATAGTTCAACTCCTCCTTCTGCCCAGTTCTTCGTCCTTCACTCCCCTGACGGCTTGATCCAAAAGGCATTTCCCTGTAAACTAGTTACTTTCTAAAGGAATCCAATCTAGGAAATTGATGCCTCATGAAATTTAAATAATTAGGCTAATATGCCCAGTGGCACAAGTGGCAGAGCCAGAATTTGATCTCAGGTCATCTGGCCTCAGAGACAAAACACTAATCCACTGCACCAACCACCTCGCTCCTTCCTTCCTCTCTGTCATGGCATCATGAAACCCACCCTTAGGACACTTCCCTCAGGTGTATAAATATCCCACGAAGGTCTGTCTACCCCCGACTGTGAGCTTCATGAAGGCTGGACTGAAATCCATTTTGCCACAGCATTCCTGGTGCCCAGCATGTGATGAGCAATGCATATTGAATGAATGAACGAATGAATGAATGAATGAATGAATGTCTATCTCTCTCTGCTATGTATGAGGTTTCCAAGAGCAAAGACTGTCTTTATCTCTTTATCCCCAGTGCTCCACAAAGTGTCCTGCAAGGGAAGTCATCAGTGTGCCCGTTGAACGCAAACTGACCTGTCTTTCCAGCATGTTCACCAGACACGCTGCCTCCTGTGCCCACTCACACATACAAGTGACCAGCCATTCCCCTAGTACCCAGGTATGTTATGTCTCTATAACTTGTTCATTCCGTTCCCACTTCCTAGAATTCCCTTCTGTCTTCTTCATCTGCTGGAAACCTCTTCACGTCCTTCAAGGCTGTGGGTAAGCAAGTCCTCTTCAATCCTCCCCTCCTGGGCAGATTTTGGGCTCTGTCCTTTGCACTCCATGGCATGTTTGTATCACTGGTTGTGCCCTACAAAATGGTAGTGTGACTTATTTCCTGCTCAACCATGAGCCTCCTGAGGGCAAGAGTCATGTCATATTCATTTCTACACCCCCAACCTGGAGGCCTGGCACCACGGGTTCCCAGAGGATGTGTAAGATGGAAGAGATGAATGAAAGAACAATATTACTGGGTAACCCTTTGAGCACTACACAGGAGCAGGCACACTTCTAAGGTATTAACACACAGAATTCTCAGGAGGCAGGTACTGTTCTTAGTCCCATTCTACAAAGGAGAAAACAGAGGCACAGAAGTGTCTAGCAATTTATCAATGAATGAGAGAAGAATTCTCCCAACTTGAGGGGCTGCTGTGGGTGTGAGTGTTGCCATCCTGAATGGCCTAGAGATTTGAGAGGAGTTGGAAGACACTAGTGTTGTTCTTCCTCTACTCTCTCTGCAGGTCATTCTCTGTTCAGAGCAGCGAGGAGAGTCCCTGCCAACCAGGAGCCTCCCACCCCACAGGCGGCCCTGCAGAAGATCACATCTCTCTGATGTTTCTCAGGTTGAGACTCCAGTGGCCTCCCAGCTGCTGGCACCAGAGCCTGCCTTTGTTTGTGGCGATAAGCAAATTCCCGGAGTGTGCAGCAGGAGCAGCTTGCTCTTGGGTGGGAATTTGGAGCTGGCCAAAAGGGCAGGGAAGGATTCCCAGGGAACGTGGCCCTTCTGGGACACCGAGGCAGCAGCTCACGTTCTGTCCTCGTGGAGGTGCTGAAGCCGGGAAAGCTCACCAGAGCATCCATGCCCGGATGATTCACAGGCCCAGGTGGACAGGGACGAGACCCTGATGGCCAGGTTTTCAGAGTCTAAGCAGCTTCAGGGGAATCTGTGTTTTCTGCTGAATGATGTGGGGTGAGAGGGGACCAGAATTTGGAGAGCGATTATGGAAATGGGATTCAGGAATTGAGATCGCCAAGTTGAGTCTCTGCTTCCTAGAAATATGAGCCTGGCAACCTACAGAATGGGAGAAAATTTTTGCAATCTACCCATCTGACAAAGGGCTAATATCCAGAATCTACAAAGAACTTAAACAAATTTACAAGAAAAAAACAACTCCATCAAAAACTGGGCAAAGGATATGAACAGACACTTCTCAAAAGATGACATTCATGCAGCCAACGGACACATGAAAAAATGCTCATCATCACTGGTCATCAGAGAAATGCAAATAAAAACCACAATGAGATACCATCTCATGCCAGTTAGAATGGCGATAATTAAAAAGTCAGGAAATAGATGCTGGAGAGGATGTGGAGAAATAGGAATGCGTTTACACTGTTGGTGGGAGTGTAAATTAGTTCAACCATTGTGGAAGACAGTATGGAGATTCCTCAAGGATCTAGAACTAGAAATAGCATTTGACCCAGCGACCCCATTACTGGGTATATACCCAAAGGATTATAAATCATTCTACTATAAAGACACATGCACACGTAGGTTTATTGCAGCACTATTCACAATAGCAAAGACTTAGAACCAACCCAGATGTCCATCAGTGATAGACTGGATAAAGAAAATGTGGCACATACACACCATGGAATACTATGCAGCCATAAAAAAGGATGAGTTCATGTCCTTTGCAGGGACATGGATGAAGCTGGAAACCATCATTCTCAGCAAACTATCACAAGAACAGAAAACCAAACACCTCATGTTCTCACTCGGAAATGGGAGCTGAACAATGAGAACACTTGGAAACAGGGCGGGGAACATCACACCCTGGGGCCTGTTGGGGGTGTGGGGCAGGGGGAGGCATAGCATTAGGAGAAATACCTAATGTAAATGACGAGTTGATGGGTGCAGCAAACCAACATGGCACACGTATACTTAAGTAACAAACCTGCACGTTGTGCACATGTACCCTAGAACTTAAAGTATAATAATAATAATAATAATAAAGAAATATGAGCCTGGGCCAAAGGGTAGAGTAAACCAGGAGAAATAAAATGTGAGCAGCTTCTCCTGCACCTCCATTGACCCTCGGGCTCCATGGGAACACTTCCACTTTCCCGTGCCAGGCCCAGAAGCGGGCTCCTCCCCAGAGGAGGTGCCACTCGAGGGAACAGTGACAGAGTCTGGGGCCTCAGCCTGGCCCAAGTCCCTCCCCAATCACTTTTGCTCAACACCCCCGTGTGAGCTCCTGATTGCTACTGCTCCACGTTACTGTGGACTTACTGACTCAAAACAACACTCTCTTACAGTTAGTTCTGGAAATCGGACGTCTGACATGGCTGTCACTGGGCTAAAATCAAAGTGCCAGTAGGGCAGGGTTCCATTCTAGAGGCTCTTGGGGAGAACCCATTTTCTGCCACTTTTTCCAATTTTTTGAGGCGGCCGGCGTCCCGGGGCTCCTGGCTCCATCCTCTGTCTTCAGAGCCAGCAATGGCCGGCTGAGTCCCTCTCACATCTCATTACTGAGACAGACTCTCCTGCCCCTCCTTCCGCTTTTAAGGACTCCTGTGATCACACTGAGCCCCGCAAAACAACTCAGGACAGCCCCCCTGTTTTAAGGTCAGCTAATCAGAAACCTATTTCCCACCTGAAGCCTTCATTCCCCTTTTCTGTGTAGCTGGACACAGTGTAGGTTCCGGGCATTAAGACATGAACATCTTTGCAGGGTCGTTACTCTGCTACCACACCCCTCACCCCAGATCCAGTGACTATTCTAGGGACACCTCCTGTGTTCCAGGGACCTTCACACACAGCCATCTCACTTCCTCCTCCCAACCACCCTGGCAGGTCAGGGATATTACACCAGACCATGTGTGATTTTCAGGGGCTCTGAGCACTTTTGCCTTGATTCATTAAAAAAATAAAATAAATTTAAAAATAAAAAGTGCTCAGGGTCTCTGAGCACTTTTGCCTTGATTCATAAAAAGAAATTCTATTTTCCTACAGTGGTATAAACAAATATAATCTAGGCTGGATTATATTATTTTTTAGTTTCTGATTTTGAAAAGAAATTAAGACATTTCATTGGCCCCTAAAAGTGCCTCGGCCCCCAGTCGTGTGCCTGCTGTGGTCAATGTTGGCCCTGGGAAGAGGCAATGTGACTGGCCCAGGCCAGCAAGAGGCAGAGCTAGGGCCATTCCCAGGGGCCCTGCCACTAGGACAGAGCTTACTTCACCAGCCACCTGCTGATCTTCAGCAACAAAACAGCTCCTGGCAGAATCAGACTCAGCCATGGGGACACTGGAGGTCATTTGGCCCAAGGCCCTTATCTTACAGATGAGGATCTAAGTGCTCAGAGATGGCATACTGCGCTCTTAGGGACACACAGCAAGTCAATACTGTAGCCAGGACCAGGACCTGGTCTCCTGATTGTCCATCTAGCACTCTTCCCTGCCCTCAGCTCCTCCCCTCTGCTCTGCACACACACACGCACACACACACCCTTCTCCCTGTCATATGTGTGCAGTGTCAATATTAACTTTGGTAACAGTTGTGTTGACTGTTCTCTACATCTGAACTATTTAGGATCTACTCAGTGCACTTATTTTACAAGGGAAACTGAGGCTGGAACAGCAATGGCCTAAGCCAAAGCTACTCAGCAGGTATGAGGAAAGTCAGGGCCCAGCCCAGTTCTCCCGACTCCCGATCCTCTGCTGCTTCTGGCTCTGCCGCACCCTTGCCCACGCAGGTACAGCCGATCACAGATGTCAGCACCAGCCTCCCTTTTACTTCACCAGCCTACAGAGGCAGAAGACTGTGTGACTGGAAGGTTCTGGAAGAGCAGGTTCCACGTCCTCCTCGTCCAGACTTGGAACAGTGGCTGCCTCAGACTCAGATCTGGAGCAAGAAAAGCCAGTTCCAGGAGGCTGCTCTGGGGCTACTTGGGGTCACCTTCCGGCCTTGACTTTAACTCTGCCATGGGGAGAGGCAGTGGCCGGGTGCCCAGGCTGGGTGAAGGGTTACTGGGCGGAGCCTGAGGTTCAGGCCTTGCACTGCAGAGGAGTGATGGCCCTCCCCTAGGTACTTCTGGTTTTTACTCTATGTCATTTAGCCCCTCTGAGCCTCATTTTTCCCACCTAGGAGTAATAATTATATCTACTTGTCCAGGCATGGTGGCTCACACCTGTAATCCCAACGCTTTGGGAGGCTAAAGCGGGAGGATCGCTTGAGGCCAGGAGTTCGAGATCAGTGTGGGCAACATAGTGAGGCTTCATTTTTCCAAAAAAAAAAAAAAAAGAAAGAAAGAAAGAAAAAAGGAATAAAAAAAGCCAGACATGGTAGTGCACACCTGTGGTCCCAGCTACTCAGAGGATAAGGCAGGAGGATTGTTTGAGCCCAGGAGTTCGAGTCTGCTGTGAGCCATGATCACACCACCACTGCAGTATGGGCAATAGAGTGAGACCCTGTTTCTAAATAATAGTAGTAATAATAACAACACCTCTCAGGGTTGTTGTTGAGCATTAAATGAGGTGCTTAGCACAGTGCGTGGCACATAGTGAGGGCAAAATAAATGTTTGTGACAATTTTCATTGTTAGAATTAATAGTGATTAGTTGCAGGACACGAAGTAGCCAATGCTTGAACTGTCTCCAGAAGACCAAGAGGAATGGATGGCCTAGGAAAGGAATAGCACAGCCTCTTAGAGGAATGGTGTAGGAGCAGAAGCCAAGGCCAGAGGGGAAGCAGAGGATGGAACACTGACCAGAGAACCACTGCGTGGCCTCCAGCACCACAGAGAAAGCCTTGATGGGGCCTCAAGGTGACAGAATCTTAGACCTCCACCCACCGTCCTCTGCAGCTTCCCACTGGTGGAACATACGTTCAGGATCTTGCATCACAGGAGAGAAATTTCCAATTCCCCACCCATTTTACAGATGGGGAAACTGAGACCCAGAGAACAGGACTCACTTATCCAAAAACACACAATGATTTCATGACAATGCCAGACCCCAGCCCTGCTTCCCCTTAATTTTTAAGGAAATGATTGTTCACTTTGTTTTTGGAGATTTCAAGTCTTCAAATCACTCAGCTATCCTAAGAACAGTTTTTCTTTTGTTTTTGGAGGTTTCAAGTCTTCAAATCACTCAGCTATCCTAAGAACAGTTTTTCTTTTCTTTTTGTTTTATTTCTAAGCCTTATCTGACATCTAACTCAACACAATCCACTTGACCCTGTAGCCCTGAGAACAGCTTTAAGAAAGAATATTGTTCTCCTCCCTGCGTCCATGTGTTCTCATGGGGGGAAGAGCATTAGGGAAAAGAGCTAATGCATGCTGGGCTTAATACCTAGGTGATGGGTTGACAGGTGCAGCAAACCACCATGGCACCTGTTTACCTATGCAGCAAACCCGCACATCCTGCACGTGTACCCCAGAACTTAACAAAATAATCATTTTTTTTAAATAAAGAAAGAATGGATTGCTCAGCTCAGAGACTGCAGCCAGCTCCACTCCAACTGACAGCCCCTGCTCCAGCCACATCACTGACCTTCCAGCAAATGCAGCTGCTCATTCCTACCTCAGAGCCTTTGCTGGAGCTGCCCTCCCTCCCAGAAAGCCCATCCTCAGGAATCTCTCAGCAAAGCCATGTCCCCTCCCTCCAGATGTAGCCTCAGCACCTCCTCTGTCCCCTCCACCTTCCAGAGGTGGCCCTGATGGATCTTGGCCCTGATGACACCAGCTTGTAGCCTCTCGGAAATTAAACGAATGAACCTCTTTCTGTACTGCATTCATTTGCTGTTGTTGACAAGGCAATTTTTAAAGTGTCTCTCAGTCTATTCTCATTTATTCATTTATTTACTCAACAAATGTTTATTGGACCCCAAGTGGGAGCCAGACCGTGTCACACACACTGCTTGCCCTCACGCCTGTCACCTCCCTCCTCTGCAGAGGGCAGCCACTGAGAAGGGAATGATGTAGGAATCTCACGGCAGCTGTACTGGGTCCAGGAGCTCTGCCTTTGTCTCAGGGTGTCTTCCTAACCGACAGCCTTGCGAGGTAAGAAAGGGTCTCTCCCATCATCACAGATGCTACCCAGAGATGAGGACTGGTTTCAGAACCATCTTGAATTCCCTACTGGGTGGCAGCAGGGCTCAGTGGACAGCATGTGGGCTCTGGAGTCAGACAGACCGGCTTCAAATCCCAGCTCTGCCATCTCCAAGCTGAGGAACTTGGAGAAGGTCACTTCCCAATTGGGCCTCAGTTTCTCCTTTGTGAAATAACACTGGGGCCTCCCAACTCATCAGTTTACTTTTGGCTGGGGTAGCAGCCGAGGGGACCCTCCAGCCTACAAGCATGTGGGGGAGTGAGGACAGTTTGCAGAGCGCAGGGTCCTGAAGCTGACTTTTCAGTCCTATTTAGAGATAGAGTCTCGCTCTGTTGCCCAAGGTGGAGTGCAGTGGTATGATCTCAGCTCACTGCAACCCTGCCTCCCGGGTTCAAGCAATCCTCCTGCCTCAGGCTCCTGAGTAGCTGGGATTACAGGTGCATACCACCATGCCTGGCTAATTTTCATATTTTTAGTAGAGATGGGGTTTCACCATATTTGTTAGGCTGGTCTCGAACTCCTGACCTCAGGTAATCCACCCGCCTCGGCCTCCCAAAGTGCTGGGATTACAGACATGAGCCACCATGCCCAGCCTTCAGTCCCCTTTATGCTGACTGGGGGGTAAGTCACCCCTGTTGTCCCACCTTTGATGTGAGAAAGTTGGACCAGGGCTCTCCAAGGCCTCTCTCAGCTCTGAGAAGCTCTGATTACTGGAAAAGCAAGCCGGCTGCCCAGAAACAGTGGAGGCCCAGGCTCTGCCTTGAAACACTTGCGCTTCACCTCTTCTCTGGGCTCTCAGGCAGTGGCTGTGTTAGTCTATTTTGTGTTGCTGCAAAGGAATACCTGAGGCTGAGTAATTCATAACAAAAGGAGGTTTATTTGGTTCACAGTTCTGCAGGGTGTACAAGCATGGCACCAGCATCTGCTCAGCTTCTGGTGAGGCCTCAGGATGCTTCCAATCATGGCAGAAGGTGAAGTGGGTGCAGGCATGTCACGTGGCGAGAGACAGAGCAAAAAGAGAGAGGTAGGAGTTGCCAGGCTCTTTTTACACAATCAGATTCTAGTGAACGAATAGAAAAATAACTCACCCATTATCATGAGGACAACACCAAGCCATTCACGAGATATCCACTCCCGTGATTCAAACACCTCCCACTAGGCACCCCCCCAACAGTGGAGGTCACATTTCAACATGCGATTTGGAGGTGACAGGACATCCAAGCATATCAGTGAGGGAAACGGAAACACAGCACCTCCGAAGACAGAGAATAAAATACGCAGCCTTCATCCATTGCCAATTAGACAGATGTGACTAAAACCATGTGACAAACAGCCCCACCTCCTTCCAGCATAGTGCCCAGAGCCAGAGTACAGAGCTGGGACACGATCTTGCATGATGGAACCTGGGAAATCAGAGCTTGGAATGCAGACCACAGAAAAGAATTGTGCTCCCGCAGTGTGGAGGGACAAAATAATGGGGTTATACCTGGAGGACATAGACAATGAATCACACAGCTTAAGCTCCTCTCTCTCCAAACGTTCACTCTGTCACTTCCTCCCGGTTCTTGGTGACTGCTGATGAGGGGAGCAACCGAGCTGGCATTATCTGGAATGTTCCAATCAAAGGAAGTCCTTCCCAGATTCTTATCTCCATCTTTCTTGTCTTAAATCCTACAATTCACTTGCTCTCCATGTGGAAATTTCTGGCCACTTTAACACCTCATTCCCTTTCTAGTGCTTAGAGCTCCGCCTACATGTAGACCTGTGCATTGTGGTCTCCAGCCCCAGAGCCCATGTACCCAGTACCCATGTACTGCTTCAACTGCTTTTTCCCCACCTTGTCTCCCAGCCAAGTCCCTCAACTCAGCTCTAAGAGCCTTTCCCCAAAGCCCTAGTTCTTTCCTCCCTGTTTCCACAAAGCCCTCCGTCATGGTTCATTATAATTTGCTCTGATGTATTCCCTCCGAGCTAGACTGTGGGTTTCTGGAAGGCTGGGAGTGGGCCTGATAAGGCAGATGGGAAGGTTCCACTGCAGATCTGAGGCTGAGCCTACCAATTGGGTGAGTTTCCGCCTCTTGGAACCTCAGGGTTCCCATCTGCAAAGTGGGAACGATCACTTCCACCCAATGGAATGTATATTAGTCCAGGAAATGGACACTAGCTTCTGCAACCAACAAACCCCGGAATCTCAATGGCTTAACCCAATACCAGTTTATTGTCACAATTGCTGGTGAACTGGGTGGCCCTGGTCCATCTGGGACATCTAAGATCACCACTGCAGGGAGAGAGAGGAGGAGGCAACACGCTGGTTACTTCCTGGATTCAGAAGCCACTGGTCACTTCTGCTTGCCCTTCCTAGGCCGTAATTTAGCCAAATGCCACCCTTGCAACTTCAGGGGAGACTGGAGAACATAGTTTTACTGGGTGCCCAAGAAAAGGAAACTGAACCAGGGTTTAGTGAACACATAGCCTGTCTCCACCAGATTTGTTATAAAGATGAAATGACAAGGAATGTGACGTTCCTAGCTGAGTGCCCCTCACATAGTAAATGCTCGACAAAGCTGCTAATTCTCCATTTGTTTCTTCATCCCCAGGCCCAGGCTCTAAGGAATCTGACTCCTAACAGAGGCCATGTGAATGCTGGGTGCTGCCCTCCAGTCCCGGGTCCAGGCGTACCTGGCTGTCTCACCCTGTAGCCTCCCCTCCCTCCTCCAGCTCTCTCCAGCCCTGGCTGGGGCAGCTCTCACCACCTTTTGCACCTGGGCGGCTGTCTCTTTTCAGAGCATTGATTTGTAATTGGCCAGCGCAGCTCTAATGGGCCCGCAAGGCCCCTGGCTGCACTGTGTTAGCTCCATTTAGAGGCTCAGGGCTGTGGAACACAAACCTCCCCCGCCTCTCTGGAGCCAGCACCGGCTCTGGAGTCTCTGGGAGAGGCAAGAGTCAGATCAGTTCTGAGGGCTGCCTGCCGGGGCTCCTTACCCAGCAATGCCCACCCTCACTCCCTCCCACAGCCTGTCTCTCCTGGCTTGGGCAGAGAACTGGGAGCTGCAGCCACACTCAGCTAGGCTCTCAGTCCATCTGGGTCCCCCCTCCCCACTGAGGGTAGACAGTAGAGGGTCTCTGCTTCTCTTCCTATTGGGGGTCTCTTGAAAAGAGCACAGGACACAGGGGCCTAAAGGACAGTGTGGTCCTCGATGCACCTTAAGTCATTCCATCATCACTACAGCTTATATCAAAGTAGGTCTTATTGGCCCCATTTTACTGATAAAGAAATTGAGGCTTGCAGATTGCAAAGCAATGTTTTCTAAACATATTTGGCCGGACAACCCACCCACTTTTTTTTTTGCATGGAGTAAACCCAAATCACCCACTTCAAAGCATGCCAATCGTGGCGACCTATTTCTCACCCACAGCTGATCCAACACATGCTTCCCGGGAGCCCAGTGTGTGCCCTCCTTTAGCTCAGGGGTTCTGAACCAGGACTTCAAAGGCCTGGGACCTTCCAGCATTCGCATGTGAAACATTATCTGAATGTGCATCTTTTCAGCAAGGGTCCATAACTTCCAGTAGATCCTCAGAGGCTCCTAGGACCTGGCATAAGTGAAGAGCCCTTGCCTCGGCTTGAGTGCCTGTAGACAAGGCCCATTTTTGATCTGGGGTTTTGCAAAAGCAACCTGAATGGCAGAGATTCAGGGAAGAGCTCCATGACAGTGGGAGAAATGGCCCGTGTTACAGCAGGGACGAGAGGACAGTAAACCGATGAGCTTGGCTGGAGCAGAACAGGTGTTTGGGAACAGTGACAAATGAGGCTGGCGCATCGAGGGGACCTCGGAGAATGGGCCAAGGCATTTAGATTTGATTGGAGAGACTACGGGGAGCCACTGGCCATTCTGGAGCCAGCAAGTGGCAGATCGGGAATCAGGTTTGCAGGAAAGGCCAGCAGGAGTGTAGAGGGGTAATGTGCTATGAGGACGGGGCTCCATGGGCAACTGGATCCAGGGAGATTCCTGCTGCTTTAGGGGTAAAAGCAGGGCTGGTGACTGTCAGGAGTATTGCAAAGGAGGAGAGAGCAGTGATGCCATGGGGAGACAGCACGGCTGGGAGCAAGGTCCTTGGATCTGAAGGCTCGTGGTTTGAATCTCAGGTCAGCTGTTTCCTAACTGTGCAACTTTGGGCAAGTAACTTATCTTGTCCTCTGTGCCTGGGCTTCTTCCTTATAAAACAAGGATAACTGTGCCTGCTTGGTGGTTGTGAACATTCACTTAAATGAGAGAAAATGCACCTGAAGAAGCCCTTAGCTAGCAGCAAGGCACACTCATCAGCACTTGACAACGGTGGGGTCTGTTATGACCCCTCAATCCATCCTGTAAACACTTACCAAATCCCTGCTAGGCACCAGGTGCCCTCCTGGACATCCTAGCATGTTTGCTGACTATAACTCAATGAGATGGATGGCATCACGCCTACTTGACAGATAAGGAAACTGAGGCACAGAGAAGTTTTTTCATAATCAGTAGTGACATCTGTTAGGGTTGATCCAGAAGCTCAAATGTTAAGAGGTCAGTGACAAAAGTGTGACCTCTCTCTGACCCAGGGTGAGAGAAAACGTGCTCTTGATGTTCAAGGTCATACAATTGATTGATTCTTGGGATTGTGGGTGAATGGGGTGCTGATCCAGGCACTGACAGCATCTCACAAACTGTAACATGCCCAAGACTCACCGGGGATGGGATGCATGTGAAAGTTCTGACCTTTTGAGGCTGGGGTGGGGCTCAAGACCCTGCATGCTAACCAGCTCCTAAGTGATACTTCTTTTTTCTTTTTCTTTTCTTTTCTTTTTTTTTTTTTTTTTGAGACAAAGTCTCTCTGTGTCACCCAGGCTGGAATGCAATGGCACAATCTCAGATCACTGCAATCTCCGCCTCCCGGGTTCAAGCGATTCTCCTGCCACAGCCTCCTGAGCAGCTGGGATGACAGGCATAGGCCACTGTGTCCAGCTAATTTTTGTATTAGTAGAGATGAGGTTTCAGTATGTTGGCCAGGCTGGTCTCAAACTCCTGACCTCAAGTGATCTGCCCACCTCGGCCTCCCAAAGTGCTGGGATTACAGGCGTGAGCCACCATGCCTGGCCAGTGATGCTTTTTTGAGTAGCAAGGATTTCCAAAGAATGGATTTGGGGTCCACAGACTTGACCTTGGACAAGAGACTGAGCCTCAATTTCCTCATCTGTAGAATGGGTACATCTTATCAATCTTGCAGGGCTGCTGTGAAGATTAAAGGAGATGATGTCTGCAGCCTTAACTCTTATTAGTAAATACTGGACAGCATTTACTATTAGTAAATATCAGTAAATAGTAATTAGTAAATTAGTAAATACTAACTAGTAAATAGTAATCAGTAAATAGTACATTAGTAATTAGTAAATAGTATTAGTAATTAGTAAATACTGGCCAGTATTTACTAATAGTAAATTAGCATTACTAATTACTAGTACTAATTTACTATTACTAAATAACAAGTTTATTATTAGTAAATACTGGCCGGTATTTATTAGTTACTAACACTATTAGTGAATACTAATATTGGGGTATTGCAAAGGAGGAGAGAGAAGAATAATACTAAAGCAATTTAGTAATATTAATTTACTATTAGTAAATACTGGCCTGCATTTACTAATATCAGTAATTAATAATGTATTATTATTCATATTTACTGTTACTATTACTATTGGCTCTGAGCCCTCTATGAAAGTCTGTCTCTGTATGCAGGGAGACAGAAGGTCATTCCCACATATTCAGACCTCAGGATGCTCCTTTAGTTCTGCAACTCCTTCCACCCCAGGAGAAAAAAAATCAGGATGCATTCTGCCATCTCAAACAGCACCCACGAATCGTTTCACATTCAATTTCCCCATCAAATTCACAGGCACGAAGCTCATGCTATTATTCCATTTGCTAATGATCTGTGTGGTGGCAATTGTAAGTAGGACATTTCTTCATGCCCTTGGCACTCCCAAATCTTTGAAACTCCCTTTCTAGGCCAGACCCCCTTCCTGGCAGCTGCGGTATGCCTCTCCCCTTCCAAAATCCTGACACCACCTGCCCCTGGTTTCTGCTTATCCAGAACATAAAGGAGCAACAGTAACGTGTCTCTCTGGGGAACAACACTGGTTCTCCCTTGTGTTCCACGGAGGTGAACTTTGGCAGCAGGCAGCAGGGCAAGCTGAATAGAAGTAGGTTCCGAGGTCAAAGAGAAAACTGTGTGAGCACCCCCTGCATGCCATTTACAGGCTGCGAGACCTTGGGCGAGGAGGTCAGCTTGCCTCCAGGAAGCCTCAGTGTCCTCATCTGTAAGATGGGGATGATAGCCACACAGGGTGGCAGAATCAAAGTGTCTGGTCAAGTGCTCTGCCCCTAATAACCGTGACAGCTATTTGTTGAGGTTGTGTGAATGGATGGTGTGATGAGATGCCCTGGAATGAGCTGCTATCTGGTCTCGGCAGGCGGCATTCCTCATGGACGGTCCACTGCTGTACCGGTTTGGCCTTACCTTTGCAGCCTCAGAATACCAACTGAGTTAACATCATCAGAGTAACTACTCCTGCACCAGCGTCTCCCTAGACAGAACAAAACAGGGGCCTGGGGGAGGCAGAGGCGGAGAGCTATTTAGTACATTCACCACTATGTAATGCATGAGACCGACCTAACTGAATAAGGCGGGGTTTGGAGGACCCTTGCAATGCCAAGCGTTGGCTTCTAGTTCATAAGTAGGGGGGAGGTCTGAAGGGGTCCTGGGGGAGTGCCAGCCAGGCTGCTGGGGTTGAGGCAGTGCCCATTTACCAACCGGAATGGAAACTTCTCAGCATTTTAACAACCAGTACGGATGGTGCGCCACACACCAGCTGGGGCTGCGGCACTGGGATGTGAGGTTTAACGAGCCAACAAACCCCAAGACACGTCCAGGAGAGTTTATCTAGAGAGGCCCCCTGTGTGAGTGCAAAAGACTACACCTAATCCCAGCACTTTGGGAGGCCAAGACAGGTGGATCACCTGAGGTCAGGAGTTCAAGACAAGCCTGGCCAACATGATGAAATCCCATCTCTACTAACAATACAAAAATTAGCTGAGTGTGGTGGCGCCTGCCTGTAAGCCCAGCTACTCGGGAGGCTGAGGCAGGAGAATCGCCTGAACCCGGGAGGCAGAGGTTGCAGTGAGTCCTGATCACGCAACCGCACTCCAGCCTGGGCAACAGAGCAAGACTCTGTCTCACAAAAAAAAAAAAAAAGACTACACCACATACTTACTGTGCACCTTTTGGATAAGTAGGAATTCATCTGTGACCTCCTCCTCCACCCCCCAGACCCAGCCAGGTGCCCTGTATTCTAGTCACAGCTAGACTGGACTCTCTCTGTCTCTCTCTGTCTCTCTGTCTCTCTCTGTCTCTCTCTCTCTCTCGGCCTCAGGCTCCCCATTGGTCAAACCAGAATCCAGTTATCTCTGACCCTCCTGGACTCAAAAGGTGAGATGTGTGGGTGTGCGTGTGGGTGTGGCTATGTACTTGTGCGTGTGTACATGTGCACATGGGTGCATGTGTGTGCATGTGTGTATATGTGTGTAAAAGGCCACACACCTCCCTCTCTGATGTCTCCACCCCTCAGAACCCACCTCTCCTCTCCCAGGTGCTCACACTCATGTCCTCTCAGCCTCTTACCCTCCACTCAAGGCCTTACCTGACACACCTACCTGGAGTCTGACCTCACCTTGGAAAACACAGCCCCTTAGAACAAGCTGACTGGCGAGGGGACTGGTACGATGGAACACAAAGCTAATCAGACAGAGATGGGCCTGTTTATTTGCATGGCACGCATTTGTCTCTGACTGTTTTATCCACCCCCTGAGCCAACTGAAGAGTTCTCAATTTATCCTGCCCGCACGGAGAGACCAGATTGGCGGCAGGCACGCACATTCACAGAAGCCCGATATAGACTTCCAATTATCTTTTAATTTCGCTCCTGTCTTTATTTGTTCATTTCACTTTTTCCAAACAGGGACTTTAAAAAAAAAAAAAGCTGTAATTTATGGAGTTTGAAGTCAACTAGCAGGAGCGTCGTGTTCACCTGCCGGATGGAATGAGACCTCAGGGTAGAGACAAAAGCTCACTTCCCAGCTGCCCTGCAAGGAAGATGTCTGCCTGTCAGGGGCCACAAAGTCCCTGTTCTTGTCTGTTCTTCTGTCTGTCTGTATTAACTATATTTTCATCTCTTTTTTTTGAGACAAGGTCTCGCTGTGCTGCCCAGGCTAAAGTGCGATGGTACAATCAAGGCTCACTGCAGCCTTGACCTCCTGGGCTCAAGCCATCCTCCCGCCTCAACCTCCCGAGTAGCTGGGACTACAGGCATATGCCACTGTGCTCGGCTAATTTTTTAATTTTTTTTTTATAGAGATGGGGTCTCACTCTGTTGCACAAGCTGGTCTGGAACTCCTGGGCTCAAGCAATCCTCCCACCTCAGCTTCCCAAAGTACTCAGATGACAAGCGTGAGCCACCATGCCTGGCCTATTTTCCTATTTTCTATATCCTTGATGTTTTACATCTGGGGCCTCTCTGACCAGGAGAGACTGCCCCTCCCAGGGTGAGCTAGTTCCTAGAAATAGCAAGTGGTTTACCCGGGAGTGCATCTCTCACACGCAAACCAACCAATCCAGAGCCCATACCCCCCAACCACCTCCTTCATCAGATTCCCAAGGCCTCTCATACTCTGGGCCAGTATTCCCCGCCTCTAATCACCCCAGGCCCAGGTACCGGACAACTAAAGACAGCCAGCCCTGAGCCTGCTGAAAGTATTCCAACTCGCCAATCTGAATCCTGCTTACCCTGCCTCTCTCACTCCTTCCTGCAAAAACCATCATAAAGCGTCTCTCACCCACGCTTCTGCCTCACTCCCTCTGCCTCCTGATTGACCCAGTGCTTCCCCACGTGGTCCTGCCTGGTGCAGTGTGCCCCCTTCTCTTGGGACCCGTGAGTAAAAAACCACCTTTCAATGGCAGTCGCCTCCTGATCTGTGGGCCTCGCCAGACCTGAATAATAATAATGAAACCTATATTTTCACACACTGTCAGGTGGCTGTGTTCACCGAGAACTGGAATGCAGGGCAGACAGCAGGAAGCCTCATTTAATGAAGACATCTATGCTCAGCTGTTTCACAGGCATTACTTCTGCCCTCAGACAAGGGAAGGTCGCAGGAAGCGCCAAGCCAGGGCTCAAATAGGGGACATCTGGCCCCACCCCTTGCCCTGCACCCAGCCCCAAGCTCCAGTCTAGAGGTCTCCAGGCTTTGTTGTTCTCACATTCTCCTGTGCTATTTCCGCCATTCCCAACACGTCAAATACCATCTCCACACCCTCTCGTCCTAGCCTGGTGCAGGGACTCCTGTTCCGAACTCCCATGGAAGCCCTCCCGAACCAGCATCTGCACCCCCCACCATCTCCCTGCCTGGTGTCTCCTAGACCACAGCCTCCATGGGCACAGGAGCCATGGCGGTCTCCTTAACCTATGTCATGACATCACAACACATGGCCTGGTAGGTGGTAAGCATCTTGTAAATATTTTTTGAATCAATCAATCAATCAGTCTATGCCTCTTCCTCTCTTTATCAATACCCAATTCCAAACACTTCTTTCTGGAATCCTTTTTCCTGACCTCTATTCTGATAAACCACCTCATTCATCTCTCCTTTGCGATGCATGGCAGCTTGATCATATCTCAGGCTTATGCCCCGTCTTCTGGACCAGGGACAAAATAAGTTCCCCTGGGACTTGGACTGTCTTCTGCTCCCAGTGATCCTTGCACCTCCCCACACCCCAAGGCTGGTTCGGGCACATCCAGTGCCCAGGAGCTTTTCAAATGGAAATGCTGATTGTTTGAATTGAAGGGTTTAGGCTGGAGCCACAGAGAGAGGGCTCTGGGACACGATGGAGCCTTTATCAGGTGGGAAGCAGCATTCAGAGGGGCTGAGACCCTTCTAACTTGGTGGCATCTGAGAGGACAATGTGAGGTCACATCTCACCAAGGGGGCATTTCATATGTCTCCCCTTCTCCAAGGGTAAAGACATATGACATATGAACATATGACAGCCACCAGTGGGACAGGCTGAGGACACCTACTTCCTAAGAGGTCACACCTGCTGGATGAAGTCAGGTCTGTAAAACTCTGGACTCTGCAAACAAGGTTTTGGGTCCCCATTTACAAACTAGTTGACATAATCTTGGAGGTCCAGTTACCCCTGCTGTCAAATGGGGATAACAATCATGTCTCTCCCCAAAGGGGCTGTGAGCATGAGATGGGATGAGATGAGCTTCATACCCCTACCAGTGGAATGGTAGCCTGGCCCCTCATCAGCCTCAACAAAGCATTTTTCACCCCTGGAAAAATCATTTTTATTGCCCCAAACACCTCATTCTCTAGTTTCTAGATGAAGACAATGGGCTGTGCAGCAAGAAACATTATAAATCAGGATTTGTCACTCTCAGTCCATTGGCATTGTCTCTCTTAGCCTCAATGTCCTGATCTGTAAAATGGGGACAATGATAATAACCACCTCTCCAGATTACTGGGAAAATTAAATAATTTTACTTATACAAAGCACCCAGGACTTCATTCCCATTCTGTTACTCACCTTGAGTATGTAACCAAGAGGAATTGATTATGTAACTTGACAGGAACTGCTCACCCACCATCCAAGAATGAACAGGAATTTTCAGCAGACAAGTAGAAAAGCTAACTTATTTTTAATTCCTAGACTCACTAAAAACTCCTGAGATGATTGTTAAAAATGGAGGTTTCCTGGGACCCACCCAGCCCACTGAATCAGGACATCTAAAAGGTAGAGCTTAGAAATTTGCATCCCTGGCTTGGTGTGGTGGCTCACATCTGTAATCCCAGCACTTTGGGACGCCAAGGCGGGTGGATCACCCGAGGTCAGGAGTTCGAAACCAGCCTGACTAATATAGTGAAACCCCATCGCTGCTGAAAATACAAAAATTAGCCAGGCGTGGTGGTGTGCACCTATAGTCCCAGCTACTCAGGAGGCTGAGACAGGAGAATTGCTTGAACCTGGGAAGCGGAGGTTGCAGCGAGCCAAGATCATGCCACTGCACTCTAGCCTGGGTGACAGAGTGAGACTTCATCTCAAAAAAAAAAAAAAAAACCCCAGCCTGGTCAACATGGTGAAACCCCGTCTCTACTAAAAATACAAAAATTAGCTGGGCGTGGTGGTGCATGCCTGTAATCCCACCTACTCGGGAGGCTAAGGCAGGAGAATCGTTTGAACCATGGAGGCAGAGGTTGCAGTGAACTGAGATTGTGCCATTGCACTGCAGCCTGGGTGACACTCTGTCTCAAAAAAGAAAGAGAAAAAGAAAGAAAGGGAGAAAGGGAGAGAGAGAGAGAGTTAAGAAGGAGGGAAGGAAGGAAGGGAGGGAGGGAAGGGGAGGGAAGGAGGGAGGGAGGAAAGAAGGGAGGGAGGAAGGAAGGAAGGAAGGAAGGAAGGAAGGAAGGAAGGAAGGCAGGAAGGCAGGCAGGCAGGCAGGCAGGCAGGCAGGCAAGCTGCATCTCTAACAAGCACCCCTTGTGATCCTTGTGCACATTGCATTGATAGGCACTCTTTTGACCAGGATGGAAAGAAAGAGAATTCAGGGGACCCCTCTTGACAGCCACCAGTGGGACAGGCTGAGGACACCTGACTTTCTAAGAGGTCACACCTGCTGGATGAAGTCAGGTCTGTAAAATTCTGGACTCTGCAAACAGGTTTTGAGTCCCCATTTACAAGCCAGTTGACATAATCTTGGAGGTCCAGTTACTGCTGCTGTCAAATGGGGATAACAATCGTGTCTCTCCCCAAAGGGGCTGTGAGCATGAGATGAGATGAGGTGAGCTTCATCCCGAGTGTCCACCCCAATCCACTCAGTGTAAAGACAATCCCTGCTGGCTATTGTCCCAAATGGTGCAGGGCCCCACATAGTCTTAGGGTCCACAGCTGAGCCAGCTACAGCCTCTGTCCTCAAGGACTTAGAATGCAGCAGACCAGATCTTGCACACAATGCACTTTACGATGCAGCAGCTGTGGCCAAGCCTAAAAGAGGAGCATCAGAGAACACGAGACCCAAAGGAAGAAAAGGTGATCTTGGACGGATGAAGGCACCAGGGAAGAAGGCCCAGACACAGCCTTTCACCCAACTCTGATGGGCCAGAGGGATGTCCACCAGCCTTCCCTGCCAAGAAGTCACCCTGAGCCCGGTTTGCTAGGCAGTGATCAGGAGATGAATCTGGAAGAGTAAACCGAAGCTGGTACACAGAGAGTTGTGAACGTCGGCATAGGGAGTCAGGATTGTCTCCTAGAGTCAAAGCCTTCAGAGCCAAATTCCTCCCATGTGTGTGCTTCCTGTGGCCCACAGTGTTTTTCAGTTTCATTTTTGAATCAGATGCCAACATTTTAAAATTGAGAGTGATTATGTCACTACTGGGATTCTAAGCTTTTTGTGACAGTGGGAGGATGAGGCAATGCTGGGCCTGATACCATCGGCTGGGGTGGGGCGGACAGGCGTCCTCACTTGTTCACTTTACCTACCCAGCCTCCATATGCAGCAAGAGTTTGAGACCCCTGCACAGGACTTTGGGGACTCTTTGAGGACCTTGGTCAGGAGAAGGGTAGAATTAGTTCTGTGCTTTGGAAGGTCCTCTGATGACAATT
Organism: Pan troglodytes; assembly: GCF_028858775.2. Classification (NCBI taxonomy): domain Eukaryota; kingdom Metazoa; phylum Chordata; class Mammalia; order Primates; family Hominidae; genus Pan; species Pan troglodytes. Next base: position 212,720,575 of record NC_072398.2, on the reverse strand, counting down.
GATACTAGTGATGATGGTGCCGATGATAAGAAAGAGGAAAAGGAGGAAGAAGCAGAGAATAGTTCATATTTACTAAGCTTTCATGATGGGGGCTCTGCCCCAGTGTTTATTCCTAGTAGCCCATTTAGTTCTCCCCACAACCTGATGAGGTGTGTATGCTGTCATCCTCCTTTTTCAGACAAAGCACAGAGCGGTGAGGTCTCTTGCCTAAGGTCATATAGTTGGTAAGTAGCAGAGCCAGGTAGTCTGGGTCCAGGACCCACAGCACTGGTGATGGGGGAGGGGAAATGGTGAGGGGGGTCTGGGAGATGTGAGTCTTCCCTCAGCCTTTCACCGTAGGAGATTGTCTGGTTTTAAAAGAGAAGATGTGTCCACATCTAACCCCGATCTGAGCACTAATGCAATGTCTTTCTCCACTGTTCTCAGAAAGGCTGGTTTCTCTTAATAAACTTGTCAGGCAGGGAAGGAGGGCAGAGGCACTCAAGGGCCAGGTCAGATGGCTTGGCTGCATGCCCTGGCTCCAGACTCCACTGCCATGTTCCTGTTCCCTGCTTGGCCAGCATAAAGCTGACCCCACTGTGAGGACCAGCAGACCTCACAAGAATGACCCCATCCACGCCTACTGGGGCTCTACCTGCCCATGACTCACCACACCCAAGCCTCTGAGCCCAGTGGATTTGCAAAAGAGAAAATAAAGCACACACATAAAGAATAACCAACCCCATGCATTTCCTGGCATTGGGTGACTGTTTGGTTAAGAGCTTCCTCCTTCTTTGTATGCCCACTGGATACTCCTAACATCCCCTAGCTGCTGACCACAGAGCTGGCTCAGGTGGCTGATCACAAGCTCAGCCCCTGGGCGGGCCCCCCACCCCAGCCACCAGGGAAGCATCGAAGGAGGCCAGCCGCTGGGATCTGCCAGCTCTGGGCCCCAGCGGCCACCCTCTACAGCTCAAAGTCACCTTTGCTCCTCTCCTCTCCTCGGCTGGCCAGCCAGAACCAGCCCAGAACTCCCTCCCCTCTGCTCAGCAGGACTCAGGAACTGGTCCCTACTGGGCAATTATTAATCAGATTCTTGACATTCCTCAGCCCCAGGTTGGCTGGAGAAGCATGTTCCCCAGAGGAGCAGAGGCCCAGGACTGGCATTTGGATATGCAGCTGACCGGCAAGGTGGTGCTGTCAGCCGCTGCCCTGCTCCTGGTGACTGTGGCCTACAGGCTGTACAAGTCGAGGCCTGCCCCAGCCCAGCGGTGGGGTGGGAATGGCCAGGCAGAAGCCAAGGAGGAAGCAGAGGGCTCAGGGCAGCCTGCTGTACAGGAGGCTTCTCCTGGGGTGCTCCTGAGGGGGCCAAGACGCCGGAGGAACAGCAAGCGGGCTGAAGCACCACAGGGCTGCAGCTGTGAGAATCCAGGAGGCCCCTGTGTCCTGGTCACGGGGGCCACTTCCACAGACAGGAAGCCCCAGAGAAAAGGCTCAGGTGAGGAGCGGGGAGGGCAGGGCTCGGACTCTGAGCAGGTGCCTCCTTGCTGCCGCGGCCAGGAAACCAGAACAGCTGTTGGCGGTAACCCTGACCCTCCCCATCTCCCCCGCTTGGGCAGCGAACCGAAGAGCTCCCCAGCTGGACTCATTGCAGCAGCCGATGGCAGCTGTGCCGGTGGTGAGCCTTCTCCATGGCGGGACAGCAAACCCCCTGAGCATCCAGGGCTGGGGCAACTAGAACCTCCCCACTGTCACTACGTGGCTCCCTTGCAAGGCAGCAGTGACATGAACCAGAGCTGGGTCTTCACCCGTGTGATAGGGGTCAGCAGAGAAGAGGCTGGGGCACTCGAGGCTGCCTCCGATGTTGACCTGACCCTGCATCAGCAGGAGGGCGCCCCCAACGCCTCCTATACCTTCTCATCCATAGCCCGCGTCCGAATGGAGGAGAATTTCATACAGAAGGTGGAGGGGGCTGAGCCCCGGCTCAAGGGCAAGGTGTACGACTACTACGTGGAATCTACCTCTCAGGCCATCTTCCAGGGCAGGCTGGCTCCCAGGACAGCAGTCCTGACTGAGGTTCCATCCCCTAGGCCACCGCCAGGGTCCCTGGGAACAGAGGCAGCCTCGGGAGGCCAAGCCGGTGACACAAAGGGTGCAGCCGAAAGAGCCGCCTCCCCGCAGCCAGGACCGTGGCCCTCCACCCGAGGCTTCAGCCGGAAAGAGAGTCTTCTGCAGATAGCGGAGAACCCAGAGCTGCAGCTGCAGCCAGATGGCTTCCGGCTCCCCGCTCCACCCTGCCCAGACCCGGGCGCCCTGCCTGGCTCAGGCAGAAGCAGCCGGGAGCCCCATGTGCAGCTGGTGGCCGGGACCAATTTCTTCCATATCCCGCTCACCCCTGCTTCAGCCCCACAGGTCCGCCTGGATCTGGGCAATTGCTATGAGGTGCTGACCTTGGCCAAGAGGCAGAACCTGGAGGCCCTGAAGGAGGCGGCCTACAAGGTGATGAGCGAAAACTACCTCCAGGTGCTGCGCAACCCGGACATCTACGGGTGCCTGAGCGGGGCAGAGCGCGAGCTGATCCTGCAGCGCCGGCTCCAGGGCCGCCAGTACCTGGTGGTGGCTGACGTGTGCCCCAAGGAAGACTCCGGCGGCCTCTGTTGCTATGACGATGAGCAAGATGTCTGGCGCCCGCTGGCTCGCCTGCCCCCCGAGGCCGTGTCCCGGGGCTGTGCCATCTGCAGTCTCTTCAATTATCTCTTCGTGGTGTCCGGCTGCCAGGGGCCCAGGCACCAGCCCTCCAGCCGCGTCTTCTGCTACAACCCGCTCACGGGGATCTGGAGCGAGGTGTGCCCGCTGAACCAGGCCCGGCCGCACTGCCGGCTGGTGGCCCTGGACGGGCACCTGTATGCCATCGGCGGAGAGTGTCTGAACTCGGTGGAGCGTTACGACCCCCGCCTGGACCGCTGGGACTTTGCCCCTCCGCTCCCCAATGACACGTTCGCCCTGGCGCACACGGCCACGACGTGTGCCAAGGAAATCTTCGTCACCGGCGGCTCGCTGCGCTTCCTGCTGTTCCGCTTCTCTGCGCAGGAGCAGCGCTGGTGGGCCGGCCCCACCGGGGGCAGCAAGGACCGCACGGCCGAGATGGTGGCGGTCAACGGCTTTCTCTACCGCTTTGACCTCAACCGCAGCCTGGGCATTGCCGTGTACCGCTGCAGCGCCAGCACCCGGCTCTGGTACGAGTGCGCCACGTACCGGACGCCTTACCCGGATGCCTTCCAGTGCGCCGTGGTGGACAACCTCATCTACTGCGTGGGACGCCGGAGCACCCTCTGCTTCCTAGCAGACTCTGTCTCACCCAGGTTTGTGCCCAAGGAGCTGCGGAGTTTCCCGGCCCCGCAGGGCACCCTCCTGCCCACCGTCCTGACCTTGCCCACCCCCGATTTGCCTCAGACCAGGGTCTAGCAGTCCCTCAACTGAGCTCCTCATGCAAAGCTGGGGGCCACAGGGCTCCACTGCCAGCCGTCCCTCTGTGGGCCATTTCTAGGCAATCAGGCAACCCAGGAATGTGGCCGTCAAGAGGTGAATTCCGGTCCTTTCTCCTCCCCTAGCTGGGGAGAGAGGGATCTTAGATGAGTCTTACCCTTCATGGGCTGCAGAGGCCCCACTGCAGAAAAGAGGACCAGGAGCTGGTGTTCCAAGGCAGAAGGCATTCATGTCTTCAGGGATGACCGCCCTTGCTTCAACTCTGAATTCTTGGGGGGATACACCGGGACCCCACCAAAGCTTAGGGGGCATAGTCTTTTTGCAATCACAATTCTAGGAGCCAGTTGACCCCAGCGGCCCCTCGCTAGTTGCTCTGGAGAGGGGTTGGCTCTCTGAGCCATCAGTGCCCCTTCCTAAACATCAGCCACTGGGCCCCACCTCCACCGTTCCCAGAAGCACCGGGACACACAGGTGGGAAAGATGGAGGCAGGTGACTTGGGCAGGACCAGGAAGGAGCCGAGGGAGCCCCAGGGACCCTGGCCAGAGGGAGTGGTGGTTTGAAAAGTAGAACAGCTGAAGCTGGGGCCAGCCTAGGAGACTCTTGCTTGCGAGAAACTGTACCAAAGCCCGCATTACTTTTCTCCTTATTGGAAGAAAGAGAAGCAGCCTTTGTACCAAGCTATCTTCTGGTGGAGGTCTGCTAAGGATACACGGAGGTCTCAGCAAAGGGAAGAAACTATGTGATCCAAGGGCCACCCTGCTCCTCGGCCCTGCCCATGTTAACTGACCATTGCACTCATTCTCAGATCTGTAGCCGTCTTCCTGTCTGGAAGCTGGGGCAGCCACCACCAGTCAGCACTTCAGGGTGACAGCATAATTTGCCCTCCTTGTGCCAGGTACGGTCACCTGGTTTGCCGCATTCACATTTTCAGGTGGATGACCAAGCGGAGGAACTAGAAGAGTCTAGTGAGGCATCCAGAGACTGGATCTCCTTTCACATCGGGTTTGATAAACTCCGAATGAAGGAGACCCCCAGCCTCAGGAAAGCACCTGTCCTTCCAGGAGGGACGGGAGAGAGCCTGACCCAGTGTATTACCACAGCCCTTGTTCCACCTCTGAGGGAGACAGTGACAGATGGGAAGGCAGTGATGCTCTTGGTTCCAGCCAGAAGCCAGGGGAGATGGGAGGTACACCAGAGCAGGGCCTGACAAGGAAGAAAATAAGGATGCTTTGGACCTCAGTGTCCTTGTCTTGAAAATGGGAAGGACAATTCATGTCCCTGTCTGCCCTGGGGATAAATGAGAGGATAAAAGAGAAAGTTCTTCCCAGTTTCCCAGGTGGTCCCAGCTAGATCCCGTGTCCACGGAAGCTGCTGGTGCCCAGGCTGTGGGTCTTGTTGGAAGAAGCAGGACTGGAACAAAGGATGAAAAGGAGGTTGGCATGGACATAAGAGGAGAGCTTGCACTGGACCACCGAAGACCACCATCCCTGGTCTGGGCTCTGGCACCAGGCCAATGGCGGCTCAGAGGCCACAGGGTGACATTGGCCACACCCCCACCCCACTTCCCTGGCCTGGGCCTCGAAAGATGAAGCAACTGAATTTATTCCTAAATCAGAGACCAGGAAGGGAAAGTCAGCTGGGGCCATGGCTACCTTCTTGGGAGAGTGACCCCTGAACCCAGCCAAGGCCACGTTCAAGCTCAGTGTCAACACTAGGCATGAACCTCCAAGGGACCTGTGGGCTGGGTCAGAATGGCTTCAGTGACAAGACTCAAAGGAGGCACTAGCATTGTGCTGCTGGACTGGGGGAAGGACTTGCTTGGGAGGAGAACCCTACATAGGAGCTGGGGGCAGGTGGACCTAGATCCAACCTTCAACCCCTAGTGAGGGGCCAGGCAGAGGACAAGGCAACAACTAAGCTAGGTAAAGTTCTGGAAAGTTTCTAAGCCCAGGAGGAACAAGGACCACTCTGGAAAAACATTCCAAAGCCCATTGCATACCTGTGGTAGAGACTAGGGGAGTGATTCCAGGGATAAGAGGGAGAAATGTGTTCCAGGCCCCAACTGATGGTGGGTGTGGTCTTCATAATGAGAGGTGGAGCTGAGATTTGGGCCTGGGCTGGGAAGAGGAGTACACAGTCCATCTGATCCACCTCTCTTATGGTTCCATTGGCAAAATCATTCATCAGTCGTCCTATCTTTTCCTGGCGAGCCCTCACAATGCTTCGTAAGTGTTTCAACACAGTGTCCCAGGCAGTCACTACCTATAGATTAGAGCTGCTGTGCTGGCCTGGGGCTCTAGAGCTGGGCTTCAGGAAGACTGTGGTCAGGGCCATCAGGGTGGAACAAGGTAGCTCAAGACCTTGGAAAGACACCCTGAGGGCACAATGGTCCTTGCAGTTTAAGATGACACTTTAAAAATAAATTCTCTCCTAATGATGGCTTGAGTCCTGCCACTCAATGGGAGCATCAGCGGAACCTGTAGCATCTTATTTGGAATTGACATTCTCTATTGTAATTTTGTTCCTGTTTATTTTTAAGTTTTCTTTTTGTTTCACTGGAAAGGAAAGATGATGCTCTGTTTTAAACATTAAAAGTATACAAGTTGCTTTGTTACAATAAAACTAAATATGTACACACACCAAAAAAAAAAAAATGATCAGGATGCATTCATTCACTCCTGAAATAAACATTTACAGAATATTTGGGCTGGGCAGTGTTCTAGGTGCTGGAGATGCAGCAGATCCCTGCCTTAATGGAGCTCACATTCTAGCAAAGGAAAATGGACACTTTTAAAAGGAAATACATAGAACCTAGTACCTAGGCTGCATATACACTAAGGAGAAAGCTGAGGCAGGGACATGGGATCCTGAGTGCCGGAGGAAAGGGGTTGCTCTTTTAAATCATGTGATCAGGCCTCCCTGATAGGATGACATTTGAACAGGGACCTGAATGGAAATCTGGGAGATGCACAGACCAGGACTGGTCCAGGGAACCGGAAGGGTGGCCTTGCAGCCAGAAGGACTTTGCTCCCTGTGCCCACCAGGGAGAGCAGGGCTGCTTCCGAGGAGCGCCATCTTGGGGTAGGAAGAAGGACAGGGGCCCAGCTATTCTGTTTAGCCTTTGTTGTAAGGGAAAAAAACTCAATGACACCTACATTTACAACATATAGGAGTGAGAGCCAGTGTCGTTACCAGAATGTTGCAGACCCTATACTCAGGTGTGTAGCTGAGATGACTTCATGGGGCCAGAGTCTCAGATTTCTACTTGACTTTACTTAATAGCCTGGGGTCTGTTGGCCTCCTGCCCTTAGCCTCAGAGTGACATCTGTGTCACTTGGTTTCTTGCTTTTCCAATAGGAATTCTTTCTTCTTCAGAAAAACAAAAAAAAAAATTAAATTTGGGTCGCTTTCCACTTTAAACCAACCATGCCCATTATAGAAAAAAAATAGAGAAAGGTATTAAAAATCTCCCCAATTTTGCCACTCAACGACACCCCCTACTGTGGTGTGTGTCCCTCTGGTCTTTTTCTTCTGTGCAAAGTTTTTGTTTGGCTTGATTTTTGCTTAGGTGTGATTATGCTAAATATACAATTCAGTTTCTTCCTTTTTTCACTTAGCATTTTGTAATAAGCATTTTCCCGTGTTATTACAAATCCTAGGTAAACATCATTTCAATAGTTGCACAATATTCCATGGAGTGAATGTATCAAGGTTTATTTAAACATCTCCCCTCCTGTTGGGCCTGCCTGTAGATTTTTGTTTTCTGTTGGGTTCTCTTTCTATCATAAATAAAACGTCCTTTGTTTTCTTATTCCTCCCTATCTGGGGCCTTCATCAATATTTACAAGAGAATGCCAGTCTAGGTCCCGTCTGCAATAGTAGAGTTGTTGAAACAACCACAGAAGCCACAGCATTTGCCTAGGGCTGGGGCCTGGCCCTTCTGTGACTGTAGGACAGAGCTGTCCTTGGAAGCCTACGGCGAGAGAGGCAAGGCTGGCTGGAGGGGCCATCCAGGGGCACCACATTCACTGGGCCCCTGCTCTCCTCTGCGTGCTTTTATATGCATCTCCTCACTGATCCTCACAACAACCCTATTTTACGGGTGAGAAAGCTGAGGCTCAGAGAGTTTAATGAAATTTGCCTTCATGGCAAAATCCAAAGACCTTTTCTGTTTTCATTAAATTGCTTGAATCCAAGGCCAGCCAGAGTGGCTTATGCCTGTAATCTGAACACTTTGGGAGGCCCAGGTGGGAGCATCACTTGAGGTCAGGAGTTCAAGACCAGCCTGACCAATATGGTGAAACCTCGTCTCTACTAAAAATACAAAAATTAGTTGGGCATGTTGGTGCACGCCTGTAATCCCAGCTACTCAGGAGGCTAAGGCAAGAGAATCGCTTGAACCCAGGATGCACAGGTTGTAGTGAGCCAATGTTGAGCCACTGCACTCCAGCTTGGGCGACAAAGTGAGACTCTATTTAAAAAAAAAAAAAAAAGTGCTTGAATCCAGCCTTACTGCCTTGCATGCAATACTCTCTCCACTCCTCTATGCTGAGGCAGTGGAGGCCAGGACCCAGCATCAGCCTTGCCTCCGACCCTGTCTCCACCCACACCAATCAATTGTGCTCCATCTTTGAACTTTGAACTCAAAGGACATATTCTTAAATTCTCTGATCCTCAATACCTGCATCTGTAAAATGGGTTTGCCACTGCCAGCCTCAAGAAGATATTGTGAGAACTAACAAAATAATAGAGGGAAAGCTCCCGGCCCAGGAACTGCTACTACTACATCTTGTACTACTTGCAGTCATGCCTGTAATCCCAGCACTTTAGGAGGCCAAGGTAGGAGGATTGCTTGAGCCCAGGAGTTCAAGACCAGCCCGGGCAATGTGGCAAAATCCCATCTCTACAAAATACACAAAAATTAGCCAGGCGTGATGGTGTGTGCCTGTGGTCCCAACTACTTGGGAGGCTGAAGTGGGAGGATCACTTGAGCCTGGGAAGCAGAGGTTGCCTTGAGCTGAGATCATGCCACTGCACTCGAGCCTAGGTGGCAGAGTGAGACCCTGTCTCAAAAAATAAAAATAAATAAAAGTAAAATAAACAAAAAATTTGTTAAAGTAGGTCTTGGAAGAACAGTTGTCGCCTGCAGCGGGGCTGCCCTAAGCCAGTTCAGAGTTGGAGGTTTTCTTTTACCACCCCCACCACCTCCTGCTCTCTTTCATCCTGGCCCTGGAGGAGGAAGGTTGAGAATTAGGCTGCAGCGGCCTCTTCTTGTCTCAGAAGGTCTGGGGCAGGGGATGCTCAACGTAAAAGTTACTCATATTTTAGACCATCCAGGTTTTGAGACTGTGAGACTCTACTCTGCTCTTCCAGAGTAGTTCAGGATTGACTGACTGGCTGATTTGAGTTTCCTCAGGCTGAAAGCATTAAGCAATTTCCAGGGGGTGTCAGTCGGAGCTGAGGAGCTTCAGAAGCTGCTCAGAGGCCCCTGGGAACCCTGAGAAAATGTGAGATGGAGGGGGCTCCCTTCTTTCACAGATTGGGAGAAATCGCCACTTGGGGGAACTGGGAGTATGCTGGGCTGTGTCTGAGCTGCAAATATTAAAGGCCACAGACAGAGGCAGCCAGCACTTCCCATCTTTGTAATCCTTACTGGAAAGGGCCTTGTGGCCCTAGGGTGCCCCTCGGATCCTCCTGAAGCTGTGGCTTCAGCCAGGAGCAGCCCCTAGGCTGGGGCAGAAGACAGAGCATGAAACACAAAGGGAGGAGGTACCTTCAGGGAGCGAGAAGAAAGGACAGCCTGGAGGAAAGTCTCCACAAACAGCTCTGACCCTGGGGTTTTTTGAAATGTGAGATGTGAAAACAAAAATGAAAAAGCGATCAAGTTTGCATTGCTTTTTTGTGTGCAGGGAGGAGACGCAAATTTTATACCATAATAAATAGAGTTCCTCTCACCAGGCTCTGTGCAAATACTTTACTGTTCTTCCCTCACACTTCCCTCACTACATCACTGTCTGACAGAGCAATTATCTTCATGATATAGAAGAGGAAATGGAGACGGGACCCTGCACAAAAATTACCTATTGATTTAATGATTATTAGTAATTATAACACCTACTTTTTATTGCTAAAAAACTGGAATAAGGCATGTAATCATTGTCAATACATTTATAAAACACAAGACTAATAAGAGCTTTACTTATATTGTCTCTGGCCAAATTCTCCCTTTCCCATCAATTTTTCCATGTCTTGAATCTGGTCATGTGACTTGCTTTGGCCACTGTGGGGCAGTAACAAATTTGACATAAGCAGAGGCTTGAAAATTGCTAGGGCATTGGATGTGCTCTCTCGTGGCTCTTAGAAATCACGAGACTGCCGCCGTGTGAACAAGCCCAGCCTAGGCTGTGGGATGATGAGAGACCCATAGACCAGTTACCCCAGTCAACAGCCAGTTACCAGTTACCCCAGTCAACAGCCAGCCAAACCCCCAACCTGTGAGCGAGGCCACTGACCACCAGCTGACCAACCACAGATACCTGAAAGAACCCAACCAAGACTGGCAGAACCTAACCAAGACTGGCAGAAGAACCACCTAGCTGAACCCAGCCCCAGTTGCCAATCCACAGGCTCATGAGAGAAATAGATAGTTGTGGGTTTAAGCCAGTCAACTTTGGAATGGTTTGCAACACCACAATAGGTAAGTGACACAACAATCCTGTGATATATCATCACTTTGCAGTTGAGGAAACTAGAGTTCAAGAAAGTGAAATCTCATTCCCAGGGTCACATGCCTATAAGATGGAAGAGGTGGGAGACCCACCCCACACCTCCACCGCCCAGGTCTGCCTGACTCCAAATCCTGGGTTCTTCCTTATTCAGCCATAGGGCCCTGGCTCTGGTCTAGCCAGACTAGGGCACTGGGGACCCTCTGGGTGCCTGCCTGGCCAAGGGGCTTGGTGCTAGCCCTCAGCTGGGTCTTTTCCATGACCCAGGAACCAATGTCTACAGGGGGAAAACTCTGAGCCACCTCAGAGGAGGATCTTTACAAAAAGCTCAAGAGATTAGCTCCTTGAAAAGCAATCACTGACATCTATTGAGCACAGCCACTCTATCGGCCAACTATCTTGGGATAGAGCACCTGCACTCTGCCCCCAAGAGCCTCCCCGCTGCTGAAAGGTGTTCTGTTGCCATTACCTGGGGACTGTTGCTACCTAGAGGATCCCCGAACCAATGACAGGCAGGAGTTGGTGTGTAAATACCCCAGCTCCCTCAACCCTGGGGTGAGATAACTCCTAGGTTCATGTTCTGCACTGGCTCCCAGATTTCCTGGTAGGACTGAGCCCCAGTTTCCACCAGCAGTACCTACCTTGATAACATCCCTTTAATAATATCACTCCAGTCTTCCAGGCTGGTGCTCCTACCTACTCCTCCTCCCTTTGTGAGACCATAGAGGAGCTGCACCCTTCTTTCCCCTCAAACCTGCCCCCCTCTACCTTCTTGAGGGCTTCACACCACAGACAGCCCTACACTGGCACCGACAATCCTCCACTAGCTCCTGGACGATTCCAAGCGGCATTCAGATGGGCTCTGGGATCTTTTATCTTAAAAGAAAAGCCACTTCCACATGACTTGCTTGGTAGTACAATAAATAAAAACCATGAATATACTTTAGAAGGTTAAAAACACTACACAGATATAATGTATCTTATTTGCAATGAGTGTCAAAGTGATGTGGTTTCTTTGTGTTCTTGAAAACAGTTTATCCTCTAAAGATTTTTGATTCTTTCTCCTGCAATCATGTTTATATGATCACATTCAGCAATCTTCACTTTGTAGATAAAATGAGGGTCAGCTTTAACCTGGCCTCAATTTGAATCAGAATACGTTCTGAATGAATTCTTTTAAAAACAAAACAAAAACTCCTGTTATAGAATCAGATTTGAGGGAGCCAGTATCAGGCACCACCCACACCCTGGGGTTAAGTGTTTAGCTTCCTCAGTTGTACCCAGAAACATTTAAACCCCTATCCGGTACCTTTTGACCACTTGCTTTCAGTTCCTAAATTTGGTCTCTCTCCTCTGGATGATGCAGTGGGGTGGATGGTGGAAGATGGTGACAAATTAGGACAATATCAACCTCAAAAAGCCCAGGCAAGTAATGTCTTTCGTACAGATTGTCTTTTTAAAAAAAACACTACTGTGGCATAATACATATAACACAAAACATACCATTGTAACCACTTTTAAAGCATGCCATTCAGTGGCATTAAGTGCATTCACAACAGTGCATCTATTTGTGTTGTATGTGATTACAAAAGATACACAAACATTTATTGTAGAATATGCAATTGGAAAAATCCAGAGAAGCCCAAGAAGACAGTAAAAATCATTTCCTCCCAGAAATAATTTGTTATTGTTTTGACTTCTTTATTTCCAGTTTCTTATTACCCATAATTTTAAAAATAAAAAATGGGATCTTATACATAAGATAAAATTTACCACTTTTGCTATTTTTAAGTGTACACACTTCAGTGGCAATAAGGACTTTCACATGGTCATGCAACCACCGTCATTATCCATCTCCTTTTTCATCATCCCAGGCTGAAACTCTGCACGCATTAAAGGATACCCCTCTGTCTCCTGCTCCCTCCATAAGTAAAAGTTGTCTTTAACTTTGCAAAGCATCCTTCACGAGGATGAGGAAGTTCTTTGCTCAGTCAGCACAGAAAATTGGAAATGTGCCTTAAGCACAAAGACATACTGGTTTTCATTCATTCTGGAAAGTTCCACAAACAACGCGGCACCCAGCTCAGTGGGATGCTCCAGGGCAAGAGAATCTGCCCTCTCCAGAGGACATGATGAATAGCTTTCTTCTCTAAGTCACCAGCGCTCCCTCCTTATTGCCATGGGGAAAGACAAAAGGAAAATCACCCTCTCTGTTCTCCAGGTACTCCCTCCATCCTCTCGCTACATGAATTACTTTTGGTGTTGTAACAAAAATACAGGTTGGAAATGATAGAGGTATAAAATATGGGGATGATTTTGTTCCATCGTGCGTCCTAATTATGCAATGACAGGCACTTCTGGGTACGTGGAACTAAGTAACTGCGATCATGGAGTAAGAATCGCTTCAAGGTTGTTTGACACCCAGGACAGGGACTGTATTTAAGAAGCATCACGTTGCTTTAACCACAGGGATGAATGGGAGTATGGAGGATTGGAAGACCAAGGCTTGGGTGCAAAGTGGGCATCAGGGAAGTTTTCCAGAGGCAGCAAGGTCCACAAAGGGAGTGACAAGGCTAGCACATCTGCCTGTCAGATTGACAGGCATGGGTTCCACCCTTCATCCATCAGATGTTCATTAAACCAGTACTACTTGCAAGGTGCCAGGGGAACTGTTGTGAATGGCTGAGCCCATTGTGCTAGGGATGCTGAGAAATAAACAGGTGAACAATTACAGAAAATGATGGGAGATTGGCACAGATTCAGTGCAGGAATCAAATGTAATGCTGGGGTGGAGAGTGACAGCGGGGGTACACTTAAGATAGTTCTCAAGGTGGCTTCCCCAAACAGGTGGCATTTAAGCTGAGATGTGAACAATAAGGAGGACTTGGCCAAGAGGGAGGAAGTGTGGGGTGAGGGAAAGGGAGGGAGGGAAGATGAGAGAGAGAGAGAGAGGCACAAGAGGAAGAGCACTCTAGGGGAGGGAACACCAAGAGCAAAGGCCCTGTGTCCTAGCCCAAGTGAAGGCCAATGTGGCCAGAGAGGGGATAGGAGACCAGGTTACACAGGTGTTGTCAGCCAAGATAAGAAGGGTGAATTTTATTCCTAGTCCACTGAGAAGCCTTCAGCAGATTTTGTTTACTTAATTTTTACAATAAATATCTTATTTTACAATAGTTTTAAATGTACAGGAAAGTTTCAAGGATAATAATGTACAGGAAAGTTTCAAGGTTGAGGACCCAGTTTCCCCTGTTGCAAGGGTCCTCAACCCCTGTTGGGGTTCTGGTACTGGTTCATGGCCTGTTAGGAACCAGACCGCATAGCAAGAGGTGAGCGACGGGCGACTGAGCATGACTGCCTGAGCTCTGCCTCTTGTCAGATCAGCAGCAACACTGGATTCTCATAGGAGAACAAACCCTATTGTGAACTGTGCATTCAAGGGATCTGAGTTGCATGCTCCTTATGGGAATCTAATGCCCGGCAATCTGAGGTGAAACAGTTTCATCCTGAAACCATCCCCTGCCACCCCAGTTCATGGAAAAATTGTCTTCCACGAAACCGAAACCGGTCCCTGGTGCCAAAAGGGTTGGGGACCGCTGCCCTATTGCTAACATATTGCATTAGTATGGTTCACTTGTCACAACTAAGGAGCCAGCATTGATACATTATGATTAACTAAGGTCCATACTTGATTCAGATTTCCCTTTTATCTGATGTCCTTTGTACTCCAGTGTTCCATCCAAGACACTGCATTACTTCTAGTTGTCATGTCTTCTTAGGCTTTTCTTGGTAGTGATGGTTTTGATACAGGGCAGGCAAACCTCCAAGCTGGGGCTTATCCTGGGAGGGTTCTTCACCCAGGAAAGAATTCAAGGGTGAACCAATGGTGATAAACAGCAACTTTTATTGACGCAGCAGTGCACAGCAGCAGCAGCAGCGGGAATGCTCTCTGCAGAGCAGGGCTACCCCATAGGTAGTGCACCCAGAGTAGCAGCTCAGAGGCAGCTCTGTGCTCATATGTATACCCACTTTTAATTACATGCAAATTATGGAGTGGTTTGGCAGGGCCCAGTGGCTCATGCCTGTAATCCCAGCTGAGGTAAGTGGATTACCTGAGGTCAGGAGTTCCAGACCAGCCTGGGCAACATGGCAAAACCCCATCTCTACTAAAAATACAAAAAGTAGCTGGGCATGCCTGTAATCTCAGCTACTGGGAGGCTGAGGTGGGAGGATAGTTTGAACCCGGGAGGCAGAGGTTGCAGTGAGCCAAGGTCATGCCATTGCACTCCAGCCTGGGTGATAGAACAAGACTCCACCTCAAAAAAGAAAATGGGGTGGTTTATGCAAAAATTTCTAGGAAAAAGGGTGGCAACTTCCAGGTTGTTGGGTTGTTGCCATGGAAATGGGTAGTAACTTCCAGGTGGCTATGGTAAACTGACAAGGCACACTGATGGGCGGGTCTTACAGAAAGCTGCTTCCACCCTGACCTGTTTTAGCTAGTCCTCAATTTGGTCTAGTGTCCGAGCCCCACCTCTAGAGCTAAACCTCATTTCCTACCTCAGTTTTCCAGAGCTTCCTTGTTTTTGGTGTTCTTGACAGTTTTGAGGACTGCTGGTCAAGTGTTTTGTAGACTGTCTTTTCAACATGGTTTTAGCTGATGTTTTTCTCATGGAGTTATGGGTTTCTTGACTGGGCTTACAGGTTTTAGGAGGAAGACCACAGAGGTAAAGTGCCCTTCTCCTCATATGATATTAAGAGTGCATGCTACTAACACAACTTATTACTGTTGATGTGGACCTCGATCACCTGGCTGAGGTGGTGTTTGCCACATTTCTCTGCTGTGAACCTATTCTTTTTTCCCCTTTCCATACTCTACCCTAGAGAAGGAAGTCACTGTTTGCAGCTTATAGGGTGGAGGGTCATGTTCTGCCTCCTTGATGCAGGGAGTATCTACAAAAATTATTTGGAACTCGTCTGTGTGGCAGATTCATCTATTCTTCCTTATTTATTTACTTATTCAATCATCTATTTATATCAGTACAGACTCATAGATATTATAGATACAGATATCATAGATATTTCCTTTATACTTTGAGTTATACTGCAATACTACATTGTTTAATTCCTTAATCAGATTATCTAGTTTGGGCCATGAGGAGCTCTTTCAGTTGGTACCTCTGTCCTTTTGGCACACCCTCACTGATTTCTTTTTAGCATTTTCTTACTCTCTGACGCAGACTCATCTTCTGTATTTCCAGCCCAGTCTTAGGACCAGACATTTCTCCAGGTAGCAGTGGTTTATTTTTTTAGAGAAGAATATTGAAAACCAAACTCTGGACACTGGGTCTTCAGAGGTTTTGGCACACACTGGTGGTCTAGGGAAGAAACCACAATTTTTTTTTCTTTCTCTTCTTAGGCCCATAGTTGAGATACTCTCCTGAAAACAAAAGTCAGATTCACAGAAGAAAAACAAACTGAAGTTTATTAACACATGCTATACCCATCATGTGGGTGAGGCTTCAGTTCAAAAGTATTTCTCTCTTAAGGCAGTGGCTTAGGAGTTTTGCCTGAATAGTATTTTAACAAAGACCCATAAATCCTATGTTGGAGAGAAATATTTTGGTTTCCTTCAGTGGCATTGCTAGTTTCAGTTTTAAATGTGTCCTCTGGTTGCCATGGAGAGAATGTATTGTGGGGTGGCCAGAGGGGAAGTCAGGATACCAGCGAGAAGAATACAGAGGTCGTCCGGGCAAGAGGCAATGGCCTTGATGCCACAAGGACACAGGGGCAGGCAGAGGTGAGTCTGAGTAGTGGCAGCGTACCTACCAGATGGCTCCTGCTGCCCGGCCTGCCTCTGCCCCTAACCTCTCCAATACATCTGTTTTGTATCAATTATCCTGAATTTATTTCTGTTGCTTACAACCAGGGGCTCTACCCAACAGAGTTTAGCAACTCTCACCTTTGACTTCTACAGTGGGCTCCTAGAAGATAGGGTCTGGGTGTGGTTTATTCCCCAACTCTTGCACAGAGCCCAGCACAGGGGCTGTGTTCAGGAGATGCTTGATGAGCTGGATTTGTGCTCTTCAATGAACAAAACAGTTGGCTGTGCAATGGAGCCGCCTACACAGGGCTACAGGGGGCACCGTGGTAACCCACTTAAGGAAATAAACTGTTTGCAAGATCTTTCCCCACATTCATTTGCATGGAAACAATTAGTGTGCTAATTAAAATGGAGTCTTATCTGTTCATTAAAGTAGGCCCAGCAGGACATCCAGTTGGCAAGACTTCGTTGGCAAAAAGTTTGAGTTTCTCCAGGTGGTAGAAAAGAAGCCATTTTCATCTCTCAACAAATGCTTAATAATTCAGGTGATGCTGAATCTGGCTGGCCCTCTGTTCCATGGGTTCCCATTAGTGAGTTTGGCAAGCACTTGTCAACACCTCCCTGTCTCATCTCAAATGAGTGACAATTTGTAATCCTTCTCCCAGCCTGGCCTGGCTGGAGTTTGTCTTGCTCCATAAAAGAGTTTGGGCCAGGCACGGTGGCTCACGCCTGTAATCCCAGCACTTTGAGGGGGCTGAGGTGGGTGGATCACCTGAGGTCAGGAGTTCAAGACCAGCCTGGCCAGCATAGTGAAACCCTGTCTGTACTAAAAATAAAAAATTAGCTGGGTGTGGTGGCACATGCCTGTAGTCGCTACTGGGGAGCCTGAGGCAGGAGAATCGCTTGAATCCGGGAGGCGGAGGTTGCAGTGAGCCAAGTTCACGCCACTGCACTCCAGCCTGGGCAGCAGAATGAGACTCTGTCTCAAAAAAAGAAAGAAAAAAAGAAGAGTTTGTTGCTCGAATTAATAGTATAAACAAGATTTCAGAAGGGAATGTTTAACCTACTTAAGAGAACACACTGTTTTCAAGCTATTAGTACCATTTGCACACAATGAATGAGCTAATTGCAGATAAGCCTTATTTCTCCAGTTAAGGGGGATCCAGCAGGACCAGTGCTTGGCAACACTTTGCCAACAGTTAGTTTGTATCACCACATGTTCTTGAAAGGAATAATGTAGCAATTCACCGAAAGCAGTCCCCTATATTCAGATATTTAGGTAATTTTCATTAATTCTCACTAGGCCTTAATTTTGGCATCTACAAAGTAGGGGTAATGCCTATCTCATAGAGTTACGTGAAGAGTTAATGAGTAAGTTTATGTCTGTAAATGGGAGGTAGATTCACTCTGGCCTTCCCCCAAATTTGATCGAATGAGGAGATAGACTCTAGGCTCAGCTGCAGCTTGGGAGGACCAGGCATCCTGCTGTCTGATTCAGCCAACACTGTATTTGTGGAATGAGAACAGCATCACCTTGAACCTGGTGTATTAGTCGGTTTTCATGCTGCTGATAAAGACATACCCAAGACTGGGAAGAAAAAGAAGTTTAATTGGACTTACAGTTCCTCATGGCTGGGGAGGCCTCAGATTCACAGCGGGTGGTAAAAGGCACTTCTTACATGGCAGCAGCAAGAGAAAATGAGGAGGAAGGAAAAGCAGAAACCCCTGATAAACCCATCAGATCTCATGAGAGTTATTCACTATCACAAGAATAGCATGGGAAAGACCCGCCCCCACGATTCAGTTACCTCCGCCTAGGTCCCTCCCACGACAAGTGAGAATTCTGGGAGACACAATTCAAGTTGAGATTTGGGTGGGGACACAGCTAAACCATATCACCTGGGCTCTGCTACCAACTAGCTGGGCAACAGGGGGCCAAACTTGTCTAATCTCAAGTGTCTTCTGACAAATAAGCTGGGTGCATTTGCTTTGCGGTTTTAAGCTTTAAAAAAATTTTTTTTCTTTGCTTGTTTATATTCTGCTGGAGAGGAAAACCTTTTCCTCTACTCTCTTTGGTTCAGTGATTGGAAGTCTGCAAATTAAAGTAACAAAAAAGATAGATTCACAAGAGGAATGATACCATTTTTATTAATATTCATGTACCCAGGAGTTCGCAGAGAATTGAAACTCAAAGAAGTGGTTAGACTTGGGGACTTATATACTCTTTTAAGAGAGGAAAAAAGGTTGGGGTTCAAGGGATAAGAAGTTATGGGAAGTAACTAGAAAATATATGGGGAAAATAACGGAAGATAAAGACTATTTGAGTGAAATCTGTTTATGACAAACTCATCTTGGTGTCAACTCCCAGTCTTTGATGATAAGAGTCCTCCTCTCTCCTGGAACAGGAGTGTGAGGGAACCCATTACTCAAAGAGAAATTTATGTCCTGCTTTTAGGCAGATAAGGGGAGGCCAGAGAACGCTTCCTTCATCTGTTGAGTCTAAGTTTTCTTCATGTTTTGGAGTGGCATTTTTTTTTTTTTTTTGGTAGACATGGGGTCTCACTCTGTTGCCCAGGCTTCAATGCAATCATGGCTCACTGCAGCTTCCAACTCCTGGGCTCAAGTGATCCTCCTGCCTCAGCCTCCCAAGTAACTGGGACTACAGGTGTGTACTGCCATGTCTGGCTAATTTTAATTTTTGTAGAGACAGGGTCTTGCTGTGTTGCCCAGGCTGGTCTCAAACTCTTGGCCTCAAGCAATTCTACCTCAGCCTCCCAAAATGCTGGGATTATAGGCATGAGCCACCATGCCCAGCCTTGGAGTGGCATATTCTGATCTCCTTCAATTTCAAGTGGAACTACAACCTATATAGCCCAGAGTTTTACTGGGTTGAGGGGGTCTGGCCCAGAGACAGAGTCCCCCAGCTGAGCTTCTCCCTTGACTAGGGGGTGGGACCTTGAAGCAATGCCACGGACCTCTGGGAATCCAGATGGAAAAACACTCTTCTCTCATTCATTTCACTAATACTCACTGAGCACCCACCCAGCTTCAGATCCTGTTTCAAGCACAGAACAAATAAAGAAAGAAAGAAGACCATTTTGGATAGTCAGAAATGCTATGAAGACAATAAATAGGTGACACAACAGAGAGAGTCTTCAATTGGGGTTCCCAAGAACAGACTCTGAGAAAGGGTTTGAGTGCAAAATAGTTCATGAAGGAGGTGATTCTGATATAGGCAGGAGGCAGGAGGCAAGGAAATACTGGGTAAAAGAGGGCAGTTCCCCAGCAAAGGCCCCAACCTCAGGCCTGAAAACCCACAGCCCTAAATGAGAACAGGAATTTAGTGCCCAAATGTTACCTTTTGGCCTGCCATGCCCGCCTACCCTGTACCCATATAATTCCCAAACCCCAGGCTCCACAAGCAGACAAGCAGATGAACAGAAGAGCAAAGGAAGAGAAGAGTGGCACAGAAGAGAAGGAGAAAAGAGAAGGGACATCTGAACATTGAGAGAAGTTTGACTGGGGACAGCCTGAGAGGAAATTGACCATAGAATGGCCAAACTCCAGGGGAATATCTTCCCACTCCTTCCCCTTTCCAGGTCCCCATCCATCCTGCTGAGAGCCACCTCCATCACCCAATAAAATCCCCACATTCACCATCCTTCAAGTCCACACATGACCTGATTCTTCCTGGACACCGGACAAGAACCCGGGTAGCAAGAGGGCACTGAGCTGGTTAACACTTAAGCCATCTTTGGATGGCAGAGCTAACAGACCACTGTAGACTACCCACTGGGGCTTTGAAATTAACAGGCATCCACCCCTAGATGCTACCCTGGGGCCGGAGCCCAAAAACACTCGCCTTGGTTCCTGCACCTGCCTGTTTGCGTGCTCCCCCTCCCATAAGGGGTTTGCACATGTGCTTGAACAGACAAGACACACCCCTGCCGCACATCCTGCGAGGTGGGTCGGGGAACTCTCCCATTTCAATTCCAAGAAACATGGATAGTGGAGTGTGGAGTAAAACAAGGAATGGAAAAAAATCACTAAAGAGTGTGTGCGAGACTCAATCCTGTTGGGGAAGTCAGGGAGCCAGTGCAAAGCATACCTGAGTTATCCCACCAGAGAAGAGAGGGGATTGGGGTATTTAATCACTGGCTCCCATCAGTCAGTGTTTGAGAGCTGTTCTTGGGCAAGAGGGGAGGAACTGGAATTTCCTGACGCTTCTTCCTGCTGCATGTGGGCACCCAGAGAAAGCCCTCAGGCAGAGTCAAAGGTATTAAGACCGAGGGGCTGTACACAGCGTGGGGTCCCTGCAGAAAGTGTAGGGAAGAGAGGTACCAGCTTCAGTGGTGTACAACTGCTAATGTTTCTCTCCACTGGAATTCTTTTTCTCGGGGGTGAAGCAGAAGGAATGGACCATGAGATAATGGCTGTTTTCTTTTCTCTTTTTCTTTTGAAGTAATTTCAAGTTAACTGGAGAGTGGCAAGAATAGTCCCAAAACCTTTTCTTCTGAACTTTTTTCTCTATGAGCAGATTGGTGACAGGATGCTTCAACACTCTCAAATTCTTTAGTATTTATTTATTCCCTGCAAATAAGGACATCCTCCCACATAACCACAATACAACCATCAAAATCTAGAAATTAATATTGATATGTTACAACCACGCAAGCTGCCAACCCCAACTATCTCAATAATGTCCTTTGTAGCAAACTAATCCAATCAGGGTCCTACATTACATGCATCACCAGAGGTCACTTCATTCTCCTTCAATCTGCAGCAACTCCACTGACTTTCATGACCTTGACACTTTCAATGATTTCCAGCCAGATATTTTGCAGAACATCCCTCCATTTGGGTTTGCCTAATGTTCCTCCATAATTAGATTCAAGTTATGCATTTTGGCAGGACTTATCACAAAAGTGCTGCTGTGTTCTTCTCATTGCATCCTGTCAGGTGACATGCAATTTTGATGTGTCCCATTACTGGCAGCATTGATCACTTGATTGAGGTAGCATCTGCCAGCTTTCTGCATGTAAAGTTACTCTTTTCCCTATATAAGTAACAAGTATTTTGTGGTGAGGTATTTTGAGACTCTGTAAGTAACCTGTGCCTCATCAAACTTTCACCCACTGGTTTTAGTAGCCATTGATATTTCTTGGCAGAAATTAGTTATTACTATGATGGTTGCCAAATGGTGATTTCCTAATTTTATCATTCCTTCTACAGTTATTAGTTGGCCTTCTACAGTAATACCTTTCTCTTCTCCCCATTATCTATTTATTTATGTATATCCATGCGGACTCATGGACTTCTCTTTTATTCAAGGATTATAATCTCCTTTAACATAGTTTATGTTGAGGTTCAAATTGCTTCAGATCTGGCCAGTGTGCACCCCTTTAAGCTAGCTTCTGTATAGCTTTGTTCTGTAGGGGAAAAAAGAGCCACATAGGAACATGGTTAAAGATGAAGTCTAGGCCGAGTGCGGTGGCTCACGCCTGTAATCCCAGCACTTTGGGAGGCCAAGGCGGCCAGATCACTAGGTCAGGAGATCAAGACCATGCTGGCTAACACGGTGAAACCCTGTCTCTACTAAAACTACAAAAATATTAGCCAGGCATGGTGGTGGGTGCCTGTAGTCCCGGCTACTCGGGAGGCTGAGGCAGGAGAATGGCGTGAACCCGGAAGGCGGAGCTTGCAGTGAGCTGAGATCCCACCACTGCACTCTAGCCTGGGTGACAGAGCGAGACTCCATCTCAAAAAAAAAAAAAAAAAAAAAAAAAAAAGATGAAGTCTAGCTTCCGCCTGATTCCACAGAGAGTTCTGGTGCACACCGCCTGATCCCAGCCAGTTACGGGAGGGATGGCTTCAATCATTCCAGGTCATTCCTCCTGAGAAGGCAGCAATTTGCACAGGACCTGGGGGATGGGCAATCTACTATAAAAAGGAAGCCAGGGATCTGGGTGTGGCACCAACAGCGCCTGCTACATGTCCACTTTCTCTAAGTTTGAATAGAACAAATACTTATATTTCGTTCAACTAAGTTTTTCTCTAAAGGACCAGATAGTCAACATTCTAGGCTTTGAAGGCCATATGGTCTCTCTCACAATTGCTTAACTCTGTCCTTCTAGCACTCAGGCAAGCATGGACAATATGTAAGTGAACGGGTGTTGTGTTTCTATAAAACTTTATTGACAAAGCAGGCAGAGGGCCAGATTTGGCCCATGGGCTATATTTCGCAGGTCCTTGCAGCCTCTTCTGCCAGGTTATAAGTCCAAACAAATTTAGGCACTTTACCATGATCAACTTATGGACATTCCCTCTAAAACACCAAGTTTCACCTGTGCCAGCCCCTCCCATTGTTTTTCAAGCCCTAAGTAAAGCCACCAAACAGAGCGGATGAGATCAGTTTTCTCCCAGTTTAGGACCTGGAACTGGATTAAGGAGCAAATTGGTCAGTCAAGG
Source organism: Pan troglodytes (assembly GCF_028858775.2). NCBI lineage: Eukaryota > Metazoa > Chordata > Mammalia > Primates > Hominidae > Pan > Pan troglodytes. The sequence continues at coordinate 212,698,098 of NC_072398.2, read as the reverse complement.
GTTCACACCCTCTAAGGACCCTGAACACATTACTGGAATCTTAAGGAGATGGAGAAAATTGAACAGAGAAGCTTAAAAAGATGACAACATCACATGCAGAAGAATGAATTTGGATTCCTGCCTCACATTGTATATAAACATTCACTCAAAATGGATCAAAAACTTAAACGTAAGCCTAAAACTATACAATTCTATAAAAAAAAAAAAAAAGGCGTGAATCTTTCCTACCTTGGATTAAGAAATGGTTTCTTGGCCGGGTGCGGTGGCTCACGCCCGTAATCCCAGCATTTTTGGGAGGCTGAGGCGGGCAGACCACGAGGTCGGGAGAGGGAGACCATCCTGGCTAACATGGTGAAACCCCATCTCTACTAAAAATACAAAAAATTAGCCGGGCGAGGTGGTAGGCGCCTGTAATCCCAGCTACTCGGGAGGCTGAGGCAGGAGAATGGCGTGAACCTGGGAGGCAGAGCTTGCAGTGAGCAGAGATCGCGCCACTGCACTCCAGCCTGGACGACAAAGCGAGAATCCATCTCAAAAAGAAAGAAAGAAAGAAATGGTTTCTTAAATATGGCACCTAAAACACAAGCAACCAAAGAAAAAATAGATAAACTCAACTTCATCAAAATTGAAAACTTCTATGCATCAAGCAACACTGTGTTGGTTAATTCTATGTGTCAACATGGCAAGCCTACCATATTCCATTACTTATGCAAAACACTAGTCTAGATGCTGTTGTGAAGGTATTTTGTAGATGTGGTTAACATCTACAATCAGTTGACTTTACGTAAAGGAGATTAAACCTCCATAACATGGGTGAGCCTCGTCCAATCATTTGAACGCCTTAAGAACAAAACCTGAGGAATGTGGAAGAAAAAAGAAATTCTGCCTTAAGATTACATCATTAATTCTGTCTGTGTTTCCAGCCTGCTGGCTTGCCCTAGGAATCTCAGACTTGCCAGTTCCCACAATTCCTTAAAAGAAATATTTTTCTGTTACTTCTGTTGTTTCTGTTTCTCTGGAAAACCCTGACTGGTTCAGACACTACCAAGAAAGTAGGCTGGGCACAGTGGCTCATGCCTGTAAACCCAGCACTCTGAGAGGCCAAGATAGGCAGATCCCCTGAGGTCAGGAGATTGAGACCGTCCTGGCCAACATGGTGAAACCCCATCTCTACTAAAAATACAAAAATTAGCTGGGCAGGGTGGCATGCACCTATAGTCCCAGCTACTCGGGAGGCTGAGGCAGGAGAATAACTTGAACCTGGGAGCCAGAGGTTGCAGTGGGCCAAGATCGTGCCACTGCACTCCAGCCTGGTGACAGAGTGAGACTCTGTCAAAAAAATGAAAGAAAGAAGGAAATAAAGAGAGAGAGAGAGAAACGAAGGAGGGAGGGAAGGAGGGAGGGAGGGAAGGAAACAAGGAGGGAAGGAAGGAAGGGAGGGAAGGAGAAAGAACCAAGAAAGTAAAAAGATAATCCACACAATAATAAGAGAAAATATTTACAAATCATATATCTGATAAGGGTCTACTATCCAGAATATATAACAAATTCCTATAACTCAATAGTAAAAAAAATTGAAAAGTGGGCCAACATTTTTAATAGACATATCTGCACAGAAAATATACAAATGGCCAACAAGCACACAAAAAGATGCTCAACATCATTAGTCATCAGGGAAATGCAAATTGAAACCACAAGATACTACTTCACATCCCCTAGGATGGCTACACTTTCAAAATAAAAAATAACACGTGTAGGCAAGGATGTCAAAAAATCAGAACTCATAAATTCCTGGTGGGGGGGTAAAATGCAGTAGCCACTGTGGAAAATAGTTTGAAAGTTCATCAGAGAGTTAAATAGAGTTGCCATATGATCCAGCAATTCCACTCCCAGGTATATACCCAAGAGAATGGAGAACATATGTTCACACAAAAACTTGTGCACGAGTGTTCATAGCAGCATTATTCATAATAGCCAAAAAGTGGAAACAGCCCAGATGTCTATCAAGTGATAAATGGATAAACAAAATGTGGCATAGCCATAAAAAGTAACAAAGTACTGATATACACTACAAACATGGATAAACCTTGAAAATATTATGCAAAATTTAAGGAGCTACACAAAAAGACCACATATTGCAAGATTCCATTTATACAAAATGTCCAGAACAGGAAAAATGCAGATACACAGAACATATGAGTGGTTGCCAAGGGCTAGAAAGAAGGGGAAATGAAAGGTGACTGCTAATGTGTACAGAGTTTCTTTCTGGGGTGATAAAAATATTCTAGAATTAAAAGGTGATGATAGTTGCACAACTCTGTGAATATACACAAAAAGAATTGCTGAGTCGTACACTTTAAAATAGTAAATTTGATGGTGTGTTTGTGCATTTTCACACTGCTGTAAAGATACTACCTGAGACTGGATAATTTATAAACAAATGAGGTTTAATTGACTCAGTTCTGCATGGCTGGGAAGACCTCAGGAAACTTACAATAATGATGGAAGGTGAAGGGGAAGCAGGCACGTCTTGTATGGTGGCAGGTGAGAGAGAGAGAGAGAAGGAGAAAGTGCCACTTTTAAAACCATCAGATCCCATGAGAACTCACTCACTATCATGAGAACAGCATGAGGGAAACCACCCCCATGATCCAATCACTTCCTACCAGGCCCCTCCCTCAACATGTGGGGATTACAATTCGGATTACAATTCAAGATGAGATTTGGGTGGGGACACAGAGTCAAACCATATCAGATGGTATGTGAATATCTTAACTTTTTAAAAAGACATGATAGAGGCTTATTTTAGCTGACAAGCATTATTAATTACTCACCCCAGCAGCTCGTGCTGGCCCCAGCAGTAGTAGAATCCTCAATTTTTATCTGAATGTATGGCCATCTGGGATAAAGAGCTCCTTTCCCATAGCCTGTAGCTAGATGTGGCCAAATTCTGGCCTAGAAAAATTGCTGGCCTTCCCTCCCTAAGCAGGGAGGAAACCTGCCTTTTTCCACCCTTTCCCTTTCATATTGCCCAGAACATGCCATGATACTTGGTACTCAAGCAACTGTCCTGGACCATGAATTGACAACCAAACATGGTGTTAGCAAGACAGAAGGAACGTAGGTCCCAGATATTGATGAACTGCCATGTTCAGTCCACTGCCTACTTTAGACTTCTTTTACAGTAGAGAGAAATACACATCTTTCCTATTGAAAGAAGAAAGAAAAGATGACAGTGTGTATTTCACTCATGCATCTGCAATTTGCTCATGCAGCAGCTCATATCTGCACTAGTCAGCATCAGCTGGACTGGCTTGAAGCCTGGGAGCTAGAATCACCTGTGAGTGAACAAGACTGGAGGGTGATGGTGACTGTTGGCTGGGATCTTAGCTGGGGCTGTCAGAGAGAACACTTAAACACACCCTGTCTGTGTGACCTGGACTTCCTCACAACATGGTGACTGAGGTTCTTTTGTGGTTGTTTTTTGTTTGTTTTTGAGACAAGATCTGTTGCCCAGGCTGGAGTGCAGTGGTGCAATCACAGCTCACTGCAGCCTCAACCTCCCTGGGCTCAAGCAGTCCTTTCATCTCTGCTTCCCAAGTAGTTGAGACTATGGGTACCCACCACCACACTGACTATTTTTGGGTTTTTTGGGTTTTTTGTTAGCTTTTTTGTTTTTGTTGTTGTTTTTTTTGGTAGGGACAGGGTCTCACTATGTGACCCAGACTGTCTCAAACTCCTGAGCTCAAGTGATTCTCCCACTTTGGCCTCCAAAGTTGCTGGAATTACAGGCTTGAGCCACTGCACCTGTCAAAGTGACTGAGTTTTTAAAGAGAGAAACAGAAAGATCCCCGGGCAGAAATTGTATCACCTTTTATGACCTGGCTCCAGAAGTCATGCATTTTCACTGCATTCTATTCTTTAGATATGAATCCCTAGGTCTTGGTCATTAGTGTTGCTCAAATAATCCATATCTTTACTGATTTTTTGTCAATTTATTTTATCAATTACTGATACAGGAGTAATATGAGCTTTCTATTGCTGCTATAACAAACTGCCACAAAACGTGCAGCTTAAAACAACATAAATGTATCATCATGCAATTCTGTAGGTCAGAACAGTTTGAGATGCATCTTAGTGGGCTAACATCAAGGTGTTGGCAGGACTGCTTTCTTTTCTGGTGGCTCTGGGAAATTACCTGTTGTCTTGCCTCTTCCAGCTTCCAGAAGCTGCCTTCATTCCTTGGTTTGTGGTCCCTTCCACCATCTTTGAAGCCAACAATGGCAGATTGAGTCTATCTCACATTGCATCACTTGACCTCCTCTTCTTCCTCCCTCTTCCTCATTCCACTTTTGAGGATCCCTGGGATTACATTAGGCCAATTCAACCTAGGATAATTTCCCTATGTTGATGTCAGCTATTAGGTTGGTGAAAATAATGGCAAAAACCACAATTACTTTTGCACCAACCTAGTAATTATCAACCTTAATTCTAGCTGCAACTTTAATTCTCATTCACCGTGTAAGGCAACAGATTCATGGGTTCCAGGGAGTAAGACATGATCAGCCTTGGAGGACTATTATTCTGCTTACCACAGGAATGCTGAAATCTTTGACCATAATTACATAGTTGTATTTCTTCTTGCAGTTCTATTAGTGTTTGCTTCATGAATTTTAAGTCCTATTATCAGTTGCAAAAAGATTTAGGATTATCGTATCTTCTTGATGAATTGATCCCTTTTTCATGATGACATATTTCTCTCATATTTCTTGTCCTGAAATCTCCTTTGACTGATATTAATACAGCCACTTTGACTTTCTTTTGATTAATGTTAGCATGGTATATCTTTTTCATCCTTCTACTTTTTACTTTTGTCTTTATATTTAAAATAGGCTTTGGCTGGGCATGGTGGCTCATGCCAAAACCAATCACTAATACTAACCTATATTAGCACTTTGGGAGGCCGAGGCAGGAGGATCACTTGAGCTCAGGAGTTTGAAACAACCTGGGCAACATAGTGAGACCTCATCTCTACTAAAAATAAAAAATAGGCTTCTTCACAAGAGATGCCAGCTCATACCAGTCAGAATGTCTATTATTAAAAAATCAAAAAATAACAGGTATTGGTAAGCCTGTATAGAAAAGGGAACACTTATACACTGTTGGCAGGAAAGTAAATTAGTTCAGCCCCTGTGGAAAGCAGTTTACAGATTTCTCAAAGAATTAAAAATAAAACTACCATATTCAACCCAGCACTCCCACTACTGGGAACCTACTCAGAGGAAAAGAAATCATTCTACCAAAAGGCATCAGCACTCCTATGTTTATTGCAGCACTATTCACAATAGCAAAGTCATGGAATCAACCTAGGTGCTCATCAATGGTGGACTGGATAAAGAAAATATGGCACATATACAGAATCCTATGCAGCCATAAAAAAGAAAAAAATTGTGTCCTTTGCAGCAACCTGGATGTAGCTAGAGGCCATTATCCTAAGTGGATTAATGCAAGAACAGAAAATCGAATACCACATGTTCTCACTTGTAAGGGGGAGCTAAACGGTAGGTACATCCAGGCACAAAGATGGAAATAACAGACACTGGCAACTTCAAAAGAAAGGACAGTGACAAGGATTGTAAAACTACCAACTGGGTACTATGTTCACTATTTGGGTGATGGGTTCAATAGAAGCCCAAGCCCCATAGTTACTCAGGCACCCACTGAATCTAAAATAAAATAAGTTTCTTAAAGACAGCATTTGATTAGGCCTTGCACCCTTTTTTATTTAAACTGAAAGTCTGTGACTTTTAATTAGTATCATTAGACCATTTATATTTAAAGTAATTAACAATATGGTTGGGTTTGAATATTCCATCTTGCTATTTGTCTTCCACTGATTTCATCTGTTATTTTTTCCTTATTTCCTCTTTTCCCACCTTCTTTTGCATTCATGTTTTATTATTTCCTTTTATTTCCATTCTTGGCTTATTAACTATATTTCCTTTTTGGTATTGTTTTGTTTTTCAGAGGTTGCTCTTGAGTTTACAATATACATTTTTAACTTGCTGCCATTAAAAAATATTACTTCACACATGGGGTAAAAATCATAAACAGTGTTCTTTTATCCCACGCTCCCATCTTTTGTGCTGGTGTTATCATACATTTTATTTCTGTAGATGTTACAAACTCCAAAATACATTGTTATTTTTACTTTAGCCAGTAATCTTTTAAAGAGATTTAAAAATTATAAAAATATATATTTTATACTTATCCACATATTTACCATTTCTGGCACTTTTTATTCCTTTGCATAGACCCAATTTCTATCTGGTGCCATTTTTCTTCTGCCTGAAGAAACTACTTTTACATATCTTATAGTTCAAGTCTACTGGTGATTAATTCTCTAAGATTTTGTTTGTCTGGAAAAAAACTATCTTGCCTTCATTTAAAAAAATTGTAGGTATGATTACAAATGGACAGATTGTTTTTATTTCATTATTTTTTAAATGTCACCTTAATAGTCTTCCAGATTACATAGTTTCTTATGAGAAGACTGCTTTCATTCTGATCTTTCTTATTTGATATGTAATGTGTCCTCTTTCCCTGGTTGCTTTTAGGATTTTCTCTTCATCACTGATTTTTAGTGATTGTATTATCATGTGACATAGCTTGGGTTTTCTTTATATTTATGCTTTTGGAGGCAGTTCATTGAGCTTTGGATCTGTGGATTTAGTTTTCATCAAATTTGAAAGGTGGTTCACACCTGTAATCTCAGCAGTTTGTGAGGCCCAAGTGGGCGGATCACTTGAGCCCAAGAGTTCAAGATTAGCCTGGGCAACATGGTGAAACCCCATCTGTACAAAAAATAAAAAAATGATCTGGGTGTGGTGGCATGCCCCTGTGGTCCCAGCTACTTGGGAGGCTGAGGCAGGAGGATCGCTTGAGCCTGGGAGGCAGAGGTTGCACTGAGCCAAGATTGTGCCACTGCACCCCAGCCTGGGTGACAGAATGAGACTGTCTCAAAGAAACAAAAGCAAACCCAAATCGTGGCTTCCCCTGTCTTGGAGAATCTTCCCCCAATCTTGGCTTCCGGACTTACCAGCTTCATGACTTCAGATGCATTATCTCTGTTTCCGAGCCTTAGAGATTAGCCTCAGACATAATAATAGCCCACTTCATAAGGCTGCTGTGAGACAAAATGAGGCAGTACGTGCAAAGAACTTTGCACAATGCCTGGCACATCAACGACCTTGATGAATATTAGCTGCCGTAGAAAGAGGAATGGACGGTCCATACTGGCCACCAGGCTGCAAGTCTTATTGCTGATGTGCAGAAGAGAGTCGACTGCAGGTTGGCTCTCCACTGGGCCTTCTCCCTTCAGCCTATCTCAGCACAGTTTATATAACCAGATCAGCAAATTCAGGTTTCTCATCAGCACCTAGCACATGAATTTGTTTCTACATGGATTCCCGACATAAAACACTGTCTGACTGAATAAAGGAAGGAAAGCTCATCTGGCTGATTCGTTTGTTGACTGTTTTTATACAAGTAACTCTTGCAAACAAGGGGAGGCAGGAATCTCTATTTGAACTGACTTCCGTGTACTGTGGCCAGCTGGGATGCTGGCCAAATTTTCTAGGCTGGAAATGAAAAAGAAATATTATTTTCTTGTCCGTAGGAACCAATCTACCTTCAGGCCTGTGTATTTCATAAGGGTCACTGCTAGATTCCATATTTTGTTGATTTGAGGGAGTCTGGGGCAACATTCCAAACCTTTTTCTAAATGTTGTTAGCATTATTGTCCATGTAAATGAAGGTTTGTTTCATGGTTTCTGCTAAGATGACCATTTCAGATGGCAACCATCCCTCGTCATGGGCTGGTCCCCCTTTCATCACTAAAAGGCTGATAAGCCAGCGGAAGGCAGATGGTGCTGGGTACTGGTGGGCTCACAATTCCTGGCAAAAAACAAAAAACAAAAAAAGCAGAATGTTGCAGTCAGTCTCCCCTGGTGGTCTTGGTCACACTAAGACTAAGAAAGAGTTTTGTTTTTGTTTTTTTTTTGAGACAGAGTCTCGCTCTGTCGCCCAGGCTTGAGTGCAGTGGTGCGATCTCAGCTCACTGCAAGCTCCGCCTCCTGGGTTCACGCCATTCTCCTGCCTCAGCCTCCCGAGTAGCTGGGACTACAGGCACCCGCCACCATGCCCGGCTAATTTTTTGTATTTTTAGTAGAGGCAGGGCTTCACTGTGTTAGCCAGGATGGTCTCGATCTCCCGACCTCGTGGTCCGCCCGCCTCGGCCTCCCAAAGTGCTAAGAAAGAGTTTTGAAAATTGAAGACAGAAGAATGAAAAAGCAATTATTGTTAACCCTCCCATTAACTGGGCCATGTTACAATGGAGGAGGAAGGGATCGCTTTGCATATAAGACACCTCTGCCCTTTCTTTGGTCGGCTGCTCACCTGGCCACTTTGGGGCTGGGACTAGAAACATCTTGTGACCAAGGCATGGCAAAAGGAAAAGGGCCACCTGCTCAGAGGAAGTGTATCAGGTCGTCTAGGAAACAATGGCACACTCATTTCTGTATATGCTGTGCCATGTTTTTGTCTCTTAAAAGGCCACATACCTCCCCACTTTGTAGAGAATTTAGCAAGCAAGATCCTCCTCAAATTCATAGTTGCCGATGACATTTAGCCTGACTCCTGGGCCCAGAGCTCAGCTTGAGTGTTGGGTTTAAGAACACAGAAACAGTTTGTTCTCTTAAGCAGATCAACTACCATTCCCCTGCCTTTGGTGCATGCCATTGGTGCATAAATGATGCTAATTTAATCCCACATACATTGCCTAAGACTTAGCCTCCAACTTTTAGGGCTGGGTGGGCAGTGTGTGTGTGTGTGTGTGTGTGTGTGTGTGTGTGTTGGGAGGTGTGTGTGGTGTGTGTGTGTGTTTGGAGGTGAGGTACAGGGATAAAAAAAATAAAACACAGTGAATTCCTTTAAAATAAAACACAGTGACTGCCCTTAAAAACTCACCCCTGGAGACCATCCAGCAGATGCTTTTAGGATGCTCAAGGCTGAGACAGCCAACAAATTGACCCCAGATTCTCCCTGTCACCCCCAGAGATTCATACTGCTGGGTTCCCTAGAGCGCCTACTGCCATCTTGTGGGAGCACAGGAAGCATGGAGGAAAAAGGACACATAGTTTGGGGGACAGTTGGAGATGTCCACACCCTCTGCCTCCCCCTACCACTTTCCTGTGTCACCAGGGTAACCAACACATCACCCACAGTCCCCGCAGGTACAGAAAGCCAGGCAGCCGGAAGGTCAACGCTAATGAAAGATGCTATCTGGAAAACTAGTGCCAAGCCAAGCTGACATAATTAGCTGTATTTGTGGTCCTTGAGGTTTGGCAAGTGAGGATGGGGTGGGAGGAGAATTGGGGAGGGGTATCTTCTTCCAAAGCCTCGGAATAAAGAGAGCAATTTGGATGGCTTCCAGTTAGTGATAGCAACTTTCTGAGTGGCTATCTAATTAGTGCCTGCCCAGCTTCTGAAAGACGGCTGCACACAGCAAATAAAACAGGGACGCTTGGCTTCCCCTTAGCTCCAGCCCATGGACTTTCAGGATGTCGACAGCTTCAGATTCAGCATTCGTTGCCACTATTCCAGTGCATGGGGCCGTTTTTCCAAAAAAAAAAAAACAAAAGTGTCATTCGCATCATTGGTGTTTGGAGTGCAGCTTGATAATGTTGTTGACATCCCAAATACCCCAGAGCCATGTCAGAGGAGATGTTAGTTCTCTGAGGTTGATGGGGAAAGGAGGAAGATGGATGCAACAACAAACATCCCTTTAATTGGTTTTAAATTTTCCAATGAGCCAAAGTTTCTTCTGTATGATCTTGAGCAAGTGGATTACCCTAGATTATTCTCAGTTTCCTCATCTGTAAAAGAGGGTTGATAATCAGCACAACCTGAAAGATTGCTGTGCGAGTCTATGACAAGGGTATAGTTTGGTAGATGTTCAGGAAATGGTCCATGATGATGCTGACAATAACAACAATAATGGTGATGATGACAATTATCATGATGGGATGGTGACGATGATGGGGAAGGTGAAAATGACAGTGACAATACCTGCTTCCCCTCAGTGATCTTGTTTCCTAGAGTGAGGAGGTTATAAAAGACGGACCATTGGTAGATGAGCTCATGCACTGCTCCTCATTGTACAATGAGGCAAAATAAGGGCAGTTGCCATATGGAGAGAGTACTTGACCATTTTTGAAGTGCTTCCACATATGCTATCTCATTTGCACCATTCCACTGTTCTGTGAGGAAGTTACTATGACCACCCTTAGTTTACAGATGAAAAAAAACCATGAGACTCAGAAGATTAAGGCCCTTGCCCAAGGTTCCACCAGTGATAAGTAAAATAGCCAGGTCTTAAACTTGAGCCTTGAGGCTTCAAACCTGATGTTCTTCCTGTGGCACAAATAGTGCCTCCCATTAGATGTGCCACAGCTTCAGCAGCAACAGCAGCTCCAGCCCCGCCTGAGCAATGCTAGCACCTCCCCCAGGAGACTGTTGCCATCGGCCAGCCCCCTTCTCCACGGTAACCATGTGCCACCGAGAGACCATGATCAAAAATGCAGACATGTCGGAAGAGATGCAACAGGACTCGGTGGAGTGCGCTATTCAGGCACTGGAGAAATATAACATAGAGAAGGATATTGCAGCTCATTTTAAGACGGAATTTGACAAGAAGAACAATCCCACCTGGCATTGTATCGTGAGGAGGAACTTCGGTAGTTACATGACACGTGAAATCAAACACTTCATCTACTTCTACCTGGGCCAAGTGGCCATTCTTCTGTTCAAATCTGGTTAAAAGCATGGCCGGGTGTAGTGGCTCATGCCTGTAACTCCAGCTGTCGACATCCTGAAAGTCCATGGGCTTGAGGCGGGTGGATCATGAGGTCAGGAGATGGAGACCATCCTGGCCAACATGGTGAAACCCCATTTCTACTAAAAATACAAAAAGCTGGGTGTGGTGGCACGTACCTATAATCCCAGCTACTAGGGAGGCTGAGACATGAGAATCATTTGAACCCAGGAGGCAGAGGTTGCAGTAAGCCGAGATCGTGCCACTGGACTCCAGCCTGGCAACAGAGTGAGACTCTGTCTCAAAAAAATAATAATAATAATTGCTCTCCTGCAGGCCAGGGCTTTGAGTATGCCCAGACTGCACCAAGGCAGGTGATGTCTGATGGGCACATGGAACTCTGAATCCCCCTGCCCAGCCACCAGAATCTGGCCCATCCGTGGCTTTTCTTGGAAGTATCTGGGCAATGGTATGTATGTTGTATAAGAACCTACCTTCTCCTTTCGTCAGAACAAACCCAGATCTCCCAATTTGAGTTCTTGCGAGAGAAACCTCAGATTTGAGCAAGGGCAGTGGATAACAAAACAGGCCAACTCTGTGGGCTGTAACATCCAAGCTGACCTCTTTACTAACATATCTTGCACCCTGTACCCCTCCACATGATCTCTCTCTCTCCAGGAGGATAGTTGGATTTCTTACATGACTACTCAGGGCTCGCAAGAGCACAAAAGCAGAAGCTTCCTGGACTTCACTTCTTCTGCATTTCTAGCTAAAGCAAGTTAGTAGGCCAGCCCTGATCCAACATGGGGTTAAATTACACAAGGAAATAAATACAGGGAGGTGTGGGTCATGGCAGCCAACCAAGCAAACAGTAAGAACTCCCAGCTGCTCAAGCTAGCACATTGAATCCAGATTCTGTGGAAAATCCCCCCAAAGAATAAATCAAAGATTAATTCAGAAATGTTATGTAAAATTACGTTTTTCTATTCCTGGTCTAACACCTTCTGAGTCTATGCCCACCTATCTCCCCATTTTCTGCTAACAAGAATTTCCAAAAAAAATCACTCTTTAGGTGCATACAATGCTTGGGTCTAACTTTAAGCAGAGCTCTAGAGATAGACTAGATGCAGTGGAGGTGGTCAGGAAGAAACATGGCTTCCTCTTACAAAGTGGTCATCCCAGAATTTTCAAACAAGGCAAGATTCGCTGACATGGGAGGCTCTGTGAACTGGGGATTGCTTCAGCCACTAAAAGCCTCTCCAAAAGTCTACATTTTAGAGCTGAGTTCCACTCTTTTAATGCATGTGCTTGCTGTCACTCAAGAGACCCATAAGGCTATGAATTCAACTTATATTGTAGTTCAGCAGCCTGTGGTTCAAGCAATGCAACTAATTTTCAACTATGCTAGATCTATGTCTAACAGAGATGAGAAATTACATTTAAAGCAGCCATAGAAGTTTTCTGGTTCTCTTAAGTGGCCTGGAGTCATGAATACAGAATGCTGAGTTTATTGTTTTCTTCCTTTAAACTCTACAGTATAGTTAGAAGTAGTTAACATACCCCACTGTACTTATATTAGGAGCCCTTCAAAAAGTCCCATCCCCAGAGAAGTGTCACAATTTTACCTAACTGGCAGCTCCCTGAAAAAGCCATATTTGCAAATATTCTCATTATTTAACCTGAGACAGAATTTGATAACTGGAAAAAGTCATATCCCAGAGAATTTGTTAAAAAAAAAATGGTGGAAATTATTGAACATCACAGACCAGTTGGAAGAAATAAGAAGCTGATCAAAAACTTAATGTTTGGGAAATGAGATGTTCATAGGGAACTTTGAAAACCTCCAACATATCCCTGGGAATCTGGAATGCCATGAACAGGTGCATGGCTGTGCATGTGCCCAGAAGACACCAAGTAAGGTCTTAATCTCTCACCTCTGGATGACCTGAGACCCTACACAAGCAGGAAGTGAGAGTAAAGCAGAGTTGTAAACTGACAGAACATTGAAGATGCACACAGAGCTCCTTGAAAAAGGGCAGAAGTCCTATTTGTTCAAGACATTTAAGGGACTCTGTCTAATCATTAGCTTGACACTAGGCTAAACAGGCAGCCACACATGACAAGTAATTTAGACTTTATACAGTTAGTCCAGAAATGTCACTAAACAAACATATAGGGGGAAAGAAACATCAACAGCCACAAACCCTGGGGAAGTAATCCAATTTCTAGAGTAGCCACATTATATTATTAAAAATGTACCGTTTTCAACAAAAAAAATTAAGACACACAAAGTAACAGCAAAGAATGGCTCATACACAGAGAAATGGGCAACCAAACTGCCTTTAAAGAACTAAATGTTGAACTTACTAGGAATAGCCTTTAAATCTATGTTATAAGTTAAATATATTCAAAGAAATAAATAAAATTATGTTTAAAGAATTTAAGGAAAGTGTGAGAACAATGTCTTATAAAATAGAAAATATAAAAAAAGAGATAGAAATTATAAGATGAACCAAATAGAAATTCTGAAGTTGAAAATTAAAACAGAAAGGAAGAATTTACTAGAAGAGCCCAGTAACAGATTTGGATTACCTTTTCGTGGAACAGAAAGTAAAATGAACAATGATAAATAAACAGAGTCTCAGAGACCTATGAGACATAATCAACCGTACCAACATATGAATAGTGAGAGTCTCAGCAAGAGAGGAGAAAATAAAGAGCAGAAAAAAAAAATTTGAAGAAATAATGGCAGAAAATGTCCCAAATATAATTTTTTTAACCATGGTAATCTGTGCATTTGGAAGCTCAGTGAACCCAAGGAGGATAAATCCAAAGAGACCCACACCTAGACAAATGTAGTCAAAAAAGATAGACAAGGCCAGGCACGGTCACTCATGCCTATAATCCCAGCACTTTGGGAGGCTGAGGCAGATGGATCACGAGGTCAGGAGATTGAGACCATCCTGGCCAACATGGTGAAACCCCGTCTCTACTAAAAATACAAAAATTAGCCAGATGTGGTGGCATGTGCCTGTAGTCCCAGCTACTCAGGAGGCTGAGGCAGAAGAATTACTTGAGCCTGGGAAGTGGAGGTTGCAGTGAGCCAAGATCATGCCAGTGGACTACAGCCTGGGCAAGAAAGCGAGACTCCATCTCAAAAAAATAAATAAATAAATAAAAAGAGAGAGAGACAAAGAGAGAATCTTGAAAGTAGCAAGAGAGAAGAAGTAACTCATTACATACAAGGGATTGTCAATAAGATTAACAGCTGATTTCTCATCAAAAACCATGGATGCCAGAAGGCAGTGGGATGGCATATTGAAAATAATGACCAAAAAAACTGACAACCAATAATTCTATATCCAGCAAAATTATCCTTTAAAAATGAAGATGAAATTAAGCCATTTTGAGATAAATTAAAACAGAATTTGCTGCTAGAAGACCAAAAAAATATTAAATGAAGTCCTTCAGGCTGAAATGAGAGGATGCTAGACAGGTAATTCAAATCCATAGAAAGAAACAAGGATAACTGGTAAAAGTAACTGCATAAGTAAATATGCAAGATACTATAAGTGTATTTCTTATAAATTTCTGCTTATATCTGATTTAAAAGTTAACTATATGTAGCAATATTTTTAAAAACTATGTTAAAGATATTATAATATATAAGGATGTAATTCATATGAGAACAATAGCACACAAGAGAAGTAAGGTAGTATTGGTTTGTGCGAAAGTAATTACCATTTTTGCCATTACCTTTAATGAGAAAAAACTCCATTAGTTTTGCATCAACCTACATAGAACTATATTGGGGCAATGATTTGTATTCAGTTATGCATCGCTTAACAGTGGGGAACTTTTTGAGAAATACGTCTTTAGGTGATTTCATCACTGTGCAGACATCACAGAGTGTACTTACACAAACCTACAGAGTGTAGCCTGCTACAACCTAGGCTGTACGATGTAGCCTATTACTCCTAGGCTACAAGCCTGTATAGCATGTTACTACATTGAATACTGTAGACAGTTGTAACACAATGGTAAGTATTTGTGTATCCAAATATAGAAAAGATTCAGTAAAAATATAATCCAAAAGACTTTTTTTTAAAGGTACACCTGTAGAAGGCACTTATCATGAATGGGAGTTTGCAAGACTGAAAGTTTCTCTGGGTGAGTTAATGAATGAGTGGTGAATGAATGTGAAGGCCAAGAACATAACCATATACTACTGTAGACTTTATAAACTATACATTTCAGCTACACTAAATTTATTTTTTAAATTTCTTTCTTCAATAATAAACTAAACTTAGCTCACTGTAACTTTTTTATTTTATAAATTTTAAATGTTTTTAGCTTTTCGACTCTTTTGTAAACCAAATGCAAACACATTGTACAGATGCATAAAAATATTTTTTATATCCTTATTCTATAAACTTATTTCTGTTTTTTACATTTTTATTTTATTTTATTTTTTACTTTTTACACTTT
Organism: Pan troglodytes; assembly: GCF_028858775.2. Classification (NCBI taxonomy): domain Eukaryota; kingdom Metazoa; phylum Chordata; class Mammalia; order Primates; family Hominidae; genus Pan; species Pan troglodytes. The sequence goes on along the minus strand of NC_072398.2, from coordinate 212,682,737 downwards.
TTTTGTTAAAAATAAAGACAAATACATTCTTAGCCTAAGCCTACAAGGGGTCAGGATCATCAGTATCACTGTCTTCCTCCTCTACATCTTGTCTCACTGGAAGGTCTTCAGTAACGTACACAAAACTGTCATCTCTGATGATAACAATGTCTTCTTCCGGAATATCTCCTGAATGATCTGCCTGGGGCTGTTTTACAGTTAACTTTTTTTTTAGTAAATAGAAGGAGTACACTCTAAAATAACCATAAAATGTATAGTATAGTAATATATAAACTAGTAATATAGTCATTTATTATCATTATCAAGCATTACATGCTACACGTAATAGTATGTGATATGCTTGTATATGACTGGCAGCACAGTCATATAACTGCATCACCACAAATATGTAAGTAATGCATTATGATATGATCTTACAATGACTATGACATCACTAGGCAATAGAAATTTTTCAGCCCTATTATAATCTTAGGGGACCACATCATATATGAGGTCCATCATTGACCAAAATGTTATGCAGTACATGACTGTATTGTCTAAGTTAAGTTGGTATTAACCTGAACTAGATTGTTTTAATTTAAGGTGGTAACTGTAACATCCAGAGCAACTAATGAGAAAATAACTAAAAATAAAGTGAAAGGAATGAAAACAGTGTGCTAGAAAACATTTGCTTAATACAAAAGAAGGCATTAATGGAGAAATAGAGAAACAAGAAGACGTAAGACATATATAAAACAAATAGCAAGACGGGAGATGTAAATCCTATCTTATCGTTAGTTACATTAAGCACAGATAGGTTAAACACTCCAATCAAAAGGTAGATATTGCCCAAATGACTTTTTAAAAATGATTCAACTCTACGCTGTCTGCAAGAGACTCGTTTTAGATTCAAAGACACAAATGAAATTACAAAAACAATTCCACTTGCAATAACACCAGAAAGAATAAAATGCTTAGAAATAAATTAAACAAAAGAACTGCAAGACTTGTACATTGAAAGCTATGAACCATTGTTGAAATGAATTAAAGACCTAAATCAATGGCAAAACATCTCATGTTCATGGACTGAAATACTTAATATTGTTAAATTGGCAATACTTTCCAAACTGATCTACAGAATCAAAACAATTCCTATTCCAATCCCAGCTGCCTTTTTTGCAGAAATTGACAAGCTGGTCCTACAATCCATATGAAAATACCAGAGATCCCAAATAGCCAAAACAACCTTAATAAATAAGAACAAAGTTGAGGGACTCAACTTTCCCAATTTCAATGCTTACTACAAAGCTACAGTAATCAAGACAGACTTATAAAAACAGACACATCAATCAATGGAACAGAATTCAGAGTTCAGAAATAAACATCTATAGTCAATTGAGTTTTGAAAAGGATGCCAAGATAATTCAATGGAGAATATTAGTCTTTTCAACATACGGTGCTTAATATTCACATGTAAACAAAATGAATTTGGATTCCACCATATAAAAAATTAACTCAAAACTGGTCAAAGGCCTAAATGTAAAATCTAAAACTATGAAACACTTAGAAAAAAATAAGTGTAAAACTTTTATGACCTTGGATTAGGCAATGGTTTACTTATATGCATATCACATCTAAAGCATAGAAAAAAATACATAAACTCGACTTCATAAAAATTAAAACTTTTGTGCATCAAAGGACAGCATCAAAAAAATGTAAAGACAATCTGCAGAATAGGAGACTATATTTTCAAATCATACAGCTGATAAGGAATTTATGTACAGACATATAAAGAACTCTTACTACTCAACAGTAAAAAGACAAATGACCAGATTTTTTAATGAAAAAAGATTTGCATAGATGTTTCTCTAAAGGAGATACACAAGTGGCCAATAAGCACATGAAAAGATGCTCAACATCGTAGTCATAAGGGAAATGCAAATCAAAATCAAAAAAATACCATGTCACACCCCCAACAGGCTGGATATAATTTTTTAAAAGACAATAACAAGGATTGGCACGAATGTGGAGAAGTTAGAAAGCTTATACACTGGTGGTGGGAATGTGAAATGGTGCAGTCACTTTGGAAAACAGTTTAGCAGTTCTTAGAAAGTTAACATGGAGTGGCCATATAACTCAGATTTCCACTCGAGGTGTATACCTAAGAGAACTGAAAAGATCTGTTCACACAAAAACTTATACACAAATGCTCACAGCTACAATACTTACAGTAGTTAAGTGGGAACATCTCCAAATGTCCCTCAACATGGATAAGCACAATGTGATCTATCCATATGATGGAATATTATTTGTCCATAAAAAGGAATGAAATACTGATACACACTACAATATAAATGAAACTTCAGCACATCGTAAGTGAAAGAAGCCAGTCACAAGAGACCACATATATTGTATAATTTCATTTATATGAAATATCCAGAATAAGAAAGTCCATAGAGAGAGAAAGTAGATTAGTGGTTACCAGGGGTTGGAGAGGGGGAATGTTGGGGGTCTCTTTTTAGGGTAATAAAAAATGTCCTAAGATTAGATAGTGGTGATGGTTGCACAACTCTGTGAACATACTAAAATCCACTGAATTATACACTTTAAGATAGTGGATTTTGTGGTATGTGAGTTTTATCTCAATAAGCTGTTATTTAAAAAAAAAAAAGTAAACTAAAATAGAGGAAACTTCCTTAACTCATAGTGTATTTGCCAAAGACCTAAAATAAACATTATATGCAGTGGTACAACTGTAAACATATTATAATTAAAGTCAGAAATAAAATAAGTGTTCCTGCTACACCTTTTTTTTATTCTTTTTTTTTTAATTTTATTTTACTTTAAGTTCTGGAATACATGTGCAGAACATGCAGGTTTGTTACATAGGCATACATGTGCCATGGTGGTTTGCTGCTACACCTTTTTATGCAGCATTGTACTAGAGACCCCAGTTAGCAACATAAAGCAAGAAAATGTCATGTAATGAATTTTTTGAAAAAGAAATCATTGTTGGTTTATCAGAAGACTGTTTGTATGGAAAATCCCAGATATTCTATAGAGAATTACAACTAGAAAGATAAGATAGCTTCATTTCTGGATACGAGCTCAATCGTGTTCCTATATGCCCACAATAATCAATTACAATATGTAACTGAGAGAAAGTTCCCAATCATAAAAGCAAGAAAAACTGTAAGTTACTTGGAAATAAATCCAATGAAAGATGTGAGAGACCTTTATGGAGAAAATTATGAAAAGTTACTGAAGGACGTAGAAGACCTGAAAAAAATGGAGAAATATAACACATTCATGCATGGGAAGACTCAATATTATACAGATGTCAGTTCTCCTCCAAATTAACCTATAAATTCATTGCAATTCCAATCCAAATCCCAATGGAGCTTTTCATAGAGCTTGACAAACTGATTCTAACATTAATCTGAAGTAGTTGAGAACAAAGAAGAGTCAAGACAAAAGAATAAGGAGAAAGAACTTTCCCAGCTAGACATAAAGATGAACTATAAAGCCATGTGAAATTAAAATAACGAAAGAGGTATGCAGGATAGACAAATCTATCAGCGGAACAGACTAGAGAGCTCTGTGTATTTATGAGGACTCGGTGTATGTTGGAGGTGGCTTTATGTATCATCAAGAAAAGAATGATTATTCAATAAATAGTGTCGGACAATTAGCTACCTCTATGAAGGACATTTTTTTATTTCAATCTTTTTTGGGTACAGCTGGGGTTTTGGTTACATGGATAAGTTCTTTAGTGGCAATTTCTGAGGTTTTGATGCCCCCATCACCAAAGCAGTGTACCCAATATGTAGTCTTTTATCCCTCACCCCGCTCCCATCCTTCCCCCTCGAAGCTCCAAAGCTCATTATATCACTCTTATGCCTTTGCATCCTCATAGCTTAGCTCCCACTTATAAGTGAGAACATATGATGTTTGGTTTTCCACTCCTGAGTTACGTCACTTAGAATAATGGCCTCCAGCTTCATCCAAGTTGTTGTAAAAGACATTGTTTCATTCCTTTTTATGGCTGAGTAGTATTCCATGGCATATATACACCACATTTTCTTTATCCACTCATTGGCTAACGTGCACTTGGTTGGTTCCAAATCTTTGCAACTGCAAATTGTGCTCCTATAAACATGGGTGTGCATTTGTCTTTTTTCATATAATGACTTCTTTTCCTTTGAGTAGATACCCAGTAGGGGATTGCTGGATCAAACAGTAGTTCTACTTTTAGTTCTTTATGGAATCTCTATGAGGGACATTTTTAACTGGATCCCTACCTCATACCACACACAAAGATAAATTCCAGATAGATCAAACAAAACTTTAAAACTATTATAAGGAAATGTAGTTGAGTATCTTTATGATATGGAGTTAGGCAAAGATTTCCTAAACAAATAGCAAGATACTAATTATAATGGAAAACCCTGTCCATTTGACTACATCAAATACTAAAATTTCTGTAATGCTAAAACCATCATAAAACAAAGTAAAAGTACAAAATACATTTGAAAAAGATAGTTGCAAAAGTATAGAAATAGTACTCAGAATACACAGTACAGTACTCCTATAACTCAAAAAGAAAATGACAAATGGCTGGGTGCAATGGCTCACGCCTGTAATCCCAGCAGTTTGGGAAGCCAAGGCAGGTAGAACACCCGAGGTCAAGAGTTCGAGACTAGCCTGGCCAACATGGTGAAATCTCGTCTCTACTAAAAATACCAAAATTAGCCAGGCATGGTGTCAGGAGCCTGTAATCCCAGCTACTTAGGAGGCTGAGGCAGGAGAATCACTTGAACCTGGGAGTTGGAGGTTGCAGTGAGGCAAGATCGTGCCAATGGACTCCAGCCTGGGTGACAGAGTGAGACTCTGTCTGAAAGAAAGAAAGAAAAAGAAAGAAAGAAAGAAAGACAACCCAATTTTTTAAGCTGAGTAAAAGAAAACACAAAAGATGTATAAAAGAAAACCCAAATGATTGACAAATGTATGTTAAAAATGAAACTTCAATACTAAGCTGGGAAATAACATTTTTTAATTGAATTATTTTTCATACAGATCACATTGGCCAAAAAAAAAAAAATCATTCCCACTATCCTTGTCCAGTCAGGATCACACACACTGTTGGGGCTGTAATTGGGAAAATCACCCTGGAAAATAGTTTTGTAGTAACTATCGAAGTTAGGCATGCAACTATTCTATGATCCAGCATGTCTACTGTTAGGTCTATATATAGACCTAGAAAATTCCATGTGTAGCAGTGACTATAACTGAAAAGAAAAGGCAGTGACCTAAATGTTCTTCCACATGAAAATAGTTTTTAATGTGTTATATTCACATAATGGAATATTATACAGCTATTAAAATGAATGAACTAGATCTGTGAGTATCAGCATAGATCAAACTCACAGAGTATTGGGAGAATAAGGCAAATTGCAGATGGCTAAACACAGTGAATCATTTATGTAACATGTTCAATCACACAAAAACCACTACATATTGTCTGTAAGTACAAATACATATGGCAAAAATGTGAAAACATGAACAGAAAGGATGAAAACAAATTCATGATTATAATTGTCTCTGAGGGATGAAGAAGGAGAATTGAGACTAGAAAGGGGACTAAAGAACTTCAGCTTCATTAGTAATTTTTAAATTTTCTTATTTTGTAAAAGGATGTGGGACACATGCTAACATTCATGAATTCAGAATAGTAGGTAAAGGTGAGTCTCTTCCCTCCCTCCCTCCCTCCGTCCCTTCCTTTCTTCTTCTCTCCCTCCCTCCCTTCCTTCTTTCCTTCCTTCCTTTCTTCCATCTTGTCTTTCTAATAAGAAATAAATAATAATGGCCTCTCCTCCCTGGAAGTGGGGAAGGAGAATGAAAAGCTAAAACAAATCCATTTTTTCTTAACTCGTACTCATATATATCTTGGAATAAAGATGATAAGAATCCAGGAGGCCTTCAGTGAGGAGGTGATACTTTAATGGCATTTTGAAGGATGAATAGAAGTTCTCCTCTGCACAGGATCAAGGAGAAAGATGGAGGGAAGACATTCTAGACGAGAAGACAAGAATGTGCAAAACCTCAGAGACCTAAAACAGCATGCATATTCAGGAATTATAAGTAAATGGGCAAGGAGGGGTGCAGGGAGCCAGAGAAATAGCCAAGGACAGATCATGGAGGCACTGGGGAGACAGGCTAAGGATCTCAAACTTCATCCTGTGAGCACTGGGGACTCCGGGCTAGGAGGATCCTGCAAGGTAGAGCCCTTCTGGCCTCTGCCTGCTGTGCACCAGAGTTTAGAACAATTCCATACCACTTTGAATAGGTAAAGGTGGATCTGCCATTCCAGTGGAGAGATCCTCCCTCTTGCCTCTTTAGAAAGTGCCATTTTGAGAGCAACTTTATCCATGGGGGATACAATGGACCTCTTGGCACAGAGTGACTGGATACAAGGGACTAGCATCCTGCAGGAGTTTCCTGGGAATACCAGCTGTCCAGTACTTGGAGACTTCAGTGCTCAGGAGATATTGTAGCCTCTTTACCAAGAAGAGAAAGTATTCAGTCCTATGGGGAGCTGAGCTTCAGTGCAGCTCCTTCACTGGAAAGAGTGGGATGGAGAGAACTCAGTCTTCCCTTGTTTACTGTCCAGCCAGCCCAGAGTCTGCTGCTGTGGTCAGTTCAGGCCATTCTTCTCATCATACTACAAGCAGCAAAGGTCATGGTTAGGCTTGTATTTTTAAAGACTAGCATCTAGTAAAAGATGAATTGGAAGAAGGGGGCAGGGCCACATTATGACTTCATGGGCCTTTTGGCACTTGTGCATTCATGGGTTCCTTCCTCCATAAAAATATTAGAAATGATATTTTACCATATGTTGGTATAAAGGTAAATCTATTTTTTACAGTACACACTATTTATTGAAAATTTTTATGCATATATACAAAATATGCTATGTTACATGTATTAATAGAGATAGAAAAATCATTTAAAATCTGTGATTTAAATCTGTTGTAAAGGTGAAAATATTAATATCATGTGTTAAAACATTTTTATTGACCTAAAAGTTTGGTTTTTCTTCTGATTTTAAAATATCTTCATGGGTTCCCCTAAAAGTATCATGGGCCATAGGTACTGTGCCTACTGTGCCCATTGGATAAGTCAGCAGCCCTGGGGACAAGACACAGGGAGACCATGCAGGAGGCATCACAACAGTCACTGGGGTCCATGCTGATGCAGTCACCATAACGATGGAGAGGCTGGTGAGAAAGGTATTTGATGAGCTATAGTGAAGTGAACACAGATATTCTTCATGGAAAGATAAGGATGGAGGGTGGAGGGGAAGAAGCAGAGGCCCAGCAAACAGAGAAGTACCACTGCCTCCCACATCTCATACACTATAAATGAAGATAGACAGAAGGAAGCTAATTGGAGCCATTTGCAGCCTAAATGGAACTGCTTCCTCATCCCTCCAATGGGACAGACCCACCTGGGAAACCAAGCATCCAGAGCAGCCAGTGTTTAAGAGCTTGCTCGTTCAAGCACATCACTGCTAAATGAGCCTCTCATGCCATAGCGGAGACACTGGCATTCTGGAGTTCCAGAACAGGGTCAGGGACCTGGCCCTCAGCTAAGATGCTCCTTCAGCTTCATCCTTCAGTGGGCAAGCTGCTCACTTGGCATCGATGCCCCATGCAGAGCCCACACAACAACAAGAGCAGGCCACAACGTTGCCCAGACTTCTAGCTATGGTCAGCGTGTTGCTTCTCCATGAGCTGAGCCAGCAGCTTGGGAGAAAGAGAAATGGGTCCCAATTAAGGGCTGCCTCAAGCTGTGGCAGGATGTCAGCAGGTCCATCCAGCTACCTCCACACACACACACACACACACACACACACACACACACACACATACCTTTCTCCTATTCTTTCTTACAAAGCTGGGTCAGCATTCACTGCCTCAAATTCTGTCACAAAACCTAAGGCTCAGCTCCCTGCAAAGCAAAAAGAAAGCAGGAATGTGAAGCTTTCTGTGCCCTCATTCTACAAATGAACTTATTAATACTTTCCACAAATGTCTTGATATAGATCCCTGAAATCTCTTCCTTGCATTTCCCCAGCAGAGGTCAGGCACTTTGCCAAGGGGACTCTTGGGTACCTACCTATTGTTCCCAGGCCAAGTTTGAACAATCCCAGTTGTTCCCAAACTTTAGTGTGCATCAGAATCACCCGGAAAGCCTGTTAAAATGCTGACTGCGGGGCCCCAGCCTCAGGGTTTCTGGTCCAGCAGGTCTGGGTGTCCCAAGGACCTGCATTCCTAGCATGTTCCCAGTTGATGCTGATACAGCACCTTGGGGACCACACTTTGAGAACCACTGCCTTTACCCATTTCCAACTTTTTGCTTTTCTGCTTTTGACCTTCCTGCCTGTCCTCCAAATCCTTACTTTTCCACTGTTTCTTTTTTTCAATCTGTTTTTTATTTTATTTTATTATTATTATACTTTAAGTTTTAGGGTACATGTGCACAATGTGCAGGTTAGTTACATATGTATACATGTGCCATGCTGGTGTGCTGCACCCATTAACTCGTCATTTAGCATTAGCCACTGTTTCTTACATGTCTCCTAACTTGACTTTCCGCCCAAGCCCTTGGCTCCTCCGAGCTCCAGTGCAGCCATGCTACCTGTGGCCTTCATGACTAGACTCCCCCACCCAGCTCTGCCCCAGGAGGAAGGCACCAGCTGTGGCTCTCATGGGGCCTTTTACTTTTTAAGAACCCCTCTACATGATTCACCTTACATGTTGGAGAGGATTCTCTGTCCACACTAAGTGCTTATCAGAGAATAATCAAAGAGACTTCTCTTGTGCTGAGCAAGGGGATCCTGGGGTTAGAAATGCCCCCTACATCTCACTTCAGCCACAGAGGAAGCCCTATCTCACATATCAGGAAACTGAGCTGCACATCAGTTAGTGACTAGTCCAGAAAGGGTCCTGCTGGTTCCACGACAGAGATGAGTGTCCCAGCCAGGTCTTCTGATGCCAGGTTCCTTGCTCTTCCCACTTGCAATCAGCTTCTGTATCTGTTGGGAATGCTTTCAGCTGCAACTAACATAATCCCCAGGTAACAGTGGCCGAAACCCACCAAGGTGCATTTTTCTCATTCATGGTCATGTATTTTCTTAGAAGTCTGGAGGTGAGATGTTTTAGGACTAGGTCAGTGGTTCACTGATTATCAGGGCACAGGCGGCCTTTGCAATTCTCTGACCTTTATCTCAGGATCACAAGATTGCAGTCACAGTTCAGGGATAGTATTCTCCCTATGGCCATGTTAAAGCCAGCACATAGGGGCTTACAAGATGCAGATTTTCCCCTGACTTGTTTCTCTCTTATGAAGGAGGAAGCTCCCTCTCCCAGCTGATTTCCCCTTACACCCATTAGCCAGAACTAGACAGGCAGGGAAGTTCTGCTATCAAAGAGAAAAGATGGTGATAGCTTTGGGGCAAGCAACCAAGACGGTGTACCATAGCATCCTCCTGAAATAAGTGTCCCACAGGATTCTGGGAGCTTCTGGATGGCCAACACTTTCAAGCCTATTGGACTGTAAAACCGCTGATCTGTGTCCTAGTCTTCTTTCTATTCTCAGTGTCTGACACACTAAATCTGTGCATTCAACACACATGAATTCATTCCCATGTGCCTGCTACGTATCAAACACTGCAGCAGGCATTGGACCAGGATGGCATAGTAGAAAGGGCATGAGCTTTAGAATCAGACCGGATTATCTTCAAATCTCACCATTTTCAAGCTGTGTGACCTCAGGCAAGCCGCTTCACCTCTCTGTGCCTCACTTTTGTCATTGCAGAGTGGTAATGAAGACTTAACACACATCAGGCACGGGACACATAGTCATTCAATGGATGAGAGCTGATGATAATGACCTAAGAAGGGGTGGCACATGGCACACTGGCCACACCCTCAATTAACACACTGCCAAGTCTCAGGACTCACAACCCAGCAAGAGAGATAGACAACAAAACACAAAATCACAGCATAATGGGACAGGAGTGGAGATGGCACTAAAACAACACAGAGAAGGGGGTGGCCAATGCATCTATGCACTTACAACAGCTTTCCCACACAGCACCTTAGCAAGCGGGTCTGATCTATCTCACCACTGGGGGGGGGGGGGGGTGGCGGGGGCGAAGGGATGAGTCACCATCATGCAGAGCTTCATTTCCTTTGGAAAGCCACCATGAAAAACATGGAATGAGGCCAGGTGTGGTGGCTCATGCCTGTAATCCCAGGACTTTGGGAGGCGTGGGCGGGAGGATTGCTTGAGGCCAGGAATTTCAGACCAATGTGGGCAACATTGTGAGACCTCGTCTTTATAAAAAATAAAATAAAATAAACTGGGCATGGTGGTGTGGACCTGTAGTCCCAGCTACTTGGGAGGTTGAGGCAGGAGGATCACTTGGGTCTGGGACGTTGAGGACGCAGTGAGCATGATCATGCCACTGCATGCCATCGTGAGTGACAGACCAAGACCCTGCCTCAAAAATAAAAAATCTAGGAGATAGGCATGATGATTAACTCCATTATCAGTTGAAGAAACAGAGGCACAGGGAGGTAATACATTTGAACCCCAGGCCCCAGCTCTGGAGCCTGTGTTCTCACCATTACGTTACACTGCCTCCCTGAGATGGGTTACAAGGCATCTTCCCTGCTCAAGGACTCTGTTTGGCAGATGCCATTTGCTTACCTGGGGGATATCCAGGTGAGGCTGGATTTGAATATATTCCCACCATGAAGAGCGGCTGGCAAGGCCTCGTCACACCTCCACTCCCTGCCTAGTCCAGATAGGAGGGGGATTCTGTACTCCATTCTGTACTTCCAAGGGGACGTGGGCAGAATGGCACAGGCCCAAGTGATGCCAGTGGTACCTCAGCTCTTGGCAGTATTTCTTCTTCATTGTCGTTGAAGTCCTGCATTCCCAGGCCATGCTGCAGGATCCTCCATCCCTTTCCTGGCCCCTCATCTACACCAGCTTCTAGGCTGGGCACCAGATACAGGCAGAGATGTTGTACCAGATTCAACCTCAGCCCCTGAAGGGCTCAAGATCTAGGAAAGAACACAAAAGACCAATGTTTGCAAGGCTGCCTGCAGAAGCATAGAGGAAGACATCTCACCCAGCCTTGGAGAAATGATGGTTAGGGGAGTCTACAGTGAGATACTGCAAGGTACTGCACACTGGCTCATGAACAGAGCCCAGCCAGGTGAAGCATTTGGGAGAGGTGATAATAATAACAGCAAACACTTACTGTGGCAGGCGCCTGTCTAAACACTTCACTGAAGTTAATTCACCAGGATTCAGAAACAACCCAGTAAGGTAGGTGATATGATTTGGCTGTGTCCCCACCCAAATCTCATCTTGAATTGTAGCTCCCATAATTCCCACATGCTGGGGGAGAAACCCAGTGGGAGACAATTGAATCATGGGGGCAGTTCCCCCATACTGTTCTCATGGCAGTGACTAACTCTCACAAGATCTGACAGTTTTGTAAGGGGAAGCCCCTTTCACTTGTCTCTCATTCTCTCTCTTGCCTGCTGCCATGTAAGACATGTCTTTCTCCTTCCACCATGATTGTGAGGCCTCCCCAGCCACACGGAACTGTAAGTCCGTTAAACTTCTTTTTCTTTATAAATTACCAAGTCTTGGGTATGTCTTTATCAGCAGTGTGAAAATGGACTAATATAGTAGGTATGCCTATCATCTCCATTTTACAGATAGGAAACTGAGGCACAGAAAGGTTAAAGAGCTTGTCCAATATCATTGAAATAGTAGACAGTGAAGCCAGCATCTGGTTCTGGCCTCTGGGCTCTCAACCTCCACACCATGCTGGATAGTGTTCCCTGCTGAACAGCAGCTCCTGCAAAGGCCTGGGCACCTGGCAGCAGGGTCCACCCAGGGCAGCCAACAGTGGTGAGGCTGGAGAGACCAGCAGTCAGCTTTTGTTCACTGACACAGCTATGGAGCGGGCTGACAGCAGTCCAACCATGCACCATGCGGGAAAGCCGGTCAGTTCTCTCCACTCCCCTGGCTGATTGACAGCGGACCCATAGACTCAATCCCCAAAGACCTAACCCTGATTCCAGCCCCAGCCTTAACCCAGCCTCGGTTTCTGCAAAACCTTCCCCAGTTAATTAGATACATGGAGATCATCCAACCCACCAGGCAGTTTTCCACACTCCCTCCTCACTGTCTGCTCTCACCCCTGCCTGGTCTGGTATCCATAACGCATTTTCACAACTTATGTATGCCCTTGATGGGATCTTTTAATATCTCTCCTCAAACCACACCTGGCTAATTTGCTAAGCACTGAACCAAAATCCAGAACCACCCAGCAGATAAATTAAGGAACAACTGTTTCCCTTTCAGGAAGATGGACCAAAAAAGTCACCAAACAGCAAACTCTTTTTCAATGCCAGTGCATTATAGAAGGATTCTATTTTTAAATCAATCCACAAATGTTTGTCCTATTGATTTTGTTGATTTGTTTATATACACCCTGTCTCATTCCACTAAAAAAAAGGCTTGTTCAAGTTTCAAAATACATGTAACAATTACAATAAACAGATGTAGAGTCAGGACAAAGAAAAGCAAAGGTAGGAAATAAAATAATGCAAGGAGTTTTATTCAGCTTCAAAATATCCTGTACAGTTTGCTTTGGTTGGGTAGCTTGCTGAGTTTGAGCTTCCTGGTGGCCAAGGCAAGGACAAGTGTATTCATTAAACAGATTCCTAGGACTCCACCATCAGTGGGGGGCCTGCCATTCACCCACCCCTGATGGCACAGTTGCTTATCTTTGAACACAGATGGGCAATGGTCCCCAAGGCCCAGACAAGCCACCTTCTCGACCAGCGATGTCCCTTCCCCTGGGCTCCTAGAAGTTCTTACTCTTAAGATAAGAAGGGGTGGGCTATCCTCTTTTGAAGCCTCCTAGGTTCCAGGCATTGTGCCAAGTACTCTATGTGTCTTAACTTACCTAATCCCACATCTATGAGGTTCAAATTTCCAGCTCCAACATCTACTTGGAACCCAGGTTCTTCCAGAAATTATTGGTTACTTAGATGTCTCAAAGTCACACCGAACTCACTGTGTCTAAGTTGACCCCTCATAATCTCCCCATCCACTCATCCAGTCTCTTTCCTGTGCTTTGGGGCTCAGCGAATGTCACCACCATCCGGTGGCTCAGGCCAGACCTGATGAGTCATCCTTATCTCTGTCATGCCCATAAAACACCTACTATCAAGTGCTGCCAGCCTTACCTCCTAAACAGTTCCTGAAGCCCTCACTTCTCTTTACTGCGTCTGCACCTCCCTCCCTTGACTGGCCACCTCCTCTTGTGTGAGCCCCTCCAAGAACTTCTCACCCTGGTTCCTCACATCAACTCTGGTTCCTCTAACACACCCTTCACTCTGCAGCCAGAATAATCTTGTCAAGACGTAAAACACATCTGACTTCAGCAATCCTGATTAAAACCCCTCACTGGCTTCCCCTTATTCTTAAGATGGAGACCACAGCCCTCAGAGTGGAGAACAAATTGGCCCCTGTCCACCTCTCCAATTGCACTGCAAATCACAGCCCTATTGGCTCTTCTCCAGCCTCACTGGCCACCTCCTCCTTCACCGTGCCTAGGACACTCCTTCATGTCATTCTGCTCATCCATCAGCTCTTCCTAGCCATCACCTCCTCTGGGGAGCCTTCTCTGACCCCCGTCACTAGTCAAATCCTGCTTAAGCTTTCCTAGTGCCCCACACCTCCCCTTTGAGGCCCTCATCCCAGCTGGGAGGATGGGAGCCCCTCAGGCTGGCCTCACTGTCTGCACTTACACCCTTTCCATAATAAGCAGTTGATTAGCCCTTGATAATATTTGTTGAATGTTGTTGAATGAATAGATTAGAGGCTTGTCATAGACCAAATGATGGCTGCTAAAGATATCCGGTCCTAATCCCTGGAACCTGTAAATATTACCGTATTTGGAAAAGGGTCTTAGCAGACCTGATTAGATGAAGGATCTTGAGATGGGCAGATTATCCTGGATTATTCGGTGGACCTTAAAAGCCATCAAATGTATCCTTATAAGAGGGAGGCAGAGGGAGACTTGAGATACAGAGGAGAAGGTGATGTGAAGACAGGGCAGAGAGAGATTGGAAGACACTGGCCTTGCAGATTGGAGTGACAAAGCCACAAGACAAGAAGTGCCACAGTCACCTGAAGCCAGAAGATGCAAGAAGCAGATTCTCCCCTCAAGCTTCTGGAAGGAGCACAGCCCTGCACACACCTTGATTTCAGCCCATTGGTAGCCAATTTGGACTTCTGGCCTCCAGAACTTTGGAAGAATAAATGTGCGTTGTTTTAAGTCACTAAGTTTGCAGTAATGTGTTACAGCAGCCAAAAAGACCTAAGGTGAGGCTCACAGATGATGAAACCCAAGCTCAGAGAAGCTAAGTTATTTGCCCAAAGTCACATGGCTAGTCCAGCCCTGCCCTCCCCTCAATCTTCTCCAGGAAGCTATTTAGAGAAAGTTGACTTTTCCAAAATGAAAACCCAAGTGGGGCTGAGGTTACTGGGGAGCAATGAGAGCTCACAGCCCCCAGACCAGGTGAGGGGAAACGGGCCCCTCTCAGCACACACGGAACCAGCTCGGGTCCTGGCCTCTTCTCCGTCTCTTGTTCTGAGGATCCAGATCCCAGCTAAACCCCTCACCTTGAACTCCAGGAGAGGACCCTTCTCAGGACTTGATTATTCCCAGCAGAGTCCCTCAAGAAACTGGGCAATGACAGCCAGGAATTATCCAAAAGCTCTGGCTTGATCACTCCTGAGCCACGAAGCCTGCTTGCTAATGTCTCCCTTCAGAAAGTTCCAGGCCCCTGCCTCTTTGTTTCCTCCTTCCCTTGCTCCTTTCCTTCTTGCCACTCCTGGCATCATGCAGAGAGTGAAGCCAGTATGGATATCACCTTGACAGCCGTCTTGCTAGGGGAAGCTAAGACAAGAACAGTGCTACGATGAACTGAGCACAACACGCCCCAGGCACATGCTAGGTACTCTCACATGGCACACCTCAACAGGCTGAACAGCTGGGCAAGATAAGTGGTACCCATCTTGCTGTTGGGGAAACTGTGGCTTAAAAAGACCAAGAGCTCAAAGTTACCCAGCTAGGAAGTGGCCAAGTTGGGATTCAACCAGGTTTGCCTGACTGCAGATCTAGTGCTTTTCCCACCCACCCCATGATCTCCAGTCCCAGCCCAGGAGAAACTGCTTCTCCCTTGATAGAGAAGACACCCAGGGGTCCCGCTTTCTCAGCCTGTCTCCACCAAGTCTTCTGCCCTGAGTTTCCATTTATCCATCCAAAAAATGAAGCAACCACCCAACCTAGCCCAAGCCCACTCAAGGCAAACTCATGCAAATCAAATGCAATGATAGATGAGGGGCTGTTTTGAAAGTAAAAGTTTCGTGCCTGGGATTATTATTGTAAATACTGTATACTCAACTCTTGATTTCCCACACTAATGGGAGGGAGCAGTGGCGCAGATAATTAAAAATGCGTTTATATTTGGCTCTGGAATGTGTTTTTGTTGTCATATTTGGAGATGGGTGGGTCTGATCTTCTGGGAATTCAGTGTGACTTCATAATCCTTCTGAAAAAAAAAAGAAAAAAAGAATAACAAATGCTTGTCTTGAGAGCAACCAGAAAGTCACTCCTTGCTGAGTCTCAGCTGGTATCCCTGTCTCTGCTAAGAATGGCAAGTGTCACCTCCAAGGTAGATGCAAACGCACCCAGCCTGGCAGAGCTTTGAAATAAACGACTACTGTTGCTTTAAACCACTGGATTTTCAGATGGTTTGTTATGCAGCAGTAGTTAACTAATACACCCCCAATTCCACATTCCTAGGAGGTCTGTGTCCTCTCCAAGATTTCTATGAATTCCTGGTCACGTTGGAGTCCAACTTCTTTTAATCCTTCCATCTGTCCCCCCGCCCCTCCTTTCCTCCCACATTGTTCCTTTCCCAGACCCTAAACCTATCTCTTACCCCTGATATTTCCCAAATAACTTACAAGGTTTTGGTGAGTGTAACAGACTACTGAGAATCTGGAGGCGATGGAGGAGTTTTCCTATCACAGAATCTCAGACGACTTACAGCTGGATGCTAAAAATCTCTGTTCTTAAAAAATATTTGGCCGGGCACGGTGGCTCACACCTGTAATCCCAGCACTGTGGGAGGCCGAGGCAGGCGGATCACGAGGTCAGGAGATCGAGACCATCCTGGCTAACACGGTGAAACCCTGTGTCTACTAAAAATACAAAAAATTAGCCAGGCGTGGTGGCGGACGCCTGTAGTCCCAGCTACTCATGAGGCTGAGGCAGGAGAATGACGTGAACCCAGGAGGTGGAGCTGGCAGTGAGCCAAGATCGCACCACTGCACTCTAGCCTGGGCGACAGAGCGAGACTCTGCCTCAAAAAAAAAAAAAAAGATATATAGATATATAGATATATATTTGGTCCCCTCCCCCACCAACTTTCTTCCTTAGCTTTGGTCTCCTGCCAGTTTGCCTCCTCTCTCCCTCTATTTGTTTCTCTTCTTTTCTCTGTTCTTCCACACCTCCAATTTCCCATGCATATCATCGGCTAGCAGTTTAGCTATCTGCCATTTCCAGACACTTCATGCTCTCTGAGTCTTATCTTCCACTCCCAGAAGATTGTCAAAGTATTTTCCAAAACAAAGATAGTTTCCCCTAAGGGGATTCTGATGCCAGATATTCAACTAATAGTTGCACTTTTTAATCCTGCTGCATAAGTGAGGGAGGATACTTCCAGTTGTCCATTGAATATTCATTCTTTTCTTCCTTCTTATCTTCGGTTTGCTCCTTTTATTCAGGGGAGTTAATTTTCCCGCCTCCTTTGCAGACCAGAGTGGACATGAGACACAGTTATGGTCCTTGAGGTGTAAAGAGAAGTCTGCTGGGGATTGATGAGAATGTTCAACTTTTCCTGAGACAGGTGCCACCCCGTCCTCTTGCTTCTTTCTGACTAGGACACAGACCCAATGTCTGGCAGTGCAGCAGCCATCTTGCCACCATGAAGACAAAAGCCACATGCCCAGAACAGCAGAGCAGAAAGACAGAACGGGTCTATACTCTTGACTTCCTTCAGCTGCACCTGGACTGCTTAATTCTGGACTCCACGTTCAGGGCAAAAATAAACTCCAGTTTGTTGGGATTTCGTCTCTTGCATCTGAATGCAATCCTATGCGATCCTCCCTGATTCAATGAGTGATTATATTTTGATTTCAAAAACCCTTTCACTGCTGCTGCTTCAGGTAAATGGATGATGCTGTCAACCACTGACTATACGTTAAACAAAGTTGCTAATGATGTCAATTAACAGTGTTCAAGTAATATCACCTGCAACGATTGAGTGTTGTCTCTAAGTGGAAAAGAACAGCTGGGAAGCCCACGCTCATCTCAGAATAGCGCTAGCCTGAGCCCTCCTGAGGGCAGAGATGGTGCCCTTGTTTGTTCAGTCTCCCTGTGACATGCCAGGCACCGAGGGGACTCAGAGCTCATGAGTGGAAGGGGAGTGAGCCACAGAGTGGACTCGGAGCTTCCTAAGCATCTTTTTGGTTTGGGGTGGCCGTGAGGAGGTGGATTTCTTTGGATGCTTGGCAGACAGGCAAAACCCATGGGAAGCAGCTTGGCAGGACTTTAGACCTCACGCCTGGCTATTATCCCAGCTTAGCAATCTGAGTAGGCAAATAACCTTGGGTGGGGACAATATTTACTCTACAAGCCTCAGCCTTCTCGACTGTAAACTGACGACATTAATCACACCGTCTTACACAGTCATGAGCATTACCTGAGATGACCCGTGCAGAGCGTTTACTACCTGCTCATAGTAAGTGCTCAGTAAATGCCCGCGTTACTACCATTACCTGCAAGGAGGTTATTTCAGTGCTGGATTCGGTAAGGCGACATAGACTAAATGGGTGACAGTCACTCAGCAGAGGAGGCCCCATCTGGGCTCTGCAGGGAAGTCAGCAAGCAGCAGGCGTAGGGCTGGGTGGCTCCCTACTTGCAGCAAGAGCAACTCGCTGGCTCTCGGGTGCTCCCGTCCCCTGCTCAGACCCTCCTCATCACCCCGATGTGCCAGGACTCATCTATCTGTCCACCTTTCTCACCAGCCTGGGAGTCACTCTCTGTACCTGCAGGGTCCAGCACATAGTAGGTGACAATGAATGTTTATTGAAGGAGGAAGGGACAGCCAGCCAGAGGTGCTGGATCTGGAAGTGACTTGGGCCAATCTGAGCTGCCTTCAGGCTCCCTAAAAAGAGGACCTAATTCTAGGGGACTCTGCAAGCTGCTGAGGTCTTCTGCGAGAGTGGAAAGGGATCATAGCAGTGGGGGACAGAGGCAGAGAGACTCAGGATGGGACAGCAACCAGCCCTAGCCATGTAACTGGGTTCTCAGCCAGAGAAGACTGAGATCAACAGCAGGACAGGCTCCGAACAGGAAAGTGAGCAACTGATTCTCCCCAGGGGTGGGGAGAGAGCATGAGATTTGGTGCCTGGAACCTGGGCCTGCCTCTGGCATCCCCTTGCTGTGGAGTTGGGGCAGCACAGCCCCTCTCCAGGCCTCAGTTTCTCTGTCTATAGAATGAACAATTAAGTGGGGTGACTTATGAAGTGGTCATCCAGCTCTGACCACCTGGGATCTAGGAATGGGCTGCTCTTCAGGGGCTGAACAGAGGCTCTTGCCAGAGTTCTTAGCCCCAGGCCCATCACATGCTGCACCGAGGACCCCTGAGGGCCACCCTGACCTTATTAGGCACCTGCTCACAACCCCCCCCAGGACTCCATCCCAAGAAGATATCAGAAATGAAGGGAGAAAACACTAATAAACACAGTACCTGGAACTTCCTGCCCTAAGAAACTATGGATCTAGAGGGGCCTTCACTCCCTCCCTCATTCATTCAGTCAGTCAGACAGGCAATAACTCATCAGACCTCAAGTGGGTCCTGTTGGTTCCAGGCCCTATGCTGGGCACTGGAGATGGTGCCACGAGGAAGATCCTGCAGAAGCCCACAGTCTAAAGTGAAAACAGACTGCGGGACCGACAATTGGGATCTGGAGCGGTAGGGGTTGCAATTGGCGGCAGGAGGCAGGGTCTAGTGACACGGAATGAGAGGAGATGCACCGGCCAAGCCAGAGCCTTCAGCTCAAAAGCATCCTGGGAAGCCCCTCAGTCCCACGTAAACAGGGACAGCTGATCACCCTCTTTGGAGGGGGTGCTCCACACCTCCAAGCTTGTAATGGAGGAGATGATGGGGCAGAGGAGGACCCTTTGAGAGAGGGAAACTCACAAGGGGCGGTGGAGAGAAGGCAGATGGAGTCATTTCTTCCCTCCACCTCCTGGGCTCTGCCTCTAGGTGAGGTCTCCCTGTGCCCTGACCAGGTCTGTGAGCTCCACCTTCTGCATCTTGAGGGCAAGCAGAGGGCCCTATAGCGGGCAGCGAGTGATAGCAGAGTTTTCCAGCATCTTTCCCCATCCACTGAAAGCCCAGTGGGCACAGAGTGCGTGCTGGCTCCCCCATCCACTGCTGCCTTTCTTGGCATCAGTCCCCAGGGCCAGCCGTGGTCTCTGGACCCAGAACCCCACTGGTCACTGCCCAGGCTGGGAACAGCAGCCCTGCTGGGGGCTGCTCCTCACTGGTGCCAAGCCCTGCTTCACAACCCCAGATCCTTTGCCTTGGGGGAAAGCAATCTACATTGGCCCCCACTCCAGCCGGGCTCCTGCTGCACTTTGATATATTGGCCTAATATTCCCGGAATTATTTTTTGCTCGGTGTTCTTTTTTTAAAACAGCCCCTGGGAGGCCCCATGACTTTGCTCTGAGCATGTGGTGCTACTGTCATCAAGTCACCCCTGAAGAATCCCACACAGCCACGATGACACCCGAGCCAGGGCCCAGGAGGATGCAGAGACAGGCACCCAGCAGCTGAGAAGGTGCTGGGCTGGCGACCTTGGAAGTTTCACCCATCCAGGGAGCTGGGAGCGCATTAGCACATTCATCTGCACCCTGTTCCCAGAGTGGCCACAGCTTTCACACCTGGCTCAGCTGAGGAGGCAGCGGGAGACCTCCCTGCTGAGGGGCCCAGCTGTACTCACCCTCCTCTTGACTTGATTTCCCTCTTCCTGTTTCCAGGGACTCTGGTTTTTGAAATTCTCCATATGTCCTTTTTACCCCTCTCCCTTCTCTGCTCCAGAGAGCTCAGGGAAGCACTGGACCCAGAATTAGTGGGAATGGGGTCCATGCCAGGCCCTGTACTCAGTGCCCTGCAGCTGTGAGCAGGTCCCCAGGCTTTCAGCATTTCACTTTGTTCTTCTTTAAAATGAGGTTGCAATTTTCTGCCTTGCTCATTTCTTAGGCATTAAATATTTAATGAGCAGCTACTATGTGCTAGGCACTGTGCCATGCTCCCTTGCCATAATGCTATTGTAAAAGTTAAATAATAATAGCAGCAACAACAACAATTGTGCCAGACCCCTTGCTAAACAAGCATTTCCCCTCCTTCTCTTTCTCTTTCACCTTCCTTGTCACCTTCCTCATCACCATTCTCATCACCAACCTAGCCCACATGTACCAGGTGTGTGCCATGTACACTGCTCTAAGTTAATTATGGATATTAACCCTTTTAATCCATGTAACAATGCTGTGAAGGATATACTGCCAGGATCCTTATATTGCCGGTGAGAAAGCTCATTCTCAAAGAGGTAATATGAGCCACCCAAGGTCACACGGTTTCTTAGTAGCGAGGCAGGAATTTGAATCCAGGTCTGTCTGACTCCCAAATCCATGCTCTTAACCACTACATTCAACTGCTTCCAACATAAAATAATGTATGTGAAGGTGCATGGAGCATTATGCTAAGGTGAATGTCACAATTCCCAGTCAAGGCAGCAGCAATGCCAGGAGACTGGGACATACCTCTGCCTCCCTCACAGCACTCAGAGTGGTGTCTTGAGGTCATTCAGACCCAGATTCAACCCTGACTCTGATGCTAATCTGCTGCATTGGCTGGGAAAGTTCCTTCACCTCCTGGAGCCTCAATTTTCCCACCTGAAAAATGGGGTTAATGATACCGACTTCTCCATGTTGCTGTAAAGGTGGCATGAAGTAGAGATCTGTTTATGAGCCTAGCACACTGGCTGGTGCACAGACTCTCAATGACAGGGGCTCCTTTCCCATCCTTTTCACAATCCAGGTCCCTTTGCCTCAAGGTAGGACCACTGTGTGGTGTCATTTACACCCCAGCATTCCCTGTGGGATCAGGCTGAGGCTGGGTTTTACCTGAAACCACAAGCTTGCTGGCATCTTGCCCTGCCTGTGCTGCTTTCTTTGCTCCCTTACGGTAAGAGCCCTCCTTCAGTAAGTCACATGCCCCAAAGCCCTGTATCCAGAACCCTGACCTAAGACAAGCTGCACAAGAAGGCGGCATTTCAGGCCGCAGCAGGAAGGGGAAAGATGCAGGGGGTGGGCAAAAGAGCTTGGCAGCTTCTTGGCCTGGCCTCCACTGAAAAGTCTTGAGGAGGCTGGGCACAGTGGCTCATGCCTGCAATCCCAGCACTTTCAGAGGCCAAGGCAGGCAGATCAGCTGAGGTAAGGAGTTCGAGACCAGCCTGGCCAACATGGCAAAACCCCGTTCCTACTAAAAATACAAAAATTAGCTGGGCGTAGTGGCACATGTCTGTAATCTCAGCTACTTGGGAGGCTGAGGCAGGAGAATCGCTTGAACCCAGGAGGCAGAGATTGCAGTGAGCTGAGATCACACCACTGCATTCCAGCCTGGGTGACAAGATGGAAACTCAAAAGAAGGAAGGAAGGAAGGAAGGAAGGAAGGAAGGAAGGAAGGAAGGAAGGAAAGACAGAAAGAAAGAAAGAAAGAAAGAAAGAAAGAAAGAAAGAAAGAAAGAAAGAAAGAAAGAAGGAAGGAAGGAAGGAAAGGGAAGGAAGGAAGGAAGGAGGGAGGGAGGGAAGGAAGGAAGGAAGGAAGGAAGGAAGGAAGGAAGGAGGGAAGGGGAAGGAAGGAAGGAAGAAGGGAGGAAGGGAGGGAGGGAGGGAAGGAAGGAAGGAATGAAGGAAGGAAGGAAGGAAGGAAGGAAGGAAGGAAGGAAGGAAGGAAGGAAGGAAAGGCTTGAGGAGCCCAGACCAGGACTCTGGGATGGGAGGCAGGAAAACTACAAGAGACTGTGGGTAGTCAGCCTGTCAGTTCCCCTGTGGGACACCTGCCAATTCCCATCCCTGGGCTGCCAAGGGGTGGGCAGACATGCTGGCTCAGCTGACCCCACCCACTAGCGGAGAAAATGATCACACTGTGGAGCATCCCTGCAGGAGATGCCTCGGCCCTCGGGGCCTGGCAGGAGGCCCCAAGCTGGTGAGAGAGGCCTCCTCCAAAAGAAAGGGTGGACAAGTAGTGAAGATGGCATCCCATGTGTGACAGCTGGGTTGAGGCCACCCAACACTTCCCTACCTGGTCACACTCCATGCTGCAATGTTGGTTAAGGTACCTGACCCTTCTCCACTCCCTGCCACAGAGCTCGGGGGAGCACTGGAACCAGAGCCAGTGGGAGTGGGGTCCACACCAGGCCCTGTATTCTGTGCCATGCAGAGGCACAGCCTTTCAACATCTGGAGTTGCTCCTCTTCCCTCTCTTTATTTGTTCATTGAACAATATTTTTCCAGCACCGACCATGTGCCAGGCTCTGTACTAAGTCTTCACACCCAGATGCAGGAAGCAAGTAACAGTAATGACAGTGATGATGAGAGCCAGCCTCCTCCACATGACAGCATGAATGGTGGTCAAGATCCAGGCCTGCGTGTGAGTCCCCCTGCTACTTCCCCAACTGTGTGATCTTTGGCACATTGCTTCACCTCCCTGTGCCTCAATTTCCTCCTTGTAAAATGGAACAGATAGATTGTATCTGATGGAGAAGAAACGGGATCACCCAGCCCAGGCTTTCAGCACAGCGCCTGGTCCATGGGGGGCTCTCAGTACATGGAGGCCATTGCTCTTACAGTTCCACAAAGCAGGGTCTTCAGACAGAGCTCGAAGAAGGAAGAAGGGATCTGGAGTGACTCCCCCTCTTGCTCTTTTCCATCCTCCCTGTTGTGGCCCTAACTCAGGCCTCATCATCCCTTACAAGGAATTTCCCCCCAGCCTCCCTGCCTCTGGCCTCATCCCATCCAATTTGTCTGCAACACGGCCACCAGGTTGATCAACCCCAAATTGCAGGTTGCCTTGGGATCACATCACTCCCTGGGCCTCCTCCTACATGCATGATAAAGGCCACACTGCTCAGTGGGACCTCAAGATCCTCAAGGGCTGAGGCCAGCATCGGTGCTACCTCCTGCTGCCTCTCACCTCCCACCAGCCTTTCCCACGCCTGCCACCTAAGGTCTACTTCATTGCCTAGGGCCTCTGGAAAGAAGACACCCAGTGGTTATCTGAGCGGGCTACAGGCCAGCTCACATGGGCATGGAGGCCCATTCCTTGGGTTTCTGAGACCTGGAGAAATTGGGGTTACAGCAGGATAAGGGGCTTCATACGGAAAGGGGCAGCTCTGGAGGCTCCAGGGGAGAATCCTTCCTGGCCTCTTCCAGCTTCTGGTGGTGGCCGGCAGCCTTGTCATTGCTTGGCTTGTAGCTGCATCACTCCAATCCCTACCTCTGTCATCACCCAGCCTTCCCTGTGTCTCTGTGCCTGCGTCTTCAGTTGGCGTTCTCATAAAGACACGAGTCATTGGATTTATGACCCCCCCCAATTCAGCATGATTCAGTATTAACTTGATAACATCTGCAAAGACACTATTTCCAAATAAGGTCACATTTGAAGTTCCAGGTTCACAAGGATTTGGGGGAGACACTATTCAGCCACATACAATGGTGTTATTCCCCCATTTTCTAGAAGAGGAAACTGAGACACAGAAAATGACTTGCTCGAGATCATGTGGCTTCGTAAGTGGCAGGTCCAGGATCCATGCTCCTGTCTGCCTGACATCAAGACCTGCCCGACCCACCCCACCACCCTAGAACTCCGAGGACCTCAGTCATCACTGTCACTTATTGATGTGCCATTTGACATCCATTCTTCCATTTAACCCTCAAAACAGTCTTCTGGGACTGGAGACATGATGCTTGTTTCATAGACAGCAGTTTAGAAAGGCTAAGTGGCTTGCCCAAGACCATACAGCAAATTAGGGAAAGAGCCAGGATTAGAACTGAAGTCAACCTGACTTCAGAATCAAGGGCTTACCCACTACGACCTTGAAACACTTCCATTTATCTCTTTGCTTTGTGACCATTTAAATCTGGAGGAATCACATATTGCCATCCCTGCAATTCAAAGGCTGTTTTCCAGAGTCAGAGATCCTCCCCACCTAATCCATGTTGAAGGGGCTCTCCCATCCCTAGGGGCCTGGGAGGGGGATAGGGAGCGGAGAAGCCACCTCCCCCATCCACATTTACACACACACTCACACACTCACACTCCTCTGCCAACCAGCCATCTCCCAGAGCCAATTAACAAGGCTGGGTGGTCTCAAGGGAGCCCCACGGGGTGATAGACTTATTGATCCACTAGAGTTGCGGAGTGTCAGGCCGGAGAGAGGAGTCATTTAGGCAGTGTTCTCTCTTTCTGAGTGCGGCAGGGACTCCGGGGGTGGAGAGTAAGTTGTATTTACTGTGACGGTAATTGAAAGGCAGCAGCAGCCACCCCACATTGTCCCCGGCAATACCTAATTGGTGGACCAAAAACTGCAGGAGAGCTGAGGCTGGGGCTGGGGGTGGGGAGAGGGAGAAAGAAAGTTAATATAGCCCAGAATCAATAGCAAAAGCTTTCACAGTGTCAGGCACAATTAATGGAGCTGAACGACTGGAAGCTGCAGAAAATTAGCCTTGAGGCTGACTTGGTTTGAAAGCTAAAAGCTGGTAAATGCAGAGACAGACGGGAGTTCCCGGCCACCCCTTCTGTTGTCATGTTTTCTGGTGGCAACTGGAGGCCTGGTGCCAGCTCAGGGTGCACAGGCCTGGGGGAGGATACATCAGATGGACTCTAATTTGGCCACCTGGTAAAGGATGCAAGACATGGAAAGGCTGCGGTCACCCATGACCTTGGCCCAATCGTGTCAGCTCACAGAGCTTTAGTTTGCTCATCTGCAGAGTGTGCACCTAGTATGGGAGTGCAGTGTCGTATGGTGGAAAGAACATGAAAAGACCAGGGTTTGAACCCCCGGTGTGCCATGTCCTCATGGTGGGACACTGAATAGGTGACTTAACCCCACTAGAAAAGGAGAATTGTGATACCTGGCTGTGGTAGGCTGAGAATGGACCCCTAAAAGATATTCACGTCTCAATGCCTGGAACTTGTGAGTGCTACCTTATAGGGCAAAATAAAAATGATTCTTTGCAGATGTGACTCAGTTAAGGATATTGAGATGGGCAGATTATCCTGGAGCATCTGGGAGGACCTTAAATGCAATCACCACTGTCCCTTATAAGAGAGTGGCAGAGAGATATTTTACAAAGACACACAGAGGAGGAGGTGACGTGAAGATGGAGCAGAGGGTGTTCTGAAGATGCTGTCCTTGAAGACTGGAGTGATGCAGCCACAAGCCAAGGAATACTGGCAGCCTCCAACACTGGAAGAGATTCTCCCCTAGAGCCCCTGGAGGAAGAACAGCCCAGCTGACACCTTGCTTTCTGCCCAGTGATCCTGATTTTGAACTTCCGGCCTCGGTAACTGTGAGAGAATAAATGCCTATTGTTAAAGATGCCACTTTGTGGTCACTTGTTATAGCAGCCTCAGGAAACTAATGCACCAGCTTTGCAGAGCTGGGAAGATGAGAAACGTGTATTAAAACAGCTGGCACATGGCAAAATTCAAAGCCGAGAAGTCACAACTCTCAAGCCATCAGCAGCTGTCAAGCTAGAGCCCAGGGCCCCGTTTTAAGGCCAGGTCTTCAGTTTCTACATGAAGCATCTGAAATTTCTCCAACAAGATTAATTGAGAAAATTATTATAATCTTTTGAGACAATAATAATTGGTCTCACTCTGTCACCCAGAGCTCGCTGCAGCCTTGTCCTCATGGGCTAAAGTGATTCTCCCACATTAGCCTCACGAGTAGCTGGGACTACAGGTGCACACCACCACACTCAGCTAATTTTTTTATTTTTTTTTTTTTGTTTGTGAAAACAAGGTCTCACTATGTTGCCCAGGCTGGTCTCGAACTCCTGGCTTCAAGCGATCCTCTCACCTTGGCTTCCCAAAGTGTTGGGATCACAGGTGTGAGTCACTGCATCTGACTGAGAAAATTACATATTGTCTGTTTTCCTTTGCTAGAATGCAAGCCCCAAGAGGACATGTTTCTTTATTTTGTTCACCCATATACTCAAATGCCTAGGACAGTGCCTGGCACTTAGCAAATGTTCAATAAACACTTGCTGAATGATAATAATAGAACAGCAACCAGAAAAATACTCACCTAATACAAAACAGATGTTCACAGGATGGCAGCTGTAGTGATATTAACAAAAGGCTTTGTCTTTCCTCTCTGGGCCTCAGTTTCCTGATTTGGGGAATGATGTTGCTTAGAATAGCATAGCTCTGGAGGATTGGCCATGTGGGGAACACCCAGTGAGGGAAAGAAGAGTGCTTTGAAAATTATAAAATGCTGTCCAGAGTCCTTACTCAGCCTTCCTGCCCTCTCATGAGACTCCAAGCACTTACAGCCCACTAAACCCCCGAGACCTTGACAGTGTCCTTTGATTGCCTTTGGGAGTCAAGAATTCCCTATAATTATGTACAAAATTTTCTGTAAATATACACTCCTGCACTTCCCTTGTTAAATGTTCAATTTTTAGATTCTCAAAGAGGGCCTGTGACCTTTAAAAAATCTGTAACCCCTGGAACAATCTATCTCCTCCATCTCCAGCTATGGGGAGCCCCAGAGGCCAGCTAGGAGAGCAGCCTCCAGATTCACATTATCACTGGCTGTGCCCCAAGGCAAGACCCTCTGGGGGACGTGGCAGAAATATCTTGCCTCTGTGAGCAGAGGGCGAGAGGCCAAGAAAACGAAGCAGTGAGGCTTGGGGAAGCAGTGAGGAATGAGGGGCACCAGAGGTTAAGGGAGAAGCCTCAGGCATGCTGCAGATGACCTACACCTCCTCCCAAATGAGCGCTGACGGTGTACATCTCACCTCAATTCTGCAGTAGCTTGAAGGTAGCCATAGTGGGAATATTTACACCACGGAAATTGGCAAAGGCTACAAATCAGTTTACCTTCTTTATTTTTCCTGGAAAACTGGCTGTTAAACATTTTACCATCACACCGCTGGAAAAACACCCCTTGGAGACAAGCTACCTATTCCAGAGCTTTGTAAGGAACTTCCCCACCACACCAGCATCCCCATGCAGGAAGCCTTTGTCCAACATGCATTCATGAATGTTTATTTACCAGAACTCAGCTGAGACAGCTCCAACACCTGCTGGACCTAGAACAGGGAGGATGGCCCATCTCACCCCATCTCATCTTTCCTGAGGGGCCTCAGTCCCAGCCCCACTGGCAGCAAAGGATTAGTGGGGCCATTTGGGCACCAGGGAACTCAGTTGGGACTGATCTATCCAGCATGCAGAGACGGCTCCACCACAGACAGGTCAGCCTTGGGGTCCAGCCTCTCTCCATCCCTCTCCTGAGCCAGCACTCACTTTGCTTGGCTCCCTCAAGCAAGAATCCTAAGCTGGCAAGTCAGGCAGCCTGGGGGCCAGGAGGTCTTGCACTTTCCAGGTGGCCGGATCACACTTTCCATCCCCCAGCCTCCCTCTCCTCCTCTGTACCCTGGCAATGAAGGGCAAGGACTGTGAGAATTAAACATGACAAAGTCAGAGGAAGCCCCAAGCCAAAACTCCCATTCGAGGTGCATCTCCCACACACCAGGAACTTGACAGATGGCATCATAATTCACCCTCCTGAAAATACCTCTGTCGTCCCTCCTTTCCAGTTGAGGGAACTGAGGCTCATAACGAGTAAATTCCATGCTCAAACCACACTAGGAGCTTGAGGTGACTTGGAAATTAGACAGGTTCCAAGGCCTTTGCCTTCACTGGCTCCCAGCAGTGCACATGGCACATCACCATGAGATTCCAGCATCGCACTCTCCTCCCACTTGCCATAGAGACCACACACCTGCCCCCCAGTTCAGCAGCTCCAGCTGTGTCCCTCCTTCTCCAGCAAACGCCACAGGTCCCGGGTTAATTGCTGGCTTGAGAGCAGGGGAGGGAGGCCAAAGTGCGCAGCAGTGCAGACGGTCCAGGCAGGAGCAGTAAACTCTGCAGGTGCATTGCTGCAAGCTCCACGTCTGCCCTCTGCCTCGCTAATTGGCACTTCCTTGTTAGAGCCATTTCATCGAGATGGAAAAATACATACATGTGTGGATGTGGTGGGAATCTGCTAGGAAGGCAGAAGTATCAAAGTAAGGTGGCCAACTCCTTTGGAGAGCTGCAAAAATGGGAGACTGGGACAGACAGGGCAGGGGTGAGAAGGGATACAGCCAGAGAATTTGGTGTGGTTCAGTGCTTCCCCTCCAGTGGCAGACAGATCTGAATGAGAAACTCTCCAGGAATTCATGGGAATCACTTGAAGCCGGGAGGCAGAGGTTGCAAATGAGCTGAGATCGCACCACTGTACTCCAGCCTGGGCAACAGAGTGAGACTTGTCTCAAAAAAAAAAAAAAGGAGATATTTGTTATGAAGCAGGAGCCTGCAGCATCCACAGGTCCTCAGCTGGAGGAGATGCAAGCCAGCCATACAAAAAATGTGTCTTTCTCACATCCTCTCTCATGCCCCACACACACTGTCATTCAGGGGCTTCTAGGGGCCAGCATCAGCCCCTGACTGCTCCTGACCATAAACACCCAGTGGCAGGTTCTGTCTATCATCTTGGAGAGCAGAAACAATTTGGCTCTGGTCACCAAAGCAACTCAGCATCCAGACCCCAAGAGGGAGAAGAAGAGGTAGTGGGCATCTTCCATTCATCCACTCACCCACCCACCCACCCAACCAACCAACTCAATAAGCACTGAGCGATTCTCTCCTTGGGCTTTTGCACATGCTGTTCCCACTTGCTGAAATGCTTTTCCCTTTGGGTGCCCATATGGAAGATTCTTCTTATCATTCAGGTCCTAACTCAAATGCTACCTCTTCAAAGAGACCTTTCCTGACCATCTATTTAGAGCACTTCTTCTCCAGCCCTGGGTTTAACAGCTTTCTTGGCACTTGCTTCTCTCAAAATGATCTTGTGCCTTCATTTTAGTCCTTGATTACTGCTGAATCCTCCCTCTCCCAATAGAAAGCAAGCATCACCCTTACTGCTGCGTTCCCAGTGCCTAGGGTGCTGCGGGGCGCAGGCATGGGTGAGTGAGTGGGTGGACCAGTGATTGTCACTTGCTGTGCACCTGCCATCTGCTGGGCCCTGTGCTAGGGACCCCCAGAGGAATAAGAGTGGTTCAGTCCCTGTCCGCCACCTCCCCAGCAGCTCACAGGCCTGCTGCCACAGGGCAGGTGGCCTCCTTGTTTTAAGTGTGGTCACAAAGGCACCAGGAAAGCCTGTGATTTCAGAGAAGGCTTTCCATAGCCAGAGGCATTTAAGCTGAGCATTGAAGGAAGAATAAGAATTCCTCAGGCAGCCATGGGTCAAAGGGGATTCCAGAAAGAGGAATTTGCATGGCCCAGGCCCTGATGGAGAATGGGGAAACTACAAGTTGCTTGGTGGATCTTGAACTCAGGAGAGAGTGACGCATCCAGGTTGTCTGTTAAGATCTCTCGGGCAGCAGTGGTGTAAATGGATGGGAAGGAGGGATTCCATGTGACACAAGGTGAGAGGAGAAAGAGGACGCTGTTGCAGGAGGCAGATGGAAACAGGAAAGGAGGAGAGGACAGATATGGGAGATATCAGAGTGTGGAAAGGAAAGGATTTGGGTGGGGTAAATGGAGAAGCACAGGATGGCATCCAGGGTTCTCTGCTGGGCCACGGGAAGGATTCCTGGGGTCCCCACTGAGCGAGGAAGCCAGAAGCAGGAGCCAGTCGGGGGAGGAATTCTGTTCTGGGTCTACTGAATTTGAAATGCCAGAGGGACCTCCTCCTCTCTCCAGCCCACCCTGTCCTTCCAGTACAGCCCACCTACAGCAACAACAGAATCTGCTGGCTTAGGGGGAGCGTGGCAGGGTTGAGGCAGGGGTGAGGCAGGGGTGAGGCAGGGGCGAGGCAGGGGCGAGGCAGGGGGCAAGACAGGGGCAAGGCAGGGGCGAGGTAGGGGTGTGGCAGAGGCGAGGCAGGGGCAAGGCAGGGGCAAAGCAGGGGCAAGGTAGGGGTGTGGCAGGGGTGAGGCAGGGGCTCCTGTGTGGGTGTGGACAGCAGCCCCTTGATTCCTCCCCTGGAGGTTGAAATGGAGGGAACCCAGAGACAACCTGGCCATTGGTCCAGCCTCTCATCTTCCAGGTCAGGAAACAGGTCTAGAGAGAGGAAGTAATTTTCTCACCAGTCGGGAAAAGCTATGTTTGCTGCACTCACAAACAGTCCCAAATTATCAGCAAATGGATTCAAGCCACAGTACTTACTTCTCATTTATTTAACATGACCAGGATAGATCCTCTGGGGTCTGTTCTGTGTCCTCCTCCAGGACCCATACTGCCCCAGTCATTGGGGCAAAGGGGAACAAAGCCCCTGGAGAGTCTCCCACAGGCAAGCATGATGCCCAGGTCACTTCCCAACTCATCGGCTGGAAGCAGTCCGTGGCTCCACTCGACCCCAAGGGAGGCAGACAAGCTGTCTTCCATATACCCAGAAGGAGGGGGACTGGGAATGTTTGGGGACTGCACTGACGAGCCTGCAGCCCAGGTCACTAACAGAGCTGACTCAGTGCTGGGCAGCGTGCTGTGTGTTTCACAGACACCATCCATGTGATCCTCACCACAACCCTGCAGACACAGCACCATGACTGCCCCCATCTGCCAGTCCAGGGCCTCATGGCTCACAGCAGGGATGTCTTGGCCAAGATCAAGAGGTGGAGCTGGGGTTCAAACCCAGGGCTTCCACTTTTGGAGGACCAGAAAGAGAGTCTGGATGACCCAGAGGAGGAATCCAAGACTCAGCCTTACTCCACAACCCTAACATGCTGCCAGTCTCCTCTGAGATCCGCTGTATTTTTCCTGAACACTGCAGCCAGCTCCACCCTCAAATCTCCAGGGAGTGATGGTGAGAGTGAATTTGATCTTAAAATCTGTCAAGTCGCGCGTGTAGTGAGGAGAAAAGTCCCGTACACTTTCCAGGTGTCTTTATGGGAAAAGAACCATGCAAAGTCCAAAGTCAAGCTGCCTTCATAAGTGGGATGAGGCCAGTTGACTGGAAAAATGACAGCTCCACACCAGCCCTCCGTGTTAATTGCATCACAGCCACTACCCCCAGCTGGAGAGACACAGATGCAATTAGCATGCAGCCCACGACTCTCTGGGGCCTATTCCATCAACACATTTGTCCGATGGCATTAACACCACCTAGCTGCCATCATTCTCACACAGCTGGGCCCTCATGCTCTTAAAAAGAAAAACTCAGGATACTTTCTGTGCATAACCCTGGTTACCTGCCCAGATGTCTGCACTTCTCTTTTGCTCACCTTGTATCCCCAGCAGCATGCCAGGCATGTAGTAAATGCTCAATTAATATCTGCAGATGAATGAATGATGTTCCAAGTCTTCTAGTTTTATGATTCACCTGCTCTTTAATATTCAAATGAAGTGGCTCCGGGCACCGGCAGATGACTTCTTTTGCTCTGGCCCCTCATCTGGGAAAGGCTTAGTTTCGACCACCTCCTCTCACATGGACTTTCTCTCCTCCCTTCCTCTGTTATCCCAAATGTGGGACATAGTGGCCCCCTTGCCTTGGTTCCTCCCAGCTTCCACAAGGACAAGGCACATGTGTGTGTCCAAAATTTGCTGAAGGTTTGGGTAGTGCTAATGAAGAAAAATGACATTGCCTGGAAATGGAAAAGCAGACATCTCTGCTATGAAATTCCTTCTTCCAAGTCCCATGGATGGAAGGAACTTTGTCCTTATGAGCTCCCCAACCCCAGCCCTCTAGCCTCCCACCAGCTCCTCAGCCTCCCCCTCCTCCCCTCTCTTGCTCCTGGCCTCCAACCCCCAGCAGCCATCTGCTCCTGTTTCTCACAAAGGCAGCTGGCTTTCACCCCGCTCCCAGAGCTCCGCCAGGCCTGCTGTGACACCCCAAACCTCACATCAGGCTCTGCCAAACAATCCGGTCTTCACCCTTACCAACCCAGAGCCCTGGGAGAAGCTCAGAAATTGCCTGGACAGGGAATTCCTGGGCTCGGCTCTTGGCCTATATGTGGGCTCTGTAGGTGGAGGCCTCAGTGCAAAGATGTATTCTCCCCTAGACACCAGTTGTGCCACCTCTGCCTCCTTGGGAAGCAGAAGTGGCTACATTCTGGTTCGAGGAGTGTAAATGGCAATGCATTTAATCCTCACAATCACCATTTTAGGTGATGTCATGATTCTTGCCATTTTCCAGATGAGGAGTCTGAGGCCCAGAGAAGCAGGTGACTTCTCCGAGATCATCAAGTTAGCAGGTGGCGGCACCGGGATTCAAAGGCAGCTCTGTGTGAGTCTGAGGTCCATGTGGCGCCTGCCCATCACACGGCCCACACCGTGCCATGTCATCCCATCCAAAATCCACATCCGCTTAATAACAAGGAACACGCAGAGGGCAGAGAGGCCTTCTCACCCAGGACTGAAGGGGCAGGGAGGCCTTTGGGCTCTGAATGGGAGAGAGGGGCAAAGCCAGAGGAAGGACCACCTTTGTGGGACACCTGCGGTGTGCCAGGCACCAGCTGGGCACGCTGCGCACAGTGTCCCATTCATCCTTGTGACAACCTTTTACTACCATGTTACAGATGGGGAACTGAGGTCCACAGAAGGTCATGCAGCTTGTAAATGGCCAAGCTGGGACTGAAACAAAAGTCTGTCGGCCTCCAAGGCCCACACTGCACCCCTCCATCTCAGCATGGTCTTCCAGGGCAACCGTCTCAAGGTCAGGCTGGGTGGGGAGGGGAGTCCACTCCCTGTTGTGGCAAATTCAGCTGGTGGACTCTCATGACAGCCCTGTTCTCACACAGTGCTCTGTGCAGACAGGTGGGGCCCAGACACTGCCAAGCAACTGGTCCACCCCACCTGCGTTCACTGCTTCCTGCAGCCAACAATGTGGAATTATTGCCCACCTGGCAAATCCACCCTTTACGCCATTTCCGATCACTCTGTCCCAAGACAAAGCCCCAGCATCCAGCTCCATGGGCTGCCACATCTGGTTGAGAAGTAAAATGCTTTCTTTCATCTACATGGCATAGGCTTTGCAGTCAGACCAAGGTCAAGTCCTGATTCCACAATAACAACCCAAGATAGCTGATGAGTGACTGCTAAATAGAGAACCAAGAGGCAAGGTTATGGATGCTAATGAAATCATAGAAATAGCTGGGCACAGTGACTCACGTCTGTAATCCCAGCACTTTGGGAGGCTGAGCAGGTGGATCACCTGAGGTCAGGAGTTTGAGACCAGCCTGGTTAACATGTCGAAACTCTGTCTCTACTAAAAATACAAATATTAGCTAGGCGCATTGGTGTGCACCTGTAATCCCAGCTACTTGGGAGACTGAGGCAGGAGAATCGCTTGACCCAGGAGGCAGAGGTTGCAGTGAGTCAAAATTGTGCCACTGCACTCCAGCCTGGGTGACAGAGTGAGGTTCTGAAAAAAAAAAAAAAGAAAAGAAGAGAAAAAAAGAAAGAAGGAAAGAAAGGAAAGGAAAGGAAAGGAAGAAAGGAAGAAAAGAAGTTGGGGAGTATGTACACACAGACACACACAATGAGAGAGAGAAAGAGAGAGAGAAATGCCATCTGGTGCAGGCTTCTCTCTCCACTCTGGTAATATCCCCATTTTACAGACAAGGCAACCGAGGCACAGAGCTTTGCCTAACACATGGCAAAGAGGGGGCTAGAACTTGGCTCCTCCATCAGTGGAATTCACACTGGGTCCCAGGGAGCCTCAGACTTCACAGAGATGCCACAGGGAGGGGAGGCGAAGCCAGTCGGGCAGAGGCTCCATCGCCAGAACAGCTTTGCTTTGGTCTGCACCTGTTGGGGCTCCGTGTCAAGTTTTATTTGAAGAAATGGTTTGCTGCTTAAGGAAAAATCTGACAGCCAAGGCACTGCGGCTCCAGGGAGAGGCTGTGGCGGCCTTTGAGGAATGAGAAGGTCAGGATGACAGTGGTTAAGCCTCAGGAAATCAACTACCCAAAAAGCATGCACCTTATTTCATCTACAGAGTGCCTTCGCCTCCCCAAGGACCTTGTGCCTATTTTCTCTCCTCTGTCTTCGACGCAACCCTCCCTCCCCACTGGCTCTCTGCTGCAGGCCTTGCCCCTTAAGACTTAGAGAATAGAGAAGCCATCAGATGCAAACCCACCATCAAGTCTTCCTCCTGCCCCACTGCAGTTGCCCCCTCCTCTTATAGGGAGAAAGTCCCCCCAACTCACTGAAAGCCAGTCTCTCCACCTGGACCCTGGGTCCCACTAGGAACCCCCTCCATGCCATATTTCACTTACCTCCCACATCTTCAGTCTGTCCCCTTCCCGGACCCTTCCCATTAGCTTTCAGAAATGTTCTGCCCTCTCTCTTTTGTCAGGACACCTTCCCTTGAGCCCTCATGGCTCCCACACCTGCCTCTCTGTCTCCTCCCATCAGCTGCTTAGCCCCAACCCCAAAGGCCCGCACTCACCAACCTCACGTTGCCGAATCCAACAGGCGCCTGTCAGCCTACCCATCGGGAGCTCCCAGCAGCATTTGGCCGGTGGAGGTTCCCCTCTTCTTGTGACGTGCTTTCCTGGCATCTGCACCTCCCCTCCCTGGTCTCTCCTTCTCGGTCTCCCCAGCTGTCCCTGCCCCTCCACACAACTCCTAAGGAGTGGCCTTCGGGACTGGGCCTAAACCATTTTCTCCCGGAGTGATTTCCTCCCTGTGCATGGCCTGAAATGCCACCTGCTCACTGATGACTCCGAAATTTCACCTGTGCATGAGGCACTGATAAAATCACAAGCTTGGTGTCTTTAATCTGTTTCCTGACCCCACCTGGATGTCCCAGGGGCACCTCAAACTGGCTGTAACTGGAACTTCTGATCTTGTCCCGGGATCTTCTTGGCCACCCCTCAGACTCCCCACCTCTAGCTTCTCCCACCCCAGCACTCTGTCCAGAAACCCACACCCTCTGCAGGCTGCCTGACCCCTCCGCTGGCCCTGCCAACCCTGTCTCCAAAAGCATCCTGGAACCATCCACTGAATTGCTGCCACCCCCACATAGCCCGAGCCACCATCATCTATGGCTCAGAACTGCACAGGCCCCAGCTGTGCCCTCTGCTTCCTCTCCAGCTCTCCCTCCAGTCCCTCTCCACAGGGCAGTCAGAGGGGCACTATGAAAACAAAATCTAGTTCGTGGGGCTGCTTCTCCCCACTTCAGCAGCTCCCTGACCCCGTAGTGTGGCTCTGAGGCTCTGCTGATCAGCTCTGCATCCATGTCCCTGGGCTCACCTCTCGCTCTTGCCGTCAACACATGGTACCCCCTTCAGCCAGGCATCCTCTTGCCGCAGGGCCTTTGCACGTGCGAATCCCCCTTCCTGCCCCAGCTCCAGTGCCACTGGCTCACTGTCCCTTATTCTCAGGGGTAGGAAAGTCTCAGCTCTAGATGAAGTCAAATGACCCCATCTTTCAACTTCTCCAAGGCCTTCCTCCCTTTAAACCAATCCAAGCAATGTCTCCTTCCTCCCTGGACCGAGTGCATCATGATGAGGTCGAGAGCTCCATCCATCTCCTCGACATGATACCCGGCACTTAGCACTGTGCCCAGCACCGAGCCCATAATGGGTACCCAATAAATCCTCGCTGGGTGAATAAGTGACTTAGAACAACCCTCAGAGCTCTCTAGGGGCTGCCTCGGGACACAGTCAAGTGAGGAAGCTGGGCAGGAATTCTCTCCATTCTACAGATGGGAATACTGGGGCTCAGAGAGGAGTGGCAACTTGCCCTCAGAAACAGTTAGGATATGGTGGGCCATGACACCGAGCCAGGTCCAATCAGCAAGCCCTGGGGCTCAACCTATATAGATCCTGGTGACCTCCCTCCCACCTGACTTTGACAACCAGCTCCAATTAGAGTAGCATCATAAGCGGTGATAGATCCACAATTGGTTATAGATTTAACTAAGCAAACCATGTCCCAAACCGTCTATTGTGTAATTGGGCACATAAGACACATTTTTCTTTGCTGTTCAGTTACAACTTAATTTGCCAGGTCAGCAGTTCTGCCTAAAGTCACGGGCAGCAGCCTGGTTATGAATATCGACTGATTCTCCCAGCACTGCTCAATGAAATGGAATTCATCAGCACTTACCCAGGGATGAGTGTGACAGAGGAGGAAACTGAGGCACGGAGAGGGGAAGTGACTCACTCCAGGCCACACAATCAGTAAGTGCTGGAGCCAGAACTGGAATTCAGCTCATGTCTCTCTGGCCTCACACCCGACACCTCCCCTACTGCCCCGCACTACACATGACTGCTTCGTTTGGTTTTGATTTTTTTTTTTTTTTAAATATAAGGCTTCTCTGAAACGAACTGCTTCCCTACATCTCAGGTCCAGAAAATAAGCATCACTTTATATCCAACTAGATTGTAGCACTTAGTTACCATGTTTTTGGAGTTGTTTATACCCATCCCCTTTCTCTATCCTGCGTTCCTAGCCTGTGACCGGGAGCTCCTGGTGGGGGCAGGGACTGTATTTATCTTGGCATCGAAGGTGCCCTGCACAAGTTTAACCTGAGGAAGCCAATCCCCACGGGTGCTTCCTGGATGGAGTTGTTACTTTCAGAGCAGTCACTTTGTATATTATTAATAGTGATGGCGATGAAATATTTATGAATGAATGATGGGATGTTTGAAATTTGCTTTAACTTAATAAGGGACAAGAGGAGAGGATGGGGGCATGGAGGGGACAGAACTGAAGAGGGGTTAGTGGCGAGTGGGGCTGGGGACTAGGTACATGGTGGTCCTTAGACACCCTGTCCGTTTTCATGGAAGTTCAAAATTCTCCATAGTCAAAATATTTTTAATTAAATATCCTTCCCAAAATAATACTAATCATGGCAATGGGAGTAGCTAAAAGTGAAGTAAATGTGATCATTTGTTAATCACTGCTCACGTGCCAGGCTCTGTGCTGAGATTCACACGTGTCAGCTGATTCCATCCTCATGTTACCATTATAAATATTTTGTCTGTGTTGCACCCAGGAAGCGGCAGGTCACAGACAGAGATCTAGAGATTCAAACCCAGACCTGTCAGGGACCAATGTCCACAGTCTCTACCCAAAAGCCACACTGCACATGGCCTTGACGCTGTCAGTGATAGAGACATCTTCGCCTATATTTTGGGAAGGGGCCTCCGAGCCAGCACCTTTCCACTGGGGGCCTGTACCTTTATCCTTTAAAGGGAGTGATGCTGATTTTCTGAGTCATCCAGGAATCACTTGGAGCTAAAATCTCATGGGCCAGGAGGGCTGTCAAGCTGGACAAAACTGCCTTGGGCCAAGACAAGCAGCAGTCATGAGCGCCCGGGCCTCCTGGAGCCAGGCTGCCACGGCTCTTTCTCTTTAATAATTCTGAAGTTCCTCCCGCCACAGGTGCCCCTGCTTCCACCCAGGTTCAGGCCTCAGCATTGCTCACCCAGGTCACCCTCCTCCCTGATCCACCTACCTCCCACCTGGCCACAGTCTGTTCTGACCTCCCCATAGTCAACGGAGACTCAGTCTAGAACCCAAAAGTGACGTACCCTATCCCTTCCCAAGCCCTGGGAGATGAAGCCCAAATTCCTTAGCATGGCCCTGGGCAATCTACCTGATCCCTATCCTCTTGCCCCTGACCTTCCAGCCTCATTTATCTTACTTGCCCACCTCTTACCACTCCCTGCCATGCATTCTCTTCCCCACCCCAGCCAGACCGGACAATCTGCAGGCATACAAAAGCCCCACATTCTCGTATCTGGATGGCTTTGCTTATCCTGTTACTCCATGTAGCTGGGACAACACTTCCCTCCTTAGCTGCTACCTCTCCCAACCTGACAAATGTCTAATAATCCTCTAAGACTCAGCTCAGGTGTCACCTTCTCCAGGAAGCCTTCCCTGATGCACCAGGCTGGGGACAGGGGTATGTTCCTACAGCCCACTATGCTTGCCTCCAGCCCTGCACACCAGCCTGGGTTATACATACCTGCTGCTCTGTCTATCACTCCAGCCAGGGCACTTCTCCAAGGCAGGGACCCATCTCTGTGCCCCCAGAGCCTAGCACTAGGCCTATGACACTGTAGCTGCTAAACAGAGCCAGGATGTGCAAGGGTAGCCCAGCCATTTAGTCTTTCTGAGCCTCGGTTTTCTCATCTGCAAAACAGGATTAATGGCACCTACTGCATAAGGATGTTTGTTCACTCAGCAAATATTTATTGAGCTCCTATAATGTGCCAGTCTCTAGGCCCCAGGTTGATAGCTGAGAGCAAAGCTGGACGAATTCTCATGAGCTGACATTCCAGCAGGGGGAGACAGACAAGAAATAAGACAAACAAATACAATGTAGAGCAGCAGTCCCAAATTTTTGGCACCAGGGACCAATTTCATGGAAGACAATTTTTTTCATGGACTAGGAAATGGGTGGGTGGGAAGGGATGGTTTCAGAATGATTTGAGCACCTTACATTTATCGTGCACTTTATTTCTATTATTATTACATTGTAATATATAATAAAATCATTATACAACCCACCATAATGTAGAATCAGTGGCAGCCCTGAGCTTGTTTTCCTGCAACTGGATGGTCCCATCTGGGGGTGATGGGAGACAGTGACAGGTCATCAGGCATTAGATTCTCATAAGGAGCTCACAACCTATATCCCTCACTGACGCAGTTCACAGTAGGGTCCGTGCTCCTATGGGAATCTAACACCACTGCTGATCTGACAGGAGGAGGGGCTCAGGCAGTAATGCTCGCCCGCTGCTCACCTCCCGCTGTGCAGCCCCATTCCTAACAGGCCACGGACCAGTATCAGGAACTGGGGACCTCTGATGTATATAGGATGTCACGTGGTGGTGATGAAAATGAATCAGGAAAAGAGCACTAGAGATTTAGGGGAACCCGGAGGCAAAGTAGCCCTTTTTTTTTTTTTTTTTTTTTTTGAGATGGAGTTTTGTTCTTGTTGCCCAGGTTGGAGTGCAGTGGCACAATCACAGCTCACCGCAACCTCCGCCTCCCGGGTTCAAGCGATTCACCTACCTCAGCCTCCCGAGTAGCTGGGATTACAGGCACATGCCACCACACCCGGCTAATTTTGTATTTTTAGCAGAGATGGGGTTTCTGCATGCTGGTCAAGCTGGTCTTGAACTCCCGACCTCAGGTGATCAGCCTGCCTCGACCTCCCAAAGTGCTGGGATTACAGGCGTGAGCCACCACGCCCGGCCCAAAGTAGCACTTTTAAGTGCTTTGGTCAGGAGTGGCTTCCCTGTGAAGGTACCACTTAACTGGCGTCCTGGAGCAGGTGCGGGAACGGACTGTGTGGGTGTCCTGGAGAAGTCTAGGCAGCAGGAAGGAAGTGCAAAGGCCCAGAGGTAGAGCCTTGCCAGGGACAGGGTGGGAGGTGGAGAAAGGAGGGTGGGGAGGAGAAGCAGGCCGTGGTAACCATGGTGATGAGTCCTGTACTCCAAGTTCAATGGGAACTCATTCTGAGCAGCGAGTGACACAATCCGATGGCTGGGCTGGCAGGGAGTAGGCGTGTGAGCACTCAGCCCGGTGCTGGCACACAGAGGTCGCTGCAGAAGCCTAGCTGTGGCTGTTCTTAGAGCAGCAAGCGGCGTTCTCGCCCTCATCCTGATTACTAAGGCATGAATAGTGCTGCTTCTGATGGCCGTTTCCGGAAACGTTCTGCACACGGGAGCTTCTCTTGAAAGAGCCTCAGCCCTCAGAGGCGGCTTCTTTGAAGGACAGCCATGGTTGTGATGCGTGAACCCTGCTGCGCCTCTTTAGAGCAACACCAAAGTCTCTTTACCTGGTGCAAAGGCTCCGTGAGATGACTGGGGAGCCCTGCCTGGGAGCTATTTACAAGCTGGCTAGGGACAAGAGAGTTGAAAGAATGGCCGTATTGAGCAGAAGACTATACCACCAGGATGAATTAGGGGTAATCGTGAGCCCCAGCGTGTGTAATGCAGGACGGGGGCAGTGGAGCCCAGTGGAGAGGTGCCTACTGGGGCTGAGATCATCGAGGGCGAATGAGGCTTCACCTCTGCCTAGAAGGACTAGGGTGGGGGAGGGACAGCCTGGGCTCGCCAACCCACCTGTGCAGGCAGGCAGTGGAAACTTCTGCCAAGGAGATCACCCCTTGTGCCTGACCCTCTGACCCAGGACAGAGAGCAAGGACCTTCCTCCAGGGAAGACCTTCTCCTGGAGGAGGATCAGGATGAGGAGAAAAAGGAAGACAGGAAGGAAGAGGGGGAGAATGGAGGGACTGCTTTTAGAGCAAAAGGTATCTGGAGGTGTCTGGCAGTCCGATGGAGGAGACAGCCCTTGTGCTGGGGAGCTCCCAATCTGATGGGGGAGGCATACCACCACCTACCTCTTTGCCCTCTGCCTTCCTTCCTGGATGTATCCCAGAAGACTTACGGGGGCCGGGGCGTGAACCATCCAAAATGAAATACCTTCTTTCAGAAATTGAGGCCAAGAAGTGAAGCAAAAGCAGAAGGTAGCGACGGGCTGCTGACTTCTACAGAAGTTTCTCCTAAGGGGATGAGCGGGGTTTGTTTTTAAATTCAAGGAGAACCACAGGAGCAGAAATAAAACGAACCTCAGCTAAACCCAGAGAAAGATTGGCCAGACTGCCGCAGCAGAGCTTTGTCTTCACACGGTTTGGGTATTTTTTCTAATTATAAAGTTAAGATGTGCACTTTCCAGAGTCCAAAAAATGTATAACCAAGAAGACGGGGGAAGAGTCCCGTAACATTTGTTTGTTAGCTTTCTTTCTCCTTTTTATTCTATGCATTTCAACGTGGTTGAATCACGCTGCATACCTCCTTTCATTTATTCATTGAAGAGCAATTTAAGTCTCTCCTACATACCTGGTACTATTCTGGGGATGGGGGATACTGCAGTGAACAAAACAAGCCCCCTGCCCTCGTGGAGCTGAAAGTCTACTGGGGGAGACAGGCAAGACACAAATAATTCCACACACAGAATATGTTCAGCAAATGAGAACTGCTATAAAGAAAATAAAACAGGAAAACGACGAAAAGTCACCGAAAGGCTTGGGGCAACTTAGTCAAGGTGGTAAGGGAAAGTCTCTTCTAAGAAAAAACTTTTTTGTGTGTGAGATGGAGTTTCGCTCTTGTCGCCCAGGCTGGAGTGCAATGGTGCGATTTTGGCTCACCACAACCTCCGCCTCCCGGGTTCAAGCAATTCTGCTTCAGCCTCCTGAGTAGCTGAGATTACAGGCATCTGCCACCACACCCGGCTAATTTTGTGTTTTTAGTAGAGACGGGGTTTCTCCATGTTGGTCAGGCTGGTCTTGAACTCCCAACCTGAGCCCAACCATGGAAGAACCAGCCATGAAAAGATCCAGGGGAGAGGCACTCGGGGTAGAGGGCACCGCAGGAGCAAAATCCCAGGGACTGAGATGTGCTTGGCATCTTCAAGGAACAGAAAGAATGCCAGTGTAGCTGGAGGCATGTCCCTGTGCTATTATTAAACACTCAGGAAGAACTTTTTAGACATCTAGGGGCTCTAAGCCTGGATTGGATGATCAGGAGTATCGTTCTTGAGAAGACACGAGCATCCCCACAGCCTGCATTTATCCCAGAATTGGAGCATGAGGAGAGGATTTAGAACCCGTCTGCTCTCCAGCTTCTCTTACTGGAGGAAGGAAGAGAAGGTGGGCATTTCCCACTGAAAAAGCCTTCGGCCCTCACAGGGGGCCCATTTCAAGAGCAACCGTTGTTGCAATGCGTGAACCCTGCAGCGCCTCTTTAGAACGACACCAAAGTCTCTTTACCTAGTGCAAAGGCTCTGCGAGATGACTAGGGAGCCCTGCCTAGGAGCTATTTACAGGCTGGCTGGGGACAAGAGAGTTGAAAGAATGACCGTACTGAGCAAGATGAATTCAGGAGAATGATGTTGCTTGAGAGCTGCCAAATGCCAATTCTGCCAGATGCCATTTAGTGCTGTGAAAATCTTAATTCATTTCAACCTCACGGCAGTCCCATGAAGGAGATAATGTTATTCTCCCATTTTTCTCATCAGGAAACAGAGGCTTAGAGCTGTGAAATACCTTGTCCCAGGGCCGGGCACAGTGGCTCATGCCTGTAATCCCAGCACTTTGGGAGGCCGAGGTGGGCAAGTCACTTGAGGTCAGGAGTTCAAGACCAGCCTGGCCAACATGGCAAAACCCTGTCTCTACTAAAAATACAAAAATTAGCCAGGCGTGGTGGCAGGCACCTGCAATCCCAGCTACTCGGAAGGCTAAAGCAGGAGCATTGCTTGAACCCGGGAAGCAGAGGTTGCAGTGAGCCAAGATCATGCCACGTGGATTGTTGTACTCCAGCCTGGGCAACAAGGTAAGACTCCATCCGCTCCCCAACCACAGAAAAAAAAAAAAAAAAAAAAAAAGGAGAAGGAGCGAGAGAACAAAGACAGCAGACATGTCCCAGTGAAGCCTGTACTGCCTGTTTGAAGGCTCTGATCCTACATCAGGACAAGCCATGGGAGGATAAAATTAACTTCTATTGGCCAAGACCAAGTGGTGTCAGCTCAGCACAACCTCACCAAACCTCACCTCTGAACCTGTAGTTGTAAGGCCAACAGGGGGCCCTGCTCGGAGAGAAACCATGCAGATGCCCTGGATGAAAAAAGTCAGGCACTGCACCCAACCACACCACCAGCCCAGCAGCCCTACCTCGCCTCCACACAGAGCAGGAAACAGTGAAACACCACGGGGAAAAGAATGAGACAGACCTGGAGTTTAGTAAACAAA
This sequence comes from Pan troglodytes, assembly GCF_028858775.2. Lineage (NCBI taxonomy): Eukaryota > Metazoa > Chordata > Mammalia > Primates > Hominidae > Pan > Pan troglodytes. Next base: position 212,639,471 of record NC_072398.2, on the reverse strand, counting down.
CACACGGAACAGATGGATAGGTGGATGGACGAATGAGTGGATTCCAAGTAGAGAGCTCCACATGATGACAGATGTGATAACTATCAGAGATCTATCAGAAAGAGGGGAGTAAATTATATATATGTATGACTATGCTTATATGTCAGATAGATTGACAGATTTTTGAGATACACAGATTATATGTTTGAGGTAGATGAAAAAATTCAAGGGTGGACTGGAGCCCCCATTCACATCAGCCGGTGAGTCAATCCCGGGCATCTCTTCCCGACTCTGTTCTGTAACATCATATGGGTTGCCTGAAATCAGCCTTGATGGGAACATTTACACCAGAGAAATGGGCAGACGCTACAATCAGGGCTATATTTTTTCCAAGGGCTGATGTAGCAGCACATGCTGATTAGATATGCTGTAACAGATTGGTAATTGGATATATCTCAGATAGATTGTATATACAACGCACATATATGAGACAGATTACATATGCAAGGTACATAAGTTACATTTCTTTAATAAATTGACAAACATAAATATATATATATATATACCTAAATATAATTTACATTTGACTGAACCTCATGAAATTACGGTTCTTCTACTGTTTTTAGTCTACCAAAAAAAGGCACTTTCATAGGATTATACCTAGTAGACGAGTTATAAATGTGTGTGTCCCTGTGTGTGTAATCGTTAGAAAGCACCCGGGACTGAGAGTCAAAGAGGAGACAGGGACACCCGGGCTCCAGGAACTACTCCACCACCTAACTAGCTGTGTGGTCCCAAGCAGATGGCTAGCCTTCTCTGAACCTCGGTTCCCTTGCTGGGAATGTGAGGGCATTGACAGCCTCACCTCCAGGGTTGCTGAGGGGACCACAGGAGGGCACAGCCCAGCGCAGAGCCCCCAGCAGTGCTTCCTGGGAGCCTCTCAGGCCTGCACTAGCCCCCACAGCACATTCCCACTGCAGGTCGGCCCTGGGCATCTCTGTGACCTCACTGGATCTCCAGAGGTCTCCGCCTGCAGAAATGGACTCTCCCTAGGGGAAGCTGCTCCTTTCCTGGTACGCACCCCTCCCCATGTCCCCCAGTCAGAGTGAGGATGCGCCAGCTGACAGATTCCCAGCCCTGGGGCCATGCTGAGTCTGGCTGGGGGAGTGACACCCCTCGGCCATCAATCAACAGAGCCATGACCAGCACCGGTCTCTAGGAGAATCCATCATCATTTTCCTGTTCACCCAGCCCCTCCAGTCCATCCAGCAAACTCCCTAAGGGGAGGGGCCAAAGGGAGCTTTTCCAGCAGGACGGAGGCAGAGCCAGGCGCTGGCTGGGGCTCTGGTTCTAAGTGTGCTGGGTGTCCGTGGGCAGGGCCACTTCCTTTCTGGGCCTCAGTTTCTCTTCTGTATATTTAGCCTAAAAACATTTTTTTAAGACAGGTTCTCACTCTATTGCCCCAGCTGGAGTGCAGTGGCACGATCAGGGCCCACTGCAGCCTCAAGCTCCCTGGGTTCAAACAATCATCTCTCCTCAGCCTCCCGAGTAGCTAGGATTACAGGCATGTACCACCCCACCTGGCTAAGATTTTTTGAGTTTTAATGGAGACAACGTCTCACTATGTTGCCCAGGCTGCTCTCAAACTCCTCAGCTCAAGCAATCCTCCTGTCTTGGTCTCCCAAAGTGCTGGGATTACAGGGATATGAGCCACCATGCCTGGTCCTAAAAATATTTTTAAATCAACTGAATAAAAAAAAAAAAAAAACCCTTCCAGCTGAAGAAAGCTGCTTGTAGGTGGATCCAGCTCTGGAGAGAAGAGATTACAACCCTGCCCTTCACAGAAATCAGCTCTTGGGGATCTTACCTTAGTAACTGGTGTTAAGGAACAAGTACAGGTTCAAACTCTAGCTCTGTGACCTACCAGCTGTGTGACTTTAGGCAAGTTATTCAACATCTCTGAATCTCAGTCTCTTCATCAGTAAAATGAGGATACTAACACCTGCCTCACAGGGTTCTCATGTGGATTAAAAGACATAACCATTAAAAATGATGACATCAGGCCAGGCGTGGTGGTTCACACCTATAATTCCAGCACTTTGGAAGGCGGAGGTGGGTGGATCACTTGAGTTCAGGAGTTTGAGACCAGCCTGACCAACATGGTAAAACCATGTTGCTGCCTGGGATGCTGCTAAATTTACTAAAAATACAAAAATTAGCTGGACGTGGTGGCATGCACCTGTAGTGCTGGCTACTCAGGAGGCTGAGGCAGGAGACTCACTTGAACCCAGGAGGCGGAGGTTGCAATGAGCTGAGATTGTGCAACTACACTCCAACCTGGAAGACAGAGAGACTCTGTCTCAAAAAATAAATAAATAAATAAATAAATAAATGAATAAAATTCTGCCAATTTTAGAGCACTGGCTACTTGCCAGCTTCTGTGCCATGAACTTTGTGTACCAGCTCATTTCTTACTACAAGGATACTGTGAAGCAGGTCCTATTATTCTGCCCATTTTACAGAGGAGAAAACTGAGGCTCAGGAAGATGAAGTGACTTGCCCAAGGCACACAGCTGGCAAATGGCAAATCGGGATTTGAACCCAGGTAATCTGGCTCACCCAGAGTGGGTGCATGTTCTCACCCACTACACCACAGCAATAACACTTGTAAGATCTCTGATGCATAGGAGGGGCTCTATCCAAGTCAGTTACTGGGGTAACCATTGTTAAATTTTCATCCTTTATTCACTAGGCTAACAGGACCTTCCGGACTGAGACATTTCCTCCAGGACTCAGCCTTGGGGCTTTTGGACCAAGGCTGTGAAAGGGAAGGAGTCTATCCCAGTCTTTTGAAAGCCTTGATTGGAAATGGTTTTGCTGCTGCTGCCCTCTATCAACAGGCTTGCCCTGAGCCTAGGGCAGCTTAGCATCCCTTCACCGTGTTGGGGACATTTGGGGCTGTGCAGAGATCTGGGGCAGGATGCCAAGGGGAGGCAGAAACAGGTAAGCTTGGTGCGCAGAGCCTCAGCTTGGCCTCCTGAGCATCCACCAGAGAGGAGAGCAAGGGCGGGGGGCTCTCGAGCCCATTTCACCTCAGACCCTACAGGAAACTAGTTTGCAGATGCAGGGAGAAATCAAAAGCATGAGGCTGGGAGCAGTGGTTCACACCTGTAACCCCAGCACTTTGGGAGGCCAAGGTGGGCAGATCACTTCAGCTCAGGAGTTCAAGACCAGCCTGGCCAACACAGTGAAACCGCATCTCTGCTAAAAATATGAAAATTAGCCAGGCATGATGGTGCATGCCTGTAATCCCAGCTATTCAGGAGGCAGAGGCAGGAGAATCACTTGAACCTGGGAGGCAGAGGTTGCGGTGAGCCAAGATAGTGCCACTGCATTCCAGTCTGGGTGACAGAATGAGACTCCATCTCAAAAAAAAAAAAAAAAAGTATGAGCTTTGGGCATGAGAGAGATTGGGAATCAAATTCAGGCTGTCCACTGGCCAGGAAGCCAGCTGTGTGACCTCAGACAGGAGAACTCACCTCTCGGAGCCTAACTTCATCCTCAGTAAAGTGGGGCTGTTAATGGCAACCTTGCAAAACTGCAACGCACAAAAATGCCTGGCCCATAGCAGATGCTCAAAAAATGGTAGCTGTCACCATTGATTATTTTAGTTTGGCAAACCACTGATTCTGAGCCAATTACAGTCAGCCCACTTGAAACCCAGCAGCTGTTGGCCAAAGTCTGTCTGTCTGGTTTCAATATACCCAGGGGCTTGGGTTCAACCAATGGCTTTTGGGGGAGTTGGTTGAGTTTCGCTGCTGGTTATTTGCAAAGTATCTGGCTGCTGAAACCCAGCCCAGCTGGCCAGTTCCTCAAAGAACCATCTCTGGACTGAACCATGCAGGCTGTGTCGGGAGAGCTGGCTGTTTCTCGCACATCTGCAGAGCAGCCAGCTGTAGAATGGAATTTAAGCCCTTCCTTTTCAAACACAAGAGTCTGGCTTGAAAATAAAGCCCAGCTTAGCCCCAGAGGCAACCAGTGTGGCACTCAACCTGTATTTACAGGGGAAGGGGAGGTGCTAACAGTTCGGGACTCTGCTCCAAGCCTGTCTCTTTTAAAAAGCCACTGAGCAGCTACCTGGCTGTAGAACATCCCACTTGGGGTGATCTGCCTGGAACGCTGCTAAATTCCAAACCAATATTGAAATCAGCCTTCATAGGTAGGCAGGGCATCCTGGGCTCATGGAAAACAGCCAGAGAAGGGCCAGTTTTTTTGTTCTGAGCAGACCCCAACCCCACTGGATGAGCCCTATTTTCCAGTGACCAGCTGAATGCAAGGATGCTGCAACACAATTTGGAGAGGAGTTGAAGAAGGGAGCCAGTGTGCTGGGACTCTGGCAGAGGGGGCTAGGAGGGACACTGATGTGGCTGAGAGAGGGAAGAAGCAGGAGGCTTGGGAAGCAGTGCGAGTTTTCTTTCCACCTCTGCTGTGTGATCTTGGTTACTCTGCTTGCCCTCTCTGGGCCTCTTCTGCCTAAATGAAATATGACCATGAGCTGTACGAGCACCGTGGCTGGGCATTGTTCAATGCTGTCTCTAAAGCATCTGGCTCAATGCTTAGCACATAGTAGGCCCCCTATAAATAATAACTGAGTGAAAATGCCTCTCCCTCCAGCACTTCTTCATGTAATTTTCCCAAAGGCAAGCCTTTGATTAGAGAATCATTCTGTGTCAGTACAGACTATTCTCAGTGCAAGAAACAGTGTCAGTATGTATCTGATTTTTAAAAGCATTGATCTCCAGCCCATTCCGATCCTAATGAGGCAGAGAAGAGAAGAGAAGCCTTAATTCTCGCATTCCTCTCTGGAATTGCTCTCCCGCCCCTGCCACCGCAGGCCGACAGCTACTGAAGGCAGACAGTACCTCGGGCCCCAAGGCCAGGACTGCAAACCCAAATGCCTACAGGACTGATGAGGTATTGGGAGAGTGTGGGGCCCAGTGAGGTCTGGGGCAAACTGGATTCTATCCACCCCATCCACAGGAGCACCTCCTATCAGCTCCTGCCCATCATTACTGCAGGAAATACAAGCCTGATACAGCCAGCCCTTATAATATTTCTAAGATACAAATATAGAGTTGTATGTTAAATCACTTAATTTTAAGAGTTGACAACTAATTCAACATTGAAAAAGAAAAATTACTGGGTGAGGCAAACACATTTTGCAGGCAGGATTCAGCCCAGCCTCTGAAGTCTTCTGGGTAGTGGATAGGAACCTATTTGAAGAGGGAAGACTCAGCTCTTGCCCTAAGGGACGTGTCAGTCTGATGATGGGGACCCAGCTCTGCCCTTGGGAATCCTTCAGTTGAGACGAGAGAGGCAAAAAGAGACAAGAATTCCAGATACTTCCAGATTGGCCCAAAAAATGTGCAGATGAATCTCACACAGACTAAGGCCACAGCCACTGGGAACCACAGGGTAGAGGACCAGCCTGGACCAGTTTGGGGTGAATCGGGGAAATGCCTCTGACACTTTCCTACAGGGTCTTGAAGAAAAGAAAGGATGTAGATGGTGAAGGTGGGTGGCCCAGGTGAGGTGAACAGGGGAAAGCCAGGCAGAGCAAGGTGCTAGGTGGGTAGCAGGTGCACCTGGCCGCTGAATGGAGAGGCGCAGTCTTAGAATGTCTGGGACAGAAGGGTTGCTGGCATGGCCTGGTCTCATGGTCCCAATACAAGATGGGAAAATAGAGGTTCAAGGAGGGGAGAAACTTGCCCAAGACCAGGCAGGGCACTGATAACATGGACAGGATGGAAACGAAGTCACAGGAGATGAGGCTGGGTGGGAAGGGGCCAGGGAGCCCACCTGAGGGATTGCAGTTTACCGCATGGCAGTTTACACGGGGGAAAAGCTTCTGGCTGATGACCCCACCTGCCCCGCTTCCTGGTCTGTGAACTGGAGCCAGGTGGAAGGCACCAACTCCAGCCCATGGCTGCCCTTTGAATTAACCTTTAGACTGCACAGATGAATGGCTCCATCTATCTTTCACCCAACAGGCTCCAGAAGTCTGACAGAGGGAGCGAGCGTGGCCCAGAAAGGGCAGAGGTCCCGGTAAGAACAGGAAGGATGTCCCAGAGACAGGAGGCCTTGCCTGCCAGGACTTAGGGATCCATGAGGGGTGAAGGGAAAGCTGCATTGAGCGATTTCAGGGGTGGGCCAGGACCTTCATGGTCATGGCATCCCTGACTCCTCTCATCGACCGTGCAAGGCCAGGACTGTCATGACCTATCCCACAGATGAGGAAGCAGAGACTTGCCCACGGTCACCCAGCCAGAAACGGCAGCTCTGGGCTTAGGATGTTTCGAACAGACCAGCCAGGTGACGCCACACCCTGGTGTGGAGCCACTCCATGACCCTTGCCTCTTTCTCCTGCTCCTGACCCTCCACCCTTTCCTCACACAAGGTCTTTGCACTTGGCGTTCACGCCTTCTGGAGCACTCTCCCAGCATCCTTCATACAGCTAGAGACATTCAAGAATCTGCAACAGTCGGGGGAAGGGGAGACAGAACTCAATCCCAAGGGGACACTGGGGGCTGGGTCTCCAGGGCCTCCCTGTGCCAGGCCAAGCATCTTGGACAATTGGGAGCTGGCAGAGGACTTTTACCCTCTGTGCTAATTCAGATACTCTTCATTACAGCCTTTAAAATTTCCTAAATTGAGGTATAAAATGCATCAAGGGTACTGAACTTAAGTGACCAGTTCAACTTCTGACATATCCACATCTGTGTCCTTTCCACCCATATCAAGGCAGAGATCATGTCCTGCACCCCAGAAGATCTCTTTGTGTTCCTTTCTAGTCAAAGCTACCTTCCTCTAAAGGTAACGCGATTCTGACTTCTCTCGCCATCCATTAGGAATGCCTCTTGTTGACTTTCATCTGCATGAAACCACAGAGCATGTGGCCTATGGCAGATGGCATTTTCCACAGCTGGCTTCAACAGTATCTCCCATTCCCCATACTCTTTTTGCAATGTGGTGTTGATACTCCTCCCATAGAGAACTGAGTTCTGTGTCCCCTCCCCTTTAATCTGTGTGGACATTTATCCCCTCATCTAATAGAGCATAGTGGGTGGAATGCTATGTGAGTTGAACAGGTGATAAAAAATGTCACATACTTCACCGTGCTCTCAGGGGACAGTTGCTCTTGGATCTGGCCACCATACTATAAGGAAGCTCAAGCAGCCTGAGGAGGGGCTGATATAAGAGAAATCCATTGCCCTGGCTGAGCCCCCAGCCCACAGCCAGAAACAGCCTGATAGCCATGGGAGTGATCCATCTTGGACGTGGGTTCTGCAGCCCCAGTTGAGCTCCCCACCAACGCCAATTGAGCAGAAACAGGCCATCCCACAACATCCTGCCTAAATTGCCTCTTTTGAGTGAAATAAATTATCATTTTGTTTTATGCCACTAACTCTGAGATGGTTCATAAAAAAGATTTTAAGCAGGAGAGTGATTTTGAGTAAGAGTTTTGCCCTTGTATATAATAAAAGACACAACATAAATTGGCTTGAGGGAAAAGAAAGGAAAGAAGAAGGAAGAAGGGAGGGAAGGAGGGAAAGAAGGAAGTAAAGAAAGAAGGATGGAAGGAGGAAGGAAGGAAGAAAGAAAGGAAAGAAGGAAGGAGGGAGGGAAGGAAGGGAGGAAAAGAAGGAGAGAAGGAGGGAAGGGAGGAAGGGAGCAAACGAGAGAGGGAGGGATGGAGAGAGGAGGGGATATATTGGTTCTCATAACTAAAAAGTTCAAAGAGGGTTTGTATTGGTTTCCTAGAACTGCTATAACAAACAACTATGGACTGGGGGCATAAAGAACAGATAGTTATTGTCTCACAGTTCTGGAGGGTAGCAGGCCAAGGTCAAGGTGTCAACAGGGTTGGTTCCCTCTGCGGGCTGTGAGGGAGGGATCTGTTCCAGGCCTCTCTCCTTGGCTTGTAGTCAGCCATCATCTGTCTTCACGTCATCTTCCCCCTATGCATGTCTGTGCGTCCGAATGTCCCCTTTTTATAAGGACACATGTCATATTGAATTAGGGGCCCGCCCATTCCAATATGACCTCATCTTAACGAATTACATCTGCAAATGACCCTATATCTAAATAAACTCACATTCTGAGATTCTGGGGGTTAGGACTTCAACATAGGAAGTTGGAGGGGGTAGGACACAATTTATCTCCTAACAAGGCTAATCCAGTCATGGCTAGGTCCAGCCATCGTCAATGTCACCAGCATCTCTACACCTCCCGAGCTTTGCTTTCCTGTTTGGGCTCATTCTCAGGCTCCATGTGCTGACAAGCTGTTCCAGGCCTGCATCCTCCTGGGCTCATGTGCCTGGGAGAAGAGCACTGCCTCTCTCAACAGCCATTTTGAACACACGGCTCTGGCCAGCTTGGGGCCGGTGCCTGCCAATGAGGGGGACAGGGCAGGAGAGTGGGGATGGCTCCATGCCAAGCTCTCCAAGCCTGCCACACTCTTGCAGGAATGGATCCACCATCCCCAGGTCACTTGTGTCACGTTCCCATTCCAAGAACAGCATGCTCAACACCCAGCCCTGAGATTAAAAGGAAAAATAATATTTAAAGGCACTTATTAAAGATACTCAGAAGGCCCTTCGAATGTCAAACAGCTGTGAGCAAACCCTAATTTGATGATCTACGTGTTAATGAATCCCAGACATGCAGATTAAATTCTCTTTAAATTGCACGTGGTTTTAAAATGCATTTCTCTCTGGCATGTCTGGTTCAGAACAAGGTTAGTGAAACACCTGTGAGGCAGGTCCGCCGATCTGGGGATGGAGCAGGAGCTGGCGATGCCCCTGGCTCAGGCCTTAGGGAGCCTGTGAGCTATATAAAGAAAAAGACCCACTGAGAACCGCATCGGCAGCAATGTGGACTAGAGCATGCAGCTGAGGGCAGCTTGCTGCGCACGGGTCTTTCACTTAGCAAATATTTACAGAGCTTCTACCAGGCGCAGGCCCTCTCCTGGGCATTGGGGATGCAGCAGTGAAGACGGAAGCCGCAGCCTTGCCCTTACCTCCAGGTGAAGGGGACAGACAATAATGAGAGAGGTAGATTGCTAATCAAGGGAATTCAGAGTAGAATAAGTGCTATTAAGAAAAGAAACAACGAGATGATGAGGAGCAGGTTGGCACCAGGAAGACTGGGGAAAGGAGGTGGTTCGAGAAAAGGGGTGAACCATCATGAGGCTGGGGGATGGCACAGGCAAGAGCCCCGGCACCGACCAGGCCTGGCCTGGTCAAGGTGCCAAAGCTGGCCTAGAGGGAGTGGGGAGGTGGCATATGGCAGACACAGGGCAAGCCAAGGACTCCACGGCAGGTGATATGTGTCTTCTGAACAGCAACCCAGATACACCTGAAAACATAGTACATGGAGACCAAGGTGAGGAACAGAACAGGAGCCTTAACTCAGCCACGGCTGGGACATTAAACATACATGTTGGCTGGGCGCAGTGGCTCATGCCTGTAATCCCAGCACTTTGGGAGGCCAAGGTAGGTGGATTGCTTGAGCTCAGGAGTTCGAGACCAGCCTGGGCAACATGAAAAAACCCCATCTCTACCAAAAAATGCAAAACTTAGCTGGGCATGGTGGCACATGCCTGTAGTCCTAGCTACTTTGTAGGCTGAGGTGGGAGGATTGCTTGAGCCTGGGAGGTTGAGGCTGCAGTGAGCTGTGATTGTGCCACTGTACTCCAGTTGAGAAAGTGAGAACTTGTCTCAAAAAAAAATAAAATAAAAATACACGTAATATACCAGAATGAGGCATGGCCAGGTTACTGGGTGCTGGTCACAAGCTGGGGGCTGAGTCCACTCTGGAAAAAGTCCTCAAGTTGTATTTGGGGGACCTGTACACCTTTCTGTCTGTATGTTATTCTTCAATAAAATGTGTACCAAAACGATTACACAGTGTAATGTTTGAGATACTGGATATGCTAATTACCCTGATCTGTTCACTGTGCATTATAGGTATTGAAACATCACTTTGGACCCCATGAATATGGACCATTATTTTATTTCAACCATTAAAACATAAAATTAAAAAGACAAAAACAAAAAGAAAAAAAACGAAAAAGTATGTACATGAGAAATAGCAGCCTGCCTTTGGCAAGAACGTGGACCCACAAAAGGATAAATCTTAGACATTCAAATGGTTGTCTAGGAGGGATGGGAATCAGGGATGAGGAGGAGCAAATTTTCTAAAACTTCCTGGAGCCCCCAGACCCCGTAGCAAGTGACTTTGTGTGTAACTCACTCACTGGTTTTGCATTCTCAACAACCCCGTGATCCATTCAAATGGAGAGATAGGCACTGATTGGACCCCTGTTTAACAAATGCAGGGGCCGTGGTGGCACATGACTGCAGTCCCAGCTATTCAGGAGACCAAGAGGGAGGATCCCTTGAGTCCAGGAGTTCGAAACCAATCTGGGCAACATATCGAGACACACCCTACAACACTGTCCCCATGTCATAAATAAATAAATAGCTGATGAGTTCTTTGTGCCACTGATAATGAATGAACGGGTGAGTGAATGCCAGCGAGAGGCCGCGGGTGCCTGGGAGTGGCTGTGAGGCACAGGTGGGGAGGAGCTGACAGACGCTTAAAGGTCAGTGCTGTGTGCTCTCTCATCCCTCCCCTTAAGCCCCGCAGACACCCCCAGCCCACCTCTGGTCACGGTGGGAGCTGGCCCTCCTATCACTTCCACAACCTGCACCTGCTAGGGTGGCAAGATGACGGATGAGGGCTTCTGAGACCCCAGCCACTGGCATGAGGAAGGGAGCAAGAGGAAAACTCCCCCGCCATCCCGTCGTCTATTTTTATTTCTCTCTGAACCTTGAAAGACAAGGGTTCCGGCAAATCGCTCCCGCTGGCTGATAGAGCCTGGAAGTGTCTTGCGTCGCCCATCCACATCCTTGACTCAAGTCCTGCCCTGCTGCTCAGACTGACCACCCTTACTTCTGGCCCAGGTCTGGAGGGCAGATATCTCAAGACCGCAGAGACAGGGACTGAGCTGTTCATCCCACCTCGATGCCTCTGGCAGGACAGAGTGGACAGGGATCAGCTCCTTGTTGGTTGCCAGGTCAGTGAGCCCAGCCACCTGTTGCCCACCTGCTCTGGGGACAGAGGAATCAGGAGCGTGTGTGGCTGAGGTCAGACTTGCTCACTCATTCAATACGCTCTGCTTCTTTCCTTCCTGCACACCTTGTAAGCTGTGGTTCTCTTACGTAGAAATTAGTCGACTTATTTTTTGTCTTCCCACTGCAGGTAAGCTCCATGAGGGCAGGGCCCAGGGCCTGCCCTGTCACAGTGGGTCCCCAGGTCACTCATCCCCACCTACCTCATGGCAGAAACTCAATCAATATTTGCTGAACAAGAGAGGGCCTCTGTGAAGGAGGCCAGGTTATTCCCATTTATAGGTGAGGGGACCAAAGCTCAAGGGAAGAGCATACGAACCCAGGACCTGGGAACTGCAAGCCTTGTATTATTCTCCATGCAGGCTGCCTCTTGGGAACCCTGCTTTAGAAGGGACAGTGCAGTCTAAACTGGTGCATGCAAACGAAATGCAAATGACAATGCAAATATCACTGGCTGGCTTACACAATGTCCTGGCCTCTGGGAGGATTCTCTGAGTGACACTGTCGGAAGCTCTGCTGCAAAATGATCCCTCCAGGTGGCAGCTGGAGTGGGAATAGGAGAACACCCAGAAGAGACAGGGGGAGCAGTTACAACACTGGTCCTGACCCCAGCCACTCCATCATCTAAGGTCTTTGGAGGGCCGCTCACTGTCCAGTGGGCTCAGGCCCTACCCTCCCCATTCTGCAGAGAAACCAAGGCACACAGTTGAGGACTGGAATGGAATGGAGCTGAAACAAGGACCCCACCGTGATGAGGAGGATAGGAGTTCTCAACCCCTGTACCCGGCTTTATGCATATAATCTCACTCAGTCCTGACACACCCTTTGCAAGAGGGATCTGCGTGCTTCATTTTGCAGATGAGAAAACTGAGGCTCAGCAAGGTCAGCTAACTCGCCTAAGGCTACAGAGCTGGCAAGTGTGGCTGGCATCAATGCCCATTTAAACCTCTGCACAGTTCCGCCTCGCTCATCCCTGTATTTCCTCGTCCTCCTCACCCACACACACCCATGTTGTTCCAAGGATTGCCTCTCTGCTCCCGCTGTGCTCCAAGACCCCCCCATCCTTCCAGCCTAGAGGAAGCCCTCCTCTTCCAGGGAGACCTCCCTCATGTCTTCCTCTTTGGGAAGCCCTGCAGCAGGGAGAGACTGTGCCCACAAATGTGTGGTTTCACTTCCTCTGTATTTCTTGCATGAGCCACCGGGCATGGTGGCTCATGTCTGTCACATCTCTCTATTTCTTCAGCCCCCACCCTAGTCAAGCCACCCTTATCTGTCCCCTGGTAGACCCCCACCACGTCTCCTCATTCCATCTCAGCCACACGGGACTCCTTCATCTGTTTCCAACACACCAAGCTATTGCTGCCTCAGGATGTTTGCACCAACCGTTCCCTCTACCTGAAGCCCAAAGCCTCTGGCCTTTGTTCAGCAGTGTCATAATTTGAGGTCTCAGCTCATAGTGCACCCCTAAGAGTAGCCGCCGCCCCAGTGGCTCCTTATCTCATCCCTCTGTTCACGTCTCCTGCAATCCACGATGATCTGTTTGTTTCTTTCTTTGTCTCCCTCCCTTAAGGTGTGAGCCTCAAGGGCAGGGACCTTGTCTCTTTAGTTTGCTGCATATTCCCCCCACAGAGGAGGCACTCAATAAATATTTGTTGAATAAATGAATAAATCAACTAGTCAATTGAACAATCAATCATGAAGGAGGGTTTTAATGTTTCGAAGAGGCTCTGGGTCCAGAGCCACCATGAACAGCCAGCACCAAAATCCCAGAGAGGTGACAGGGCCACTCTGGTCTCACTCAGTCAATCATATGGTCAGTCAACAAACTCTCACTGGGCTTGCTCATCCAGCAGGCACAAAGATGCAGCAAGAAATACGATGGATGTCCACCCTGCCCCCTGAGCTCGGTGTCCAACAGAGAGGTTGAATGGCAGCTGACAAAACCACTACTTCGACCCAGGTCCCACTTGGGCCAGGACTCTCCACCACCACTGCCCTGAGTCCAGCCTTGGCAAGACTCTGAGACCCGGGTCTAGGGAAGCCATTCATTGACTCAACTTCTGCTCACTGGGAAGCAGTAAAGTGATTAGCAGTGTGGACCTGGGTTCCAATCCTGTCTCTGCCACCTACTAAGAGCATGACTCTCTGCAATGTGTCTAGGCCTCTGGGCCTCAGTTTACCCATCTGCAAATGGGGACAGTAAAGGCATCTCCCCCATGGAGTTTCTCCAAGGAGAAGGGGTCAAGAAGGACCTACCGTGGTGCTGGGCACATACGTGAATGCTAGTCACCATTACTGAGCTGCCCGAAAGGAGCCAAACTGGGGCCCGGGGACACAGAGTGGATTCAGACACTACTGCAGAACACTCCCAGACCACAAGGCCATGTGACAAGTGTAACAGGACAGAGCTGTGGGGAGCCTCAGGGAGCCGCAGGGCCTGGAACCCACCCTGGCAGCCAGAACAAGTTCCCAAGCCTATTAAGCTGGGTCAAATCGCCCTGCCCACAATCCCATCTTGTTTTTGTTACTTAAAAAAAAAAAAAAAAATTCTGGCCGTATGCGGTGGTGCACACCTGTAACCTCAGTGCTTTGGAGGGCAGAGGCAGGAGGATCGCTTGAGGCCAAGAGTTGGAGACCAGACTGGGCAACACAGTGAGACCCTGTCTCTACCAAAAATTTTAAAAATTAGCTGAGCGTGGTGGCATATGCCTATAGTCCCAGCTACTCAGGAGGCTAAGGTGTGAGGATCACTTGAGTCCAGGAGTTGGAGGCTGCAGTGAGCCATGATTGTGCCACTGCACTCCAGCCTGGGCAACAGAGCAAGATCCGTCTCTTAAAAAAGAAAAAATTGAAAACCGAAGCCAGGATGAGGGTGTTGTTGGCTCAACCCCTCCCTGCCCATGTCCCCTCATCGGTTCTGAGGCCTCTCCAGGTGGGCAGCAGCTGAGGCCTGGGATCTCCTCTAGGAGCTGGAGGGGTCTCCTGGGTAGAGGGAAGGAGAGAAGAGAGAAGCCTCTGCTTAAATCCAGGACCTCTCATCCTACCAGGGGAGCACACAGGTTTTCGCAGCCCAGCTGGCTCAGGAGGGGCTCTGTCCTCCAGAGCAGGGCTACCCGGGCCCAGCAGGGGCGGTCAAGGGGGAACCTCATTTTAAGCCACAGAGCCCTTTCTGCTCATGAAAAGGAGCCTGCAGGTCCCGCAGACAGAACAGAGGACTAGAAGTCGGGAGGCACCAGGCAGCCTTGCCTCCCCAGAAACTAACCAATCCACCAGCTCCCTGTGCAAATGGGGAAACTGAGCCCCAGGAGGCATGGGAGGGTGACTTACCCAAGGTCACACAGAGACAAGACTGGCACTCAAGTCCCCTCACGCCCACGGACTCACTGTATAAGAGGGTAAAAACAGCACCAAGCTCTGGATGAAGGGGTTGGGAGTGAGTGACATCTGGCCAACCCGACCCCCAGCTCCGTCTTGCCTAGGGCAGCCCCCAGCCCAACCAGGCACCCAGCTCCTTGGGACGGATTCGCCCAGGCCTTGACTCTGCTGCCCCCCAGTGGCCATCTGTGTTGTTCTTCCAGCACCAGGTCCCTGACTGAGCTGACAGCTGGTCCAGGGGCTGAGCCCCGGAGTACCACAAAAATATTCAGGAATGAGGGAGCGGGAAGCCGAGGTGAGGGGCCACAGAAACAAGCTTGGCCTCCTCCCCTAACTCCTCCCCACAAACACAAACCTGAAAGAGACGCTGGGGAGAAAGTGGAAGCCAGTCAGTGTGGGGTCAGGAGAACACCTCTGGGGGTCTTTGGACTCAGACTGAGGCTCCAGTCCCGGCTATGGTGGACGGTAAAATGCAAGAAATTATCCTCAGCTGTCCTCCCACACCAAGGTGCCGTCTATTTCCGCCCCCGCCCCCCCTCCCCGCCCCCGAAATCTGGCCTACCCTTGGTTTTGTTTGACAAGTAGAATGCAGCAGGAGTGGTGCTGTGTGAGTTTTAAGGCTGGGCCTTAGGAGACCTGCCTCAAGCCCAGGTGTGGTGGCTCACGCCTGTAATCCCAGCATTTGGGAGGCCAAGACAGGCGGATCGCCTGAACCCAGGAGTTTGAGACCCGCCTGGGCAACATAGTGAGACTCTATCTCTATAAAAAAATTTTTTTTAAAATAGCTGGGTATGGTGGTGCACACCTGTAGTCCCAGCTACTCAGGAGGCTGAGGTGGGAGGATCACTTGAGCCCAGGAAGTTGAGGCTGCAAGTGAGCTGTGAACACCCTGCTGTACTCCAGCCTGGGTGACAGAGCAAGAGCCTATCTCACAAAAAAGAAAAAGATCCACATAATAAGCACACAGTAAACAAACAGGTCATTTTCACCAGGTCATCACTGTCACCACCACTGCCATCATCATCAACACTCTCATCGCCACCATCACCACCATAATCATCATCACCATCATCACCAACATTATGCTTTGTGACCACAGAAAACTAGCTGAGCCTCTCTGGGCCCAGGAAAGTGGTGCCTTCCAAAGCGGGCAGGACCCTCAGCAGTGGAGATGAAATGTAGAAAGCTCTCTTCGCTCTCTCTTCAGCCCTCCCCCACAAGGACCAGCACAGACGAGTGAGTTTCCACCCCGTCTTCACTTCTGGGCAAAACTCCCTGAACATGTGGAAGACAGAGTCAGCTTTTTAGCATCTGGGGCTTCCTTCCCCCACATTTGAGCTCACCAGAGCCCACCGGCCTCAGAAAGGTGTCCCTGATCCATTGCCCCCACTTGTCTTTCTGAGAAGGCCTGGACAAGGACAAAGACACATTTGAACAGCCCACATTCTCCAATTATTGGTCTTTCACAAATATCTCCTGAACCCCCACCCCCTGGGGCCATACACTGTGCTGGTTCCCGCACCTACACAAACAAGATGAGAACAACCTTTGGAATCAGACAGGCCTAGACCCAGGCAGACCCCTTTAATTCCTAGGCACATAAAGGTGGACAAGTCATTTAGCCTTTCTGTGCTCCGAATAACAGATAGATGACTGAACACAGGGAGCCCTTCCAAAGCTCCTCCAAGACCTTCTCTGCACGCTCATCCCAGGGTACCAGTATCCAAGGCAGAGTCTGGTATGGACTGAACAGTGGGGCTGCTCTTAGGCCTTCATGGACGCAGGTGTCCTGCCCTCCAGCTCCATGGCGAGTGGGCTGAGCATGATGTTCTCACCCACAGAGGGGACTCCCCCATTCTCAGGACCTTGCTTTTCTCTCTGTTCCCAGCTCTGAACCACTTCCAGCCTCTGGAGAAGGGATGAGCTGTCAGTCAACAGCCATTGGGATATGGGCCTGGCTAGGGCCCCTGCCGTGGCCTGGCTTTTCTTTATCACTGATGGCTTTGCCAGATGGTCACCTGCACAGGCCATTTGAAATACACAGGAACCTTTCATCACGGACAACTTGAGGCCAGGAGTTTGAGACCAGCCTGGCCAACATGGTGAAACCCCGTCTCTACTAAAAATACAAAAATCAGTAGGGCATGCTGCCACAGGCCTGTCATCCCAGCTACTCAGGAGGTGCGAGAATCACTTGAGCCTGGGAGGCAGAGGCTGCAGTGAGCTCAGATCATGCCACTGCAGTCCGGGCTGGGAGACAGAGTGAGACTCCATCAAAACAAAAACAAAAACAAAAACAGAACCTCTCAGGATTCGTAATGACAGCTGCTACCACATCTCAAATGCCTAGGTGTCCCAGGCAGAACTCTGGGACCTTTCCATATGTGCCGTCAGCAAACATTTATTGAGCACCTACTATATGCCAGGTGTTTTTCTGGGCACTTGGGAGATAGTAGTGACAAACACAAAGCTCCATGACTGTGCAGAGCTGATTTTTCTATCAGGGAAAGAAAGAAAATTAAATCATAATAAATAAGTAAATGATGTAATAGGTGGTAAGGGCAATAGAAAAAGACAAACTGCATGGGGAAAAGGGATTGATCCTGCTGAGAGAATCTCAATTTTCATCAGGTGCTCAGAGTGGACCCCACTGAGAGATGATTTTGAGCAAAGACCTAAAGGAGGTAAGGGGATGAGCCAAGCAGGCATGTGAGGAAGGTTTAGCCTGTGGAAAGACCCTGGGGCAGGAAGAGGCTGTCCCGTTCCAGAACAGCGAGAAGGCCAGAGGGGCTGGAACAAAGTGGAAGTAGCAGGAGACGAGGCCCAGAAAAACTCTGGCTTTACTCTGGGGCTTGCTGCAGAGTGCTGAGCAGAGGGACAACAGGATCTGACTCATATTTTTCAATGCTCTCTCTGAAGCTAGCACAGTGGCTCACGCCTGTAATCCCAGCACTGTGGGAGGCCGAGGTGGGCAAATTGCTAGAGCTCAGGAGTTCAAGACCAACCTGGACAACATAGCGAGACCCTGTCTTTACAAAAAAAATACAAAATTAGCCAGGTGTAGTGGTGTGCACCTGTGGTCCCAGCTACTCAGGAGGGTGAGGTGGGAGGATCACCTGAGCTCAGGGAGGTCAATCAGCCATGATCACATCACTTTACTCTAGCCTGGGCCACAGAGTGAGACCCTATCTCCAAAAAAAAATTTTAAAAGGCCGGGCGCAGTGGCTCATGCCTGTAATCCCAGCACTTTGGGAGGCTGAGGCAGGCGGATCACAAAGTCAGGAGATCGCGACCATCCTAGTTAACACGGTGAAACCCCGTCTCTACTAAAAATACAAAAAATTAGCCGGGCGTGGTGGTGGGCGCCTGTAGCCCCAGCTACTCAGGAGGCTGAAGCAGGAGGCATGAACCTGGGAGGTGGAGCTTGCAGTGAGCAGAGATCATGCCACTGCACTCCAGCCTGGGTGACAGAGCGAGACTCCATCTCAAAAAAAAAAAAAAAATTTAAAAATAACTTCCTCTGGCTGCTGCGTGGAGACTTGTAGGGGGCAGGGATGGGAGCAGTGAGGAGGCTGCCTAGAGTCCAGGTGTGAGAGGATGATAACTCAGAGCAGGGTGGCCCAGTGGAGGCGGGGAGAAGAGATCAGAGCCAGGATGTATTCTGAAGGTAGGGTCTGTATTAGTCCGTTCTCAGGCTGCTACGAAGGACTGCCCGAGACTGGGTAATTTATAAAGGAAAGAAGTTTAATTAACTCACAGTTCCGCAGGGCTGGGGAGGCCTCAGAAAACTTACAATCATGGCAGAAGAAGAAGCAAACACATCCTTCCTTACATGGCAACAGGAAGGAGAAGTGCTGAGTAAAGGGGGAAAGGCCCTTTATAAAACCATCAGATCTCGTGAGAACTCACTCACTACCACGAGAACGGCATGGGGTAACCGCCCCCATGATTCATTTACCTCCTACCAGGCCCTTCCCATGACAAGTGAGGATTATGGGAACTACAATTCAAGATGAGATTTGGGTGGGGACACAGCCAAACCATATCAGGCACCAACCAGGACTCCCTGATGGACTGGATGTGACTTTATTTCAGCTTCCTGGCCCCTCTGAGAGGTGGGCATGATTATTCCCATTGTATTTTATTTTATTTTATTTTTATTTTTATTTTTATTTTTTCTGAGACAGGGTCTCACTCTGTTGCCCAGGCTGGAGTGCAGTGGTGCAGTATCAGCTCACTGAAACCTCCACCTCCTGGGCTCAAGTGATCCTCCCACCTCAGCCTCCCGAGTAGCTGGGGCTACAGGCACATGCCACCACACCTGGCTAAGTTTTGTAATTTTTGTAGAGATGGGGTTTTTCCATGTTGCCCAGGCTGGTCTCAAACTCCTGGGTTCAAGCAATCTGCTCACCTCGGCCTCCCAAAGTGTTGGGATTACAGGTGTGAGCCATCACACCCAGCCTATTCCCATTTTAGAGTTGAGTCAACTGAGGCTGAGAACTTGTCTTTCTCCTCCCACTGGCTCAGGGGCATGGCAGCCAGGCAGAGCTCTGCCATGAGTAGCACCGCTGGCTTCCAAAAGCCGCCAGAGACAAGCCTGGGGCCTCGGGCAGGGGCGGTCAGGGGCCAACACCTGCCTGCCCAGCACCCCATAAAACCAGCTGGAGCATGAACTGATGGTCCATTAACAGCCTGGAGCTCAGAGCAGCCGTGTCCTCAGCAGTTTATAAACTCATAAAACGCCATGGTCACGGCCACACATCCCTGCCTCCTTTAGCCGACGATGAATGGGCTTTCCTGGGGGAAGAGGTACTGGGCTGCTGGGGTGTCCCTGAGCTCGGGCATAACAGGACTCCTGTGCCCCTCCCCATCTCCTCACTAGGAGTCTGCCCAGGACCAGGCACCCACTTCCCACGGCTGCCTCATGGCTCTGTCCCCACTGTCCTCACTCTTTAAGGAAGCCCCCTGGGGCAGGGGGTATAGTAAAGGATGAAGGAAGTTTATATCTGACGGGAATGTACTGTGTGCCTGACACAACCTTTAGTCATCACAGCATCCCCACAAGGTCAGTGGCACGGCCCCCATCTTAAAAGTGGACAAACTAAAGCCCACGGGACTGGAAGGACTCACTCAAGGTCACCTGGCTGGTAAGATCAGAGCGCCGGGAGTCTGGCTCCTGAGTTGATCCCCTAAACCCCCACCCTCTGAGGCCACGTGAGTGCCCCAGCCCTCAGTGTGTGGTTCCTGGTTTGCACAGATGGATAAATGGCATCACGTGGGCACCGATATGTGTGTGCCAATGTGTGCCATCCAGATGGGATCCTGCCCTGATCCCTGGCATGACTCTGGCACGTGTATCCCGGGGACACACTGCCATCTGGACAGAACCCAGAGGCACCGCCTGTGCTCCCTCCACCATCTCTCCTTCACCATTCATTCGACAAAATTCACTGCGTATCCTGACGTTAGGGAATGCTCTCTGCATCAGGCTCGGTTCCAAGCTCGTATCAATTCACCTGACCCACCCACCGTTTGATGAGATGTGTATTCTTTTTCCTGATGTGCAAGTGAGGGATGTGAGGCACAGGAAAGTTAAGCAACTTGCCCAAGGTCACACAGCTGTTTAATGGCCGAACCAGGCTTTGAACTCACGTGTATCCAACCAGAACCCACTACACCTTCTGGCTTGGTCTAGCTGGCTTTCCCCTGAGGGTCCCCACTCACTGCAGGGCAGGGGGTCTCTGTGTCCAGGCTCCATCTTTCAGCCCCTGTGGAAGAGCGACCATGCATATCTGCTGTGGCTGGAGAAGAGGCTGGGCAGGTGCCCACCTCCACTCCCAAGCTCTGGTAAGGCTTCTGTTCCTGCTCCTGGGCCACCTCCAGCGAAGCGGTGTAGCTCCCTCTCCTCAAGAGCTCACCCCAAGGTCCCTGGAGGGATGTCCTGAGGGGCGCAGGCGTCCAGGGTTCCGGAAGACGCGATCCGGCCCACACCTGCGTCGGGTGGGACGCTGGCGCCACCTCGCGTCCTTCCGCAGCCCTGCAGCCCTCCGCGCAAGAGCTCTTCGGACAGGCCTTGCACCGCAAAAACCTCAGGCCCTCCGGTGCCGCCTTCATTTTGTTGTCACGACAGCACACAAAACCACCTGAACTATTTTTTTTTTTTTTTTTTGAGACAAAGTCTCACCCTGTCACCCAGGCTGGAGTGCAGTGGCGCGATCTTGTCTCACTGTAACCTCCACCCCCTGGGTTCAAGCGATTCTCTGCCTCACCCTCCCGAGTAGCTGGGATTACAGGCTCATGTCACCACGCCTGGCTAATTTTAGTGTTTTTAGTAGAGATGGGGGTTTCACCATGTTGGTCAGGCTGGTCTCAAACTTCTGACCTCAAGTTATCTGCCTGCCTCGGACTCCCAAACTGCTGGGATTACAGGTACGAGCCACCACACCCGGCCTGAACTATTATTTACTCGGTATATTTTTCTTTAAATCAACTCACTTGTTTTAGCTAGCCTCATCCTGGGCAATAATGTCTGCAAAATCCCAAGTATGATGTGCTGGTCGCATTTTGTCCTGATACCAATAAACACTAAGTATATACCTTCAAAAATTGTATTCATGTGCCACGTAAAATCACTTCTCCACTACACTTTAGGCAACAAGCTCATTCATGAGTGTGTTCCCTCTTCCTTGGGTGAGTTTACAGAGGCTGAGAGCCTTCTTTATGGAAAGAGAGAGGCAGACGCCACCCCTGTCCTCACCCAACTTGCAGCCCAGTAGTGGTGCCAGATATTAATCAAAGAATCACAAAAATAAATATACAATGATGACTCATCAATGCTATTGAATTATAAAGCTGACTTCCTATTAGGAAGTAAAGACCACTGGATGAGCCCACGATAAGGGGACTTGACCTGGATGGGGAAGTCAGGGAGGGCTTCCTGAAGGAGGTGGTGCTTGAGCTGAGAGCTGAAGGAAGAGCAAAACATTAACTAGGTGAAGAGGGAAGGAAAGTGTTCTGGGCTGAAGAACCAGCATTTCCGAGAACCCCAGGGCAGAAGGGAGCCCTTCCCATGAGTTCCTGGCCTTCGAACTTGGCTTCCTGCCTGTGGCCAGCGTGGGCATTCTGCCTGTGTGGCCTCCGTCCTTTGCCTTCCTTGCCTCAGCTCCAGCCTAACCTACCCACCCATGTCCCCAGCACGACCAGGTTCTTTGGGTCTATTTCCTTTTTACTCTTGTACTTTGCGGTTTTGCCATCAAGAACCCCATTTTTATATCAAGAAAATCGAATTTGGGGGATTTCCAGTTATTTTTCCAAAGTCACACAGCTTGGCAGAGCCAGGATTTGCACCCAGGCCCGGTGGCTGTGCTCTCCTGCTACATTCAGCCATCTCTCAGCAGAGTCCCAACTCTCATCTCCATGGAC